>NC_139155.1:7763612-8363612 GCF_964270905.1 Leucopleurus acutus
CGCCCCAGTGACCAGCTTCACACATTTGGGGTCCCAACAAATGGCAGTCCGATAAAGTCACTAAAAACAATGGTTGCACCAAAACCCAGAAAAACGGCTGCTAAGTTGCCAACTTTTGCGTAAGGTGGAGAAGTGCCTGAGGAGCACTTTCAACGTAAAAGTCCCTCTTGTTCCCACTACATAATCATGGAGTGAAGACAGTAAGAGTCTGGACATGTTACAAGCTAAAAAAAAAGTCTGCACAAAGAAGATATGTGAGCCTGTTCTATGCGTATGAACAGACATGTAATAGCCACTCATAAACTTTCCCAGAGAAAATAATAACTTATACCAAATGAGTAGCTAAGCACCCTGATTTCATTTACTTTGCTATCTGGAACCTTCTGTTTCTAAAATGAGTTCTAGTCTCACACCCCAGAGCCGCAGAAGATTTGTCTATTTTGTTTGCCCAGAGCCATTTGTGATTTTTAGAAGTAGTGATGTGCACACAGGCACTGAAGCTCCTTCCTCTTCTCCTCCATGAAAACCCAAATGCATGGTATTATCAGGGCTGCAACATAAGCCAACACCATGAGCAAACTATTTTTCTAGGTAGTACTTTTCCAACTAGAGGGATTTAGTGGTTTCAGGACAAGTAACACACTAAACACGTACTTGATGCGGCAATGAAATACCTGAAGCGATCGGAAAGGAGGAACAGGTTCTTACTCCCTCAGGAGCTTTCTGATATTCCTTCTCCTTCCCAGGGTAAGAGCAAACCCAAAGGAGGACCATGGCAGCAAGGCTGTAGAGAACTATTTCATGGTGGAGATGCATGAAAGGTTGAAGTGACATCCTAGAAGGATAATGCAAGACAAGGTGAAACTCTCAAGGTCACAAGAGAAAAACGCTTAAAGCTTAGACTTCTAGGAAGGAGGTGAGTTGTTTAAAGAAACCTTGTATTGTTTCTGTGTTGACTGCTCTTTAGCAATGCTGTTTGGCCTCATGCTCTACAGGATAAGCATCGATATAAATGCACTCCCTGGACCTATTGCCCAGTCCCTGTATCAGGGACGTATGGGTTGAGATGAAAGAGCTTGCATGCGGTCACCTTCTGGCCTCTATTATGCATAGCGCCATTCAGCCACAAACATACCTTTTCTTTAAAAAGAATAAAGGTCTGTACAGAGAATGTAATTGGATGAAAAAAAAATACCAGACGAAACAGCTGCCAGACGCTATAGCCTTGGAGGAAAATACTGTTTGGGCCTTTTCGTATTTCCATAGCACTCATCTCACAGGGACTATTCAATCCAGAGCGACTCTGTCCCCTCTGTATTAGCACAAAACCCTCGCGCTGAGCCTACCTGCCTCTGAAAGTTCTGCCTCTAGTTATTCTGCCACACGTTGAGAAAGGAAGAACTATCATCTTTATTTATGTCACAATTTCAGTAATCTAAGTGCAACTTTTACATCTGAAATATTAAAAACATTAATTGGTCTCTGAAAAGGGGAGAGAGTGCATTTTTATACTTACAAAAAAAAAGATATACAAACCCACTCACTCAACTTTACATATGCTTCAACTGTGAACTTAGAACACGGAAACAGTCCTTCCTTTACCCTGCACCAAATGCGGCTTCTCTCCAAAGGGTCTTTTCTGACATGAACGCACAGGAAACTTCTGGGCTCTTCTATAAACTCAGGAAGCTGTGTGGGGTTTTTTCAGATCACCCCACACCTGCTTTGACAGCAGTCACATAAATAAGTAACACCCAGCCTCACTGGAAAACGATGGGAGCTTTGTCAGCAGGACTTCATGAAGAAGATTCTCCCTTCTTGAGAAAACAAATCATGATTCAAAAGTAAAGGCAGGGTCTATGAAGAAACCTTTCTAGTCAGAACCCTACACCTGCACAAAGGTTTCACTGGCTCAGTCCCCACGGGGTCACCCACAGACCATTCTGCTGTGCTTCTGTCACCAAGCTTTCACCCTCATCTCCCTTTCTCTCTCTGTTAGTTTACCTCCCCGAAGTGGAATCCTTTCTCCATAAAAACCTAAGTCAAAATAAAGTTTTAGGAGAAAAACGGTATGACCAAATTAAGTCTAACAAGGGATTCTTTTAAGAAGAAACTACAAGGTCTGCTGAAGAAGCTATTATGACCAGGAGATAAATGTATTTTGTACTAAGTTACACAAACCTCCTTCAGGAGGGCAGTAAAATCCGGATGACACCACTGACCAGATGCCTGGCTTTCTTGACATCTTAGGGAAGACCACTAGGTAAATCATCATGATAGAGTTTAATTTTACTGTAGACTGTTGAGCCATAATTCTTGTTTTCTGAGATAGAGACCAGACCAGACTGACACCCACGTTCTCCGTCCCAGTTGCCAACATGAAGAAAGGGTTCTGGCTGCAACATTAGAAGGACTAAGGTATACGGACACCTGTGCTCTGGCCCTGCTTCCCTCTTTCTGCAGACCTTGGCCCTGTTGGATGGGCAGCTGCAGGACCAGTGGAGGGTCTGCTGGTTGAGTGGGATGCTCTGATCACAGAGCTTGAGTTATCTGAGTGCGGTAATGAGGAATCACCCCAAGCAGAGCCAGGTAAATTACCCTACAAATAGGATAAAATCAGATACCTTTTCTGCATAATTGGTAGAGATGACATATCTGAGAACTCAATATCTAGCCCCAAACCCTACACATAGAAAGGCTAAATGAGGCACAGTGTAATATATGAACACACAGAAGCTAGCTAACTAAGTAGTCACCTGGAGAAAAACATTCTCCTTAGCAAAGTCTACCGTGCAGGAAGTTTGGGTTTGGGTTGTGGAAACAAAGGATCATCGTTGCCAAAGACTGTCCACTAAAGCTTTGTGACACAGCCTAATTATCATCTGGTAAGGAGGACTCTTCCATCTAGTATAGGAAAATGTACACTATCAACTTTTTAATTTATTTTCTTTATTCTATGTGCTTTTCTCTCCCAATTAAAAGCCATTTCCTATATTGTAATTACTTCAAAAGCAAACACATCACTACTCCTCTTGGGTTAAGCAATCTGCAAAATTAAATTGCAGAATATGAATTAGATAGCTGGAAATATGTTACCTCATTTGATAGATTTGCATATATACTATACAGTTAATAGACACATATATACATGTAATTAATATATACATAATTATATAATGTTATATATAATTATACACAATGATTATATACTTTAAGCCATTTTAAATGTTTTATTTTCATTTTAAGTAAACTCAAAAGCCTCCCTTACCAATATGAAGAAGGAAACATAAGAGCATCTAGTTTCAGTACCTCTGCTATTTATGTAGTCATTTACTTGATCCCAGGAGACAATTTATATTTTTAGATTTGCATCCTTCCACTCTAGGCTACACTGTAGAAAAGAGTGTTTCCCTGATAAAGAACTATTTACAAGGCGGCTGTTATTGACTGAATTATGTCCCCCAAAATCATGTTGAAGTTTAACCCCCAATGTGACTATATTTAAAAAAGAAATAAGAATTATTTCTTATTAAGGAAGAAATAATAATTAAATAAGGTCATGGGGAGGGAGCTAATCCTATAGGACCAGTGTCCTTATAGGAAGAGGAAAAGACACTAGAGATCCCTCCCTGCACACAGGGGAAAGGACATGTAAGGAGGCAGCTAGAAGGCAGTCGTCTGCAAGTCAGGATGAGAGTCCTCACCAGAAACCAACCCTGCTGGACCTTGATCTTGGACTTCCAGCCTCCAGAACTGTGAGAAAATAAATTTCTGTTGTTTAAGGCTCCCAGCCTGTGGTATTCTGTTATGGCAGCCAATCAAACTAACACAATAGCCAGTGTGTGCCTGAGAGCCGGAACAGAATGAAACTACTCTGTTGCATATTCCTGTAAAAAGGATGATGCTGACCCATATTATTTCACCAGGAATGAGATCGTAGCAGCATCGTTTCCACTTACAGCAGAAACACATTAAAAATAACACAGGAGCAAGACATGGTATCCTACTCTATACGTGGCCGTTTTGTTTATGTAAGGAGATAAATAGATTAAAAGTCCGCTAAGTTATCTAGATTGCTTTGACTTAAATACTTACTGATAAGGCAGAAAATCACACAACTAAGGTGAAAATTCACAGGTGTGCACAGCCAAAGCCAGAATCTGAGTCACTTTAGACATGAAATCCATTATTGGAAAAGACAAGAATATTGAAAGAATTCAGAATGTCTCATTTGACTTATATCTAAAATTTCTTGTTAACTAGTTTATACTGTTTACTGGCTCTAAGTGAAGAAATTGTTCATGAGTTTACGAGGAAATATTTGACATTTCTGTTCTTTTTACCGCTAAAGAGCTAGTGGGAAATAAAATTCAGCATCCCGTCACAAATTAAGACACTTGACCATCACACTGATGCTAAGAAAAACTCACCTTCCCAGAGTAGGTGATCGTAGACTCTCTTGTCCGAGCGAAGGCCCCCTGGTTCAGACACACTATGACTGTAAACCAGACCCTGGGCATCCATCCTTTTTAGCCTGTGGACCAGGTTTACTTGGGGAAACATAGTATTTTGTATGCTTATAGTTTCATTTTAATCTTATTTGGTATTTAAATAATTGGGTGATTTCACAAAATCTAGATTTTTGTCTTTTGGTGAAAAAACAGAAAAGGTCTGGCAACTGTGAGTAGGGGCTGAGCAGCAAGTGCCCCTTTATTTGGACAGGATCCCCCAAGTGCCCACAGACCCAACCAAGACCAATCCCTCCTTTTTCAACTCCTGGCTTTTTCAGACGTTTCGTATATAACCACAACTTTAACACTGGGAGGAGTGTTTAAGAAAACCAGTGTACTGTCCTTCCTCCCTCCCAGCAATACTTCTCTTCCTATAAACCAATCTAATTAGAAATGGCAACATCTGGACAACTGGATCAGAGAAAAAGAAGAACCAGCCATCATAAATTTGATCCTGGAAAGCACAGCCCGGGCCACTAAAGCACAGCAGAAATGGTAAAGACGGAAAAGTGTGTGGCAATGCGTATTTTTATTTCAAATTTTTATGTAGTCAGTACCTATTTGTCAGTGTCAGAGGAGACAGGGTTACAAGAACATACTGCCTTGTTTACCAAAACTATACTCGTTAAAACCCAGTAGATGCTGGGGTTTGGGCCAGGAAATGCAGATCTCAGCCTCCATCTGGTTCTAGATTCGAGAAGGGGATCCAGGGGGGCCCAAGTCCATACCGAGTGAGGCCAGAGCCCCGAAGGGCGTGTCTGTGTGGGTCACAGGCCTCCCCTGTGAGGCTGAGTACCTGAAAAGTAAAGAGGTAGGGAGGACTACGTACCAGTGGGGCTCACACCCACCAAAAACGCAGAAAGGTGGGAAGGGAACATTATCCCAAAGATTCTGAGCACAGCCCTAAACATAACTTAGCACAAAAAGGGAAGGAATGTCTATACATCATTCGCATTTGAAAAAAAAGACTCGAGATTAAGTACGTTCACGTTATTGTGCAATTATCACCACCATCCATCTCCAGAACTTGTCATCTTCCCCAACTGAGACTCTGCACCCACAAAACAGCAACTCCCTATTCTCTCTTCCTCATCCCCTTCACCCGCCCACCGAACCCCTCCCTTCTCTCTTCCTTCTCTATGAACGTGGCTACTCTAGCAGTAGAATCATGACACGATCCTCTTATAAACTAGCTTATCTTACTTGGCACTTTAAAATGATTACATTACATATATTTCACCTCAAAAATAAAAAGTTTTAAAAAGACTCAAGCAATCACTTTCTTTATGAAATAGGAGTAGAAAGTTATAAGGGGAAAAGAAAAAATAGGCTTTATTGAAAAAAGCCAACAGGACAGAAGATCAGTTGAATAAGGGAGAACTGCAGATACATTTCAAAATGGAAAACAACATTAAAATTGACATTGGAGATAGTACACAGCTAGACTGATGCTATAGAAAGTGGAATCTGGAATACGAGTGACAAACATAAAATAAGACGGGAACGTATAGAAAGCACTGTGCTGGCACACGGCAAGTTCTCTACAAAGGCAGCCGGGATTGTACTTGGGGGAGATGAGTAAGAAGGTCTTTATGATACAAAGAAAAGAATAAATAAATAGGCAATGGGAAGATGTGAAGAACCAGGCGCTTCCCAAGAACTAGTCAAAAAGGATCGCCAGGGACTTCTCTGGGGGTGAAGTGGGTAACTCTGAGCTCCCAATACAGGGGGCCCGGGTTCGATCCCTGGGCAGGGAACTGGATCCCACATGCATCCCGCAACTGAGAGTTCACATGCCACAACTAAGGAGCCCGCCTGCCACAACAAAGGAGCCCACGTGCCGCAACTAAGGAGCTGGCAAGCCGCAACAAAGGAGCCTGCCAGCCACAACTAAGACCCAGCGCAACCAAATAAATAAATAAAATAAATGAATACAGTAAATAATTCAGTAAATAAATCACTGATGCAATACAGTGATTTTAATGGCAAGGTTTTTTTTGGGGGGGGTGTTTTTTTTTAAATCCACAGCATTTTCTTTATATATTTTTTCTTCTACAGTAACTGCCATAAGACAATAGGGCCACATATACTATATTTAAAGAGTTTTTAAAATTATGGCCTACAGATTATTCCTTTCACAAAGTACTGAAAAACTGCCTCTAGCCAATCAAGAAATGAATCAAAACTAAGAACCTAAGAACAGGACAGCCTCATAATGGCAACAGCATACACTGATAATGTTGAATTTTCATGGATTGAGATTAAAAGTGCCATAAGCTACAAAGGGTTTATTTTCTCTGTCCTCTTTCTACTACTTTGGTGCATTTCAATTATCACTGAACCTGTAGTTGCTTTGCTCTTTTAAAAGCTCTCACCAGAAAAAAAAAAAAAATTCTCATCTATTTCATAATGAGAAGCCCTCAATCGTCAGTCAAACTACAGGATTCAAAACGTGTATTTTCTACAAAGCATCCTATCATGTTAGCATTTTCCTTGATAAAACGTCCGCCTTATGATTTGCCTCAGATTTCAAGTTATTTTCTTGTTACACACTTTTTAATCTGATCGCTGCTTCTCCTCGTTATTATTTCTTATGCTGTTGTAATTTTCCACTGGTCTTCTTTCATTCCACTTTGTGTGGAGGCTGAATGCGTGCCTGATCTTTCAGGAATTTATTAATCTTGCAGTAACCTCTGGGCACCTGCACTTCTCCTAACTGGCTTTTCCAGAATGTTTTTATCCTCACTTTTTGCATCTCTCCACATCTTGCTCCAGAATGACTTGTCATCCCTGTTGTCCTCAGGAATCACTTTTGTTCTAATTTCAACGCTAAATAAATTGGATTCCTTCACTGCCACTTTGGCAAATTTCACTCTCAGTTGAACATTTCTAATTATAGCCTAGGGAGATCCTAAAAATTAAGGTCAGAATCACTCCATTTCAAGAGTGCTACAAAACATTGTGAGCACACAGACCTTTTGTACATATAAACAAACATGTGGCTAAGTTTCTTCCTCTCGTGTAAAGGCTTTTCCATACGTTTTCATATATTTTGTCTCTCAGCTCTGCTGGGTCACAGTCTCAAACCTGTGAGAGACCCAGTGCAGAAACAGACAATGGCCAGACCAGATAGAAAAACTGAACTCTGACCCAGTCTGCAACCCGTCCAGGAAACCAACCTACCTTCAATGACCAGTCCAGGAAGCTAACCTACTATCTGCAAGTCGGCCTTGCAGAAAGTCAGACCATTATATTTAGCCACCAGTCCAGGAAGTCAAACAACAAACCCGTAACAATCAATAACTGACAGCTTCCGTAATCTTTCCCCCACGTCCAATTTAGGACCAACCAGAGAAAGCCAAACATGCACCTCTAGCCAATCACGTAGGATGCCCTGCTTCTAAGTACCCACTGGCAGCTTCCCCATGACAATACCCTCCCATCAGGGCACACCTGGAGCCTTCATTTATCACCAGAGAGCTTCCCCGCCCCTCTGCCAGCCTCTGAGTCTCTGCCAAACCCAAGTGACAGTGGCTGACCCCTTTGCTAGACCAAGCTCTGAATGAAGAGATTTTGCTTTTTCTTATTTGCTTCGTCTTTTTCTACATCCAACTTAGCTTTCAAAAATTCTGCTAGAGCTTAACTTTTAGATATGATGTGAAAACTAAAATGTCCACTTTCTTTTCTATTTCACTACTCCTAGAGACATAAGGCGCTGGGGACAGCACAGAGCAATAAGACGTAATATTAACGTAGATGCTCACAGCCTCATGCAGAGACAGTCCCAGAACTTCTAATTCCTTGTCTATTTCAGTGAGTATTGCCCTATGGCTTTTACAAGTCAAATTCAGTACAAAGCAATAGGAGTCTTTTATATCTAACAGGGAAAGTGTGGGTTTCCCCCCAGGTTCCCACCAGCTCCCACCTGGAGAAGTGAATGGCGAGGCACAAAGAAGCAAAGCCTTCCAGAGTTAGGACTGACTCCCTAGAACCACACCAAAAAGGTTCCAGTTTCCAGAAACAGTCATCACCAAGCTCAACTGAAAAGAAGCAGATCACCAGGTGCTCGGTGGAAACACAGAACTCTGCGTCCTTCCCAGGAAGCTTCATTTTTATTCTAGCCAAATATAGGGCTTTCCTTTGGGCTACTAACAAAATCTCTGAGCACAGAGCCTGTATCAAAGCTTGGAACTGGCTTAAAAGAACGAGAGGAAAGCCCTTTTGTACCTGTAACTTTTTCCATCTAACCTATGGGCAATGCTGGTTGTTTCCAGAGCGGACCATGTCCCCTGCAGTCTCTCAGCAGGCTTTCCTCTGGGTATATGAGAAGTAACAAGACCCCCAGAGGGAGTAATCACTGTGGCCAGGATTAACGACAGTGTTTCACTGCTGCTGGAAGGCCATCAGAGCCACAGTTTACAATTTAGAGCTGGAAAGATTTCATCCTCCATATCCCACCCTAGTTATTCCACCACTTGTCAGAAAGGACTGTTTCTCCATCTAGATCTGTATCTACATCTCTATCCGTCTACATAATCGAGGTGGATACTGTAGCAGCCTCCAAGCAGGGGTATCACAGAACATGCAGAATAACAATGAGGTTGAACCAGTCTTGAAAAAAACAAGTCATGGCAATTAAGAGGAAGAGCTATGTGACAAAGTAGTGTGCAGCTCAATCCTGGGGTCCTGCTGGCTCAGGAGTTCTGATGTAAGAGAATTACTAATTGCCCTGTGCACATGGCCCACTCATCTGCTTTGTTTTAGCCTGCCTGCCTAGCTGGAAAGAAATATTTGTAAATCTCAGTTACAAGGCCCAGCATGGGCATTGGAGAATATGCAAATTTCAGGCCCACGTTCCTGTGTGTTTGTCAAGCAAGGGCATAAAATTCACACCAGGGCCAGATTCTAAAATGAAAATATTATACAAAATATTTCGATTGCCTAAAAACTCCTACAAGCTCCCTTGGTGGTATTTTTGGAGGTATGTCTACAGAGATTACCTAAGTGATGGGTTCCCTAGTCATTAACACAGGGTTGGAAGGAGATTTTTATTTCATTTCTTTCTTTCCAGAGGCAAGACAATCTCCCCTATTTTTCAAGACTCCTGGGAAGAATGTACCAGGTACCCTCTGGAATTCTTCATCTAACCCTTAATATAACCCACCTCCCAGTTGTCTTACTATGAGTTTATACTTATATACTAAGAAAAAAACTTCTGAATTATAAAGATTAGAGCACCTTGTTTCAATGATATTGTTTAATGACCTTGTTTAAAATGATACATTTACACATACACATGAATCATCATTTGAAGGATTTAATTTTATATTCCTGGTGATTTTTTTTTCTTTTTTTTTTTCTTTTTTTTTTCTTGCAGTACGCATGCCTCTCACTGTTGTGGCCTCTCCCGTTGCGGAGCACAGTCTCCGGACGCACAGGCTCAGCAGCCATGGCTCACGGGCCCAGCCGCTCCGCGGCATGTGGGATCTTCCCGGACCCGGGCACGAACCCGTGTCCCCTGCATTGGCAGGCGGACTCTCAACCACTGCGCCACCAGGGAAGCCCTAATTTTATATTCCTTATACCCGTAAATTGAAACAGGATGAGATATTCATGACCCCTGCACAAGAAAATAAAGAAATCTCATCTTAGTCACTCACAGTCTCATATAAAGTGTTATTTCTAACCCACCCTTTTAGTGGGAAGAAGTTGATTCAAACTTCCCTTCTGCTAAGCCCGCACTGAAGCATTTTCTATTCTTCCTGACTCCCTATAGGCTTGTACTTGGTAATTAATCCCCCAAGTGTAATATAAAGCTAGGCTAATACAAAGAGCCAGGCTGCTCGAAGCAGCCGGCGGAGCAGGTGAGGCCGGCAAACAGATGAGCAGCCTGAACCTCACTGGGGAGTGAGGGCACGGAGCAGGGATGGGAAGAGTGGCAGGACAAGACAGGACAAGACAGTTACAAAATCAACCACGCAGCTGCTCTATTTCCAGGGAAGGCGGAGTTCACCAGCTAGATTAAAAATGGCCAAGAAATTTTATTACCAGCTTATTTCCACATTGTAAACATTGTTAAATGAAAAGAAACAGGAAACCAATTCAGTTCCAGGGTGAGTGTAAATAATGGTAATGGGCAATGCAGCAGCATACCACATCTGACCTGCTGGGTCTTAGACTCATAAACCTCCTCTGCTTATGATGACAAATGCTCCAGGGTATATTACAACCAGGACCAATGAAACAGCGTAGGAAATTGAACAACTTCCAATCCCTGACTCTTGTGCATTCTTTTTGGATGAGATGTGTGATTAGAATTTTGCTTGAATTTCAAATTCTTTCCAGAAAAGCAATAGTCTAAGTTGGGGAATAATTACCATAGTTGTTATCATGGATTGATTCAGCAAAAACTGGAAAAGGCAGATTCTTTTAAAAGCATGTGTTTTTTACAAATATTTTTGGAATTATAAGAACCAACTAATAGGATAATTAACATGCTAAAAATCGCAGTTCTGTGGATCTAAGAATGGTTACTAGATCAAGTATTTGCTGATGATCACAAGCTCATCATTAAATCATTTGTGTAAAGAGAATAATTCTGAAATTTGGTCAGAGTCATCATGCAGTTTATAATCTGGAAAGAAAATAAAACATTCATGAAACAATAAAGATAGCACAAATATCTTAACAGCATCAACAGATTGCCAGTCTTTTCAGAGGAAGGGGAAATTTTTAAGGAAAGGCATTTGCAGGAGACATTTATGAAGGAAGCTAGGCTGTCAGCTAACCCGCGAATGATAAGTAAGCTACAGCAAAGGGGCAGGGAAACATCCCAGCTCTGAAGAACAAGGGTAAATGGAAACCATAAAAATGGTTGTGTAGAATATTAACAAATGAAAAATCAATAGCTTTCCCCTACACTTGCAATAACCAAACGAATACAACAAAAATTTCCATTCACAAGAGCCATAAAATTTTTTAAAAACTGTAAAACACTGAACAAATCTCTCAAGAAACGTGCAAGGTCTAGATGATAAACAATCTGAAACTTTTCTGAAGGACAAGCTGAATAAGTGAAGGGAGCAAGCCATTCCCACACGAGGGGCCTCAACACCAATACAGCTAATCACGTTCCTTAAATTGACGTATGTATTCAATGAAAGTTCAGTACGTATCTTAATGTTTATAAAACGTTTCAAAATTTGACAAGCTGATGAGAAAAGTCATGTAAAAGAGAAATAACAACATGAATGGCAAAGAGATTTTGGAAAAGAAGGAGGGAATGCTTGCTTGATATACTTCAAAACTGTAGGAAATTAAACAGCATGGGTAAAAGTGCCAGCAATGATAAATAGATCAAGAACTATTCACAAACAGTCCCAGCGTTTAGAGCTGAAAATATGAAAAGGTGGCCTTTCCAAGCAGTTGGAAGGGATGCACTGTTCAATTTGTCCATGCAGTGTTGGAACAGTAACTATAATTTTTTTAAATAAAAGTAAATTTAGATCCCTGCATCACATAAACAACATATCAATTCTCAATGTGTAAAGGACTAAATGTGAAAAAGAAAACTCTGGTAGCATTGGGGAAAAAACAGCGGAATTGCTTATAACTTTGGGGAGAGGAAGGAAGACGCAAAGCAGAGAAGCAATAAAGAAAAATGGATAATTCTGACTATATAAAAACGGTAATCTCCACTGAAAAAAAGACAAGCCCAGTCTGGAAGAAAATATTTTTAAACACACAAAGGACTACATCCAAAATTTTAAAGCTTCCAGAGACCTCCCCTTCCCCCATCCATTAACCCATTATGAACAGAGCTCATAAATCAGCAAGGCTCTTTCCTTCTCTTCCTAGGTGTCAATTTCAGGGATACTAGGAGACCCCTATAAACCCCAGACCTCAGATGGTATGTAGGAGTTGGGAAAAAACCCTAAACTACAATGGGAGCCATTCAGAAGGCAGCATAGCTCAGACAGCACAAATGTTACACTTCCAGAAGTGTGGACACGTGCTCAGGGCAAGAGTTATAACCCTTTTTTGCCACCACTGTTGGGAGAAATAGATTGAACTGAGCTGCCAAAAAAGGCCTGTTGGATGCAGCTTTGTTTCAAAAACCCGATGAGATATGGCTACAAATAAGTCATGTTTCCAAAGCACAGAAAAAGAAAAGCAACTAAAATGGAATTCTGCTCTGGTCTATCTAATATCCCACAAGGAAACTTGCTAATGGGTGGTCCAGGAAAGCCCAATTCATTCAAAGGTACATAACATAAAAGGGAGTGGCAGGGTATCAAAGCAAACATGCAATAATGAAAAATAAAATAAGAGGGAAAAGGTCAGTAAAACTTATTAACAGATGAATAACACTCACCAGAAGAAGAAAAAAATGTTGCCAAAGAACAGAAAAATCTGTGGCCAAACACTTTATGAGGAACTTAAAGTACAACAACCCCTTGAATGAAAGCAAAGAAATGTGAACGTTATAGTATCATAAACACTACACACACCCACAACCAAAAGAGAAAGAAGCAGAGACCTCAGAGTAAAATGCTTTTTAATACCTGTAAAACCAGAAAATACGTCAATATACTATAAAATAACTAAGACCAAACTTATCTGTCACATCAATAACTGTAAATGAGCTAAACTCAACAACTTAAAGAATCTGTGTTTGATTCCAAAACAAAAACAACTGTACATAGAAGAAAAATCTAAACAGAACTGAAAAGGTTGACTATAAAAGGAAAAGAAAATGAAACAAAACCAAAAAGAAAGAGAGAATAGAGAGATCATGATCTTATTAAGTGATGCTGTGAAATACAGAGCCAAAACCTTTGCAAGACCAAAAAAAAAAAAAATTACAAGGGCAAAGACTAGTACTTCAAATCCCAGAAGGTACAATTCACCATGAACATAACTTAGGAATCACTGTGCTCCAAATAGCATGGCCATAACATCTGTAAAGCAAGAAGGGCAGGAGAGACAAGAAATAGAAACAAGCTAGTAGCATGAGATGCTGAAAACGAGTTTAAACTCTAACACAAGCAAGTAAAAACATGTCAAGATTTAAATGATTTAAAGAACATAATATCTAATTTATATAGAAAACTCAGAAAACAGTGAAAACACCCTCTTGTCAAGTACTTATGGGCAACTCAAGAAAGTTAGCTACATATTTGACCACCAAAACCTTCATTCAGAAAGTGCCGAGAGGAGCTTCAAGATGGCGGAGGAGTAAGACGCGGAGATCACCTTCCTCCCCACAAATATATCAGAAATACATCTACATGTGGAACAACTCCTACAGAACACCCACTGAACGCTGGCAGAAGACCTGAGACCTCCCAAAAGGCAAGAAACCCCCCCAAGTACCTGGGTAGGGCAAAAGAAAAAAGAATAAACAGAGACAAAAGGATAGGGATGGGACCTGCGCCAGTGGGAGGGAGCTGTGAAGGAGGAAAGGTCTCCACACACTAGGAGCCCCTTCGCGGGCGGAGACTGCGGGTGGCGGAGGGGGGAGCTTCGGAGCCGCGGAGGAGAGCACAGCAACAGGGGTGCGGAGGGCAAAGCGGAGAGATTCCCGCAGAGGATCGGTGCCGACCGGCACTCACCAGCCCGAGAGGCTTGTCTGCTCACCCGGAGGCGGAGGCTGGGACCTGAGGCTCGGCTTCGGTCGGAGCGCAGGGAGAGGACTGGGGTTGGCGGCGTGAACACAGCCTGCAGGGGCTAGTGCGCCACGGCTGGCCGGGAGGGAGTCTGGGGAAAAGTCTGGACCTGCCGAAGAGGCAAGAGACTCTTTCTTCCCTCTTTGTTTCCTGGTGCGCGAGGAGAGGGGATTCAGAGCGCCGCTTAAAGGAGCTCCAGAGACGGGCGCGAGCCGCGGCTAAAAGCGCGGACCCCAGAGACGGGCATGAGACGCTAAGGCTGCTGCTGCTGCCGCCACCAAAAAGCCTGTGTGCGAGCACAGGTCACTCTCCACACCCCCTTCCGGGGAGCCTGTGCAGCCCGCCACTGCCAGGGTCCCGGGATCCAGGGACAACTTCCCCGGGAGAACGCACGGCGCCTCAGGCTGGTGCAACGTCATGCCGGCCTCTGCCGCCGCAGGGCCGCCCCGCACGCCGTGCCCCTCCCAAACGCCCCCCCCCCCCCCCCCCCCCCCCGGCTTGAGTGAGCCGGAGCCTCCGAATCAGCGGCTCCTTTAACCCCGTCCTGTCTGACCAAAGAACAGACGCCCTCCGGGACCTACACGCAGAGGCGGGGCCAAATCCAAAGCTGAGCCCCGGGAGCTGTGCCAACAGAGAAGAGAAAGAGAAATCTCTCCCAGCAGCCTCAGGAGCAGCGGATTAAATCTCCACAGTCAACCTGATGTACCTGCACCTGTGGAATGCCTGAATAGACAGCAAATCATCCCAAATTGAGGAGGGGGACTTTGGGAGCAATGATACATATATTTTTTCTCTCTTTTTCTCTTTTTGCGAGTGTGTGTGTTTATGATTCTGTGAGAGATTTTGTCTGTATAGCTTTGCTTTTACCATTTGTCCTACGGTTCTGTCCGTTCTTTTTTTTCTTTTTTTTGGTATAGTTTTTAGCACTTGTTATCATTGGTGGATTTGTTTTTTGCTTCGGTTGCTCTCTTCTGTCTTTCTTTTATTTTTATTACATTAAAAATTTTTGTCATAAGTATTTCTTATTTTAATAACTTTATTTCAATTTATTTTATTTTATCATTTTCATTCTTTTTTTCCCCCTTTTACTCTGAGCCGTGTGGATGACAGGCTCCTGATGCTCCAGCCAGGCATCAGGGCTGAGCCTCTGAGGTGGGAGAGCCAAGTTCAGGACACTGGTCCACCAGAGACCTCTCAGCTCCACGTGGTATCAAATGGCGAAAATCTCCCAGAGATCTCCATCTCAACACCAAGACACAGCTCCACTCAACGACCAGCAAGCTACAGTGCTGGACACCCCATGCCAAACAACTAGTAAGACAGGAACACGACCCCACCCATTAGCACAGAGGCTGCCTAAAATCATAAGGCCACAGACACCCCAAAGCACACCACCAGATGTGGACCTGCCCACCAGGAAGACAAGATCCAGCCTCATCCACCAGAACACAGGCAACAGTCCCCTCCACTAGGAAGGCTACACAAACCACTGAACTAACCTTACCCACTGCAGGCAGACACCAAAAACAATGGGAACTATGAACCTGCAGGCTGTGAAAAGGAGACCCCAAACACAGTAAGTTAAGCAAAATGAGAAGACGTAGAAACACACAGCAGACAAAGGAGCAAGGTAAAAACCCACCAGACCTAACAAATGAAGAGGAAATAGGCAGTCTACCTGAAAAAGAATTTAGAATAATGATAGTAAACATGATCCAAAATCTTGGAAATAGAATGGAGAAAATACAGGAAACGTTTAACAAGGACCTAGAAGAACTAAAGAGCAAACAAACAATGATGAACAACACAATAAGTGAAATTAAAACTTCTCTAGAAAGAATCAGTAGCAGAATAACTGAGGCACAAGAATGGATAAGTGACCTGGAAGATAAAATAGTGGAAATAATTACTGCAGAGCAGAATAAAGAAAAAAGAATAAAAAGAATTAAGGACAGTCTCAGACACCTCTGGGACAACATTAAATGCACCAACATTCGAATTATAGGGGTCCCAGAAGAAGAAGAGAAAAAAAAAAAGGTACTGAGAAAATATTTGAAGAGATCATAGTTGAAAACTTCCCTAATATGGGAAAGGAAATAGATAATCAAGTCCAGGAAGCACAAAGAGTCCCACAGAGGATAAATCCAAGGAGAAACATGACAAGACACATATTAATCAAAACTATCAAAAATAAAGTACAAAGAAAAAATATTAAAAGCGGCAAGGGAAAAACAACAAATAACATACAAGGGAATCCCCATAAGGTTAACAGCTGATCTTTCAGCACAAACTCTGCAAGCCAGAAGGGAGTGGCAGGACATATTTAAAGTGATGAAAGGGAAAAACCTACAACCAAGATTACTCTACCCAGCAAGGATCTCATTCAGATTTGATAGAGAAATTAAAACCTTTACAGAAAAGCAAAAGCTAAGAGAATTCAGCACCACCAAACCAGCTTTACAACAAATGCTAAAGGAACTTCTCTAGGCAGGAAACACAAGAGAAAGAAAAGACCAACAATATCAAACCCAAAACAATTAACAAAATGATAGTAGGAACATACATATCGATAATTACCTTAAATGTAAATGGATTAAATGCTCCAACCAAAAGACATAGACTGGTTGAATGGATACAAAAATAAGACCCATACATATGCTGTCTACAAGAGACCCACTTCAGACCTAGGGACACATACAAACTGAAAATGAGGGGATGGAAAAAAATACTCCATGCAAATAGAACTCAAAAGAAAGCTGGAATAGCAATTCTCATATCAGACAAAATAGACTTTAAAACAAATACTATCACAAGAGACAAAGAAGGACACTACATAATGATCAAGGGATCAATCCATGAAGAAGATATAACAATTGTAAATATTTATGCACCCAACATAAGAGCACCTCAATACATAAGGCAAATACTAACAGCCATAAAAGGGGAAATCAACACTAACAAAATCGTAGTAGGGGACTTTAACACCCCACTTTCACCAATGGACAGATCATCCAAAATGAAAATAAATGAAGAAACACAAGCTTTAAATGATACATTAAACAAGACGGACCTAATTGATATTTATAGGACATTCCATCCAAAACCAACAGAATACACTTTCTTCTCAAGTGCTCATAGAACATTCTCCAGGATAGATCATATCTTGGATCAAAAATCAAGCCTTGGTAAATTTAAGAAAATTGAAATCATATCAAGTATCTTTTCTGACCACAACGCTATGAGACTAGATATCAATTACAGGAAAAAATCTGTAAAAAATAAAAACACAGAGGCTAAACAATAGACTACTTAATAACCAAGAGATCACTGAAGAAATCAAAGAGGAAATTAAAAAATACCTAGAAACAAATGACAATGAAAACACGACGACCCAAAACGTATGGGATGCAGCAAAAGCAGTTCTAAGAGAGAAGTTTATAGCAATAAAATCCTACCTTAAGAAACAAGAAACACCTCAAATAAACAACCTAAACTTACACCTAAAGCAATTATAGAAAGAAGAACCAAAAAAACCCAAAGTTAGCAGAAGGAAAGAAGTCATAAAGATCAGATCAGAAACAAATGAAAAAGAAATGCAGGAAACGATAGCAAAGATCAATAAAACTAAACGCTGGTTCTTTGAGAAGATAAACAAAATCGATAAACCATTAGCCAGACTCATCAAGAAAAAAAGAGAGAAGACTCAAATCAATAGAATTAGAAATGAAAAAGGAGAAGTAACAACTGACACTGCAGAAATACAAAGGATCATGAGAGATTACTACAAGCAACTATATGCCAATAAAATGGACAACCTGGAAGAAATGGACAAATTCTTAGAAAAGCACAACCTTCTGAGACTGAACCAGGAAGAAATAGAAAATATGAACAGACCAATCACAAGCACTGAAATTGAAACTGTGATTAAAAATCTTCCAACAAACAAAAGCCCAGGACAAGATGGCTTCACAGGCGAATTCTATCAAACATTTAGAGGAGAGCTAACACCTATCCTTCTCAAACTGTTCCAAAATATAGCAGAGGGAGGAACACTCCCAAACTCATTCTATGAGGCCACCATCACCCTGATACCAAACCTAGACAAAGATGTCACAAAGAAAGAAAACTACAGGCCAATATCACTGATGAAAATAGATGCAAAATTCCTCAACAAAATACTAGCAAACAGAATCCAACAGCACGTTAAAAGGATCATACACCATGATCAAGTGGGGTTTATCCCAGGAATGCAAGGATTCTTCACTATACACAAATCAATCCATGTGATACACCATATTAACAAGTTGAAGGACAAAACCATATGATCATCTCAATAGATGAAGAGAAATCTTTTGACAAAATTCAACATGCATTTATGATAAAAACCTTCCAGAAAGTAGGCCTAGAGGGAACTTACCTCAACATAATAAAGGCCATATGTGACAAACCCATAGCCAACATCATCCTCAATGGTGAAATACTGAAACCATTTCCTCTAAGATCAGGAACAAGACAAGGTTGTCCACTCTCACCACTATTATTCAACATAGTTTTGGAAGTTTTAGCCACAGCAATCAGAGAAGAAAAAGAAATAAAAGGAATGCAAATCGGAAAAGAAGAAGTAAAGCTGTCACTTGTTGCAGATGACATGATAGTATACATAGAGAATCCTAAAGATGCTACCAGAAAACTACTAGAACTAATCAATGAATTTGGTAAAGTAGCAGGATACAAAATTAATGCACAGAAATCTCTGGCATCCCTATACACTAATGATGAAAAATCTGAAAGTGAAATTAAGAAAACACTCCCATTTACTATTGCAACAACAAGAATAAAATACCTAGGAATAAACCTACCTAAGGAGACAAAAGACCTGTATGCAGAAAATTATAAGACACTGATGAAAGAAATTAAAGATGATACAAATAGATGGAGAGATATACCATGTTCTTGGATTGGAAGAATCAACATTGTGAAAATGACTCTACTACCCAAAGCAATCTACAGATTTAATGCAATCCCTATCAAACTACCACTGGCATTTTTCACAGAACTAGAACAAAAAATTTCACAATTTGTATGGAAACACAAAAGACCCCAAATAGCCAAAGCAATCTTAAGAAAGCAAAACGGAGCTGGAGGAATCAGGCTCCCTGACTTCAGACTATACTACAAAGCTACAGTCATCAAGACGGTATGGTACTGGCACAAAAACAGAAATATAGATCAGTGGAACAGGATAGAAAGCCCAGAGATAAACCCATTCACATATGGTCACCTTATCTTTGATAAAGGAGGCAAAAATATACAATGGAGAAAAGACATCCTCTTCAATAAGTGGTGCTGGGAAAACTGGACAGCTACATGTAAAAGAATGAAATTAGAACACTCCCTAACACCATACACAAAAATAAACTCAAAATGGATTAAAGACCTAAATGTTAAGTCCCGACACTATCAAACTCTTAGAGGAAAACATAGGCAGAACACTCTATGACATAAATCACAGCAAGATCCTTTTTGACCCACCTTCTAGCGAAATGCAAATAAAAACAAAAATAAACAAATGGGACCTAATGAAACTTAAAAGCTTTTGCACAGCAAAGGGAACCATAAACAAGACCAAAAGACAACCCTCAGAATGGGAGAAAATATTTGCAAATGAATCAACTGACAAAGGATCAATCTCCAAAATTTACAAGCAGCTCATGCAGCTCAATGTCAAAAAACCAAACAACCCAATCCAAAAATGGGCAGAAGACCTAAACAGACATTTCTCCAAAGAAGATATACAGATTGCCACAAACACATGAAAGAATGCTCAACATCATTAATCATTAGAGAAATGCAAATCAAAACTACAATGAGATATCATCTCACACTGGTCAGAATGGCCATCATCAAAAAATCTAGGAACAATAAATGCTGGAGAGGGTGTGGAGAAAAGGGAACCCTCTTCATTGTGGGTGGGAATGTAAATTGATACAGCCACTATGGAGAACAGTATGGAGGTTCCTTAAAAAACTAAAAATAGAACTAGCATATGACCCAGCATCCCACTACTGGGCATATACCCTGAGAAATCCACAGTTCAAAAAGAGTCATGTACCACAATGTTCACTGCAGCTCTATTTACAATAGCCAGGACATGGAAGCAACCTAAGTGTCCATCGACAGATGAATGGATAAAGATGTGGCACGTATATACAATGGAATATTACTCAGCCATAAAAAGAAACGAAATTGAGTTATTTGTAGTGAGGTGGATGGACTTAGAGTCTGTCATACAGAGTGAAGTAAGTCAGAAAGAGAAAACTAAATACCATATGCTAACACATATGGAATCTAAAAAAAAAACATTCTGGAAAACCTAGGGGCTGGACAGGAATAAAGATGCAGACGTAGAGAATGGACTTGAGGACACGGGGAGGGGGAAGGGTAAGCTGGGACAGAGTGAGAGAGTGGCATGGACTTATATATACTACCAAATGTAAAATAGATGACTAGTGGGAAGCAGCCGCATAGCACAGGGAGATCAGCTCGGTGCTTTGTGACCACCTAGAGGGGTGGAATAGGGAGGGTGGGAGGGAGACACAAGAGGGAAGAGATATGAGGATATATGTATATGTATAGCTGATTCACTTTGTTATAAAGCAGAAACTAACACACGATTGTAAAGCAATTATACGCCAATACAGATGTTAAAAAAGAAAAAAAGGAAGTACCAAATTGACTACGATCATCCGGTAGGCAGATTTTTGGCCCCCATGAGCTTCATTTCCTCATGCCATGCCCAGGAGTTACATGGCAAAACATGTCATTTAGATTATTCATCAAGTGACCCTAAGATAGGGAGGTCCTCCTGGATTACGTGTGGGCCCCGCATTAATCACATGAGCCCTTGAAAAAGAGCTTCTTACCAGATGAGGAAGAAAAAGTCAAAGAGATCAATCAAAAGGCATCAGGAGAACAATGAGAGCACCAGAAACAGAGCCCGCAGCCGGCTTGGAGATGGAGGGGACCACAGGGAAAGCATGAGAAGGAAAATGATTCTGCCAAGAACCACTGAGGTTGGGAGAGCGCCCTGGGCCCCAGGTGAGAAGCTTACTCTGGACAACACTTTGATTTCAGCCTCGTGAGACCCCGACCAGGGAGACCAGCTGAGCCCCCGGCACTTCTGACCTTCAGAACTGAGATGATACCCAAGCGTTCTTTTAGGCTGCTAAATTTATGGTGATTTGTTACCCCAAAATAGAAAAGTAACATACATGGTCACCTCTGAAAAGAGGAAGGAGGTTAATTGGGGAGAAGATTTAGATTCATACACATTGTTTGAACTTTTAACAACAGGAATATATTTGTTTATTACATATGCATCTTCATTTCAAAATGATAAAAACAAACGGTAACCTTGAAACAGCACGCAAAACACTGACCAGCTAAAACTAGTTTTGCCTCGTAAATGGGTTATTGGTTAATCAACTTGAAACAGCACCAGCTTAAACTGCTTTGGCCTCCCTGAATAGGTTGTTAATTAATCAAACCTAGGGTTATTTTACAGAGGCAACACTCCGCAGGTGCAAGACGGGAACCCATGCCTCCAGGATGACCCTGGAGCCAAGAGTCTGCAGTTCACGGCACTCAAAGACTAGAAATGTTGCCACTGAAGCCCTTTACAAAGCAGGAAGCTGGTCAGTGAAGAAAATCAGGATCCCAGCAGCACAGGTAGTTTATATGGATTAACTAGCAACGAGCCAATCAGCTTCCAAGTTTGAAATTCCCCTAACTCTTTACATTGTGCCCCAAACACTGGATGAAGAGACAGACTGGAGAGCTTGCCTCCTGTCTGCTTGCTGGTGCACCTCCATAAAGCTCTTTCTTTTCTCAAAAGCCAGTGCCATGGTGTTAGGGAAACCACCGAGTGAAACCGCCCGCCTGGCCGGGCACCATAGTAACCGCTTGCATGAGTTCTCTTACACCAGGAGGTCCAGGTGAGGAACGGGGAACTAACAAGCTACCAGCAACCGGAAGAATTCGGGGAAGGTCAAAAGGAGAGAGGAGACGCCAGTCCATATGTCCTACCGACCTCCTAGGATCCTCCTCGCAGACTCCATCTTGGATGGGCGGTGACCAGGAAGGACCCTGAGTCAGAGTGATTGGCCAGAGACCACCCGGAAACGAACTCCATTACCATAAAACCGAGACTGCGCGTCACGTGGCAGAGCAGTTCTCCTCGGCTCCCATATCCTGCTGCTCTCCGCCCAGGCGCCCCTTCCCCATAAGGTCTCTTGCTTTGTCAGCGCGTGTGTCTCCTTGGACAATTCATTTCCGAGTGTTAGACAAGAGCCCACTCTCGGGCCCTGGAAGGCGTCCCCCTTCCTGCAACAACAGTATTGGCTTTCACGTGAGTCAGGCAGCAAGAGCGTGCTTAGAACCACTCGGCTCAAGAAGTCGGGTTAAATATGAACATGTGGGTGGGCAGAACCTGAGCGTAGAATGAGAAAAATGAGATAAATATGTCTCAGATTTTAAATAAATATACATGGAGATTTGTTTGGTGCGGTCCATTCTTTTGTTCTAAATCTATTGCTAAAAATATGGACACTCTATAAATTTGATAAATGGATCGATCTTTAAGTGAACGAACAAGGTTTTCTCAGAATTTTTATGAGAGTACTTGAGAGTGTGGGAAATATTTCACCAAAGAATTAAAATATCAATACTAATAAAGACTTGCCTTTTTTCCCCCCAGAGAGTCAATGAGAAGTGTAAGTACTGATTTATCTGACCACTTTTTATAGTCAAATGCTGTCAAAGTAGAAACAATTACACTTCAGCAACATATTTTACTGCCATTGAAGAAAATGCCCACACGTGCAGGCATCTTAGCAATCATAAGAAACACCTTCTGGACATTTTTATATGCTTCATACTTGAATGAGTCTCACACACCAAAATTACATCAGACACTGTTTCAACCATTCAAAACAGTAAGAATACTTAGAGTCCCAGTGCCCTCAAAAATGTTAGCCTACCACTCCATGGCATACCAGCTTGGTAGTTTTAATGCATGTATAATATTTTTAGGGAATTTACACTGAGTTTAAGTTTATAGATTTGAATAACTCACATATATTTTATGTTTCACTGTTTAACAAGTTAATTTAGATTTTCAAAATACGTATACAAATAAACTCCATAAAGAGACATTTTCCTCTCCATTGGAGGATGACTTTTCTCACACATATTTTCTGAAGAACAGGTTCCCAAGAGATTTCTAACAATGGTTTCTCTGATTCATTTTCATAGCCATTATTCATATTTAATTAATGCGACACAATCCTTTCTGAGTTTTGTCCTCACATAATGATTGAAGAATGAGCCAATCTGTCACCTATTCATTTATACACGGCCTATTTTTCTCACGCAGAAATGCTAACATAGATACTATATCACAAACAGGATAAGAGGGGAAAATATTCCTTTCTTACATGACCTCTTAAATTTCACTAAACAATTAGCCAGAGCAGGCTAAGGGAAAAAAAAAATGTTTTTTAAATCACTGGATAGCAAAATAATAGGAAAATTTATAAAAACCTAGGAAACAAACAAGAATGACTAAGCAATACAAATTAGTGAATTAATAGAAAGTATTCCCTATGTTTGGATATTTCCTAAGTCACTAAACATTAAGAAAGGCATGGATAACATTGAGTTGCCCTCTCCCATTGATTCCCCACCTTACCTGTTGATTCATCATTTCTAGTTTTCCCATATAACTATTTTCACAGTGGGAAACCACAGTTGTATTTTCTTTGTATATGTGTTCTCAAAAAATGAAAAGGAAATTATTCTGTAGCTATATCTTAGATTTTCATGATCGCTAAGTGTGGATACTTAGTTCTCTCCTGATAAAATCAAGCATGTATTATACCTGGTATCTAGTAAGCACCTGGTAAATTTGTTAAATATATGAATCTAATAGACATTCTATGATTCCGAAATCTGAAGTCATAGAACTTATCTAATGTCGTTAAGGACACCCAACCAGGAATTACCACTGCCCTTGTTTTTCTTCTTCTCCCTATAGTTCCACCAAATTCGGAAACCAGATTTTAGATAATATTTATGCAGAATGCCAGACCAGAGAAGAAAGCAGTGGGTGTGCTTTACATCAGAATCACCACCCACACCCACAGCAGAAAGAAGCAAAGAGGAGACCTCACTGTACGAGATCTTGACTCCTTGAAGCGGAATCTTTCAGGAGGTCAGGGGTTGGGCATTTCTCCTCCTCCCTAGCTGCCTCCTTAATTCCAGAGCTCCATGGCCATGTGTGCTTTGCAAAAGCAATTAGGACAGAATGAAGTAAGTGGGGCAGGAAGATGGAGAAGAGCCTTGAGCTGTTATTTAAGAGGCCACAAATGTACACTTAAGAATTAATTTTTTTTAAAGTACACACACACTACATAAGCTAAACCTGGAGGATTTAAGCTACAAAAATAAATAAACTCATAGAGTTAACTCTAATTATATTTTAACTAAGTTAACTCTAATTATATAAATTAACTCTAATGAAGAATAAAAAGTTAGTGTTTTTTTTTTCCAACCACTTGCAGCAACATATGAAGGATCGGAAGCAAGAGTTGTGTTCCACACTGAACTCAAGATGTCAGGTAGGCAGTTGGATACAAAGAGTTATAGCCCAGGGGAGAAGTTTGTTCTGCAGTCCAATTGGGGGGTATAAGCATACAGAGAATTCCTGATGCCATGATGTGTCCCAGGGAGGGAAGGTCATCAAGGAACAGGAGGTCCAGGCTCCAGCCTCGATGCACTTTGCTATTCAGTGACGACAGAGGTGACAAGGAGGAATCACCAGACTCCATCTAAGAAGGAGCAGGCAGTGTGGACTGGAGAAGAGAGAGCGGACCTCACTTTACGGAAGCAGTGGGAGAGTGTTTGGAAGGTGTTGAGGCTGCGGGCTCGAGAGCACTAAGCCTAGGGGAGTATTTCAGGATTCAGAGATTGAGGGACCAGGGCAATTTCAGGGGAGACGTGGAAACGCAGCCAGACTGGAGGACAGTAAGACGAGAGGTGAGAAGTGTCCTGCCCTCCTTCCCACGAAGCCTGCTACAGCTTCCCCCTCCTTCGCTTCTGTCCCTTCATTTTTGTCCCACATGACCTGCCCTTCTCTGGCTCTGCTCTTCCTTCTTTAGTCCAGGTGGCCAAGTCACTAAGCGACTCCCAGCGAGGGTTTACGACCCAGGTTTCGTCCTCTAGGACGCAGGAAACCAGAGGCTGCTGTGTGCTGCTGTGTCCCCAGTGGCTAAAATACCCCCTGGGAGCCAGCGGTGAAGCATGACCTTCGACCAGGGATGACCTTCGACCCACCAGCCCCAGATATCCCCTGGGGAAGTTATGTTCCCCAGCCCTGTACCCTTAAGTTTACATGATCAGAGGTTATGGTTTCTAGAGTGATGATCACTGCCACAAGAGGATAAGGTAAAGTTCTACCCGAGTCTAAAGCTACCACTCCCACCTGGCCATGTTGCCTCTCCTGCTAGTGGCTCAAGACAAGAAAGGACCCTGGGCTGCCCTGGATGCCTTTAATAGGGAGTAGGTCTTTGCAGCAACCAATCCTGGGAAGACGAAGAAGAGAACACACCTCCCCCACTCCAGCCCCCAAGGATAAGCCCAGATCACCTCACCTGTGCAGGCAGAGCAGCTGAAATGCTGGCTGGAACTTAGGATGGGCGCAGAGAGGACGCTGATGCTCTTTGCAATTACGGCCCCGAAAACAGACGCAGCAGTGGGTTCTGCAGTGTCTTCTACGGCTAATGCAATTGTATTGAGTCTTTGGGGGAGAGTGCAGCTGACGCTACATTGAGGGGAACCCTGTGATGCTGAGAGGAGTGGATTTCAGCGGTGCTCGGGGTCTGTGTTGGACGCCTCTCCCTTCCTGACCAAGGCTTGGAGGTCCCCCAGAGATGGACAGTATCTCTGAAAATAACTCTCGTTGCTTCCACCAACCTCAGAGAGCTAAATATATTTTGCAGTTTTGGTGTTATAGGAGTTAATCAAAGTCATTCTTGTCCTGCCAAAACTCGATCAAGATTCTGGCCTAGGGCTTCCCTGGTGGCGCAGTGGTTGAGAGTCCGCCTGCCGATGCAGGGGACGCGGGTTTGTGCCCCGGTCCGGGAAGATCCCACATGCCGCGGAGCGGCTGGGCCCGTGAGCCATGGCCGCTGAGCCTGCGCGTCCGGAGCCTGTGCTCCGCAGCGGGAGAGGCCACAGCGCTGAGAGGCCCGCGAACCGCAATAAATAAATAAATAAATAAATAAAAATAAGAGAAGCGCAAGCCACAGCCACAAACAGGTTGGGATATTACATATTTACCTCCTAGGCCACTAGTACTAGATACAACAGCCAAGGTTAGCAATTAATATGAGTAAGAGAGCTAGTCAAATGCCTGCCCTTCTCAGATGTTATGCTGGGAAACGGAGCTGATCAGACAAGGTGTTGCCTTCAGGAAGCTCGCAGTATCGTGGTGAAAACATGTGAGCGGCACATGGTGAGTACTGAGCAGCTCGCCAATAACGCAGCAGAAGCATCTAATCCAGACCGAGGGAGGAGAAGGCTAAGTGAAGAGTGGGTGAAACAGTCACAGAATACCTCCTGGAGTACAGGGTCACCTAGGCCGAATCTTAATGTAGACGATTTAGCTAAGTAGAAAAGAGAACAGAGAAAAGGGCAAACATGCCATCCAGGTAGAAGAAAAGCTTCCCGTGAAACGTAGTGTGTTTCTATGAGCAACACAACAGCTCGTGCTAAATGACGTTTTGAAGTAGAAAGTGGTGTATCTATTCTTTACAACCCAGTCCTAGTCTTGAATCTCCACCGAGATATAGACTGAAAAACTCAGGTCTGCGTGCGCACTAAGAATGTGTTATCTGTCTCAATTCTCAATTATGCAGGCAACAAATATTGTTGAGCACCTACTGTGTGCCAGGTACGGTGATGAGCATTGAAGACACAAGAGGGACCAAGACAGACCACATCTCTGCCTTTAAAGAACTAATACTCTGATGGGCTCAAAGCAAACACTTATACGTACTTTAAGAAAACTAAATGATCCAATGATCTAGAATGGCCTGTCCAACATGGTGGCTACCGGTCACATGGCCTATTTAAATTTAAATTAATTAAAAGTGAATACAGTTTAAAATTCAGTTACTCAGCAGCACTAGACATGTTTCAAGTGCTCAACAGGCACACAGGATACTACATTGGAAAGCACGACATAGAACATGTCTATCATCACAAAAACTTCAGTTGGACCTCTCCCATGTAAAAAAGTCTCCCGTGCTTACAGTAATGAAATAAGGACTTTGTCAGAGACCCACTGACTGACAGCTGGTTCCGAATACTAACTCATCAACAAAAGTCTACCATTACTTTAAAAATCCTGCCGAAACACAATTCTTTATAAATTGTGATTTCACCAAAGCAAGATACTACAACATACCTTCACTATAAACTTTGATATGTGACCCTTTATATTCTGGACACAAGATTAAGAATATGCTTTTATTGCCTCCATTCCTGAGATGTCATTAGAATGATGAATAAAAAACAGCCACAATAATTTTCTTAAATGAGAGGGAGATTTGGCCAAAGATTACAAGATGGCCCAGAGGCAGGAGACGTGAATGACGAAGCACAGCAGGAAGATCACAGCCCAGAAGATGCCCTGTGGGGACCTCCACTGAGCCAGCTGCCAATTTGGAGGAACTCAGGACTCAGAAGAGCCAGGAAAGAAGGAGTAGGAGATACGTGGATTAAAGCAGCCTATAGATGTTGATTCCCCACTCCACTCCCAACTTCCACGTGCAAAACACTTGGCAGACTGTTTGTATAATACAAGTCACAGAAAAAGATGCTCTTCCCTAAAGAAATTGAGAATAATGTTGAGAAGAATTGGGGAGGACATCATAGGGGACACAGCACCAAACGAAGCCATGTGTAGCTTGGCATTTTAGAATATATCGAAAACTAACCCATGCCTTCTGGGGTCTGTCTGTTAGTGCTTCTTTTTTTTTTTTTTTTTTTCTATTTTTTGCAGTATGCGGGCCTCTCACTGCTGTGGCCTCTCCCGTTGCAGAGCACAGGCTCCGGACGTGCAGGCCCAGCGGCCATGGCTCACGGGCCCAGCCGCTCCGTGGCACGTGGGATCCTCCCGGACCGGGGCACAAACCTGCGCCCCCTGCATTGGCAGGCGGACCCCCAACCACGGTGCCACCAGGGAAGCCCCTAGTGCTTCATTCTTAAATATGAATGGGCAACCAAGCATCACCAGACATTTGAGGAAATTCTGCAACATAAAGACCAAGATTTATAAAAACAAAACAAAACAAAAAGATCCCAGGATTAAAAAAAAAAAAGGGAAAACACACAAGGCAGGAAATAGAACTTTTTTTAAAAGTCTAATTTGGTGGCCTCTTAGGAGATATTCCATCCACAAATAATAACAGTTTCTATGAAAAAGGAAAAATCAGAGAATCAGAAAAGACTCAGAGATTAAAAATATAATTGCCAACAATGTTAGTAGGAGGACAGGAAGAAGATAAATTTAAAATATCTCATAGAAAAACAGAACAAAGAGAAGAGATGACAGTTATTCAATAAAATAAAAAAAGAAATCCAGTTTGTTTTCCACCAAAGTAACAGATTCCAAACAGAGATCACAAGGAACAGAAAAAAGAAATTAATCAGATAATTTTTAGAACCCTGAGAATAAAGAGAAGATATTAAGGCTTCCACAGAAGATAGAGGAAAATCACCTGCAAAGGAGAAAGAATTAAATTTCCCATCACTAGTACTGGATGGCAGATGACAATGTAGCAATATCTTCAGATTTCTGATGGGAAAGTCATTCTTAACAGAAATGTCTATAGAAGTCAACCAATTAATTGATTTTAAATGCCAAATGGAGACATTTTTAAACATGGTAGGACTCACAATACTTATTTCCTTAGTAACTTTATTAAGAATGTAAGTCAGCAAAAGGAAGGACTAAGTTAAGAAAAAGGATGAGAAAGAAGAAATCAGGGGATATAGGAATGAGTGGACCCAACTGAGGAGAGCTATGAAGGGGATCCCTAGGTGAGAGCTATGTAGCAGTCCTAGGAAAAAGCCACCTAAGATCAGAGAAAAAAGATAAAGGTCTCAGAGAGAGGCCTTTGGGTAAAAGAGAAATTAACAAAATAGTTGGTATGATATTGATTTATTTAAAAATGAGGGGACTTCCCTGATGGTCCAGTGGCCAAGACTCCACGCTCCCAATGCAGGGGGCCCAGGTTCAATCCTGGGTCAGGGAACTAGGTCACACATGCCGCAACTAAGGGTCCACATGCTGCAACTAAAGATCTGCATGCCCCAACTAAAGATCCCACATGCTGCAACTAAGACCTGATGCAGCCAAATAAATAAACAGAAAAAAATAAAAATTAGACTATGATAAAGGCAAAGAGTCAAGTTTTTTAAAAAAAAGTCAATAGAAACTCCATGTGAAACAGAGTTCAAAAACAAAGACAGGGCTTCCCTGGTGGCGCAGTGGTTAAGAGTCCACCTGCCAATGCAGGGGACACGGGTTCGACACCTGGTCTGGGAAGATCCCACATGCCACAGAGCAACTAAGCCTGTGCGTCACAACTACTGAAGCCCACACGCCTAGAGCTCGTGCTCTACAGCAAGAGAAGCCACTGCAATGAGAAGCCCGCACACCACAACAAAGAGTAGCCCCTGCTCACCACAACTAGAGAAAGCCCGCAAGCAGCAACAAAGACCCAACACAGGCAAAAATAAATATATTTAAAAAAATAATAATAAAACAAAGACAATACAATCATTACACTACATGGCCCTCTAGTGAACAATAAGCACATGGTGAGATCAAGCAAACCATTCTATTTTCAAGTTCTTATCAAAATCTTGACAAAGAAAAGAGGACAATTTTGGTTATAGAATAAAATGAAAGGTCACGTGACGAAATCACAGAAAACAAGAGCTAGAAATTGAGAAGAGCTGAAAGAATAATGTTATTGTTATCTTCATATCGTGAAGTGAGGAATCAAGAGCTATTGTCTATAACTGATGAAACAAGAAATACAAAGGTAAAATACTACTTACAGTCTAAAAATAATCAATCAAGGAACTAAAATTAGTAATACAATCCTTCTGGGATGGAGGCAGAGAAGTTTGGTTTACTAATTCAAGGATTCCTCTCACAAAACAAGTATGTGTCTAAAAGCGATGAATCAAGAAACAACAATTTAAACATAATAGCAATATATAGGGGTAAATGCCAGAGAAAAGGGTTAATTGAGGTGAAGATGGTTCCCTCTGAGAACTGGAAATACAGAAGGGGAGGAAGTTGCTATTCACTTTAAATGCCTCTGTACCGTATGATTTTTTAACCTCAAGCATGTAATACTTGATCATATTTGTACATTACTCTATAATAATAACAACAGCAACAGTTTTTATTGTTGACAAAGTGAGGATTTCAAGGCAGGCAGTTTCAAGGCCACCACAAAATTAATTTGATGCCTCCCCTAAGTTACATTTGGGGAAAGGAAATTAGAAAAATACCAACTTAACCTGTAGCATTTTACAGACCAGTGGACTCCAAGTGTGATTCCTAGGCCAGCAATATCAGCAACACCGAAAAACTTTTGAGAAATTTGCTCAAAGTATTATGTGCGTGTGGTTAAAAATCAACCAGTCCCCATCGACAACATACTGAATCAAAAATGGTGGAGATGGGGGCTTCTTCCCTGGTGGCGCAGTGGTTGAGAGTCCACCTGCCGATGCAGGGGACATGGGTTCGTGCCCCGGTCCGGGAAGATCCCACATGCCATGGAGCAGCTGGGCCCGAGAGCCATGGCCGCTGAGCCTGCGCGTCCAGAGCCTGTGCTCCGCAACGGGAGAGGCCACAACAGTGAGAGGCCCGCGTACCGCAAAAAAAAAAAAAAAAAAAAAAAAATGGTGGAGATGGGCTTCAGCAATCTCTGTTAATAAAGCCCCCCTGTAGATTCTGATGCCTTCTGAAATGTAAGAACCACGGTTGGGGACGTAGAGAAAAGCTGGGAAGAACAGACACCCAATCATTAATAAATAAAGCTCTGTGAAGGACTTCCATATTCTTGGTTTTTAACTGTCAAGCGTTATTTTCATAATAAATATAGTTTATATAGGGGCAAATATTAATATGTATATGTGTGTATCTGCATAGAAAATTACAGAAAATTTCCAGAACCACCAAAGTATTTACTTAAATATGCTTACTTTCCTAGAAAAATAAATGGGAAGTTTTAACAAAAACTTAGAGAATTTATCATCCACAGTCAAACCTGTCTGAAAGAATTATTAAAGGATATACTACATCATCAAGAAGAAACATACTAAATGAAAAGTAACAAAAGGTACAAACTTCTAGTTATAAAATAAATCCATCATGGGGATGTAATGCAGGGCATGGTGACTATAGTTAATAATACTGTATTACATATTGAAAAGTTGCTAAGAGAGGGGATCTTAACAGTTCTCACCACAAGAAAAAAAAATTTGTAACTATGAATGGTGATGGATGTTACATTTGTCACTTTTTATATTAGACATTAAAACTGAAAAATTCAGAAGCATGTATTTATTTTAAATGAATGATGATAAACCCATTATTTTTTAAAGAAAATGATATATTTTTATAAATAATTATAATTATTTATATTTCCCAAAGAAAAGAATTGTGATAAGAGTGGCAATGTTTTACATTTTTGCAAATATCTTTAATGTTTGGCTTAATAGAAGCAGCTGAATTTTCATATAAGGGTCTGTATTCAATATGTTGAGAGGTTACTCTTGCTGAAGTATATGAAAAATATCTGACTTAATGCAGATACATACTTAAGAAAAGGAAAAGTATTTTCATAGCTATTTTCAGATGATTGGGGATATTATTTCTTTTTTGAAACTACACCAAAACTCAGTAAGTGGAAGTTTTTTTTTTAATTTAGCTACAGTGTGGAAACTTAAATTGTCTAAGTAAATATTTTTACTCTATTACTTTAACATCGATTGGTCTATCTTTTACATTGGATCGTTCTCTTACCACACATAATTCGGTGACATTATACATTGATACTTTTTAGAAAATATTGATTTACTGAGTTATACTGATCTTCCACATGTTCACACATTTCACTGCACAATATCAAAAAGTTACCTTTGTATCACCATTGAGCTCGTCAGAAAAATCTTTAAGAACTAGGAAGTTTTCAAGCTCAGGGTAGACACAAGTTTTCAAAAATGTAAATTTTTACCTGAAATTTCCAATTTTATCCTTGGCAACAAATATAGTATTTTGTTTTCTTGAATTGACATTTTTAAGGAAAGGTCTGTCGAACACACAAATCTGAACAGCCATAGATGTGTATGGTTGTGTATCAGTGGCTCTTTCAAGGAAAAATGGTATTCTATGCAAAAAGCCAACAGTTCAGCTCACAATTCAACCTCATGAGAGCCTTCGTACTTCAATATAAAGCTAAAATGTTTTATGTATACTTCCCATTTTGTCACACAAAATATTAAAAAGATGCTTACTCAAGGGTCAAGGTTTCATAAAATTAATAAATTGTATTGTATCATTAAAGACAAAAAAAATAGATGGGATGTTTTAGATAGATGTGCTTCCTAAACACCATAGGATAGAAAACCAAGATGGAGTTGAACATATGTACAGATACAACAAACATACCAGAAGCTGAATTAAAATTCTAAATAAGTGCATATACAGCAACCAAAGTATTTCCCACAACATCTCTCTCTAGCATGACAATATTTAAGTATCTGACATTCCTAAATGCCACATCCAGACAAAACACACCGGCAAGAAAATTGTTAATTAACCAAAACAGATGAAGTTTCTTCCTCACCAATTTTATTCTAATGCCAGCAAAAGAGGCCAAATTATTCATCAAATAAACTTATTGTACTGCTCATCATATCTTATTTTCAGATATCAAAATTTAAGTTAACATATTTAATCTCAGCCTTTTAAATCCCTGCTTCCATTCAACTAGACACCTTTTGGATCATATTCTAAAGTAAAGAAAACTTCTAGGTTGGAGAATTTCTAACCTAAAGTTCTAATAAAAAGTTCTATTTCTAATAAAATATTTTAGAAAGAATATAGAAGAGAGAGAACTAAAAGGAGAAAAAGGAAAGAACAGATGACAAGGATGACTGTGATTCAAGTTCAAATTAAAGGATAAAGCAGGTATAAAATGAAAAGAATACAGAAAAAAAGACAGGAAGCCTGGGTATCTCCAAAGAAATCTGATGATAGAATCATAAAATAAAATGGACCTGGGGAAAATGGAGATTTAAAAACCATCATTATACTCGATTTATATAATCCAGTTAAACTGCCTGTTAGAAAAACATCTGGTGCACATCTAGCTGCAATTTTTTGTAGCTGCTCTCTTTTCAGAAGGTTTATTTGCAACAGTGCTGTATGATTAAAATTCCATAACAAAGGTGGATGCAAGTGTAAGTATTTCCCTAGCTCCAAATTCTGAAAAGTTCTCTTTCTCCTCTTCTGGAAGAGCGGAAATGTCTGAGATAATTTTTTTTTGCGGTACGCGGGCCTCTCACTGTTGTGGCCTCTCCCGTTGCGGAGCACAGGCTCCGGACGCGCAGGCTCAGCGGCCATGGCTCACGGGCCCAGCCGCTCCGCGGCATGTGGGATCTTCCCGGACCGGGGCACGAACCCGTGTCCCCTGCATCGGCAGGCGGACTCTCAACCACTGCGCCACCAGGGAAGCCCTGATAATTTTTTAATAATAAAAATTAAAAATTAAACGTTTATTAAGGGAAATCAAAGTAAATATACGTTAAATCTTCAATGCAGCCCACAGCGTTTTATTGATACATGTCTTTTTTTAGATTACTCCCTTTTCTGGTCTTGAAGGTATGTAATAATTAAAATATTTATGTTTTCATAGAAGTGCTAGTTGCTTTAGGGTGTACTTTCAATTTTACTAATGAAATAAAAATCACAAAATGTTAACAAGCAGTCTATTCTAACCTATGTATAGGGACACATCAGAGGCTTCTTCCTTTTATGGCCATCTCTTTCCTGGCTATAATGCAAGGACCACTTTTGTGATCATTAGTATTGAAATGTCAAGTCAACATCCATATCTATCACCGTTTAAAAGCCTTGAAGTATAAGCAAACATTTTATAACAAAAATACAGGCAAACATTACATAAAATTCAATTGCCTTCAACCATTTAGTTAAAATTATTTGTAATTCATCCAATTCCCCTCTAACCACCTTACAGATAAGAACATTTCATTCACTCATGTTGATCCAATAACAAGTCCCTGGACCTGACACACAGTAGGACTCCAACAAATGGCTGTTGTATTGAATTGAACCCAGGTCCATGAAATTTGCTTTCTTAGCTTTCTGTATTTTATCTATTCATGTGTTGCTGTGGACTGAATGTTTGTGTCCTCCCAAAATTCATATATTAAAATCTAATCCCTGATGTGACGGTATAAAGAGGTGGGGACTTTAGGAAGGCGGAGTCCTCATGAATGGGATTATTGTCCTTATAAAAGAGACCCCAGAGAGTTCTCTCTTGCCCTTCCATCACGTAAGGACACAAGGAGAAGACTGCGTCTACCAAGAACCAGGAAGAGGGTCCTCACCAGACACTGAATTTTCAGAAGCCTTCATCTTGGACATTCAGCCTACAGAATTTTGAGAAATAAATGTCTGCTGTTTAAGCCACCAGTCTGTGGTATTTTTGTTATAGCAGCTGGACAGACAGTGAATTAAATTCACTTGATTATATGTGATCCTCAGATGGTCACATCACAATCATTTATGATCACTAACACATTTCTTTGTTTTTTAAAAGCCTTGCATTTTAGTTGAGATGAGGCTGAAATATTTTGAAGTGAGAATGGGAGAATTGCTTCCGAAATCAAAGTATAAACACAACGGTAGAGCAGAGCACATAAACGAAGTTGGAAAAGAATTGTTCACAAATTGCCCAACTAGACATTACCGTAATTATACATCTAGCTTTTTTAATCCAAGTGGTGGGTTGTCTGCCCTGGAAGCACAGAACAATGTCTGGCAGAAAAGGGCCTGCAAGGATGGTGCCCATCCCAGGAGAGTCCCAGAGAAAAGTCTATCCCCAGCAAAGCAACCCCTTTTGTGGAAATGTTGGTGACAAACATTTAAAGCCTCTAAGTCCCTCCGTGCTTGCTTATAAATCTTTGACGTTTTTATGTTTCCACTGTTAGTCACCTGGCATCCTAATTTCATAAAACTTGGGCTTTATAAACCCGGCCCAGGAGTATGAGCAGGGTGTCAGCTTTGCTCTCAGGATACTGACGAGGCGGGATGCTTGGCTCTGGTCTATTTCACGAGTCCAGGCACTTCAGGGGACGAGCAGGAGGTCTCCCCGGTGGCGCCCTCTTGTGCCCGTTCTTTGAAGCTCCTGAGCTCATCCAACCTCATCCAACCTCATCACGTCCCGTGGAAAAAAAAGTAAAAAAAAAAAAAAAAAAGATTTTACGTCCTATTTTACCAACTGACTCTTAGAATTTTAGGGAGCTTAGGTTTTCCACAGGGGGAGGTCACTGAGGAGTAATCAGTGAATTCCCCAGGCCGCCTTTCAGCATTCCAGCAATGTCCACTCTGCTGCCCCTCAGGCGGGATTAACCTGAGGATGGCCCTGCACCTCATTGCCCACAGCTGCCCCCTGCTGGGTGCCAGGGTCCCCTGGTGGCCAGGAATGTTGCTGTGGCACGTCCTGCAGACCTGAAGTCAAGTGGCGTCTCAGCCACTTTGAAAAGGGAGCGGTACAGCAGCAGGGTGACCTGGCAAGCTGCCCTCTGGAAGGGTGTGCTCTGGGCCATCTCACTCCCTCACCACTGAAGGCCTGTCCCCTCTGCTGCCTCTGGCACCTCGTGGGCCCTGGCAGATCCCAGGACAAGAAAGTCCCCACCTTACAGCCCCGACCCACCCCCTTCCAGGAGTCCCTCTCAGGCTGGGAGCTGCTGCACACAGCGCTTTGCTACCTCCATCTCCCCACCTGGTCCAGCGGGCCTGGGGTGAGGTCTGGCCCTGGGACCAGCAGCTCCCCAGGTAACTGTGCTGGGCACCAGAGCTGGGGGCACAGCTGCCTTTCCGTAGGCGGAAAGGCTTGCCCAGATCTCTGCAGCACCAAAGGCTGTCCACCAATCGTCTTCACACTGGGACAGCTGCTTTTCCTTTTCCACCTAAAACAGCTCTGCAGAGAAGGCCTGATGCCTTCCAAGCCCCAGGTCTCACTTCTGAAAGCCCGCCGGCCACCCTGAGAAACCTTTGGGGAGATCGGGACAGCAAGATGAGTTAGGGGCAGCAGAAGCAAGGCCTCGGCAACCAGAAAGCTGAAAGGTATGAGAGGCCTCGCTGAAGAGCAAGCATTTCATGGGGGAGCATCTTCAGCCCACAGTCCCAAGTCCAAGCCCAGTGAGGGGCTCTGTGGGTGTCAGGCACAGCCTCATAATCAAAAAAGAAGGAAATCCAAAAAGAGGGGATACATGTATATGTATAACTGATTCATTTTGCTGTACAGCGGAAACTAACAGCATTGTACAGCAGCTATACTCCAATAGAAATTAATTTTTTTAAAAAAGTGCCCAGGACACTGTCCAGCCCTCCCCCGTGTGGGATCTCTGGCTCCTTCCAGCACCACTGGCTGCCATGGAAACCAGTAGGGGGCTAGGAGTAAGTTACATCAATTGGAGGGGTAGAGAGAGATGTAAAGTTTGCCTTATTTTTCAAAACCCTAATTTAAAAATGTGACTGCTGGGCTTCCCCGGTGGTGCAGTGGTTAAGAATCCGCCTGCCAATGCAAGGGACACGGGTTCGAGCCCTGGTCCGGGAAGATCCCACATGCCACGAAGCACCTGAGCCCGTACGCCACAGCTACTGAGCCCGCGTGCTGCAACTACCGAAGCCCATGCGCCTAGAGCCCGTGCTCCGCAACAGGAGAAGCCACCGCAATGAGAAGCCCATGCGCCGCAACAAAGAGTAGCCCCCGCTCACCGCAACTAGAGAGAGCCCGCGCACAGCAACGAAGACCCAACGCAGACTAAAATAAATAAATAAAATAAATAAATTTATTTAAAAAAAAATGTGACTTGTGTGTCCATGGCCTTGCATGAAGCCCTCCATCTTTGAAAAGTAGAGCTGCTCTGCAATATTAGGGACATATTTATACTAAAAAAAAAACTATTCTTATAAAACTAAACATACTCCTACCATATCATCCAGTAATTACACTCCTTTGCATTTATTCAAAGTTGCTGAAAACATGTCCACACAAAAATCTGCACATGGATATTTATGGCAGCTTTATTCATAATTGCCAGAACTTGGAAGCAACCAAGATGTCCTTCAGCACATGAACAGATAAGTAAACCAGTCCATCCAGACAACGGAATATTATTCAGCAATAAAAAGAAATGAGCTATCAAGCCATGGAAAGACACAGAGGAACCTTAAAAGCATATTACTAAGTGAAAGACGCCAATCTGAAAAGGCTACATCCCGTATGATTCCAAATATATGACATTCTAGAAAAGGCAAAACTGCGGAGACAATGAAACGATCACTGGTTGCTAGGAGTTTCAGGAGAAGAGGGACGTAGCACAGAGGACTTTTAGGGCAATGAAAGGACTCTGAATGACACTAAAATTGTGGATACATGTCATTACACATTTGTCAACCCCCATAGAATGCACCACAGCAAGAGTGAGCCCCAAGGCAAACTGTGGCCTTTGGGTGGTGATGATGTGTCCATGTAGGTTCATCCTTGGTTAACAAATGCCCCGCTCTGGGAAGGGCGCTGATTATGGAGGAGGCTGTGCACGAGTGGGGGAAGAAGGTAAACGGGAACTCTCTACACTTTCTGCTCCATTGTGCTGTGAGCCTAAACTGCTCTTAAGGTCTATTAAAAGGGAAAAAAAAAGTATTCATTGTCGAGCTGAAATTCAGTTTTAACAGGTGTCCTACATTTTTATTTGCTAAATCCTGTTGGAAAAGCATGGAAATTTCAAATTACAAAAATCATAATGAAGATTTCAATACAGTGGCCATACTGTGAGCCTCGACAGGTGCCCCATGTTACAGACCTGCTGAGACACCCCAATTTTGTCGAGGGAGGGTTTAGATGGCTGGATGCCCCCAGCGCTGGATGCGTTTGGCTCCCTCTAACGACCCCCAGAATTTAAAATAAATTTTTTACACTAACGTCTAGTCTCTTAAACCAACACTCTTTGTTCATATGAGGTTTACATTTGATCACAGGATTTTCTGTGTACAGGTGTGCTTTTTTCAGTCATTTCATTAAAGCCCATGAAATCAGCAACTGGGATTTCAAATATTTCAGTGCTCACCAGTAACCCAAGAAAATGACATCCAAAAAATGTTCTCGATAAACGCTTGTTAAATTATTCTTCTCTTGTCTCAGATATTTTAAAAGTAATACACCTGACCTTTAATGCAACATGCTTTCTTTCCATTAATGGGTCTCTTTCTTAGAAGATCATTTACATGATCTCAGTATAAATGTAATATTTTATATATCTGAGCAGCCAAACTCCACCAAACTCTGCAGAGCCAGGATGAGCGTCTCTATATTTCTGAAGTCACCTGTCGACACGGGGTTGAATAATTACATTTAGCAATCTATAACCTCGGGCAATTCCAGTTGCTACAGCTTTGCCCAGACTGAGATTTCAGGCATCAGCACATCACCAAGATAACAATAAAGCTCATAAAACTGAACCTATTATCTGCCAGACACATCGCTGGATACTTGCATCTTGGAGAGAAGTCTATTACAGAGATGCTGACACACATCACCCCCTCCCATCCCACTACATACCTACAATATTATTATTGACAGGAACCACCAACGAAGGCTTGTCATCAGGCATAATCAGCTGATCTGCCTGGGACAGATTTAATTTACTGACATAAAACGTTCTCATTTTCTGCCTGCCTGGGTTAGGTGTGTGCCTGAGAGGTCACAGGGAGTAATAATGCCCACCCTGGGGGCTGACTGCAGGTCACCAATGACAACTGGACATTGGAAATTCTTTGCCCCCCCACACACAGAAACACACACAAAACTATAATGAATATGAAGGGAATTCCAAGCTATTCACACTTTCTTAGTTGCTTTTACTTAGAGGTTTTTCTCAAATGCAAAGCCAAGATAAAACAGCTCAGCACAGCATTCATTTTTAATGACTCTCAAGGTAGAATGTAAAGCCATGCTCAGCGTGCATTAACGCTCATCAGGATTTTAACAACTGGCCTAAATCTTGCCTTTGCCCACACTGGATCAACACCCTCAGCACACGCGTGGTAACGCCAAGGCGGGCAGGGCTGAGGGCTGCAGAATTCCTAACAGCTGGCTGGAAATAGGGAAAAGCACAAGGAACTTTAACTCAGTGAAGACAGTCTCTCCTTCCCTTGTGGAGTGCACACACTAACTCCCCAAGCAAGAAAGAGACAGACCAGGGGCTTTATTATTTATTCTCAGGGAACAGAGAAGCCCGCTGGGGAGTCAATGGGCTCTCAGACATTAAGAACAAGGACCCTAATCAGGAACAAGAGTTTTGGTCTCCAGCGCCTCTGTAAAGAAAATCTAGAACACACCTTCTGCTCTTCAGCAAAATCTGAGAATTCAGACACAGCAAGGTCACCCATATCTCACCCTTGGAATAACATACAGCAATGCCTAAGAATAAAAATTAAAGTTAGCCATCAAGATATACACATTGGCAGTTTCATGCTAGTCTAAAAGTCCCTCAGTCACAATAAATGACACTTCCTATCCTCTGTGCCTTGGACACGATGGAACAAATTAGCCACACGGCACTCCGTGAAGGAACCGTCTAGGCCCACCCCACCCCTGTCCCGCATGATGACAAGTAAACATCGTTCTTTGTGCCTTTGGAGAATGCCTACTGGTATATGAAAAATCCCACCAGAGGATAAAATACGTTATTAAAAACAAATGAAAATTCCATATGCACTCTGCAGAAAGAAATCATTCCGTGCTGTGGCCCAAGTACACATACTTGCTTTTAGATGTGGTGTCCAGTGCCCACGTACAAAACAGAACTTCGGAGTTCATGTCTGGTGCAGAAAACACCCACTGCCCCTGAATCACCTGCCACGGGTGTGAAGTGTCTCTCTGGGTCTTTTCATTTGCTCTAGCAAGCGAGGTGTGTGCCTTTTATGACTTCTCCGTGATGAAACTCAGAGACAGTGACTCAGAGAACAGGAACTGAACTGTGCCTGAAAGATGGGCTGCCGTGAATAAGGGGGAAAAGGTAAACTAGTTACTTTGGCTGCTAATTTAATTATGTTTAATTAATTAGCATCAGCCTGACAATCTCCCTTTGACATCCCTCACCTATGCACATGCGGTATAAGACCTAAAATTAAGTGCTGTATTATGTGCTGTCTTGACATCTGAGACCAAGAGGGCCTTGGAAAGGCTAAGGCCAAGTTCCCCTCCCCACCCTGCTATTGCAGAAAAGATCCCCTAGTGCGTGACCCTTGTCACGGGCCCAGGCAGGCTCCTGTGCACAGCTGAGTAGTGGGTGTCAGTCCCCAGCCAGCCCAGGGAATGATTCAAACAAGTCAATCACATCCTCTCACGGCACCCAGGGGCACCTCACCCTCTTGTGAGTATACAGCCCGCCTCCTGCAGCCCCTGCTGGGTCACACTCTTCTGAGCTCGGCCCCATGCGGTCCAGCATGGCCTGTGGTGTCCTCCTCTAGGCTGTGTACTCGCCATCCCCATTCCTCGGGTGGAATCCCTCCCTCACCAGCAGGGCGAACAGGAGATGAGTAAAACAATACAGTCCATAACTGGCTAATTCCCCAAAGTCCCCTCAAGCTTTCACCACATGAAACCTTAGCTATTGTGAACCTCCCAGATGGGTCAGGGGTGATCCGAGGGCAGGCCTCCCCTCATGCCACAGGACAGGTCTCTGATCCTCTGTTTTTTAATTAAAAAAACAATAAGAAGAATGATTATATATCAAATCTTTTCCTCTTCTTAAGTAACAGTTTCTCTATAGACACGAGTTCATGGAGGAAACATTTTTCCTGTTTAAAAAAAAACTTTGAGGCCAGGGTTTCACGTGGGTTAGCACAACACCAAATAGTAATTTATTCTTTTTTTAAAAAATTAATTTATTTATTTTTGGCTGCGCTGGGTCTTTGTTGCTGCGCGCAGGCTTCTCATTGAAGTGGCTTCTCTTGTGGGGCACGGGTTCTAGGCACATGGGCTTCAGGAGTTGTGGATCATGGGCTCAGGAGTTGTGGCTCGTGGGCTATAGAGCGCAGGCTTGGTAGTTGTGGCGCAGGGGCTTAGTTTCTCTGTGGCACGTGGGATCTTCCCAGACCAGGGCTCGAACCTGTGTCCCCTGCATTGGCAGGCGGATTCTCAACCACTGCGCCACCAGGAAAGCCCAGTAATTTGTTCTTTACTCTACTTTCATGTTTATAATGTTGATTTTAAGAATAACCTCCCGCCTACAACATGAATTATGCCCTGCTTACCTCGCCTAGGAAAATTCTAAAACTTCTTCCGCAGCAGCCGTTAAATAATGAACACTTTATAGTGATGCTTTTGGTCATAGTCACTCCATGGTTTAATGATGTATTTATACAGATCCCCAGGGAAGTGCAATTTATCACCTCAAAGGCCAGTTAGTCTCCAGACCCCCTGACCACACTGACTCCTCTCTAAGCAAAGATGTGACCGTAACTGCCAGGCCACCTTCCGGGGAGCGCAGCCGTTGCTGGGCCAGTGGAAAATATGTGTCCGGCTGCTGTGCCCGCTGGCGTGTCCCCGCCAGGGACGTGTGTCGCTGCCCTGCGGACTCAGCATCAGACCCTCCAGGTTCCCAAGAATAAAACAAGCCAAGGATTGACATCATTTCCGACAGCCCTTTGAAAACCTGCCACTTAGCAGCACGAATGCTGTTGTAGCCGATTTAAAAGTCCTTTCTTTCCACTTTTCTCATTTAAACAAACATTTATTGCAGACCTACTACTTAGCCAGTCTTGTCCCAGATTCTAAGGCTACAGTGATGTGTAAGCTGCAATCTCCTCCTCCATCGGCTCCCAGGACTGGGTGACAGAGGGAAGGAAGCAGTGCAAATACCATGGAAAACGAGAGGTGAATGGGTGAACAAAATGTGGTACAGCCAGAAAATGGAATATTACTCGGAGATGAAAAGAAATGAGCTATCAAGCCAGACATGACATGAAGGAAACGTCAATGCAAATTACTAAGTGAAAGAAGCCAATCTGAGAAGGCTACATGCTGCATGATTCCAGCTATATGACATTCTGGAAAAGGCAAAACTATGGAGACAGTAAAAGGATCAGTGATTCAGACATAGAGAACAGACTTGTGGTTGCCAAAGGGGAAGGGAGGCGGGGGGAGGGATGGATTGGGAGTTTGGGATTAGCAGATGCAAACTAGTGTATATAGAACAGATAAATAACACGGTCCGACTGTATAGCACACGGAACTACATTTGATATCCCATGATAAACATAATGGAAAAGAATATGAAAAAGAATGTATATATTTGTATACCTGAATAACTTTGCTACACAGCAGAAACTAACACAACATTGTAAATCAACTATGCTTCAATAAAACAAATTGAAAAAAAAAAGATCAGTGATTGCCAGGGGTTGGGGAAGGGGAGGGATGAATAGGTGGAAGAGAGAAGGTTTCTAGGGCAGTGAAACTATTCCGTATGATGCTAACATGTTGGACACATGACATTATCCATCATCAAAACCCACAGAATGTACAACACAAGGAGCGGACCTTAATGTAAACTATAGACTTTAGTTTATAATAATGAATCGATATTGGCTCATTGATGATAAAAAATAGTGGAAGATGTTAATAATAAGAGAAACTGTGGGTGGGAAAGAAGAGAATGTGGGAAATCTCAGTTCTCTTTGCTCAATTTTTCTGTAAACCTACAACTGTTCTAAAAAATAATATTAATTTAAAATAAAAAATTGTACAGGCAAGGCCAGTTTTAGTACCCGGTTTTCCCACCAATTCTGTCCGTTAACAATAACTAATAATGACTGTTCAGTGTTTTATAGACAGAGTGGCCCTTCATCTTCACAGTAACCTCTTCCTACACCCAATTTGCACATGATGAAACTGAGGCCGGGAAGTTGAACCGTTTGCCTAAACTCACAAAGTTTGTTCCTGGCTGGCCAAGGTTTGTTTGGCTCCAGAACCTGGGTCTTAACCACGATCTACTTGTTGCCTCTTCCCTAGAGGAGGCCACATAAAAGCTTGAGAAAAGAGGGAACAATTGCTCGCCTGGGGGGGGATGGGGAGTGGTACCTTTGAGCTCTTCCTGTGTTAGGGTTGATGCTATTTAGACTCTGGCCAGACAATCAGAGACCACACCCATCATGCCCCAGGATAAAATAGATCCAGCCTGCCCTGAAGATACACAGGTCATTAGGAAGCCATGGCTTCAATACAGAACTTATTACAAGTCGTTGATCCAGGCAATGAGAGAAAAGTGTCTCTTAAAATAACAATAACTTATAAGCAATAATCACTTTAAATAAATGACTGTACAGATTTAATGACTTGAAGCTAATCTTTAGACCATCAAGGTATGACACCCCAAGGCTGTCATTAGTCTTCCCAAAGCAGTGTGTACCAAGGTACTACTAACATATAACAAACCAGTTCCAAGGAACTCCTATTCCAGTTGCCTCGCCAATCCAAAATGAAATGTAAGAGGCCAAACATTTAGTGGTACAGAGGATTCTATCTGCAGAACGATGCATGGCTACAGGATCACCCCCAGGTACCCAGGTGGTCACTCACTGCAAAGAGAGCCAAGGGGCAAACGTTCACTTGCTTTCCAAGCTTAAAAGACAAATCATGATTTAATCTAAAGAGTGGCTTTAACCTACATCTAAATCTCAAAGCACTGAATAGCTGCTATTTGATAGTTTTCAAAATTATAATTATTTCCCTTAAAAGTTTCCCCAGTAATATTTGATAGTCTGGGTTAGGCCATGTCTCATTTCCACCACTACACTCTCACTGTGCCAAGCAATAACCCTAGGTAGAAGTACTAGTTAAATGGAGCATGGATTAAGGCGAGAGAGAATGTCTTATCGCTTTCTGATTCTCCGCAACACCTACCTATCAGCGCAGGACTTTGTTACAAACGGTCATTAAACATGTCTGATAAATTAGTAAGAAATCATCGGAATACAGAGATTACGGTTTGGGGATGTGGGATTCCTGCAAACAACAATCTACTTGAATGTCTTCCTCCTTCTGAGAAATTTGGGGTAGGTTCTTGACAGTGTTTACATGATTTGGGCCCATTTCATGGGGCCAGTTCAGTTTGCTCACAAATGCCAGGCATTGACTTAAAGTGCCAGCCATGGTAACAAAGGGTCTCCACATTGCCAAGTTCGACCACATGCAAATGGGCTTAAAAACATGATACCTTTAACAAGTTTTAAGGAAAAGATGGAGGGGAGAAAATCATACTCGAAAAATGTTTTGGAATCCTCAAATCCATAGGGGAAATACATACATTAAAATATCTTTGTAGGACTTCCCTGGCGGTCCAGTGGGTAAAACTCCACACATCCACAGCAGGGGGTGCCGGTTTGATCCCTGCTGGGGGAACTGAGATCCCGCAAGCCACGTGATGTAGCTAAAAAACACAAAAACAACAACAAAACAAAACTCTGTAAACAGACAGGAAAAGAATTTGTGCACAACTACAACATTTTGACACTATTCAAACAATAATATCTACCTCAGTGTCTAAAAGAATGTAATACATTAGGAACTGGTTCTTTATCTTTAGTTTAAGATGGAGAATTAAACCACATAATGAAACTAAAAACATTTTCAAAGAGAATTTAGAAGTCATGCTGATTTATACAGGACACTGATGTTATCATATTACCTTCTCTTAACTGATGTAAGCTACATTCATAACCATGTAGACGTTTCCTCTTTATGAACAATTAAAGAGAAATTCTACTATACCATGTATCTAATTTCTTTATTCACACTGACCCCTTTTTTTTAAGTTCCCTTGCTTTTTTAAATTTAATTTTCATTTTATATTAAAGTACAGTTGATTTACCACACTCCTCCTTTAATTTCTGCCATATTTTTTGGTCTGAAACCGTTGCCAACAGACCTGAGTGACACAGTCACTTCTGGAGCCTTTGAAGATTTGAGCATCCAATATGGAGGCACCGTCAGTATGCAGTGCCCTCTGGTGGCCAATTTATTTAACATCGCGATTAAACAAAGTGCCTGAGTATTGACGTTACTTATAACGGGAAGAAGAAAGTAGGAAAAAAGAAAAACTAAGACATTTTTCGGAATTAGAGGTATAATTCCTGATAGTCACCATTCACTGCTGTAGTTCCTTTACTGAACAAGTGTTTACCTTTATTGAGCAAAACAAGCGGAATGCTACCTTGTGCAAAGAAATATCCGTTGCAAAAAATAGAGCGTATGTAGAGAATTAGGGTTCTTATGCCTGCTGCAAGCCCCAGGTCAAAGACTACCCCGTGTATAACCCCTTCCTCAATGTTGCACAGCCCTCCATGGCTGCACTAACCACTTGTACTGTGAACTTTCACCCCATGTCTTCTCCGTTGGAACTGTGAGCTCATCCATGGGAGGGGTACATGTTGCTCATCTTTGAAGTCTTGAACGTTATAAACATCCCATAAGGTCTGTCTGATTTTCTCGAATGCTGCAAAATTAACCATGGGGCCAAATTGCGCAATACTGCAATAAACTTCCCGGTGATGAATTTAGAGAGATGTCCTGGGCTCCAGAAGTAAATAGAATTTTTAATGGTAAGAGGTGATGAAGAACAGAATACGTGTAACATAATAAACCTCTGGTTGTGTACTCAGTACCTTTAGAAAAGAAAACAGGTACAACACTGTGCTAAGACTTAGATGGGTTCCTGTCTACAACTTCTATTTGAGTTCCAGGCCAGATTCTCTGGTCCAGAGACCAGTAAGTGAGGGAGGAGGGTACCCTTCTGGGACAAGGTGGGTCAACCTCTGGGGGTGGGGGGGCCGATACAGACTTCAGTGACACAGATGGCAGGGACAGGGGGTGAGCAGGCCTCTGGGACAAGGGGAGAGAGCACTCTGGGCCCCTCTTTAGGGGTCACATTGACTCCGTTTTATCTGGAGTAAAATAGAAGTCACTTCAGTTAATCCTTGAGATTCACACCCCGTGCTCGAGGTGCTGTAGGAGCACTGAGAAGACAGAAGGCTCACCCAGATCTTTGTTGATAACCACTTAAACCATATACCAAGAGGCCTTTCAAATAAGAAACAAAACCTGGAAGTAATGAAGATAAAATTGTGTGATTTGACTACATAAAATAGCAAGTTTTTACTGTGCCAAACAATATTACCTAAATGTCAAAATACAAGTGACAAACTGTGAAAGTTTTTGCAACACACATGAAAAGGCTAAAGTCTTTACTATTTAAAAAGTGTTTACGCAAAACGGAAAGAAAAATACCAGCCATCTACTAAGACACACATGAGCAATCTTCAGAGAGAAAAGAAATACAGATTGCCTTTCAGCATTTGTAAATATGCTCAGCCCCACTAATGATTAATGAAATGCAAATAAGATACCTTTTTAATCTAACACCTCTCAAACTGGTAAAAATAAAAACATTTTATAATCTTTGTGCATTACAGCAGGTATGGGCAAACAACCTTTCTAATATATTGCTGGCAAGAAAAGACACTCCTACAACTTTTACAGAGGACAGTTTGGCAATGTTCATCGTAATCAATCATATATATGCCCACATGCATCTAGGCATTTATCTTACGCATCATGCTGATACAAGGATATTCGTTGCATCATATGTTATAATAGCAAAAAAACAAAACAAAACTGGAAACAACAGAAATGTCCAGGAGGAAGCTGAATAAATAAATCCTGTTACCTCTCTCCAATGGAATTCTATACTGGCATTTGGAGGAGTAGAATTACATATACCAATCTGGAAAGATTTCTGAGACACTGTTCTTTGGAAAAATGTACAGAATACAGAATATCATACACCCCCATTTTGTGTTTAAAAAACAGATATACATGGGGCTTCCCTGGTGGCGCAGTGGTTGAGAGTCCGCTTGCCAATGCAGGGGACACGGGTTCGTGCCCCGGTCCGGGAAGATCCCACATGCCGCGGAGCGGCTGGGCCCGTGAGCCATGGCCGCTGAGCCTGCGCGTCCGGAGCCTATGCTCCGCAACGGGAGAGGCCACAACAGTGAGAGGCCTGCGTACCGCAAAAAAAAAACCAAAAAACAAAACAGATATACATGCTTGTTGATCAACAGCATTGCTCTGGAAGAGTATGGAATGACCTCTGGGAAGGGGGGCTGAGGAGGAAGGGGGGAGGGGACTTAGTTTCCACTGCATAGTGTATACTCTGGTACTGCTTGGTTATTTTTTAATTGCATTCTTATATGGTTATTTCAAAAAATAAATTTTAAAAACTACATTTAAAAGTTTAAAAAGAACTCTCTGCAGAAATTCTGTGTCTACAATGTGAATTACATACGTATAGGAACAATGAAGTCATTCTGTCTTAGCTTCTAACTTGTCAAACAAATAGGGTGACAGGATGGCGAGATGGAAAGAGGAGCTCACAGAGGCTCCGGGAAGGGATGCCCGGATGCTCAAGAACGAGCCCAGCATGCAGGGACCCTGGCAGCCGCTCAGCTCCCACGGCCCCTGCTACGTGGGAGTGGAGCACTCCCAGCAGAAGTGCAGGCTGAAGACTCAGGGGATCCAGTGATTCTGAGAGGTCTTTGAATGTAATACAGAACACTGCTCTGGGGCGACTGCCCGTCCTCAGCTGCCGCAGGGCTGTATCCCTACGCTGCACAAACCCCTGGTTCTACTGGAGAATGAAGACCGTGTGATTCCCGTAGAGCTCAAGTAATTGTGGACCGAACAAAACTCCTGTGTTATGTGATTTCAGGAAAAATAAAAGAACAAAAATTATCCAGCACCCTCCCTTCATCTCTGTCAATGAAACACATATGCCGAGAGCTGTTGTATCCTTGGTTCTCAACGTCAAGGGTCTTGCCCAGACATTAACATGTTATCCACAAGCCCACAATGCACAGGCCTCAGTTTTCCACGGTGTCGGCCCCTGGTATCCTGCAACCTCCAACAGCGGTTTTATTGTTCAATGACGGAATCTTGCCTGGTTCCCTAGACAAAGTGTGTCAATTTTTACAGCTGGTGTTACAAGCATCTTGGCAATCAAATGTATAAATTACATCCTTTTTCCTAAAGGAATTCACCGTTCCATGATCCCTTTGTAGCTTTGGTCACTTCTCCACCGCTAGGAAAAAAAAAATTTTTAAGTCCATGTTCAAAAAAGAAAATCTTTAATTCGTAGTTATTCTAAAAATCTTCAATGGGTTTATAAAAAAGGTGATGATGTCTTGTTTTAAAATGGCCTGAAGCTTTGGTGGGTTGTTGCCACCACTGTAATCTATGTATATGTCTTGACATATTTATTAAATGACATTATCTAATGCAATGTACCTAGTAGGATCTCAATAAATACTAACTGAATCAATGAAATGATTGATTAGTTATGATTGCAAATTAACTAGGCATTGCACAAAATTATTCTTGATACTGAGCTACTAAGGTATCCTGGAGTGAAAGAAGGCATTGTGCATAGAATTACCATTCGTTTGTTCACTCACCCATCATAAGGTAAGACCTGCACACTTGTTCTCCCACTTACAGGTTGTGAACTTCAGTAGGTCACGTCTTTGTGTTTTACCTCACACCGTTCTCTCCACCAGCCATGCTCATCGAGCCCCACCACTAACTTTCAGCACAATCCTCTAATCTACCTAGCAAAAGCCCAAATCAAAACATCTGGAACTCGGGCTTCCCTGGTGGTGCAGTGGTTGAGAGTCCGCCTGCCGATGCAGGGGACACGGGTTGGTGCCCCGGTCCGGGAGGATCCCACGTGCCGCGGAGCGGCTGGGCCCGTGAGCCATGGCCGCTGAGCCTGCGCGTCCGGAGCCTGTGCTCCGCAGCGGGAGAGGCCACAGCAGTGAGAGGCCCGCGTACTGCAAAACAAAAACAAAAACAAAAACCCATCTGGAACTCAAGGGAGAGCCAGTGCCAAAAACACAAGAGAGAAAAAAATGTCAAGAGTATTATGCAGATGTAAGACTTTATTTTATGACATATTGTTGCATTTGTCGGCAATCAAATTTGACTCAATCCATAAATGACCCCCTGCTATTCTTTGGTCAGTAAAATTTATTTTCCTCTTAGGCTCACAGAGCGTATACCTGGTGCATATTTTTCCTGAATCCTCCTTAAAAATGTCATGAAAGTACCCAGGGCTGTAAGAGTTAGTCCTTGTCAAAAACAGATGTTCTTCTTCTATCTGGTGCCTACTTCCTTTGAGCCATCATTTTGACCCCCAACTGCAGCCAAAAGGGTTGCATACATTTATTGAGAATGTACTATGTGCCATAAGAATTAGCCTTTAAGCCTCACAGTCATCCTGTAACGTTGGCACTTTCACCGTCCCCATTTTAGGGATGAGGAAACTGAGGCTTAGTGAGCTTGAGTAACTTACCCAGGGTCTTAAAGGCAGCATCAGAATATGAACCCAAGTCTGTCTGTTTCCGAAGTTCACAATCATAAAGGGTAATTTATATTGCCAGTGGTCTCATCTAACTGCACTCAGAAGTGCTTTCCTGGGTTTGTCCCCGCAGATGTATCTCTTCCCCTTTATTGCCCCTCAAATCGCCAGCAACATGTTTCCAGATTCAGGGTCCTGAACGTTTGTAGTTAGAATCTTTGTCAAGAATGGTCCCTAAATTGATACCATCGTCTTTTTCATCCAGAGGCTTATTCCAAAAATAACAGAGATGTTGAACAGCATTCTTTTTTCTCCATATATAGATATTAACATCTTAAATATCAATGAAGACTGCGTGTTAAGATGGAGAAAAAAATAGTCACAAAATACTCCGAAACTTCTGCCTGAGGAAACCGCTCTGAAATTTGTTCAGCATAGCTGAATGATGATTAGTAAATAAAAAGGCCACATTAAAGAAAATAGGTTTCATAAAATGTTGATGAGCTCCCTTTCTCCAAAGGTTAATAACCAGGAACGCTTCCAAGCTGGTATTTCATTGACACCTCGAAGCTGTAAACATGAAACTTACTTCCCAAACTCTGATACTGTTTATCGACCAGAATTCAGCACTCCTTCAATTAGTGCTGTTTGTTGCCATCAATGGCAATTTAAAAAACAACATTTACATTCATCATGAACATAAGCTGATCAGGGAATGAATTTCTTCTAAATCATCTTGCTCACAAAAGATGATCTCCTTATGAGAATTCTAATTCTATAGAATTATGGGCTCTTTTTTTTAAAGAGAGCATCAATTCTTCCTTCAGGACATTTGTGTCTTTGGTATTAAGGAAAGAACTAGATTAATCCTGTATTAATCCTGAGAGCTCTAATCCTCTTTTTATTTTCAAATCTATATCGGCAGAGTGCGTAACATTTAAACAGTCATCTCCACTTCTGTTTGCCAGTGCTTTACCCACCAAAGAGATTTTTTTCCCAAGGACTCTACCATCTTAGGATCGCACTTACCCTGATCCCTGGAGCCTTCTGAATCAGTCCAAAACAGAGAGAAAATTGGATTTTAGAGTGGCTCTTAGCCCTGCTAAGTCACTGCCAGATAACCTCTGGTTTTTATGCTGTAGCTTGGAGTCCCCACTGCCGGAGCTACTGCCAGCAATGGGTCTCGGCAGAAGCTGCTGCTGCCCCCAGAGCAGGAATCTCCTACTTGGTTCATCAGCTGTAACCGCCAGCAGGCATCCACTGTAGGTAGGGAGTCTCAAAGGTGCAATAACAGAACCGGAGCTGGCAGAGGTCTCCCCTGAATAATTGAATCTGAGTGTCTGGGAACTCACTGCTTTGACTCTGGACTGCAGGCAAGCTTGACCCTCTCCCTTCAGTCAGGCCTGTAACTGAATCAAGTCTTATAATTATACCTGGAGTCATGCCAACCTCCATCTGTGTCTTCCAACTGGCACTTATAAATGAGGGAAGAAGATGCCTTTTCATCCGCAGGACCTCTTGCCAAACTGACCGGTCCCCAACCACCACCAACTTTTATGATACTATAGTTATAATTATCATTACTAGCAAACTATTTCAGAGAACCTATACGACGGAGGGTGGTGTTCTACCGTTTCCCAATGACCAAAGTTGAGCAAATTTTCTATGCCTCTTGGGGGGGATTCTCGGTCAGGCTCACACAGGCACCTCCCTGAGAATCTGCTGCAGAGAACAGGAAAATAACTGTTTCATTCTGTAGCACTTAGACCAAATTTCAATGAAAATTCTTAAATAATTGCCTTAATTTGTAAAATAGATTTCAAATAAATTATCTACACACAGTATTCACTCCAATGTTTGCATACAAAATCCTAGCTTTCGGGCTTCCCTGGTGGCGCAGTGGTTGAGAATCTGCCTGTCAATGCAGGGGACACGGGTTCGAGCCCTGGTCTGGGAAGATTCCACATGCCGCAGAGCAACTAGGCCCGTGAGCCACAACTACTGAGCCTGCGCGTCTGGAGCCTGTGCTCCACAAGAGAGGCCGCGACAGTGAGAGGCCCGCGCACCACGACGAAGAGTGGCCCCCGCTTGCCACAACTAGAGAAAGCCCTCACACAGAAACGAAGACCCAACACAGCCAAAAATAAATAAATAAAATACTGAATACATAACTACTTAAAAAAAAAATCCTAGCTTTTTTTTTTTTTTCCAAATCCTAGCTTTGAATCGCCATTATCTTACTCTGTTCTGACTCTTTTAAAGAACAGAGAGTTGTTTTTTCCTAACCACTCGGGAATGATTAGTGATGAAATACCTCTGCCCAGTGTGAGGGCTCTGGGGGAGGCGGTCCGCAGGAAGGAGCACATTCACCCTCTCTGCCCAAACCTCAAATGAACAGTCGTAGACATACAGCTAGACGCTTGATCATTTGCAGAAAGCTCGACCTCTAACCTGCTGGGGGTATAACTCAGCCTCTTTAAACATTCTGGCTGAAGGTACAATTAGCTGCATTTGTGCTGCCCCTGGGGAAAAGAGGAGAGTGACCGTCACCCCTAAGAGGGGTGCCTATAGGAGGGAACTGGGGATCCCTCCTTGCCTCCCTGCCTCCTTGGTGGAGGCTGATGGGAGTCACGCCTGCCAGGCAATTGGCTCAGGCCGCCTCCCCCGAGCCTGCCAATACCCATCTGGGCGAAGAGAGTGGCAGGGCCGGATCCTAACACGGCCCGTCCGAGCAGACGCCTCTGGCTAGGTCTTGACTTGGCACGTGGAAGTGGCACCACGGCGAGGCTGGGACCCCTGGAGATACACAAGCATCGTCCCAGCGACCTCCTCTCCCAAACACATGCTTACACCTCTCTCCTTTTCCTTACCCACCACTTCCTAATCTGCACCCTGTTGACCTCTGACCCTAACAGATGAGTCACTCCCCGTGTCCTCCCGGCGCCTCTCCACCCAGGCTCAGCCCCTGCCTCACCTTCAGTTTAAGGCTCCTGGAAAGGGCGCGGCACCGCACCTGGTCCTGCCGCAGCCCAGAGAAGCAGAAAAGGCTCAGAGCAGGGCCAGCCCTGCCCCCATCACCAACCAACGTGACACCTTTGGAAAGACTATCTGGGTAGCAGGGCAGTTGCTTCTGGCTGGGCCCTTGCTTGTTCGTGTTCTAAGAAAACCACATGCTCATGGGAGTCAAGTGAAAATCAGAAACCTTTAACTAAGAAAGGGAGTCGGTCTCCAAGGGGCTGCTCCCAACTATGTTTGTATTTTAACAGTGATCGTCCTTAATCTGTGTTTGGAACAGTGGTTCTCAGTCTTGGCGGCACAACAGACTCACCTGGGCGCGCGCAGAAAACTCCTGAAATCCCGGCCACACGACAGACCAATGGAGTCAGAATCACTGAAGGGGAGGCAAAGGAGCTGGTAATGTTCAAGGCTCCCAGGGGATCCCAGTGTGTAGCCAAGGTTAAGAACCACCAGTTTGGAAGAACCTTCCTCAGCTAGTTTTTAATCCTTTTGATTTCAGCAATTTTACACGTGTGGCAACACATTTCTTCATGTAAAAATGACAATAATAACAATAATTAGTACCTTCTGTTAAGGGTTCACTGTGCCAGAAGCCTGAGCTATATAAAAGTTAAGGATGACGATTTCAATCGGAATTAGGTAAAACATATGCTCTAGAAAAACCAATGTTTGCAAATATCTATAAACTGACACGCTTCAAGATGCATAAAAGATGTCTGGAAGGATACATAAAACTTCTAAATGTGATCCCATCTGGGGTGCGGAATAAGAAAAGAAAGAATGGCCTTTTATTTTTTTAAATATTCTTCATTTTTGAAATCATTATGAGGAAGATGTGTTTTCAAAGTTAAAAATGCAAACTCAATAAGGAGAATTTCTTTGCAGTTTGGGATTTTTGAGCTAGAAGTTAGGACTCGGGATTTGCAAGCTAAACTTGCCCAGTGACAAAATCTGGACGACCAGAATAATAAAAGAAATAGTAACCACATGCTCGCTTGGAAGAGCAAAATTCTGGGAGATTAATAAACATGGGCAACAGAAAAGTCACTTTTTAAAGGTAGCCGAGTCTATTAATTGAGAATAGGCAGGAGTAATTCTTTATGGTTATACAGAAGAACCATCTGAAGTTAAGGGTCAAGAATATTGAATGTGTAATAGGTTTTGACACAGGCAGAAAGGGGAAAGAGAGGGAAAGAAAATAGCTGGGACTGGAAAGAGACAGGGCAGCATAGAGATGCAAGAATTAAAGTCAGTGAGGAGTTGGCTGAGCAGACTCCAGAGCTCGTGAAGAAGATGAGACAGAGACCTTCAGCCACAGTTACCACACATCAGATGGAGAGATGGGAAAGGAGCGCAAGTGCCTGTACAGTCAACACTTGGGGGTCATGGGAAGGTGGATCTGGTCTGGGAGATGTGGCCCGGACAGCAGGGCCCTGATGGGGGATAGGCCTGGCTGTCAGAAGCATGAAAAGAATAGAGCACCCCTTCTTTCTGTTCACTTTTTAAATTTTTTAATGAAAAGTATATCTATTTAAGTTATATAACATGATGTCTCGATATACACAGTGAAATGATTACTACAGTTATGCTAATAAATATGTTTATCTCCTCACATAGCTAGTTACCAGTGTGTGTGTGTGTGTGTGTGTGTGTGTGTGTGTGTGTGTGTGTGTGTGTGTGTGGTGAGAGCAGTTGAGATCTTAGCAGCTCTTAGCGACTTTCCAGTATACAATGCAGTATTATTAACTATGATCACCATGCTGTACCTTTGCAGCAACATGGATGAACCTGGAGGGATTATGCTGAGTGAAATAAGCCAGGCACAGAAAGACAAACACCGTATGACCTCACTTCTAGACAGAACCTACAGAAGCTGAATGCGTAGACACAGACGGTAGAATGGCAGTTCCCAGGAGCAGGGGGGTGGGGACAGACGTTGGCAGAAGGTGCAAAGTTGAGGCTCTGCAGGATGAATAAAGCCCCCTCTTCTTGACCACGATTTGGAGGAGGGCTTGAAGGAGTTGGGAAACTCACAGTGCGATCTGGAGAGGAGCCGGAGGCTGTAACTCTGTGAAGGGTGAGCTACAACACAGAAGGACCACAGAGCCATAAAGGACCCATAAACACCCCAAGAGGCCTGGACCTGATTGGCAGAAAAGAGACTCAAGAAACAAAGTAAGGGAACAACCCCATGTTGCGGGGGGGGGGGGGGGGGGGAGTGTCTTTAAATCCTGAGTCTGCATGTGTCCTAATATTTCCTCACTTTCCCAAAAGCCAGGGTGGATTCACTGATACACTTCTTTATGTATCTCTGCGCTCTGGAAACAGGTGAAGGGCAGTGGTGGATGCAGCTCCCAGAAGGCTGGGGTAGCTGAGACCCGAGATGAGGGCAGAGCACAGGGCACTGTTTCACAAAGGAAGTTCACTGTCGACCTGCCTTAGCAACACTTGGGATTCTTTAATTGGGAGATTGGGACTGACGTATAAAATAGATAACTAACAGTGACCTACTATACAGCACATGGAACTCTACTCAATACTCTGTAATGACCTCTATGGGAAAAGAATCTAAAAAAAAAGAAAAAGAGTTGATGATACATGTATATGTATAACTGATTCACTTTGCTGTACACCTGAAACTAACACAACATTGTACATCAACTGCACTCCAATAAAAAATTAAAAAAACAAAAACAAACAAACAAACAAAAAACACCAACTCCTGGACTTCTTTCCAAACCTACTGAACCAGAATGTCAAGAGAGCAGGGCCAGGAATCTGAATGTGTAACAAACATCCAGGTGATACTTATCACCTTTCGTTTGCTCAGCTGAAACGGTGGTTCCCAGAATGAGCTGCAGCAGAAAACCCCGGGAGATGTTTTCAGCCTCCTGGGATTCATGTGACTCGGGCAAGTTCACAGCACATTTCCCAGTCTCAGGCCAAATGCCTCCTGTACGGTCTCTGGCCCAGAGCAGTCCTCAATGAAGGATCAATAAACTCCATTTTGTCACAGTGGGCGACCTTCTTCTGCCCGCCTTCTCCCCTTCACACAAGCTGTCTAGTGCCACAAATCGCACCCATTTTTCCAATCTGCTTTGATGTACTACTCTGATTCTTCTGATTTCTAGAACACTCAGCAGGTATTTTTAACATCTTTATGGAGATGATTTACATAAGTTATACTAATGGAAAGATCAAAAACATTCCTTTCTCATGAGGGAAAACAAGATGAAAGCAACAGAAAACATCCTATTTTGTGCCTCGTCTCAATCAAGAAAATATTCCATCGCCCCTTTCTAAACTGTCTCAGGTCAAACACCCTCCATAACACCTGTACCATCTTCCCATCATATCCACAGAGGGACAGTGCAAGGATAAGGAACCTTAATTTCAGTAATGAACCATTTACTTCTATGGGGAAAAAAATCTACTTGTAGTGACAGTATTCCTCTAAATATGTAGATTAAATAACTTTCTGCTAAGCAGTTGAGGAAAATTATATATAAGGCATTGAAAAAATTTGTTAGAAATTAATGATTTTAATATGCATAAATGAGAACTAAGTAGATGTATGAGAATTATTAGGAAATTATGGAATTATGTAGGAAATGTGCGTTGATCTGAAGGTGTAAGGATGTGAAGAGGGAAGCACAGGAAACTGGGAATTCCGTCCATGTCGGGGTCCTGGCAGCTCTGGCCTGACTCCCAGTGGAGACTGTGTACAAATCCCCTCCCAGAGTGTGATGATTAATTTTCTGTGTCAACCTGACTGGGTCATAGGGCACCCAGGTATTTGAATAAACAATATACTGGGTGTGGCTATGAGGGTGTTTTTCTAGATGAAATGAGATTTGAATGAGACTCGATAAAGCAGACTGCCCCTCCCAACATGAGTGGGGCTGATCCAATCCACTGAGGGTCCGGACCGAACAAAAAGGCTGAGGAAAGGGAGAATCCACGCTCTCTGGCGGACAGATTCTGAGCTGGGACATCGGTCCTCTGCTGCCTCAGGACTCACACTGGACCTGGAACTTACATCACCAGCTCTTCTGGTTCTCAGGCCTTTGGACTTGGACTGGAGCTCTACCATCTGTCTCCAGCTTGCCTTATGTATAAATATATAACTATAACAATATATAAATATAAAATATATAATTTATAATAAATTAATATGCATATATTATAAGAATATGTTCATATAATAATAAATAGGTTATAGTCTATGAAAATAAATATCAAATTATTTGTTATAATAAACATATAATAAATTATCATAAGAAATATATTATATATATATATCTATCTCCTATTTGTTCTGTTCTATAGACCCCAGACTAATACACTGAGCTTGTGTCTTAATTTGTAAACGGAGGAAATTACATCAGGTGTCCTCAAGGCCCCTTTCATTTGCACATTCAATGGGATTTGAACACTGCTCCTGTGATTCAAACTTCTTCGGAAAAAACACTGATTGTAACCAATTAGTAATTGTGTGACTGAGGAAATTAGGCCTCTCTGATGCTTAGTTTCTCAGTAAAATGAATCTATCACTAACAAACCCACTTGTACTGTTAGAGCTTGCCGGGAACATCCCCTTTTGGTAGGTAAACTTATTTTGCACTTGTCACTTTTTGTACCTTTGCTTAAATTAGTTAAAGCCTATGGATTTTAAATATAGACCTGGCAAACTGAACTTCTTTAAAATGGAGTGGTTTGAAAATAAGGACAAATACTATGCTTCAAGTTAACATTGTGATTGAGTACTGGCAACATATTTTAATGGATGGGTAGATTACTTCTGAAACAAACAACAGAGGACTGCTCATCAAATTATGGGATTGCACAGGACTTGTTCCCTCTCTGTGCTGTTGCAGTTGAACCATTAAAACCCACTGTTGAGGGAGATGCTTCTCTCTGGACTGAAGCAGACGAGAACCAGATTGAGCAGAGATCTGGAACAACTTCCACTCTCTTTCTGTGCTACCATCTTCCTTCCCGCAGTAAGAAGTTATAACTCTTTACTTCCCTATTTGGCTAAGAATCCTCCTTTTCTTCCCTTTCGGGTCTTTATTCATTCAATCAATCATGTATTGGGTGCCATGCGCCAGGCACTGTTCTGGGGGCTTGGGATACATCAGCGAATAAAACAAAGCAGGACTCCTGCCCTCTACATTCTAATGGGGAAGAGACAGGCAACAAACATAATAAATAAGTAAATAGTAACATACTTGAAGGTGATAAGCGCTATGGAAGAAGCAAAAAGCAGAGCAAGGAGAAATAGCACCACCTGACTTAGATATAAGCACAAAGAATAACTGGAGGGCTTCCCTGGTGGCGCAGGGGTTGAGAGTCCGCCTGCCGATGCAGGGGACACGGGTTCGCGCCCCGGGAGGATCCCACATGCCGCGGAGCGGCTGGGCCCGTGAGCCATGGCCGCTGAGCCTGCGCGTCCGGAGCCTGTGCTCCGCAACGGGAGAGGCCACTGTGGTGAGAGGTCCGCTTACTGCAGAAAAAAATAAAAATAAAAAATAGAATAACTGGAGATCCCACTCTCTCCCTCTCTCTCTCTCTCTCTCTCCTCTCTCTCTCTCTCTCTCTCTTTCTCTCTCTCTCTCTCTCACACACACACACACACCTGCAGTCTATTCCCACTACGAAACTTCTTCACCCACAGTATTATTCGATGCCACATGTCACCTCTGAGAAAGGTTTCTTGTTCCCTGTTTCCTGTATTCACGGCAGCCTGGGACTCTCCCCTTCTCCCTGACATCTCTGCATTAACCGGTCCATGACCCAGAATGCAGCATCACTGTCAGATCACACCACACCAGTATAATGAGGACGTTTTCTTGGCCTTCCGAAGCCAAGCTATGATCCCTTTTATAACCTGCTCTTTCATATAAGCTTCAATAGGACTTCTGCTCAGTTTGGATAGGTAATTGGGAATTGGAGGGATTTAGGATGGTTTGTATTTTTTTCATAACATGCAGGGAAAATGATCAATCATTTTTCCATCCCTAAACGAATGATGATTTTTGCCTTAGTCGTTGCGCTTCTCCTCTGTCATTCAGCTGATTTCTTCACTAATGTTTCTTTTACCTTCTAGGTTGGCTGGGCCACTGCGTCCTGGAACATCTGATTGCTTGGCTTACGTCTCAGACACGGCTGCCCCGAACTTCCCGACTGCTCAGATCTTGGTTCTCTCAGCTCCTTTCCTTTCTGGTATGTTTTAAACCTCAGGGACGCTGAACTTTCCTCTCCTTCTGAAGCAGTCATAACCTGTTATATGTAACAGCGTTAACGCTGACTTGGATAAAGAATTAGCCCTGAGGCTGGCAAGAGTCCTGTAGTTCTGAAATCCCCACTAATAAGACTGCCCTGCAGTTAAACGGCTGTAACAAACAGTGATAGTCTATTCACGTCCATTATACACCAGGATGCCCACTGCTTTGTCGACTGGCAGAAAACAAGGCCCATTTCGTGAAACAATAAAAATTCAATTGAGTGTAAACTCTCCCAAGGTCACTGCCTCTAACCTCATAACATCAGCAATGAGGACTGTAAACCCTACCGTGGACCATTTGATCTGGGAGAAGCCAGAGGGCCGTTCCTGTGCTGCGTGCGTGGATCCCATCAGCGCTGGGCTGGGCGATGCCTCCCACAGATCTTGATGTCAGGAAATGGCAGGGATGCTCTTTCCCCCCAGTTCTGGCAGATGCCTTCCTGACAGCACCTGCTTCCTGCCTGGCCCGCTGAGTAATACGGAGCATCTCTGTGTCATCTTGAGAGTTATCTCTGGTAACCTACACTGTTGGTGGCATTAAGGAGGGATCACGCCGGTACTGAAGGACACATCTACGTGATCGCCAGCCTCCAGGACTGCCTCGGCCACCCATTCTCCTCCAGGTGACCCTAGGACCTGCCAGGGAGAACTCTGTAAGATCCTAACAACTGACGAGTTCATAGTCACCAGTTTCTCCATTGTAAAGACTCACATATCTCTTGCAAATACAGGTAGCAAAAACTGAGTGAATTCGAAGATGAAAAGGGAAACTGAAAGGTAATCTAGCCCAACTCCCTTCTTCCCCCCAGAAATGCCTCCATAACTATGCCAGCCAGAAGTATCAGAATTATAGAAGCATGGGAAAATGCTCTGATAAAATAAATACGTAAATTCAATGAAATCCCTCTCGAAATCAAAGCAGACTTTGTGGTAGAAATTCACAGGCTGATCCTAAGTGTATGTTCTTATAATGCAAAGGACCTAAAACAGCCAAAACAATTCTGAAGAAGAACAACACAGTTGGAGGACTTATACTATCCAATTCCACGATGACTGTAAAGTCATCAAGACAAGTAAACAAGTAAAGAAGACAGGGTGGTCCTGGCATAAGGACAGGCACACAGATCCATGGAACAGAACTGAAAGTCACCAAATAAACCTTTACATTCATGGTCAATCGAATTTTGACAAATATGCCCAGGCGCTTCAACAAATGGTGCTGGGACAACTGAATAGCCATACACACAAAAAACAAAAAACTGAAACCCTTATCATACACCAAACATAAAAATTAATTCAAGCTGGATTATACATCTAACTATAAGAGGTAAAACTATCAAACTTCTACAAGAAAACAAAAGAGATCATTGTAGTGATCCTGGGGTGGGCAAAACGCTCTCAAATACAACATCAAAAGCATAACCCATAAAAGAAAAAATTAATAAATTGTACTTCATCAAAATTAAAAACTGTTGCAGTAAAAAAAAAAAAAAAAAAAAAGGCGGGGCTTCCCTGGTGGCGCAGTGGTTGAGAGTCCGCCTCGATGCAGGGGACACGGGTTTGTGCCCCGGTCCGGGAAGATCCCACATGCCGTGGAGTGGCTGGGCCCGTGAGCCATGGCCGCTGAGCCTGCACGTCTGGAGCCTGTGCTCCGCAGCGGGAGAAGCCACAACAGTGAGAGGCCCGCGTACCGCAAAAAAAAAAAAAAAAAAAAAAAGAAAAGCCAAGCCACAAACTGGGGAAAAACTCTTGCAAATCATATACCTGATAATAGGAATTGCATTCAGAATAAAGAACTCATAACTCAATAGTAAGAAGACAATTCACTTTTTCAAATGGGCAAAAGATGTGAACAAGCATCTCAGTGTGGCAGCTACACAGTTAGTGAGCACATGAAAAGCTGCTGCATGTACTCGTCACTAAGGAAATCCAAATTAAAACCCCAGTGAGAACCAGTACACTCGAGGATGGCTACTGTCGATAAGATAGACGATGACAAGTGTCAGCAAGGATAGGCACGAACTTGAACCCTCACATGTTGCCTCTGGGGATGTGAAATGGCACAGCCAGTTTGGAAAACAGCCTGGGAATTTCTTAAAAAGCTAAACATAAATGTACTGTACAGCCCAAGAGTTCAACTTCTAGGATTTTACCCAATAGAAATGCAACCGAGTGTGTGAGTGTTCGTGGCAACAATATTCATAATAACCGAAAGCAGGTGAATGGATAAACAAAAAGTGGCAGATTCATACCATGGACTATTATTCTGCGATTAAGATAAACGAGCTATTGACACCTGCTACAACACACTACAACAAAAACGTACGCCAAATGATGAAGCCAGACGCAAAAGGCTAGATATTGTGTGAGTCCATTTATCTGAAATGTCCAGAAAAGGCAAATTTGTAAAGACGGAGAGCACATCAGTGGTTGCCTAGATTGAGTGGCAGTGGGGAAAAGAATTAACTGCAAATGAGCAGTTGTGATGGTTGCACAAGTTTACACACTTACTTTTAATTGTGTTGTACATTTACAATGGGTGGATACTACAGTATATACATCATATCTCAGTGAAGTTGTTTAATAAGAAGCAAAATCTAAAATCTCTATATGTGGTACGTCTGAAATATTATATTACATATGCATATGTGTTTCAAAAGTAATAAATACAATACTTCCAAAACATTAACAGTGAACATTTTTTGTGTGGAATTAATGGATGATTTTTGTTTTCTTAGTTACTTACCTGTATTTTTCAAGTACTCTATAAAAAGCATATATTCAGTTTATAATCAGAAAAATAAAAAGAGATCTTAAGAAAGATACGAGCCCCACTAAAAGTAGTATCAGGAAACAGCTTCCTCTAAAATACGTTCTAGCGTATCCTAACACTCGACATCAGTAATGAGTCCTACATGCTGGTATAACGTCAGTTCCTAAAAATATTTTAAGAACCAATTGCCAATAGTGCCTCTTACCCTCCAGTCGCACCACCCTGGGTCTGAGCTGCCAGACCTGAAGACACGACTTTCCCCCTGAGCATCCCAGGAGGCCGAACTGAGTGCAAAGAGTGTGCGAATCCCTGCCGTGAGTGTTCAGGACCCGCCACCCCAAAATATGCCCCTCAGGTATATTGATTATTTTGAGCGGAAGGCACGTGAAAAACCGCCAGTGCTGGGCGGGGCTTTCTCTGAACTCCCCTCCTCTGCCTAGAAACAGATCCCCAAGAGGAACTCGGTCGTCAAAAATTCCCTCCCGGCAAGAACGAGCCCGTTCATCCTGCCTAAAAATCATTTACTCTCCCCTAAGTGACTAAACGGCCCCTCTTCCTTCCCATAATAGACGGTATATATGCTCTCAAATCGCAATTCTTTTTTGGATATTCACTTTCCCCCCCCCCCTGTGCTTTCCCCACGTATTTAATATTAAAAATGAATAAATGTCGGTACATTTTCTCATGTTAATCTGCCCGCTGTTAGTTTATTCCAAAGACCCAGTTATCAAAGCTAGGAGGACAGAGGCAAAGTGTTTCTTCCCCTCCCTGATGAGTCACATCAGAAAATAATAAAGAGGCGACGCCCTGCCTCAAGGCACCAAGTGCATGGATGCCGCTAGCAACTCAACTTCGTTAGCTATAGAACGAATTACCAACAGGGCAGAGTGTCAGACATCCACACTGTGTGTCAAGGAACAGTTTGAAGGCCTTGGGAGAACCCTATTCCTCTGGCTGATCGTATTTTAGTTTATGGTGTGATTAGAAGGTAAACTTGGCCTTGCCTAGCATGAGGCTTGGCCAGACCCAGATGCGGCAGACCCCCCTACACCTTCAGCCCAGGGAGCCCTTGTTTTCCTTCTGTCTTGGCGTGCTGCCGGCGAAAGAGTTAACACCAGTCCCCAAACTGAGTGCTAACATGAAAAGACTGGGCTGTTTTCGAAGGGAAGCAGTCACTCCTACAAAAACTGAATGCACGTAAGTTGCTTATTCCTAGGAAAGGGAAGCACCGGAAAACAAAGTGCAATTTTTACAGCAGCCTTGTAGTTGAAATAAAACCTTACCGGCCTGTAACATTTTTTTTTTTTTTTTTTTTTTACCATTTCAGTTTCTTCACAGACTCACAGTACTGTAAAAAACATCCCAGGTGAGATCAGCATTACTACTAACCCACAGTGATTGATTACTGCCTGGAGCACAGGGAGGGATGACAAAATAATGCACCTGGTTTATGGTTTCACAAGGTCTATGGTCCAAATATAAGCAGCAACATATATCCCCAGCAGCGATGGGCATTCCAACACTATGAATATTTTGTAAAAAGAAATAAATAGAGTTTATGGTTAAACGTGGAAAAGCATCACCGTAGTGTTATGGAGAGGATGCTGAGCCAGGATCTATAAAAACCTTGATGTCAGACCCTGAATTTTCACTTAACTGCCTGTATGCCCTGAATCAGGTCATTTAAGCTTTTGAATCCACGTTTCCTCACTTGTAAAACGGTATAAACTCTCGCCCTCCAAAACATACGGTGCTGTCATAAGGATTAAGTGATGTGATATAATACAAACAGGGGGTTACTAAAAAGTGCCGCACGGATGTGTTACAGTTTATTTTTAATGTATTTTTCATAAAGTTTTCCCAAAGAACGAAAAGAAGAAAAATCTTGCAACTCTTACTTGCTGCATTTCTTCATTGCCTTGCTGGTGCTAATAGATCTGGTGAGTTATTAAAATGGATGAAGATTTAACATGGAATTTTCATATTAAAGTATTAAACTTTTGTAAATGATGGCATTTTCAAGAAAAGAACTTGGCAGTGTCTGTATGCTGATAATAGACATTCTGAGCTGTGTCTATTCATTAAAATAAAATTTTCAACGACAACAAGCTGAGAATTCTTTATTCATTTGTAAGTTCTTAGTAACATTTGGCAACTACCTGAAGATTCATGAGGATAAAGTTCAAGTGTTAATATGTTCAGAATCTCCTAATTTGTTAACTAGGAATACCACACTGAAAGCAAGCTGCCCTAATTGTCCCATTTATTAAATGGATAGCTCACCCTACCATAGCAAGGAGCCGTCATTTTCAATTAAGAGTGGGTTGAAAAATATTGTAATTAATCTGCCTCATTCGGTCACATTTTTGACTTTTCCGAGAACAAACAAAAATGATTATCTCTAGCTTTTTCCTTCCTGAGAAATTTTACACTTCACACATGACTTGTCATTTAAGTCAATAGTATGAGGCTAGGTATGGTCAAAATTATGAACTCCCGCATTTCTTTTCCATGGTCTCAATGTTTTCAATTGTCCCCCCCTTTCTCATATCTAGCCAGTACCCACAGCCGGCATTCTGATATTTTCCAGTCGTCCTGGCCTCATAAATTCATTCACACAGACCCTCCTAAACTGCTGTTGGGCCTCACTGTCACTGTATTGTAAAAGAAGGGGCAAGTTGAGGGTCCTAATTTGCATAAGGGATGATGACAGGACCATAAGCAGGAGAGGGCTGTCAATGTATTCGTCAGGGTTCTCCAGAGAAAGAGACCCAAGAGGTCTGTACAGATATATACGCAAGAGGAGAGTTACTACGGGAAGTGGCTCACGCGGCTACAGAGGCCAAGAGGTCCCACAGCCTGCTGTCTGTAAGCTGGAGACCCAGGAAAGCCCACGATGTAACTCAGTCCGACTCCAAGGGCCTGAGAACCAGAAGAACTGACATCCAAGGGCAGAAGGAGATGGACGTCCCAGCTCAAGCAGAGAGTGCGAATTCACCCTTCCTCGCCTTTGTGTTCTGTTCAGGCCCTTAACAACTGGACAGTGCCCATCTGCATTGCTCAGTCTACTGATTCAAATGCTAATCTCTCCCACAGACACCCCTAGAAATAACGTTTTGCCAGCTATCTTTCTGGGCATCCCTTAGCCCAGCCAAGTGGACACAAAAAAGTATCCCTTGCAGTTGGGTGCAGGCAGAGTTACAAAGCTCAGATGGCAATGACACCACATAGCCACGCTTTTGAGGTCACTCTAAATGGCCACTAACTAACCCGGTGATGGTAAATAAAGCCCTCCAGGTCTTAGTTCCTCTGAGTTTAATCATCTAAAACAACATCTGATACTGGGGGAAAAAATCGACTACTGGATCCAATTATGTGATTTATTATTTTACAAAGAACTAAATGCAAGATTAAAGCAAAATTTCAATGTTTATGTGTTCTTCCATTTTAAGAAAATTCACACCTGCGCTATTAAATTTGTGTCAAATACTTTCCCAATGTTTTGTTTGATTTTTAATTCATTTGGTGTATTACTCATATTTTTATAATTCAAATTATACTTGAATTTATGAAAAATGAATTCAGGAAAAAGAACTGGCTAAATTCTTAATATTCTTCCAGATTTTCTTCCAAAAGGAATAGCTCCATCCTTGACATTTTATCCTAAAGCATTCCGAACTTTTTGAAAGAGGATGGATTCATTTCCCACCCATGTCATAAATAATATGTTATGATGAAGGTTCAGGGAAACAACTGGGGGAGGGTGTATATCAGTTTCCATTCCAAAATGAAACAGCCCAATCCTGTATGAAAATGTCTGACCAATTAGAATATGAAGCTGGCAAAGTTTTTTTTTTAAAAAAAACATAAGTCTGATCTCTTCACAAAAGGCTAGATTCTGTAACGTTCAGCCTTGTTGCGTGGCCTAAAATATTCTCCAAAAACAATTGACATGTCTCTTTTCCTCAAAAGAATAAAATAGTCCATGGACTTCAAATTTGTATTTTTACACAGATAAACAGAATGAATCGAGAGCTATGGCTGTATCCCTCATCCTGTCATTGCCTTACACAACTGGAGAAACTCAGGAGGGCGAGATGCCGTGGCACGCTGCTGCCCACACGTCTCCCATGCGCACATGCCTACCTGAGACAAGAACACGGTTGCTTTTTTTTTTTTTAACCTCTTTATTGGAGTATAATTGCTTTACAATGGTGTGTTAGTTTCTGCTGTATAACAAAGTGAATCAGCTATACATATACATATATCCCCATATCCCCTCCCTCTTGCGTGTCCCTCCCACCCTCCCTATCCCACGCCTCTAGGTGGACACAAAGCACCGAGCTGATCTCCCTGTGCTATACCGCTGCTTCCCACTAGCTATTTACTTTACATTTGGTAGTGTATACATGTCAATGCTACTCTCTCACATAGTCCCATCTTACCCTTCCCCCTCCCCGTGTCCTCAAGTCCATTCTCTGCGTCTGCATCTTTATTCCTGTCCTGCCCCTAGGTTCTTCAGAACCTTTTTTTTTTTTTTAGATTCCATATATATGTGTTATCATACAGTATTTGTTTTTCTCTTTCTGACTTACTTCACTCTGTATGACAGACTCTAGGTCCATCCACCTCACTACAAGTAACTCAATTTCGTTTCTTTTTATGGCTGAGTAATATTCCATTGTATATATGTGCCACATCTTCTTTATCCATTCATCTGTTGATGGACACTTAGGTTGCTTCCATGTCCTGGCTATTGTAAATAGAGCTGCAATGAACATTTTGATACATGACTCTTTTTGAATTATGAAGAACGTGGGTTTTCCAAGAAGAGAGATCAACACGAGCTCCGCTGGCCACTTCGCGGGCTTGAGATCGCCTTTGCCAGAGAAGTGACACCACTCGAAGACGTCTCAAATGCTCTGAACACGGAGCGCGCGTGAACCTGCACGGGAGGGGCTGCCGCCTGGGCTGGGATCCCGCCCCGATGCTCAAGGAGGCGAACTGGCAGCAGCTGGGGACAGTGAGCACGACCCCGGGAGACCCCAGGAGACGCCAGGAGACCCCGGGAGACGCCGGGAGCCAAGGCCTCCTCTCAGTCTGCGACACAAGGGCTGTTCGAGGTCCGTGCGGCTCCCTCCTGACCGCCAGGCCTCCCCGCGGCTCTGGGGCCAGGGTGCACCCACGCCCGGCTGGGGTGTCCGCCCAGCGGGGACAGGCCAGAGCCTGGCCCGGACGGCGCCGAGGCCGGAGCACCTGCAGCACCGCATCGTCACCACGTGCAGCCCCGGGCCCTCCTCGGGTCCTGTCCCTCATGGTGCGGGCTTCTGACGCCGCTTCTTCCCCACTTCCCCGGGCCTGGTGTGCAGGGGCATCCGCTGAGCCAGCCTGGAGTCCTCTGCACCGGTCTGGAAAGCTCCGTGGGCCTCGGGAGCCACTCTCGATGACTCGGTGACTCCCGTGCAGCCCCTGCCGGCCTGGGCCCACTCCGCCCATCCCAACAGACGGCCTTGTAACTGACTCGGACCCTGGTCAGTAGGGACTGGGCCTCCCCGCGTGGGGTGAGGCCTCCGGGAGTGTGTGCAGGACATGAACAGAGACAGGCAGCCGGGGTCCGGTGGCCCAGCACCGCTGCATCGGTAGGCCTTCCACCGAACAGCCCCAGTGGGTTCAAGGCCAAGCTAGGGGTCTTGGCAGATGGACCAGAATGATTGTGGGGTGCAGGGGCTGTTTGTCTCGGGGGTCAGTTGCCTTCAGGAGACAAAGTGTATTTGGGGCGGTAGCATCAATGCGCATCATCTTGGGTTGATTTCTGTGGCTTAAAAAGGGTTTTTTCATTTGTTTGTTTGGGGTTTTTTTGTTTTTGTTTGGTTTTTTTTGGCAAGGACCAGCCCGCGGTGATCCCAGCATCTCCGAGGGGCCTGCAGCCCACACCATGGCTAGAATATGATACCTTATGGCAACTACTCACTTTGGGTCAGATGGGGTCACCAACAGGGCCTGGTAGTCCAACCTGGCGAATCACTGGACGGAGGAGAACTAAGGCGGGAGAAAGATACCTGGGTTCGGAGTGGGGTAGGGTTAGCAAACTCCAGCCGCCTAACACCCCTACCCCAAGCCGTGGAGATGCCAGTGGCCTGGGGTGGGACACAGCCCTTGCCCCTTCCCAGGTGTTTCTCCCCGCACTCAGCAACACACACACCTTGTGAGGAGCCCTCCTGCCTGGGAGCTTGTTCTCAGAGGGTGCTGGGCCCAAAGTGCGCAGTCAGGTGCGCCCCACCAACTCCACCACTGGCCTGGCTGCAGGGACCGCACTGGGGGAGGGAAGCCACGCCCCGCCTCCTTTTACATCCCTCTGGATTTGTTACTATTTTGCACTCTTAATACCAGCTGATAATGACTGTCTAGACTGCGGAAAAAAAATCGAACGTTTGGAATATTTTTTTTAAACTTTTTAAAATATTTTAAAAATATTTTTTAAACTATTAAACTAATAGTTTAAACTATTAAACTATTAAAATATTTTAAAAATATATATTTTTAAACTTTTTAAAATATTTTAAAAATATTTTTTTTAACTATTTATTTTTTCATCTGTAGACTAGATCAGTCGTAAATACAAAATAATTTCTTGAAATAACACAGTAAAAAATAATAACTGTGATCCCAGCTCATATCTTTGCTCACAGGCAAGGGCAGCCTTTAAACATAGGGTCAAATGGGACAGCAAATACGGTTAAAGTCCCAGAAGACAGATAAGGCCCCTGGCTTCTGTATAAGAAGTCTGGCTCTTCAAGAATGAAAAGGTAATTGGATTACTATTCTGTAACTTTCGTGTTGATTCAATAAGAAAAGATTTTCCAAGATTGTGACAGGAAGGATCTAGTTGGACCTACAGAGTGTGTTCTAGGATGTGAGTGTTCCTGAAACACCAGGACGCTTAGACCAAGAGCCTCTGGGAAATCGCCCTGCACTGGACACCTCTTCGTATGGCCTGATCACAGAATTTGCTGATGGTTTCGTTATGATCATTCAGAGGACTAAATATATTGTTCCTCTTCTGTAGCAAAAAAGCAGAAATACCAGGCCAGAGAATGAAAATCTATTTTTTTCCCCCCTTCCCTAGATTTCACTTACCAAGAGGACTTCTTTTCTTGCAGGACAACTGGGTAAGGAGCCACCAGACTCCATGTTCATTATGTCAAGTCTGCTCATGCAAATGAACATTTTCTTTGAAGAATCATCAGGTCAAAATTTAGGGATTGTCTGCAACAGAATGTTAACCCTACATTTGAGATTAGGGAATGAACAAATATGCTTGTCTTTCTATCTTTTCTCTTTCCTCAGAGCACAGCGAAAACATCAGACAGGCTTCTGTGGGTGACTGACTTGACAAGTAGCTTAGAAGTGAAGCCCAAATGCAAAAAAAAAAAAAAAAAAAAATCCCAGCCTCCACAAAACCGGGCTCTTCTTTTTCATCTTTTCTTGACATTTTGCTCCCCAAATTAGCTTTTTGATGAGAAAATCGCAGTGAGTCATATCAAAGCTAGTTAAAGGTGAGGCAAATGCCTGAGACTGAAATTCAGTTGATTCCACTTTGCTGTGCTGATGGTGCTTGGTAATTGGACATTGGAATTACAACCGCTGTGACCTTTCACAATGAGAAGGAAGAGAGCGCCATTCAATTTGCTGGAATTTTGTCTATATTTAAAGCACTTTTTTTGAATGAAGTCATTTACTCTTCTTTTTAAATTAGCAATACGAAGCAGCCTGTTTTTCATGTTGCTACGTGCATTTATTCAATCATTCTAGTTCTTAGACCAATAAAAGCCAATGTGTTTCTTGCTTTCTTATCACCTCTCCCTCCATGACCAACTTCCCACCTCTGCCCCTCCCATGCCCACTGTTTCTGGAAGTTACTAGTGTGATTCACCTGCCCTCCCATTGCTGTTTCCACCCAACTCTTTTTTTTTTTTTTTAATTTTTTGGCCAAGCCAAGCAGCTTGCGGGATCTTAGTTCCCCAGTTGAACCCGTGTCCCCTGCAGTGGAAGCACAGAGTCTTAACCACTGGACCGCGAGGGAAGTCCCTCCACCCAGCTCTTAGGGTTGCTCCTCTCCAGATGCAGTCTTCCTTCTATTCCTTCCTCTAGTGCCATGTCTTCAGTGGCATATGAGCAGATATTGCTTAGGGTTATTGTCTGAAAGTGAGGTGAGGAAGGAGACGTGCTGTTCCTGGTCCCGGTTATGTACCCAAAGCAAGAACGGATTCCTATTTCTTTCTCCATAGCGCTTCGCTGCTCTCGTATAACTTGTCCTTTCTATTTATTTATTTCATCATTTAACAAATATTTATTGGCTGCTGCTATACATTCAGCCATATTTAAGAAAGAGAAGAGAGAGAACTGGCCAGTGGATTAGCAACACGGAAGTAGCAGCCTCCCATCATTCACAGAGGCATATGGACAAAAAAGAGACACTGTCCCTGGGACTGTTTCTCTTCTAAGTAGCTAAAAAAACCTGAGTTCTTTTCATCAGGCCTCAGAATTCCATGTATTTCATATTTTTAAACACTTCTTAGAAAGCGCTTTTAAATATTGGATTTAAGTTTTTTAAGAAAATCAAAGCTGTCTAGCACAAATCAGACTGTGTGTTCTTCCCTCATATATGAAATTGGATTACTAAAAATCATCAAAATTGAGGGACAATAAGGGAAGGAGAGTTCATAAAAATAGTTAAGATATATTAACCAGTAGGATAAGATTAATTTGCTTTCCATGGAGAGGAGTTGGATGCAAGAGACTGATTATAATGTAAATTGGCTTTTTTTAGCATCACCTGATTCTCTCCTTTCTCCCAGCAGCTGCCTTATTGAGTCACTGCCCTACTCCTCCATGCCTGGTCCTACGTCTGTGAGGTCCATAAAGAATAAAGCCCCGGGCTTCCCTGGTGGCGCAGTGGTTGAGAGTCCACCTGCCGATGCAGGGGACGCGGGTTCGTGCCCCGGACCGGGAAGATCCCACATGCCGCGGAGCGGCTGAGCCCGTGAGCCATGGCCGCTGAGCCTGCGCATCCGGAGCCTGTGCTCCACAACGGGAGAGGCCACAACAGTAAGAGGCCCAAGTACCGCAAAAAAAAAAAAAAAAAAAAAAAGCCCCGACATGGCGGGGTGGGGAAGGGAGAGAGTTGTGGGTATAGTTTCAGTTTTATAAAAGATGAAAAAGTCCTAACCATCTGTTGCACAAAAACGTGAATACACTTAAAAATGGTTTAGGTGGTAATTTTATATTATGTGAATTTTACCACAATTTAACTAAATAAATAAGCAAGCAAGCAAAGCTTATACTAGTTAGAAGACCCAAAGTTTCATAAAGTTCTAGAAATTTCTTTCAAAGATTTTTCTTCATAAAAGAATACAGTCATCACAGACTATAAATCAGGGATGCAAAATCTTATAGTTCAAAAGGCAGAAGGTCACAGATAGTATATTAAATGTTCTATGAAAGATAGAGGTTACGGTAGGTGTTATAGCTAATTATACTAAAACAATAGGGCAAATCCAAAGCACTTCTTAGAGTAACTAGAGCTAGATAATACAAGTGGAAGTATCTTTAAAATCTTAAAAACTTATCACTTAAAAAACTATGGCCCAGATGAGAAAGAAACTGATGATAGAAGTTTAAGGAACCTGATACCTACTGCTTCTAGAAGAAATTCTATTGTTTCTCAGAATATACATTCAAAACACATGTAAACCCAACATGATTTTTAAATACACATAAGCATGCTTGCTCACACACACACACACACACACACACACACACACACAAGTCCTGGGCCTCTAAATTAATTGCCCTAGATCTGATTATTTCTACAGCTAAGCAGTCACTGAGTAAAATACGTACTATAGTCTAGGCAAAACTATATTTTAAATGATCTCTGAATGACCGCCTAATCTATATTATTCAAATAAGGCAAAAGCTTGACAGACAGATGGAAAAGTGGTCATAGTGATAGGAAAGTAAGATGATGGCCAAAAGGAAGAAGTTGTCAGGCAGCATTTTTAATGTCAGTGTCATGAGAACACCAGAATACCAAGAGGTAGAGCAAAGCTCAAAACCAGATGTTCCTCTCATGTAAAATGGGTTAATTCTGATTTTTATTGCTCTGACTTAAAACATGGAGGGTTTTTTTTTTTAAAAAGAGATGTAAAGCCTAGGGTAGCTGTCATTTGCTGAGTCTATACCTCTCATATATGAATTTCTCATTCAAACAACTTAATTTCCAAATAATTTCACACAGAATTTAAGTGGAGTGTGATCTTATAAGGTATTGCACAAGATATACATTTTATTTTATTATTTTTTTACATCTTTATTGGAGTATAATTGCTTTACAATGGTGTGTTAGTTTCTGCTTTACAACAAAGTGAATCAGTTATACATATACATATGTTCCCATATCTCTTCCCTCTTGCATCCCACCCTCCCTATCCCACCCCTCCAGGCGGTCACAAAGCACCGAGCTGATCTCCCTGTCCTATGCGGCTGCTTCCCACTAGCTATCTACCTTACGTTTGGTAGTGTATATATGTCCATGCCACTCTCTTGCTTTGTCACAGCTTACCCTTCCCCCCCCCCCATATCCTCAAGTCCATTCTCTAGTAGGTCGGTGTCTTTATTCCTGTCTTACCCCTAGGTTCTTCATGACATTTTTTTTTTTCTTAAATTCCATATATATGTGTTAGCATACGGTATTTGTCTTTCTCTTTCTGACTTACTTCACTCTGTATGACAGACTCTAGGTCCATCCACCTCATTACAAATAGCTCAATTTCGTTTCTTTTTATGGCTGAGTAATATTCCATCATATATATGTGTGACATCTTCTTTATCCATTCATCCGATGATGAACACTTAGGTTGTTTCCATCTCTGGGCTATTGTAAAAAGAGCTGCAATGAACATTTTGGTACATGACTTTTTGAATTATGGTTTTCTCAGGGTATATGCCCAGTAGTGGGATTGCTGGGTCATATGGTAGTTCTATTTGTAGTTTTTTAAGGAACCTCCATTCTGTTCTCCATAGTGGCTGTATCAATTCACATTCCCACCAGCAGTGCAAGAGTGTTCCCTTTTCTCCATACCCTCTCCAGCATTTATTGTTTCTAGATTTTTTGATGATGGCCATTCTGACTGGTGTGAGATGATATCTCATTGTAGTTTTGATTTGCATTTCTCTAATGATTAATGATGTTGAGCATTCTTTCATGTGTTTGTTGGCAGTCTGTATATCTTCTTTGGAGAAGTGTCTGTTTAGGTCTTCTGCCCATTTTTGGATTGGGTGAAAAAGTCTGAGTTCAAATAAAGATAAAAGGAATACTATACCTTGAAATAACAATAACAACAATTAAAAATACTTCAGTCTTGAAAAAGTGTATTTTAGAATTAAATTACTCAAATGTTTAAAAACAAGGCGGGTGCAAGAGTTTGGCACAGACTGTTGCCACTGACCTAGTGGTCACTTAATAACGTGTGTTCGAACCCTACGTGAACCTGAGGCCCAGTCCACTCCAAGCCACAGACTTCAACCCTAAATTTAATAACGAAGACCAGTTCCCCCGCCTTAGACAGGCAGAACCAACAGATACAGCAGGAGAGAAGAGTAATTAAATCAACAACTTGAAAACCTAAGTAAAATATTGTTTATAAGTCAAATTTAGCCTCATCGTGTCCTTGAGATTTTTAAACTATTTAGAATGATGAAATGCATAGAAACGCCACCAGGGGGAGCTGTTGGTAAACCAACAAGAGCCCTTTCGTGGCCACGCAGATAACACAAGGAAACGATCTTCCCATTTCCACCCTACTGGGATATCAGGATGAACTTGGACAATTCACAAAGGAGGGGAGGGATTTTAAAACAGGATATGTTCAAGAACATGTATCCAGAAATAGAGCATCACGCATGAAAACAGGCAAACCGAAGGGAATACCAGGCCTTCCCTTATCTTATTTTCTCGTCACAGATTTAGTCATTTAAAAACAGGCAGTCTTTGCTTCTTTTTAACAGATCATTACACTTGAGATATATTCACTCTTCCTTCTCTTTGGGGAACAATGCACTTTAAAAACAGCTGGAAAGCTGAGTACCCTGGGGGGGCGGGGGGGAGTCTTTCACGGGGACCCCTGGCCCACACCAGCCAGGCTCCAATTACCCTGCATATCGTTTCAGTCCAAAGTGCTGTCTTTTCCCATTACATTCTCAAGGCCTAAGTGAAAAACAAAAGCAAACAAACAAAAACCGAAGTTTTAAACTGCAAATCGAGTTCTGAAAGTCTGAGTCAGGCTTTGCTGTGCTCAGAATTAATTCCACTATTCCTAACTTGCCCTGAAGTGAAGTCACCAAAGAAAGAATCGCTGAGACTTGAGGACTCAAAGTTATAAGCCTCATTATGATTTAGCTTTAAAGCTTTCCCAGGAGTGACAATACAAAACGAAGCTTCTCTCAGTGCTAAGGTTTTGTCTCTTTTTTATATATACATAAATTTAGTTATTTATTTTTGGCTGCGTTGGGTCTTCGTTGCTGCACGCAGGCTTTCTCTAGTTGCGGCGAGTGGAGGCTACTCTTCTTTGTAGTACACGAGCTTCTCATTGCAGTGGCTTCTCTTGTGGAGCATGGGCTCTAGGCACACGGGCTTCAGTAGTTGTGGCATGCGGGCTCAGTAGTTGTGGCTTGTGGGCTTAGTTGCTCCGTGGCATGTGGGATCTTCCTGGACCAGGGCTCAAACCCGTGTCCCCTGCTTTGGCAGGCGGATTCTTAACCACTGCGCCACGAGCGAAGTCCCGAAGTTTTGTCTTTTTAATAAAAGCATTTATTTGATTGATATGACCTGTGATACCTTGATTCGATTATTTTTCAAGAATTATTTTTCAAAATGAGCCACAAAAATTTGTTTTCTTCAGTCTTGTTAGCCTTAACCTACTATCCCCAAATCAACTGCAATTTACCTATTTTAGCTGCTTCATTTTTCCCCCCTACTGCTGTGAACTTTAGTGGACTGAGTATGAATCAAATAATAATAAAGCAAAATGGGTGACACGGCTGAGTATGTAGTAGAAGCTCAATAATTATGGGTTCCTGCCCCAGGACTTCCAGCACGCTTCCTTGTTTGTGTGTAGGGATACCACTCATGTGCTTACACCCAAGAATGGCTTTGTCCATTGATGTCAATTACCTTTCTGTGGCTGTGATGTAGAATTCCAAGGACAGCTCTTGCATCCTTTCTGATGCCAGCCATTCCCTCCTGAGCACTTTCTTACATACTGCTCTGTGAGAGGCACTGAGGGGAAGCAGACGGTGTATAAAGCGTGGTCCTGAAGCACCCAGAGTTGAAATAAAACCAAGCCTTGTGAAACATACAGCTGCAAGTCTGGAGAGCATGTCGTCAAATACGACAGCGACGGACACAAGGCAGCATGGCATGGAAAGAATGTGTGTTGTGTAGTTAGACAAACCCTGTAGTGGGTTGAATCGTGTTCTCCAAAAAGAGATGTTCATGTCCCCAAATCCGGGTACCTGTGAGTGTGCCCTTATTTGGAAATTGGGTCTTTGTACTTGTAATGAAGTTAAGGGTCTTGAGAGGTGGTTGTCCTAAATCCAGTGACTGGTGTCCTTGTAAGAGAAAGGACAGGGAGCAATGACAGAGAAGAGAAGGTCGTGTGGACATGAAGGTGGACATCAGAGTGATGTGGCTACAAGCCAAGGAATGCAAGGCTTGCTGGCAACTATTGGTACATGAAGCTGGGAGACACAGAGGCATGGAGCAGACTCTCCTGCAGTCTCCAGGAGCCTTTCAACACCTTGACTTCAGACTTGTCGCCTCCAACACTCTGAGACAATAAACCTGTTGTTTAAGCCACGCAGGTTGTCATGATTTGTTACAGCAGCCCAAGGAAACTGATACAACTGACATGGGTTCACATCCATTCTGCACCAGTTTCCGTGGCCCTCTCTAAACGAGGGTTCATAATACTTACCTCGCAGAGAGATCAAAACCCAATTTAGACTTGGTGTTATGGACACTCCACCTCTTACAACCTCTGCACCTTGGGAGTGAGACTTAACACCTTGTTTCTCGGTTTCCTCACCCATACAATGGGGATGAAGACAGCAACTACCCTGCAGGGCTAGTTTGAGGATTACAGGAGATTTTGCACAGAAAGCACAGGTGCAGAGAGCAACAGCTGCACAAAGAGGCCCTCCAAAAATGTAAGACCTGTCGTTATGGTTGCCATGGGAACTGACTGGACAGGAAGTTGACTAAGGTTTGAGACAACAGGAAACTGTAAGCAGGAAGTAAACATGTAGGGGACCTAGAAGCAACGGTCCCATTTGGACGGGTCACAGAGAAAGAAGGGGATGCTAGGTTAGATCCAAGGTGTGGGCAGCTCAGGAGTATAAGCAAAGAAAGAACGGAACTGAAGGAGCGTCTGCACAGAGGTCCCTGAGAGCCCAGGGACTGACTTGAGAAGAAGATTGGACAGCTTCTTCCTGACGCTGAAGTTAAAATTCACTAGAAATCCTAGGGACAGTTTAGAAGTGATACACTGTGAAATAAGTGTATGGAAATCTTTGAGTAAGGATATAACCCCTAAAAAAGGATGATGAAGAGGGATTAGTCCAGTGGGCTAGACTAGAACTGTGTTCTGCGAACCTCGTGTAGCGAAGGGCTGGTTTGTTTCCAGCCTAAGAAGGGAGGGCTGCTACAAAAGACAATAAAATACAACAAAAATAGATGTCTAGAACATGGAATAAAAAAAGGCCATGACTACCCCCAAAACCCAATTTTTTTGTTATCAGATTCAAATATACACAAAATTACTCTGTCAAATGATCATGAACATTTTGAAATTATTTTTTTTTCGCGGCACGCGGGCCTCTTACCGATGTGGCGTCTCCCATTGCGGAGCACAGGCTCCGGACGCGCAGGCTCAGCGGCCATGGCTCACGGGCCCAGCCGCTCCGCAGCATGTGGGATCTTCCCGGACCGGGGCACGAACCTGTGTCGCCTGCATTAGCAGGCGGACTCTCAACCACTGCGCCACCAGGGAAGCCCTTGAAATTCTTACTCTCAGTTGCTGCCTGACGTTATCACAGACCCAGAAGGAACAGCTGATCCTCAGACAACACGTGGAGTAGCTCTTCCAAGGAGTGGAGCATGACGAAAGAGGAGAAACAGGACAGACCAGTGGGTGCCAGAGGCAGGGGGTGGGGATGGATGAAATGAGTGAAGGGAACTTCCAGCTATAAATAAATGTCCTAGGGACCTACTGTACAGCATGGTGACTAGAGTTAATAATACTGTAATGCATATGTGACAGTCATTAAGAGACTAAATCTTAAAAGTTCTCATCAGAAGAAAAAAAATTCTGTAACTATGGATGGTGATGGATGTTAACTAGACGTTGTGATGACCATTTCACAATGTATACAAATAGTGAATCATGATGTCGTCCACCTGAAATTAATATAACGCTGTATGTTGTTTACACCTCAATTGTTTTAAAAGAAGCAAGTTAAAATCAAGAGGAAGCGCTCAGGGGGCTACTGTCATCTTCAAGGAAGCTGGAGACAGAGGTGGCGAAAATGCGAGTGAGGAAGAGACTCAGACACAAGGTATTTTGAAAAGTAAATTGATGGGGCGTGAGAATAATGAACTTTAGCTAACTAAGGAAGAGCTGACTCCAAGGTTTTCATGAGACAAATAAGACTGACCCATTTACTGAATGGAAGGAATAGGAGAAAAGTGCAGTAAATGGGGGAAATAACCATATACTTAGAGCGACCAGACTCCGCATACCATAGCTCCTGCACTTTCATGCTCTACAGCCCCGCACCTGCCCCACAAGTGACAGGAGAGGGTCTCTTCTTCACTGTTGCCTTGGTGAGCGAGAATTATAGATCGACCATACCATCACAGTTAAGTTAAAATAAACCTTGTGGCTTGAAAGTAAAAATTTCCATGATAGAGAAATTATTAGAGGGAAAAGTTGGTAAAGAAAGGTAAACTTGGTTTAAAAAAGAAGAAGAAAAAAAGAAAAGAAAAACTGTTTAATAAGACTCCCTGGCCACAGGGGGTCAGTGTTGCTTCGAAGCAAAATTACCCTAAGTCCCTTTGGGGGTATAAAGGTCTTACACGAAATGACTACGTTTTCTTCTAAAAGAATGTTAATTTCAATATATCTGATTTTTAGACTTATTGACTGACAGATGGTTACAGCATGTTAAAAAAAATCAACTTGTTAAAAATATATGTTTCATGCAAAAATTAGCTTGGACCCTCCTCATTCAAAAGCAATAAGAGAAATTAAGGGAGGGGAGGAATATATGTATACAAATTACATGCATCCCCTCAAATATCTATCTATAGGTATATAGATATATATTCAATCTCACCGAGAGCTCAGTGCCAAGGAAAAGGAAAAAACCATGCCTTTAATTACTCTGTAACTGAAGAGGTCAGGCACACACTCATAACATCTCTGGGTAAAAATAAAAAAATAAAAAAATAAATGCTCTACTGCAAACAATAAACTCAGAGATTAGTATTGGCAGAAACATTTGCAATGTCTTCATTCTAAGATTAGAAGAGTTAAACAAAGTAATGCAAGAGTGAAGAAGAATAGAGATCACCTCGAACACAGGGACAAAAAATTACAATGAACTTGTTGGGGAAATCCCATTGGGATGATTGGGGCCAGTTTTGGGATATGTTGTGTAATTTTGATTCATCCATGTTGCCCAAGTTCCACGCTTATCTGAAACATTTGGGTATTCATTCATGCACTGCTCTGGACAAGAACAGAGAGATCCCAGCCCTCATGGAGCTGTGTTAAATGAGCAAACAAATGTGTGAAAATACAATTACACATCGTGATAAAGGCTCGGAAAGAAAACAGCAGAGCAACCAGACAGACCTCTAGGAGGAAGTGACATTTAAGCGGACACACCGAAGACCATTCAGGCCAAGAGTTGTGAGCGAGCATTTTGGTTCACAGACACCAAAGCCAGCGTGGATAGACCACAGTGAGTGAGAAGGAAAAGAAAATCCTGGGTCTGAAGAAGTTCAGATGTATCCCAAGTGCAATGGGAAACCAGTGAATGAGAAGACTCATGATCCCATTTGCATTTACAGGGAAAGAAATCATTTGTCTGTTGTATCAATGGATGGGGTGGGGATTCAGCAAGAGCAGAAGCAGGGAGACCCAGATGTGGTTAGGAATTTGGGTGGTAGTCCAGGAAGACGATGTCTGAGAAGATGGAGAGAAGGAAACAGGTTCTAGACACTTGGAGGGAGAATCAGCAGGTCTTATCGGGGATCAGATGGGGGAGGCCGGGGGCAATATTTCTCTTAACTGTATGCTTATGCCCTACAGCTGCAACTTAATTTTATTGTTTCTACAAAGAAATACTAACCTTTCCTCTTAGAAGTAGAATTATTAAATTTTCACTGATTATACAAAGAAGTAGCAAATAATCATATATCGTTGATTGTTCTGATTTATGTACATAAAATAATACCAGCTGAGTGCCATGACTTTTTAATGCCAATGGAAGCAAAACTATATGCAGCCCAATGCTTGTAAAATTTAATAAAGATGAAAAGATGATTATTCCCTTGCAATTCTGATTTGATATCCATTGTTCAAAATCTCTGTTGATTTATTTTCTTTTAGAAATATTCGTGGGAAATTAATATGTTGAATCCAAAAATATTCATCCGCAAATCTATAAATTATAGTCAAATTTAATTTCTATTCTATGGGAACATTTTCAGTAACACGCAAGCCCTGTGATAAGAGTATCTATGTCAGCCACACAACTAACAGGAAAAATGATGGGCCTGTGGATACATCTAAATCATCTTAAAAGAACAAGGACTGGGCTTCCCGGGTGGCGCAGTGGTTGAGAGTCCGCCTGCCGATGCAGGGGACGCGGGTTCGTGCCCCGGTCCGGGAAGATCCCACATGCCGCGGAGCAGCTGGGCCCGTGAGCCATGGCCGCTGAGCCTGCGCGTCCGGAGCCTGTGCTCCGCAGCGGGAGAGGCCACAACAGTGAGAGGCCCGCGTACCGCAAAACAAAAACAAAAACAAAACAAAAAAAAGAACAAGGACTAACGTACACTAAATGGGCAAAGCTTTATCCTAAATTAGTTCTGGACTTTCTAATGAAAATGGAGATTACCTGGGCAAGTTCGTTGCCATCTGGCAGAACTGGACCAGCCGCTCTTGTGAGTAGAATCCTAAGGGAATAGATTTCAAAAGATGTTAGATGTCAGGCGGAGACTGCAGGAGGCTACAGGTGTAGGGGTTTGGGAAATACTTTTAAATTACAGAGCATAATGCTAAAAAGGCAGTTAACTATAACGGCTATAATTCTCCTGCAAAAGAGTTTAGCACAAACAGACAGGTAGTTACTGGGCAATCTCTGCTAAACACCAGAAGTATGTTCAGATCCGCACATGTAAGCTCGGGACACGCACTTACCTGGATCCGTTCCGGTAAGACTCTCGCTGGGTCGCTACCTCATCCCCATCATTGTCTCTTTTCCAAGGAACAGCCCAAAGACTTTTCACACCTCTCTTTTGCGATTGCTGTAGGAACAAATCAGGATAATGGTTGTAAAGGGCTTTGAAAAGATAAAAACGGCAATACAATGCAAGACAGTATTATATAATCAGTTATGATTTCCTTTTACGATTCACCTGTTACATTTTATCATAACTATAGGCTTTATCTAAGTAGAGTATAAGTATCATACATTTATAATTGTACATTTTATATCATGTAACAGGATTACATTGTTAGTACTCAACAAGGAAATGAATCCTAAAATCTCCTTAAAAAATTTTTTTTAACTATAGCTATGTTGGTTTCATCCCAAATCTTGAAATCTGACTTTCTCAGGATGGGATCGAGGCATATGTATTTTTACAGCTTTCTAGGTGATTCTGATGTGCACCCCAGCTTCAGAATCTCTGCATTGCTTTGACGAATATCAGATTAGAGTACGATTGTGGCAATCAAATAAAATTTATTTTAATGTATATATTTAAATTGAGATTTAAAAAAATAACAATCCTTATAAGTTAGCAAGGTAAGAAATGCAAATAATCTGCCAATTAACCCACATGTGGATTATGTAGGTTCATTGTGGATTTCATTTGGGGTTTGCAGGCTCAGTGGCCATGGCTCACGGGCCCAGCCGCTCCCCGGCATATGGGATCTTCCCGGACCGGTGCACGAACCCGCGTCCCCTGCATCAGCAGGCGGACTCTCAACCACTGCGCCCCCTGGGAAGCCCTCATTTGGGTTTTTTACAGCAGTAGTACATGAGTTATTTCTCTGCTCGTCCTGCGCTGGTTACTGCAGGATCGGTCTCTCTCAAAATTGCAAATCTCCAGAAGGCGTCTGTCTCGCAGGTAATCAAGAACAGATCCCTGAGCTGCCAGCGTGGTGACTTCCTCAGCTCTGGCTCCCTTCCTATGCAGGGTGTTATATGAAGCTCCTTGATGCCATCGGTGCATGGCAGCGATGCCATGTAGGAATCCCAGAGCGCCAGTGCCCGGCGTGTCGAGTCCTGCCCTGTGCCAAAGTCACTGCCTGGCTGCGATCTCACCAGCATCACTGAGATGTCAGCATGCTTGGCCCTCGGCACACACACGCTGTGATGTGCTGTGCTGTCCGATGACGCCGTGAGCGCGCGCATACGCACACACACATGCGCGCGCGCACACACACACACCACACACACCCCCTCTCGGTCACACTTCTAGGTTGGTTCCCCAAAGCGCTTCCTTATGCTCCCAATGCCACTCCCAGATCTGTAAAATTAGCCTTTCTGCTTTTGGTCCCCAGACGTGAGACCCGCACCTGGTGGAGGGTGTGTGTGGAGAAGGCAGGAGAGGCCCCGAGATTAATGGATGAGGACGCGGGTGAGGGACCGTTGGCAGCTGAATTAGAAATCCTCTCATCTACAAATCTGGGGTGTCTCTATCACACCAAGTTTGACTCAAATCTCTTCTCCCTTATTGTCTGGAGCTGCCCATCAAAAAGGCTGCTCCCAGGGGTCTGGCAGAAATGCTTGAATTCTAGCTGGACCACAATTTAGGGGCATGCAGTGGCCTCCTAATGTCATTCCCAGAGTCCTCTGTTTGCTATGGAAGGGAAATCTGACAGACTAGTAATATTGTAAGGAAAATTATAGAAAAGCCAATTTTATTTACAATTAAACATATAATTTAGTCTGCCTTTGCAAACAGCTGTTCCAATATTTATCTTTTATTCTTCATAAAAATATAATAAATCTATAGCATTATTTCTCCCCCCCCCCCCACCCAAGTACAAGTTTGTTACACAGTCAAACAATTCTGACCAGTCCTCTGGAAAACAATCCAGCCCGATGCTAGTCCGTTAAGCAAGCGTGTCGTTAAAGCGTTGTTTGTCAAAGCTGGTCTTTTCCAAGGTGACCGTGTCCCCAGCTCCATGAATGCACCCACTTCAGACATTGCTGGTCAAGCAAAGCCTCTGTACTTGTCCCTGATCGGTGTAAAACAAACTCCAGGATGACACTCCATCTAAGCAGGATAAGGGATGGTGGGACTCAAACTGCAGGTGAGCAGCAGAAATGCCTCAGACCCTGAAGAGCTGACTGTCTCAAAAGTTTTGAATCAGGCTTAGCCAATGTCATAATTAGCATTTCCTTTAGGAAGAAGCGAGAGAACTATAATTTGGTTTGGTAACTCCCTCACCTGGTCAAGTAAGATGCAAACATATACTCTCAAAGAGCTATTGTTTTCAATTCTTTCTTTTGAGATAATTTCAGCCTTACCGAAAAGTTGTAAAACTAGTACAAAGAATACCCACAGAGCCCTCAAGGAGATTCCCAAATATTGACATTTTATCACGATTGCTCCAACAGTCTCTCTCTGTCTTAAGCACAGTATGTTTTTTCTGAAGCGTTGGAAAGTGAGTGAGAGACATAATAACCCCCTCGTCCCAAATACCTGCCTTACCACATCGCAATTATCAAAAGCAGGAAATCAGCACTGATATACTACCAGTATCTATCCTATAGATCTTATAACAAGTTTGCCAGTCGTACCACTAGTCCTATGTAGCAAAAGAAAAGGAGACAGAATTTTAAGGCTTTTAGGTGAGGTCACAGTGGCTCTGAGATTCTTTCTGGTAACAAGGTAGCATAAGAATTGTTAGGGCTCAGTACACAGTAGTCCTGGTCTAAAATACTCCTTGGTATTTAGACCTTGAAACCTGCTGCTATCTTCTCAATTGAAGAGTAAGAAGTGAAGATCCAGAATGTTGATTATGTACCTTTTTTTAAAATGAAGTATAGTTGCTGTACAATGTTATGTAAGTTACAGGTGTACAATATAGTGATTTGCAATTTTTAAAGGTTATACTCCATTTAAAGTTGTTACAAAATATTGGCTATATTCCCCGTGTTGTACAATATATCCTTGTAGCTTATTTTATACCTAATAGTTTGTACCTCTTAACGCCCTACCCTGACACTGCCCTTCCCCCCTTCCCTCTCCCCACTGGTAACCACCAGCCCGTTCTCTATATCATGAGTCTTCTTCTCCTTTGTCATATTCACTAGTTTGTTGTATTCTTTAGACTCCACGTACAAGTAATATCATACAGCATCTGTCCTTCTCTGTCTGACCCACTTCATGCAGCATAATGCCCTCCAAGTCCATCCATGTTGCTGCAAATGGCAAAATTTAATTCCTTTCTATGGCTGAATAGTATTCCATTGTGTGTGTGTGTGTGTGTGTGTGTGTGTGTGTGTGTGTGTGTGTGTATACCATATCTTCTTTATTCATTCATCTGTAGATGGACACTTAGGTTGCTTCCACATCTTGGCAATTTCAAATAAGGCTGCTATGAACTTTGGGGTGCATGTATCTTGAATTAGTGTCTTTTTTTCAGATATATACACTGGAGTGGAATTGCTGGGTCATATGGTAGTTCTATTCCTATTTTTCTTTTTTTTTGAGAAACCTCCATACTGTTTTCTGCAGCGGCTGTACCAATTTACATCCTACCCACAGTGCACGGGGTTCCCTTTTCCCCACACCCTCCCTAGCATTTGTCATTTGTGTTCTTCTTGAGGACGGCCATTCTGACAGGTGTAAGGCGATACCTCATTGTGGTTTTGATTTGCATTTTCCCAATGATCAGTGATGTTAAGCATCCTTTCATGTACCTGTTGGCCATCTGCATTTCCCCTTTGGAAACATGTTTATTCGGTCCTTCTACCCATCTTCTAATTGTTTTCTTTTTTTTTTGATGTTGAGTTGTATGATCTGTTTACATATGTTGGATATTAACCCCTTATCAGTCATACAGTTTGCAAATATCTTCTCCCATTCAGTAGTTGTTTTCTTGTCTTGTTGCTGGTTTCCTTTGCTGGGCAAAAGCTTTTAAATTTAATTAGGTCTCACTTGTTTATTTTTCCTTTTATTTCTTTTGCCTTAGGAGACAGATCCAAAAAATATTGCTACAATTTATGTCAAAGAGTGTTCCACCTGTGTTCTCTTCTAGGAGTTTTATGGTTTCAGATCTTACATTTAGGTCTTTAGTCCATTTTGAGTTTATCTCCTTTTATTTCTTCTCTGTTTCTCTTCTGAGCAGCTTAATTCAACAACTCCTACTGACTGCCTGATACACCCAAGACACTATCTTTGGTTCAGGACGATACAAAGTTTTGTAAGATGCAGTCTCAACACCCATGAATCAAAATGTTATTAAACAATCAGCAGCTAAGTGGAAATAAAACAGATCCTATGATAAACCATAATGGAAAAGAATATGAAAAAATGTATATGTATGTATAACTGAATCACTGTGCTGTACAGTAGAAATTAACACAACATTGTAAATTAACTATACTTCAATTTTAAAAAGAGAAAAAAAAAGGAGGGATAGAATAGATTATTGAGGCCCAGCTGTTTGGTAGATGCCATATCAAATGATTCCTATGCATATCTCATTTTTCACAAATATGGTGACATTGGCATTATTTTCCCTGTTTCATAGATGGGAAACTGAGAAAGCTGCCCATCAGGTCCATGCAGTGAGACTCAGAGAGGGATGTGAACCGAGGTCTGCCTCCAAAGCCCTTGCTCTGCTCCTCAAAAATGAGGTAGAAACACATCATGTGGAACAGCCAGGAGGGGTAGAGAGAGAGGGAATGAGAAAATAAAAATTAGTGAAGGGGAGGAAGCCTTTCCAGGCCTCAAGGATAAACCTATATTTGAGCACAGACTGACGAGCGGATAGGATTTTGAGGATAAAGATGAAGAAACAGTCCAGACAGAAGCGAAAGCCAGTGGCTTGAAATAGCCGTCTGCAGGGTCCTACGCTTTGACTCAGCTGAACAGCCAGAATAGGTTCTCGTGACAGAGCAGAGGGAACGCGGTTTCTTGAGGAAACACGGTTTCTTAAAAGTTCAAGTCTGCCCCAGGGGCGTCCCAGGGACAACAGAAGCCTGGAAGAGATAATTCATGCCATTGGGCAAGAAACAGCTTCTCCCCTGGAATCAGTGGTTGGCAAGCTTTCTTTTCACCATGAAGCTCTTTCTGATTTCTTTTTTCACAAGGAAGACTTGCCCATTTGAGCTAAAGAGTATAAGATGGTACTGGGAGCCCTTCTTCAAATCCTCTCTCTCCTCAGGGTGCTAGTCTCTTCAGTGTGGACAGAAGCAGAGTCAGGACTTGCTGGACTCCTGCCTGTTGGTCAAGCAACAAACTGCAGTTGCCTTGGAAGCGATCTGGTTGGGGGAACCTCGCTATTTCTGACATAAAGAGATGTTTGTTTACATTTGCATCTTCTAAGGAACTGATGCATAACAGCTTCAGCAGGACATTACATCCTGGACAAAAATCGTATTGATGACACTATCATTGACTGCTGAGAAATTATAGTTAGAAGGAAATTTTGTTTATACTTATATGTCTATAATAGACTGAATAATAATTTTATATTGTAAACATTCAAATTACATTACGGGCCCAGATCAGCATGTTTTGAAAGATGCTCATTTTGAAGTTTGAAAAGTTATACAGGCCTCAGCTTAAAAACAAATGTGTTTTAAGCTCCAACTCACAGTTTAAAATATTATGGAGAAGGTTTAGGCACCATTAGCCTCTCATGGGCTTAACCACGTCCCCTCTTTCCAGAGACCACGAGAGAGGAGAGCATCCTGGGCTGCTTTCCTCATCTCGCTTCAGATGCAGAGCATCACGAGCCCACGGTCCCCTCCCACGGCGCAGGGAAATCCTCACTTCCCTCCCTCCAAGTTCATGAACACTGTCTACCACTTTTTTTTTTTTTTTTGGCGGTACGCGGGCCTCTCACTGTTGTGGCCTCCCCCGCTGCGGAGCACAGGCTCCGGACGCGCAGGCTCAGCGGCCATGGCTCACGGGCCCAGCGGCTCCGCGGCATGCGGGATGTGGGACCTTCCCGGACCGGGGCACGCACCCGCGTCCCCTGCATTGGCAGGCGGAATCCCAACCACTGCGCCACCAGGGAAGCCCTGTCTACCACTTTTTTCTGGGTAAAGTGCTCACATATTAATGTGATTATCATGAACAACCAGTGGGTATTGAAAAGTCACATGCTGGGGCTTCCCTGGTGGCGCAGTGGTTAAGAATCCGCCTGCCAATGCAGGGGACACGGGTTCAAGCCCTGATCCGGGAAGATCCCACATGCCGCGGAGCAACTAAGGCCGTGTGCCACAACTACTGAGCCTGCGCTCTAGAGCCCGTGAGCCACAACTACTGAGCCCGTGAGCCACAACTACTGAAGCCTGTGTGCCTAGAGCCCATGCTCCACAACAAGAGAAGCCACCGCAATGAGAAGCCTGCGCACCGCAACGAAGAGTGGCCCCCGCTCGCCGCAACTAAAGAAAGCCCGCACACAGCAACGAAGACCCAACGCAGCCAAAAATACATAAATAAAATTAAAAAGTCACATGCTGTTTCATACAGGTAGCCTGAGATCACCATCTCAGTAGGTGCCAAAAAAAGATTTTTCTAGAAGCCCTCCTTGCAGTGTTTTGTGCTTTTTGTTTGTTTGTTCTGTTTTGTTTTGTTTTTTGTCTCTGCGTGGCTATGCAGGATCTTATTTCCCCTACCAGGGATCAAACCTGTGCCCCCTGCAGTGGAAGCACAGAGTCCTAACCACTGGATCTCCAGGGAATTCCCAGCAGTGTGTTTCTATGTGTCTCTTCTTACGTGTCTCACCACCACAGTGCAAGGCTGAGAAAAATAAAAAGTTCTCTCCCATGCACTCAATATAGCTTAAGCTATTAACTCACACTCCCACTTAAGTCAGGGACAAGAATGCCCCACATCAAGGATAACTAATAACACTCCTTTTCTTCAACCTTGTATCAGGCACCTAACAAATGCAGTTAAAGAGAGGAAAAGGAGTAAGTGGTATAAAAAGTGGAAAGTTAGAGATAACAATTCTACAAAATTCCTTATTTGTAGGAAATGTCTCACCATTAAAAATGCAAGCAAAACTACTAAAGAGTTCAGCGATAGCTTTAGAATAAACAAGTAATAACCAAGTGCAAAATTTATTAGGAAAAAAGGGCCCCAAAAGTGGTAGCATACACGGCAAGATGTAAAGGAATAAATCTTAAAAAGTATGGGCAAGACTTTTATGGAGGAAACAATAAACGTCACTGAAGGACATACACAAGAAGGTTTTGAATAATAGAGACCTATGCCCTGTCCTTAGATAGAAAGACTCATAAATATATCAGACTTGATCTAAAGCGAACTCCAATTTTAAAAAATCAACAGGGTTTTTCTCATAATTAAACATACACATTTTAAAATCCATAAAGAGTTCAGTATCTTGTAATAGCCTATAATGGAAAAAATCTGAAAAATCTGGATCACTTGGCTGTACACCTGAAACTAAGACAATATTGTAAATCAACTATCGTTCAATTAAAAAAAAAAAGAAGAGCAAAGAGCCAAGATAATGAAGACATTTCTTTTTTTTGTTTTGTTTTGTTTTGTTTGCGGTACGCGGGCTTCTCACTGTTGTGGCCTCTCGCGTTGCGGAGCACAGGCTCCGGACGCGCAGGCTCAGCGGCCATGGCTCACGGGCCCAGCCGCTCCGCGGCATGTGGGATCTTCCTGGACCGGGGCACGAACCCGCGTCCCCTGCATTGGCAGGCGGACTCCCAACCACTGCACCACCAGGGAAGCCCAATGAAGACGTTTCTGAAGAAGAAAAGCTGTAGGAAGGGTGAGACTTGCCTATCTGATAACAGCAACTGTTACAAAACCATGGCCAATTAGGTGGAGGGACTAGGCAAGCAGCCCAGGGCTTCAGGGAGCCCGGACACACACTGGTCTTTTCAGTAAGTATGAAACAACTGATCCCCCATATGGAAGATATTATATCCATCACTCTCATCATACACAGAAATAATTCAAGGTCTATTAAAACCCTAGGCATGGAAAGCAAATGCATTAAAACATTTAAAGGAAATATCAGAGCAAGATGCTGTGACTAGGGTGGGAAAGGATTTCCTACACAAGATTTATTGAAAAGACCAAATCGTAAAGATTAGGCTCCAGGAATTCCTTGGCTTGTAGCTGCTTTTCTCCCACATCTGCCTCAAACCCCATCAGCCTTCTCCTCTCTCCCTCTCTTACAAACACACTCGCCACTGGACTTGGGACCTGCTGGATAGTCCAGGGTCATCACTTCTCCATGTCTTTAATTTAATTGCATTGGTAAAGACCCTTTTCCCAAATAAAGCTACATTCACAGGTTCCAGGGGTTAAGATGTGGGCATATCTTTTGGAGACCACCGTCCAACCCCCTGCAAATATTATCAATAATCTACAGATACATACCTCAGTAACAAAACGATTTAAACAAAAAACACTCATGGGAATAAGAAACACCGCACCCTTCTCTGGGAATGTAAAGGGAGAGGCGGGGGAAGGAGAGGGAGACCTTACAGAGGGGCTCAAGTGTGTCTGTAATTGTCCTCATTTTAAACCATCTGAAGTAACTGTGGCCAAACACTGAGCTTTCATAGGGATCAGTGGCCATGCTGGCGTGGGTCATCTTTTTCTCTGTACTTTTCTGTAATTATGAAATATTTCATAAATTTAAAAAATTAAACGATGCAAAGATGTTCTGTTCCCTGGCTCTCTCAGGAATTTGGAGGAGTTACTGTTGACGAGCCCTGGCCCAGCCTTGTCTACCATCTGTTCATTAAGAATCTCTCACTCATTCACGACCCCTCCCAGCCCTTGGCAAGCCTGGGGTCAGAACTCTTTCACACTTACCTAACCCACCTCTCAAAACTTAGGGTCTTTCCTCGCTACCATTTTGCTCGTTGTAGATGCTCTGTTTCTCACTAAGGACACTTCTGCTCTGATAATGACAATATGCTCTCCAAATATCAGAGACTAATCAAAACCATCAAAACTGAACCGTACAAGCAAAAACTGCAAATAAACAACAAGGCTTCCTCGTGATGTTTTTGTGCTTCTACCAAATAACTTAACCTCCCAAGGCTTTAAATTGCATTTTAACTTTTACAAAATGACTGCTCTGGCCTTCTTCGAGAACGTGCCTGCCTCTCACCACTTTGATGGTCTGAGAGTTATTTCCCTTGGCGTGACCTGACAGTAACCGAATCACTGGCACAATCTCTCTGAAGCACTGTCTTTTCCCCAGATACCCTTTCTACGGCATCACCCCAGCCGAAACTGAGAGGTAAGGTGATTATCCTGGCCACTGCCGCCTCCAAAATGGAGTCACTCTTCTTTCTCTACCCATAGAAAATCAAGACTATTCACTGAGATGTAATTTCTGACATTTCAAAAATGCAGTGGCTGAAGGAAAGCTATGATAATTAATCTTTTTTTGTTTGTTTGTTTTTGCGGTACGCGGGCCTCTCACTGTTGTGGCCTCTCCCGTTGCGGAGCACAGGCTCCGGATGCGCAGGCTCAGCGGCCATGGCTCACAGGCCCAGCCGCTCCGCGGCACGTGGGATCTTCCCAGACCGGGGCACGAACCCGTGTCCCCTGCATCGGCAGGCGGACTCTCAACCACTGCGCCACCAGGGAAGCCCGGCAATAAACTTTTAAAGAATGAATTGGCACATTGTCAAAATGTGGGACTACACTTGGAGTAGTAACAACTATGTCCCTGTAATGTACTAAAAATCTGAAGTGCTTACCTGAGAACACCCTTCAGTGAAAGATATTTGTTTGGGCTTTTACATGACTATCAATGACCAGTTGTCTATGATTTGGGGAAAATATTATCCTACAAGAAAGAAAATGCCCAGAGCAAACAGCTCCACCTTTAAACAAATGACAAACTAAAGTTTCTCTGTGAAGGATGCATACTGCAAATTTAGAGTAGGGCTTGCAGCGACCTCAACTGAGAGATCTCTACAACATTTTAACAAAACATTTTTTTTTTTCTGATTACAAAGTAATACATTTTTTCTGATACAAAGTAGTACTGCAGAAAATGCAGATAATAAAATATCCAAAAATAATATAAATCAAGGGTAACATCACCACCTGGATAGAACCACAATTAAATTTAGCCATTTTGTATAACATTTCAGACTCTTCTGCTGTGTGTGTGCATGTGTGTTTGTATATGTATTTTATATTTTTAACTCATTCTTCAGTGTACACAATACAAAACTAGACAGTTTTCACTTAACAATGTTGTGTTCATTTCCTATTGTTGCTGTGACAAATTACCACAAACTTGGTAACTAAAAACAAAACCAATTTAATAGATTAACAGTTCTGGAGGTCAGAAGCTCAACGTGGGTCTCATTGGTCTGAAATCAAGGTATCAGCAGAGTCCTGGACCACTTCCATGTCCAAAACCAGCAGTGGTCCATTGAGTCTCTCTCACATAGCATCCCTCCACTTTGGACTCTCCTGCCTCCTTCTTTCACCTATAAAGGCCTTTGTGAGTACCCTGGGCCCACTCAGATGATCCAAGATCATCTTCCCCTCTCATGTTTCAACTGATTAGTCACTTTAATTTCACCTGCAACCTTAATCCCCTTTACCCTGAAGTACAACATATTCACAGGTCCCAGGGCAGCTGTGGATACCTTTGGGGTGGGGTGGGGCCCACCATCTGCCTCCCACAAATCTATCTGAGCATCCTTCTAGTCCTTGAATACTCCTCTATGTGTACTTTCCTTTTTAATCACTACAGTGCATCTTACCGTATGGATGGATACAACGTAAGTCATTGTACTGTTTCGCCACCATAAAGATATTTAAGTTGCTATCATATGCCATTCCTGGGCAGTAAAAATGATGAGAGTTATAGTTTTAAATACTACTGTATATGTATTTATATATTTCTGGGAGGGCAATGAATGAGTTTCATACCAGCTCCACTTCTACCCCTGGCGTGAGCCAAGGTTCCCTGATGCCCTCACAGACCCTGGCCATTATCTTTCCTTTCTAATCTCCGCCATATTGGTGAGTGGGAAGTTACTTTCCATTTTTATTTGCCTTTCCTTGGCTTCTACTGAGAGTGAACATGTTTACATACTTATGCTGTCCACCCATGTGTGACCGCGTGGCTGTGATGAGCAGACTCTTAAGTCGGCCGTGATGTCAGCGACCTTGACACTGAGACTTGGTGGGTGGTCCCTTTGCTCTTACTGGACTTGACTCTCCTTCTACCTCCTACTCATGACATCCTTAAGTCCCCACACCGCTCCTGCTCTGCGGCATCCTGGGATGCGCCCTCTGGGTGTGACACAATTTCTGTGCCCACGGTCACTGGGACAGTGAGCGCACTTGTCCAGGGTGGGGTGGGGAGGTTGCTGGAGCAGTTCCAGTGGACTCTTGAGCACCGTCCCCTCTCAGGATGGCTCTTCCTCTCGTGTCACGTGAACTTTGCACCCTTAGGCCTTCTACGAGCACGTTGCTGCATGACCCTCCTTGACATGTGTGACAAAATGAACTGTTAGGACTGCAATTCTAAACTGATGAGAGAGCTCCTATCGCCTGAAGTCTGGATTTGTTGGAACTCTCATCCAGCACTTTATACCCGACACTTATTGTAAAGGCTGTTCTATGTTTATATAAGCCATTATTATTTAACACCCTTTGTTTATTGTTCTTGTATGCCTTCCAGAAAAAAAACTCAGTTCCTATGCAGTGAGCTGTGCTGCGTGAATGTGACACAGACCAGTGTAACCAACACCGAGAGAGCATCTTCAGGAGCTCTGTTTTTTAATTTAGGTACAGTTGGTACACCCGTGGCATTTCTCTAGATTTCAGCTTCTCTCATCTCTTTCTCTCCACTTGCGTTCGTTTAAAGGGAGGGGGATACAGAAATGCAAAGAAAATCAGGAACAAAATCACAGTGAGTCTCCTCATTTGGAACACAAATGAGGTGTTAAAATAAATGAAAGAATACTGTGCAAAATTCTAGAAGAACGTCAATAATGCCTGGCTAAATTTGAACAAATATCAAAAAGACGCCGAAACTCTCACATCCCAATGAGGGGCAAGCATTTCCCTGTAAGTCAGAAGCTGGAGAAAGTTGGGCTGCAGCCAGGGATGGGGGTGGGGGACAGTCTGGGTCCCCACCCCTCGGCGTTGATGACAGATTGAAATTACAGTGGTGTAATCCTGGTTCAGGCGCGCAAAGTGGAGCCCGGTGGCCATTGAGGACAGGCTCACAGACACCTTTCTGCACTGCTGAGAACTTGAATTTTCTGAACCAGAACACAACCTCCCAAGGACACCGCCAGCTGTTTTAGATCAACACCCACCAGCTGCAACCGTGTGGCCTCAAGATCCCCCCTTGCAACTATGTAACCCTTTCAGACCCCAACCCCCCTTGCTTAGAAAGCATCCTCATTTCTTGCCAGCTCCAGGGATAATTCTTAACAAACAGCTTATATAAGTAACGGTGGCCTTGCAGTTTTTGCCTTTATATATTCCTCCATTTATTTTGTGATCCAGCAGAACACAATTCAGATGCTTCTTGAACCTGTGCTTCCCGGGTTGCAGTCCGAACAAACCCCAAATATAAACGCCTCTTTCTCTCAATCAGGTCTTCCTTTTTGAAACTGTTAATTAACAGCATCATCGAGGTTTATTCAGCCCTGAGTTGTGATGAATCCTGTTTCTCTGGTTTAGAGGTTTTGTTTCAGAAGCCACCCCACATCTGACCATTCTTATAAACAGCTTTCAAAAGCTGAAGTAGGCACGGCCGGCCCCGATTTTGTGTTTGTGGATATCCCACCAATATCTGAGTGTCGCCTAATGCTGATTTTCATAATTTCCCTGAAAGAATGTATTCCGATAGGCCGGATATGAACTCCAACAGGCCCCTCCGTGCATCACAGGGGCAGAGCTCAGCGGCCGTGTCATCACCCCCCATACACACTCCCGGGTCCTTATCTTACAAAAGACTGAGAAAGACTTCCTCCCAGACTGCTTCCAGGATTAAATAAGTCAATACACATGCAGCGCTTAGAGGAGTAAGCAGTAAATATTAGTTTAGCTAATGGTGGGAACGCGTGATAAAGACTCTTGAATATTTGATCTGTCTGTTAAAAAAAAAAGCCATGATTAAAATCAGCAGTTTCTCATATAATTCACCACAGGCAAGAGAGTTTCACTTTGACTTTCCGACTTCACCCACATACCTGAGCTACCTTCAAGATAAAGGTTCTGAAGGTGAAATATCTCCTCTATCTACTTACCTCTGGCCATAAGCACATACGTGAAACCTTCTGAGTCAGAATTCAGGAAATGGTCTACATCTGTGATCTCAACCTGATTTACAAGATGGTTGATTTGAATAAATTATTGAGATGATTTCACAAATTCATTGTTCAGATTAGCATTTGAGTGGCCTTTTTGATCCAATCGAATGATTTTTCCTCATGGTACCTTCCATCAACTCCTTCTAGACAACATTTACTCAATACTGAATCTGCATTCTTAGTCCCACCTGCTAGATTAAGGTGGGCATTAACCTAATAACATCCTTTAAGTGAAAAGCAGGATATTTTCATGATCCTATTTCATTTTCATTGTCTCAATATTTTCATTCTCATTATCATATTTTCATGATCTCAATACATACAACATTCCATTGTAAGGGTACCAAAATCCAATCAAACATCTACTCATCAGAGGAGAAGAAGCATCTTCTTACAATACAGATGCCATTTCTAGGCACTTGGTCCACATCTGCATCCTCTTATGTAAATCAGAAACACTCTTCCGTTATCGGGCACTTCATCGAGACAACCATTTCTGAATTCTTTTTTTTTTTTTTTTTCTTTTGCGGTACGCCGGCCTCTCACTGTTGTGGCCTCTCCCGTTGCGGAGCACAGGCTCCAGACGCACAGGCTCAGCGGCCATGGCTCACGGGCCCAGCCGCTCCGCGGCATGTGGGATCCTCCCGGACCAGGGCACGAACCCGTGTCCCCTGCATCGGCAGGCGGACTCTCAACCACTGCGCCACCAGGGAAGCCCCATTTCTGAATTCTTGTTCCTGGTAGCTCTGGGTCCTGAGAAACGTCTCGACTATCTATTCCTTTAGACGAACCTAGAAAGCCTTTAGTGGATCCATTCATTCACGCATTCAAGCAGCATTTGCCGAGCAGGTGCTTCGCCTCGAGCCTTCCTCGGGGAAGCGTGGAGATGCAGACGGGACCTGAGGACTTCACGCTCTTGCAGGTGAGGCAGGACTGGGCTGAGGAAAAGGACGTGGGTACAGCGAGAGGACCTGCCAGGCTGGCTCCACAAACATGGGCCATATCTCTGAAATGACAACTTTTCTTGGAGACTTCAGAGCATGAGGCGTGATTTTATCTGCCTGTGTAGGGGACAACGCATACACCATCCCCACCAGATGGCTGTGGGCAGCTGACGGAGGTGGATGTGGAAAGAAAACAATTTCCTCCCCCTCGTCACAACCCCTCCCCCTCCCATGCCTCCAAACAGCTCGGAGTGTTTCTGCGAAGAGGTGACTCTGGAGATGCTGAGAGCTCTTGCCTCCTATTTGCAAGGCAGCAACTGCTACTGTCTTCCCAGAAGAAATTTTGCCACACTCTCCTAAAAGCAAATGAGGCAAATATCACTGCTGGCAAAAGAAATTGGCTTTCCTGCCAGGAAAAGAGAACTTGGGAAGAAGATGGGAGATTTTCCTGACCACCTCACCTAGGATCGGGTGTTGGTGCCCACTGAAAACGAAGACAGAGTTCAGTGTTCAGTACCAGCCAGTTTCCTCCACAACCGGGCAGGTGAGGGTCTGGACACCTGGAACAGCTCATCGCTAATTCCAGAGCTGAGACCGGGGAAATGCCCTTTCTCGGCATCTTAGTATCTTCCTTCATAACGAGATGATAATAAAACATACTTATTTACCTCAAAAGGAAGCTACCTAGAAAAACTGGTTTTAAGCCTAGAAAGGTCTTTGAACCTACTGAGAGCTTATGAGTAGCAAGACCACATCAAGTGAAAGGTCGACCACCTGGCCTAGCAGCTAAGCCACAGCGAACATTCAAAAGCTCTTCCAGCCACCACCCTGGAGGCTGTGTGAACCTCTAGCACCTCAGAAAGATGTTGGGAAACAGGTCTTTGAAAATGATACCTTTTTGCATTAGAAGGGGATGGATAAATGTCAATTTTTGAATTCTTCCAAATGCAACATCAGAACCTCTGGGCGTCTGCTTCAGAGGACCTGTCACTCAAGGGCATGTTCATGGCCAGAAAAAATTAACAGAGGGAAAGAAGAACAACTTCTACTATTAAAGTATGTTGCTCGTTGCATGCCAGACACGCCATCGTGCTAAGTGATTTAACTCATTCCGTTAATCCTCCAGTCTGGAATGGAGATCAGTCCTGTAACTGTCCTCCTTTTCAGATAAGGTGACTGAGCTCAGGGTTAATATAAACTGGAGATACTTATGCCAGGACCATGAGGAGAGAGAAAGGCAAGCATAACCAGAAAGGCATCGTAAGATGACCATAAACCAAGGAAACACCAATACATGGTGCCACATGGTTTCACACCAATGGAAACAAAGCCCACTTAAATGATGAAAACATCTTATTTATCCAATAGAATATTTCTAAATAAATTATTTTCCACTTTTCATATGCAAATAGGAACATAGAAGAAATGAACGTCATGACGATCAGGGAAGGTTCTTGAGATGATCTTTTGATGCGTGGACTTGGAGAGGCTACAGCCCCCAGTTATTCAACCAAACACTCCTCCAGGTGTTGCTGTGCAGGTATTTTGTAGATGTGACTCAAGTCCATAATCGGTTGACCTTAGTTAAGGGAGATTTTCCTAGTTCATCTGGCTGAGCTGGATTCAGTCAGTTGGAAGACCTTGAAAGCAGCATTGAGGCTTCCCTGAAGAAGAAATTCTGCCTGGGGACAGGAGCTGCAGCCCATTCTAGAATTCCCAGCTTGTCCTATGGATTTCAGACTTGACTAGTCAGCTCCACAATCACATAACACAATGCCTTGCAATAAACCTCTTAATATTTATCTCTTGAACCCTGACTGATACAGTTCTGAAAATGTTCATTGTCATTAATGTATCTATATAAGAATGAATTAGAAACTTGCACAAGCCTCTTAGATAGCTTCATCCACCAGAGGGCAGACAGCAGAAGCAAGAAGAACTACAATCCTGCAGCCTGTGGAACAAAAACCACATTCACAGAAAGATAGACAAGATGAAAAGGCAGAGTGCTATGTACCACATGAAGGAACAAGATAAAACCCCAGAAAAACAACTAAATGAAGTGGAAATAGGCAACCTTCCAGAAGAAGAATTCAGAATAATGATAGTGAAGATGATCCAGGTCCTTGGAAAAACAATGCAGGCAAAGATCGAGAAGATGCAATAAATGTTTAACAAAGACATAGAAGAATTAAACAACAAACACCTAGAAGAATTAAAGAACAAACAAACAAAGATGAACAATACAATAACTGAAATGAAAAAAACACTAGAAGGGATCAATAGCAGAAAAACTGAGGCAGAAGAATGGATAAGTGACCTGGAAGATAAAATAGTGGAAATAACTACTGCAGAGCAGAATAAAGAAAAAAGAATGAAAAGAAATGAAGACAGCCTAAGAGACCTCTGGGACAACATTAAACACAACAACATTCACAGTATAGGGGTCCCAGAAGGAGAAGAGAGAGAGAAAGGACCCGAGAAAATATTTGAAGGATTATAGTCAAAAACGTCCCTAACATGGGAACGGAAATAGTCACCAAAGGCCAGTAAGCACAGAGAGTTCCAGGCAGGATAAACCCAAGGAGAAACATAGTAACCAACTGACAAAATTTAAAGACAAATTATTGAAAGCAACAAGGGAAAAACAACAAATAATATACAAGGGAACTCCCATAAGGTTAACAGCTGATTTCTCAGCAGAAACTCTACAAGCCAGAAGGGAGTGGCATGATATACTTAAAGTGATGAAAGGGAAGAATCTACAACCAAGATTACTCTACCCAGCAAGGATCTCACTCAGATTTGATGGAGAAGTCAAAAGCTTTAAGAGAAGCAAAAGCAAAGAGAATTCAGCACCACCACACCAGCTCTACAACAAATGCTAAAGGAACTTCTCTAAGTGGGAAACACAAGAGAAGAAAACGACCTAAAAAACAAATCCAAAACAATTAAGAGAATGGTAAAGGGAACATACATATCAATAATTACCTTAAACGGTAACTTAAGGTAAATTGAATGGATTAAATGCTCCAACCAAAATACACAGGCTTGCTGAACAGATACAAAAACAAGACCCATATATATGCTGTCTAAAAGAGACCCACTTCAGACCTAGGGACACATACAGACTGAAAGTGAGGAGATGGAGAAAGATATTCCATGCAAATGGAAATCAAAAGAAAGCTGGAGTAGCAATACTCATATCAGATAAAATAGACTTTCAAATAAAGAATGTTACAAGAGACAAGGAAGGACACTACGTAGTGATCAAGGGATCAATCCAAGAAGAAGATACAACAATTATAAATATATATGAATCCAACATAGGAGCACCTCAATACATAAGGCAACAGCTAACAGCTATAAAAGAGGAAATCGACAGTAACACAATAATAGTGGGGAACTTTAACACCTCACTTATACCAAAGGACAGATCATCCAAACAGAAAATTAATGAAAACACAGGCTTTAAATGACACAATAGACCAGATAGATTTCACTGATATTTGTAGGACATTCCATCCAAAAACAGCAGATTACACTTTCTTCTCAAGTGCGCACAGAACATTCTCCAGGATAGATCATATCTTGGGTCACAAATCAAGCCTCAGTAAATTTAAGAAAATTGAATCATATCAAGCATCTTTTCTGACCACAACGCTATGAGATTAGAAATCAATTACAGGGAAAAAAAATTAAAAAAACAAACACATGGAGGCTAAACAATATGTTACTAAATAACCAAGAGATCACTGAAGAAATCGAAGAGGAAATCAAAAAATACCTAGAGACGAATGAAAATGAAAACACGACAATCCAAAACCTATGGGATGCAGCAAAAGCAGTTCTAAGAGGGAAGTTTAAAGCAATGCAAGCCTACTTCAAGAAACAAGAAAAATCTCAAATAAACAATCTAAACTTACGCCTAAAGGAACCAGAGAAAGAAGAACAAACATTACCCAAAGTTAGCAGAAGGAAAGAAATCATAAAGATCAGAGCAGAAATAAATGAAATAGAAACAAAGAAAACAATGGCAAAGATCAATAAAACTAAAAGCTGGTTCTTTGAGAAGATAAACAAAATTGATAAACCATTAGCCAGACTCATCAAGAAAAAGAGGGACAAGACTCAAATCAATAAAATTAGAAATGAAAAAGGAGAAGTTACAACAGACACAGCAAAATACAAAGCATCCTAAGAGACTACTACAAGCAACACTATGCCAAAAAAAAAATGGACAACCTGGAAGAAATGGACAAACTCTTAGAAAGGTAATAAGCTTCCAAGACTAAACAGGAAGAAATAGAAAATATGAACAGACCAATCACAAGTAATGCAATTGAAACTGTGATTAAAAATCTTCCAACAAACAAAAGTCCAGGACAAGATGGCTTCGCAAGTGAATTCTATCAAACATTTAGATAAGAGCTAACACCCATCCTTCTCAAACTCTTACAAAAAAAGGCAGAGGAAGGAACACTCCCAAACTCATTCTATGAGGCCACCATCACCCTGATACCAAAACCAGACAAAGATACTACAAAAAAAGAAAATTACACACCAATGTCACTGATGAATATAGATGCAAAAATCCTCAGCAAAATACTAGCAAACAGAATCCATCAACACATTAAAAGGATCATACACCATGATCAAGCGGGATTTATCCCAGGGATGAAAGGATTCTTCAATATACGCAAAACAGTCAATGCAATGCACCATATTAACAAACTGAAGAATAAAAACCATATGATCATCGCAATAGATGCTGAAAAAGCTTTTGACAAAATTCAACACCATTTATGATAAAAAACACTCTCCAGAAAGTGGGCATAGAGGGAACCTACCTCAACATAATAAAGGCCATATATGACAAACCTACAGAAAACGTCATTTGCAATGGGGAAAAACTGAAAGCATTTCCTCTAAGATCAGGAACAAGACAAGGATGTCCACTCTCACCACTATTATTCAACATAGTTTTGAAAGTCCTAGCCACAGCAATCAGAGAAGAAAAAGAAATAAAAGGAACACAAATTGGAAAAGAAGAAGTAAAACTGTCACTGTTTGCAGATGACACAGTACTATACATAGAGAATCCTAAAGATGCCATGAGAAAACTACTAGAGCTAATCAATGGATTTGGTAAAGTTGCAGGATACAAAATTAATGCACAGAAATCTCTTGCATTCCTATACATTAATGATGAAAAATCTGAAAGAGAAATTAAGGAAACACTCCCATTTACCACTGCAACAAAAATAAAATACCTACGAATAAACCTCCCTATGGAGACAAAAGACGTGTATGCAGAAAACTATAAGACACTGATGAAAGAAATTGAAGATGTTACAAACAGATGGAGAGATATACCATGTTCTTGGATTGGAAGAATCAATATTGTGAAAATGACTATACTACCCAAAGCAATCTACAGATTCAATGCAATCCCTATCAAACTACCAATGGCATTTTTTACAGAACTGAACAAAAGATCTTAAAATTTGTATGGAGACACAAAAGACCCCGAATAGCCAAAGCAGTCTTGAGGGAAAAAAGCAGAGCTGGAGGAATCAGACTCCCTGACTTCAGACTATACTACAAAGCTACGGTAATCAAGACAATAGGGTACTGGCACAAAAACAGAAATATAGATCAGTGGAACAGGACAGAAAGCCCAGATATAAACCCACGCACCTATGGTAAACTAATCTATGACAAAGGAGGCAAGGATATACAACGGAGAAAAGACAGTCTCTTCAATAAGTGGTACTGGCAAAACTGGACAGCTACATGTAAAAGAATGAAATTAGAACACTCCCTAACACCATACACAAAAATAAACTGAAAGTGGATTAGAGACCTAAATGTAAGACTGGACACTATAAAACTCTTAGAGGAAAACATAGGAAGAACACTCTTTGACATAAATCACAGCAAGATCTTTTTTGATCCACCTCCTAGAGTAATGGAAATAAAAACAAAAATAAACAAACGGGACCTAATGAAACTTAAAAGCTTTTGCAAAGCAAAGGAAACTACAAACAAGATGAAAAGACAACCCTCAGAATGGGAGAAAATATTTGCAAACGAATCAACAAAGGACTAATCTCCAAAATATATAAACAGCTCATGCAGCTCAATATTAAAAAGACAAACAACCCAATCAACAAAATGGGCAGAATACCTAGACATTTCTCCAAAGAAGACATATAGATGGCCAAGAAGCACATGAAAAGCTGCTCAACATCACTAATTATTAGAGAAATACAAATCAAAACTACAATGAGGTATCACCTCACACCAGTTAGAATGGGCTTCATCAGGAAATCTACAAACAACAAATCCTGGAGAGGGTGTGGAGAAAAGGGAACCCTCTTGCACTGTTGTTGGGAATGTAAATTGATACAGCCACTATGGAGAACAGTATGGAGGTTCCTTAAAAAACTAAAAATAGAATGACCATAAGACCCAGCAATCCCACTACTGGGCATATAACCAGAGAAAACCATAATTCAAAAAGATACATGCACCCCCAATGTTCATTGCAGCACTATTTGCGATAGCCAGGTCATGGAAGCAACCTAAATGCCCCTCGACAGACGAATGGATAAAGAAGAAGTGGTACATATATACAATGGAATATTACTCAGCCATAAAAAGGAACGAAATCGGGTCATTTGTAAAGACATGGATGGATCTAGAGACTGTCATACAGAGTGAAGTACGTCAGAAAGAGAAAAACAAATATCGTATATTAACACATATATGTGGAACCTAGAAAAATGGTACAGATGAACTGGTTTGCAGGGCAGAAATAGAGACACAGATGTAGAGAACAAACGTATGGACACCAAGGGGGGAAAATGGCAGCGGGGGTGGGGATGGTGGTGTGATGAATTGGGTGATTGGGATTGACATGTATACACTGATGTGTGTAAAATTGATGACTAATAAGAACCTGCTGTATAAAAAAATAAATAAAATTAAATTTAAAAAAAGAATGAATTAGAAGTCACATATTCTATGCATATAAAAACTAGTACTACAAAGTGTATGTTTAAGTGGGTTACAATTTCCCCTGCATTCTGTTTACTGATGAACTCACACCCTCAGAGGATGGACTCAGAAAATCTCTCACTAAGCCAAAGTAAACTTTAAGGTAAAATTAAATATGAATTATTCTGAACAAATTCTGAATGGGTAGAGTCTTAATAAAGTTCCAGAGTGTTAAAAAAGAGAGAGAGAGATTTCTTCCCTCTGATTTAAAGCACATACTCACACACACACACACACATGCACACACACACACACACACACACATACCCCCATCAGAAAGCACCTCCCTTACCCCCACAGACATTTTCATTTGTTCCAATAGCATGAAGTCAATGCCAATTACATCCTGGACACCTTTTAGCTTTGTGACCTTGGATGAATCACTCAGCATCTCTGTATCTCAAGTTGCTTATCTATAAAATAGGGATAAAATAGTGCCTGCCTTGTAGGGCTACTATGATGATTAAGTGAGTTGATATTTTGAAATGCTTAGAAGAATGTCTGGCACACGGCACACAGCCTGTATTTGTGGGTTTGGGAAGCTGGCAAGGACTTCACAGAGGAGCTGGCGCTAGAAAGAGTGGAATTAGGTCCAGAGCCTGAGGTACAATACTGAATAGTGGGGTAAACCGGTTTGAACACAGCTTAGAGGCAGGAATGAGGAGAGCTTGTTATTGACCCTAATTAAACCAGCCTACCTGCAATGAAACCCCTTCTATTAGAAACCCCAGGGGAGAAAATGAGTGCCAGGTTATGGACAGAGCAAATCTGGATTCTAGGTCTAAAACACCATATTCAAGATACCTTAAAAACTACATATTATGTAGTTTTTTAAATTAATTAATTTATTTTTGGCTGTGTTGGGTCTTTGTTGCCGCACGTGGGCTTTCTCTAGTTGCGGAGAACGGGGGCTACTCTTCATTGCGGTGCGTGGGCTTCTCATTGTGGTGGCTTCTCTTGCTGCAGAGCACAGGCTCTAGGTGTGAGGGCTTCATTAGTTGTGGCACACGGGCTCTAGAGCGCAGGCTCAGTAGTTGTGGTGCATAGGCTTAGATGCTTCGCAGCATGTGGGATCTTCCCGGACCAGGGATCAAACCCGTGTCCCTTGCATTGGCAGGCGGATTCTCAACCACTGCACCACCAGGGAAGTCCCACATGTTATGTATTTCAAAAGTATTTTATGGTTAAACAAGCTTGGAAAGTTGTATTAAATCAAGACTAACAGGTTTCTTTAAAGCAGGATTCCCCAACAACTTTAACCTACTAATGTGCTACCAACAGGGCGCCATATGCAACAGCTCTCAAAAGGGCGACAGAACCCTCTCCCTCCAGAGCGTCTCCCAGAAAAACTGTTCTGAGATGCACACTTCTGAAAATGCCAGTTGTATTAACTCTGTTTTCTGAATTCTGACACCTGGGGCCTCTGCGCCTGGTGGGGTTAGCTAGTTCTCAACGACAGCAAACTGCACACCTAGGACTCACCTTTCCTACACAGACTAACTCAACCAGAGCTCGCAAGCCCGCCACCGCCTCTATATGGTTCTTACGCTCCCGAAGGCAATAGTCCCCTGCTTAATCGACCCAAGGTCAGCCTCCACACCCCAGAGCCCACTGAAATGATTCTAATGAGCCAGTTCTAAGTCTGCTTACCCTGCCTTTCCTTTCCTGAGGAAACCACAATAAAGGCTCTGCCATGCTCTCCCAGCTCCTCTGCTTCCTGACCCACCCTGTGCTCCCCCAGGGGGTCCTCCGTGGTACCACCTACCCCCTCCTCTGGGGAACTGTGAAGAACAAACTATCTTTTCCGTAGCTATTGCTGATCTGTTGGTTTCACCATGCCTGAATAACAATAAAACCTACTTTTTAAAACATGCCTGTTGCCAAGGAAGGGCTTTTAAAGACTTTTAAGCATAATTATGTTTAAAAGTTATTCATCTTAAGCATCGCCTCCATGCCACGTTCCAAAGTCCCAGAGCATCTTTAGGGCCACAGGAAGCCCAAAACTCACCTGAACGTTTCACTGAGAGACACAGAGGGGTCCCAAGGGCCTGAACCCTCACCTATCTGGAGTCCTGGTAAGTCTGCTGAGTCTTTGGGAGCTCAGAGCATCTCAAGGAGGTCCAGCCCTTTAACCCAGCCTGGATACCTAGGAATACGGACCCAATCCCACAGTTACGGGAAAGGTGATGAAAAGCCAGCCAGCTGCAGCTTCTTCGTGGTGTTTAGATAATTCTAGAGGTCTACGGCAATCAAGATCTGTGATTCACCTAAACTTTTCAGTCGAAGGCACACAAGAATCGGGAAACTGGTCCCGTCTCTAAACACTTTGACCTCATCTTTTTTTCATCTGCAATATCAAAGGGGTTGAATCAGTTATTTTGTAAAGTACCTCTCAACTCTGAAATTCTGTGGTTCTCAATTACTCTCCAGAGTTACTAATTCCAGCAAATTTTATCATCCTATGAAACTGCTCTAAGGCACAAATAGGGTTGATGTAAATTTTTCTCTATGTGCTTTTTATTATCTCTATGTGCTTTTTTTTTTCTTTTCTGTACTATGCCGGTTCCCCAGAGTGCACTTCTCTTTTGTTAGCTACAATTGCCCCTACTATTTATTGTGAGCCAAATAAAATAAATGTTTTACTTTGGCAAAGGAAACGTACTTTATTTCCTAGCATGGTGCCAACCTTCATTCCATACCTTGACCCATCATTTAATCAACTGTGATCCCTATCTACACTTGGAAAGGACATTAGGGAATTAATGAGTCATCACCCCACCAGAGCCCTTTTAGGTCAAGAGGACACAGGTTGCATCCCCTCCCCCCAAGGGAGCACTTGGCAGAACCTGAATGGGAACTTCAGTGACCTTTGCTTGAAAGTAAGGAAATGAATCATAGGGCTTGACCAAGACTTACTAGTTCTCTCTCCAAATGAAAGAACAGGGATAAAACTGATGGCTGCCTGATAAGAAAAGTGGAGCAAAGAGTAGAAGACAGGAATGCATTCGCCCTGTATCTTCTGAAGGGAGAACTCTGCAACTCGATGGAGGTTCCTTTTCTGTCCTGCCTTTGTCTTAGGTGGAACCTCAAGGCCCTCAGAAGTAAAATGCCAGGTTTGGAACAGGTGATATTTCAAATTGATGTCTTCTTTAGTCATTAAATGTGGAGCTCAGTGGTGCATCCCTTGACCATGCTTTTGTTGTCCATAAGGAAAACAGATCCCCAGGTGTCACAAAGCTACCAAAGAAGTATTTGTGGAAAGAGAAAAAACTGTCCTATGGTCAGGACCATGAATCTTGCCTAAACAAGCCAAAATTGGAAGGAGAAGGAAAAACAAAGGAAAAGATGATTGACATTTAGCCTGGCCAATGGATTACCAACCATGAGAAAGAAAGGCAAGAGCAATAATAAAGAAGAAAAGACTGGCTCCATTGCTCAGCAGTGTGGAGAAGCAGGTATAAATGGTAGCCGTGAACATGAGGAGACGTGGACCATGTATTTCCTATTTTCTAGGCCTTCTGGTACCGTAAAAATTGCCTCAATGTAATTATTGTTACAGTCCTATAGGGAAAATAAATAAAATGTCTATTGATTGAACATCAGCTTATGCTTATAACTGAACTAATCATTTAGTATCTACAGAAATAAATAATTCTTGCTTTTAAAAAGTTTGCTATCAAGTGAAGAAAACAGCTAATGACAACTCATAATAATAAAAGTGCCATGGCAGAAGTAAAAATAAAAAGAAGAGTGGAAAAAATATTCTTACCAAGGACCTTACGCCAAAGATGACATTTAAGCTCAGCTTCAAAGAATGGATGAGATTTTGATCGGCAAATGAGAGGAAATTTATCCTGGGAAGACGAAACTGAGAGAGCAAAGGCATTCCTTCAAATGGTTTACAAAACTGTTCTAAATAAGATCTCCAAGTAAATGTCCTGCTCACAATGATTAGGTGGTGTCTTTAGTGGGGGCACGTCCTTGCACACACGCATTGCGTCTTTACATCCCTCTTAGATTCCAGCATCTCAACCTATCTCTCACACCTCCAGGAAACCAGATGCCATCAGAGCAAGTGTTCGTTTTACTGGTCAAGGGAAATGAGATCTTCAATTTCAAGTTTGAGGGTCCTGGCCAGAGGTGTGTTTTAGAAGGTAGATTGTACTGTGTGGCCTTCCCTGGATGAGCAACCACAAAGCTGAGTGACTCAGACACAGCTGCAGGGACTCAGCTCAGGCCAGCAGACGCCAGCCTAGAAGGACTTCGGGTAACGGGCCTGACCTCTCAGGAGCTGCTCTGGATACAAAACTCACATACGACTTAACCAACAACATCTTTCTAGGAAAATAAGATCATTTCTAGTACAATTTTAAAAGGAAATCAGGGAAGGGTTCTGAGATGACTTTCTTTAACTGGAATGCCAATATTTTCATGTCCTCTGAATTTTTAATGTTCTCATTCTTTCTTTGCAGAAATTCCCAAATAGTTGTTTCAAAGTATATTAAAGAGATTTTAAAGACAGGCTCTGTTAAGTGTGGCTATCTGGAGGGGATTATGGGGTAGTTTCACTTTTTATTTTCTACATCTTGCTCTTTTTTTTTGGCCATGCATGCGGAAGAGCATGTGGGATATTAATTCCCTGACCAGGGATGGAAACCGTGCCCCCCACAGTGGAAGCACGGAGCCCTAACCACTGGCCCGCCAGGGAATTCCCTATTTTCTATATTTTGTACTGTTTGAACTTCTTACAGAGCAAATATATGTTTCAAGGTTTACATATATATACTTTGCAATCCAAAAAGTAATCATTTCGGTTGCGAACTTCCTAATTCGTTGTTCCGTGTAAAGCAAGCTCTTCGACTGTCTCTGGGTGAATGTGTATTACGTGTATATTTTTACCTACTCGGTGATGCCCTGTGCTTATAAATGCTCAATGAATATTAGTTGAATAAAATTACCAAGAAGGAAGCAACACCTGTCTCTAAGCACCAGGAACATTGTCTAAAGGCCTGCCCATCACTGTCTTACCATTGTTACAGACTGAATTCTGCCTCAAATGAACAGAAAATGAGGGAAGGGAAAACCACAAAATGGGAATGTCAGAGATGTGTGAGCGGGCTGCACCCCCTTCACATACCCGCCTCACTCTAAGGAATTCTGGAAGGCTGTGCCCGTAATTGTCTCTTGGTTGTTTCTTCTTTTAAATTAATTAATTAATTAATTTTGGCTGCGTTGGGTCTTCGTTGCTGTGCATGGGCTTTATGTAGTTGCGGCGAGCGGGGGTTACTCTTTGTTGCGGTGCGTGGGTGTCTCATTGCGGTGGCTTCTCTTGCTGCGGAGCACGGGCTCTAGGCGCACGGGCTTCAGTAGTTGTGACACGCGGGCTCAGTAGTTATGGCTCACGGGCTCTAGAGCTCAGGCTCAGTAGTTGTGGCGCATGGCCTTCGTTGCTCCACGACATGTGGGATCTTCCTGGACCAGGGCTCGAACCTGTGTCCCTTGCTTCGGCAGGCAGATTCTTCACCTCCACGCCACCAGGGAAGTCCCCTCTTGGTTGCTTTATAACGAGTCTTGGTGCAAACCTGTGCCTTCCTGCCTGCTTCTGCCTCCAGGCCCTCCAGCGGCCCCGTCCAATCCCTTCTCATCTCCACAGCGGTGTTTGATGCCCTGGCAGCCCTGATTGTAAAACCCACGTGTACCCTTGGTCACTGCCGCGCACAGTGAAGAGTGGCCTGGTCTGCAGTGGAATGAAGCAGTGTAACGACACACCACCGCCGCGTCCTCCTCGGGCACTCAGTGCCCAGCCCTGCCCCCGGGGGAGATATTTACCTGGGCACATGCTCAGCAGGCCTGAGTCACCAGCCGTCGGAAGCCTCACCTCCTAAGCCTGGATGCTTTATCAAAGAGCTGGCTGGGCACCAGCAAGTGTGCTATTTTTATTCAAAACTTGGGCTCAAAAATAAAATTATGCCCGGAGGAAAAGAAATGCTGAATTTGCTTTCTGGAAAGTCTGAGATAAAAGGTTCTTTGCAGTCCTGCAGTTGTTCGGAGGGCAACACTGAGTGCTTCAATCAGCAGAGCCTAGCCCGTATTCCTGGGGGTGAACTCAGCCACTGGGTGCTACCCGTGCACCCCGTACATCATGCTGCACCCGATGCTGGGCCCGGGCCAGCCGAACTGAAGAGCATTCAAAGCAGAGTACAGGGCAGACTCAGGTCAGCGTCGGTCACTCTGCAACGTTCGGTGGCTCCCAGGTCACCCAGTCAACCTGTCACCTAATCCAGAATGCCTGGAGCCCATGATGTCCCAAGTCCCTGCTGGGGTTTGGGTATGAAAATCCAGGAAAAAACTCTTGAGTGCGTAGAACTCTTGAGAAAGAGACAGAATTAGCTCTTTACCAATAGAATTTAATAGTGTCCACAGGGCTTCCTTACCCACCTTTCCCTGACAAGCTCCCACTGCCTCACTCGTACATCAAAACATATATCTAGGACCTAGTCAGTGTTTATATCTTTTTAGGTGATGGTTTAAAGTTTTAAAATCTGAGCCAAGGATGGCCTAAAACTAAGCTGGAAGTTAAAGGGGACTGAGGGTGGGCATGAGGATGGTGATCCTGACACACTGGATCAGAACCCGAGTTACCACTGTCTATCCAGACATCGCCCCTGGTCTCTGGGTGGTCCCAAATGCCTGAAGGTCTTGTGTGTCAAGGCCCTTGGGTGCAGGTCTGGGAGGTTTAGTAGGTAAGGTATATTAAATGTCTTTTTGACTTACGATATTTTCAACTTACGATGGTTTTATTGGGATATAACACCATCGAAGTCGAGGAATATCTGTATTAGATAAGCAACAAAATTTAGAGAAAAGATATAGCTCAGATCTAGCCATATGAGGTTAAGACCAGTATTAATTATAATCAGTTACTTAAAGTTTGAGAGCAATTTGAGAATGAAGGGTAAAGAGCCCTCACCCAGTTAAAACACACTAACGCTTCTCTTCCTCTTACTTTTTAAATCCCACAAGATCACTTGATGGATTAAATGAAATACTGGCAGAATAATTGCTTGGAAGAGGGAACTGTTAGCAAAGGAAGCTGGAAAAAATGACGCAGTGGTAGGGTTCATCTAAACACCACCATGATGGAGAGGGAATTATGACCAAGGAAGTCTTATATTTAATTCACTCATCCGTTCATTCCATAATTATTGATTGATTGCTGGTGTTTGGTGAATTAGACAAATGAAATAAGGTTGGCATTTTAGCAAGATGACTAGCTGCCCTGAAGAACAAGGGTGGGAGGGGGTAAGACTGGAAGCAGAAGTAGAGGCTGCCGCAGTGATCCTGGGCAGAAATAATGGTGGCCTGAACTCCCCGATGACTTAGAAATAGATAAACTCAAGGGATAGATGTTTTTTTTTAAAAGATTTTTTTTGATGTGGACCATTTTTAAAGTCTTTATTGAATTTGTTACAATATTACTTCTTTTTTTTTATGTTTTGGTTTTTTGGCGGTGAGGCATGTGGGATCTTAGCTCCCCGACCAGGGATCCAACCCACACCCCCTGCACTGGAAGGCAAAGTCTTAACCACTGGACTGCCAGGGAAGTCCCCAAGGGGTAGACACTTGGGAGGTAGAATCAGTTCCTTTGGAAAGATTATTCTTATAATCAGGAAGAGAAACTCAAGCGGCCTACATCAAGGAACACTTCTTCAAATCAAGGTTATAATAATGGTAGTTTAAGGACTTCCCTGGTGGCCCAGTGGTGAAGAATCCGCCTTCCAATGCAGCGGACATGGGTTCGATCCCTGGTCAAGGAACTAAGATCCCACATGCCACGGAGCAACTAAGCCCGCAGGCTGCAACTACAGAGCCCGTGGACTCTGCAGCCCATGCACCACAACTAGAGAGAAGCCCACGCGCCACAACTAAGACCCGATGCAGCCGAAAATAAAATAAATAAATATTTTTTTAAAATAATGATAGTTCAAAATTAATGAGTATTACCACGTGCTTTTACACTCTTCATCTGTGTAGCAATAAAGCAGCTCAGTGTCCATTCAGATCTTAGCTCTTCACACTAGCTGTGTGACTTTGGAAAAGTTCTTACCCTCTCTGTGTCTCCATTTCATGGACAGTTTCATAAGCATGAAGCAAGTTAATATATGTCCCTGACCTCATGCACTTTTGTGTCTAGTCATTTAGCACATTCTTTCTCTGACCTTCAGATTAATCAGCTCACGTTCTCAGAAGGCAGATATGCCAGACCATCAATACCACATTACGCTGTAACAGTCCATTTCTAATCTGTGTTATCCCCAGGGCACAGGTCAGATCCTGGCACACCTAAGAAACCAATTGTGACGAGGCTGGAGGTCAGCTCAATGGCCTCTCCTCACCACATCCCAACCTCGCCCTGCCTGCCTTTCAGACTCCGGCTGTCACTTATGGGAGCCATCTGTCCTGTGTTCCTAACCACCACTTGCGATGGGCCAACTTAGACTATGACTACATGGACAGTGGTTTAACCTTTTAAAGGTTACTTAATTACATTGGTGTGATTTGCTCAGTATTTATACTTCGTTGCTTCAGCAGGAGGGCCCATCTCTTCATCACTTTCAAATGTTACCAGGAATACTATTCCCAGGCCCAGCCCTACTGGAGGTGCTCTGTTTCTAAACAGCCGGGAACAAGGAAAGCTCTGGAAATCTGGGGTGCTGTTGCCCTTCACGGGTCCCTGCCTGCCCCATCAGAGCCTTGTTACTCCAGTGATATTGGAAGCATCTTCCTGCACAGTTAATAAATGGCGATGTTTCCAGTACTTCTCCTAGATATTAATAATATAAAACATAACTCATTACCTTTAAAATTTGATTTTTACTACATGTTAAATGATCACGAAACCTAATCTGTCCTATTAGTTTTTATTGAATTCAATGATATTGAGTAAGTGGCTTTGGGTTACTTTCTCACCCAGACTCTCCACCTTTTCCTTATAAATAAGGATGTTTCCAAGCACAGGCTGGCGCCTCTTCCCTAACCCCTCACACTGTAAGGGGGTCAGCAAGTCACAGCCCCTCCATCCTGCTCTGTCATCTCACAGGGACTCAGTAGCTACAGCTGCCAGTAGTTTTTCACTTTCAGTTTTCTTTAGAGGAAACTGCTTTTCTTTACAATTTTTTAACAGCAATTTTCGCCAATGAGTAAAAGTCCAGAAAAAAAATGAAAAGGAATATCAAAATGCATACCTAGGACCAAAGGCTAACTTATATGAAAGAATTAAACAGGTTTAAGTTAGGTAAACATTAACGAGGTAGGGTAGGCATCTGCAGTAGATACAAATATTTAAAGGGTGAAGTCATCCAGAATCGAGGAATTGTAAATGCAGATAAATGAGCAGAAGCAAAGTAACGTTGAGATTCACACATAGATCAATATTGTAATAATGGAGCCGATAAACTTATCAGACAGAATCTAGAAACACAGTGAAAGAATAATACATCTTGATCGAGTAAAGTGTACAGCTAGAATGAGGCAATAGCTTATATTAAGATTTTAATTTACCATATTGAGAGGAAAATCATATAATTATCTCTATAGGTGTTATAAAGCATTTGATAAAACTCAACATTCTTAAATTTAAAAAATCTCAATATGTAAGTCTAAATATATAAAACTAAACACATGTAAGAGCACACACATGCTCAGTGAATAAATACAAGAGTCACTGCTATTGAAATGAAAAACAAGGATACCAGTAGCACGATTATCATTAAAATTGTTCTGGAGTTATTAGCCAGTGAAAGCAGGCAAGTGAAGGAAATATAAAAATTTGAAATAACAAATTGGAATTAATTTCTGGTGACGGACTTATATACAGAGAAAACCCAAAGGAAGTGACTAAAAATTTACTAAATTTAGGGTTTCCCTGGTGGCGCAGTGGTTGAGAGTCCACCTGCCGATGCAGGGGACACGGGCTCGTGCCCCGGTCCGGGAAGATCCCACATGCCGCAGAGCGGCTGGGCCCGTGAGCCATGGCCGCTGAGCCTGCGCGTCCGGAGCCTGTGCTCCGCAACGGGAGAGGCCGCAACAGTGAGAGGCCCGTGTATCGCCAAAAAAAAAAAAAAAAAAAAAAAAAAAAAAATTTACTAAATTGATTCATTTTAGCATTAATAAAGATCAATCACCAATTCAAGTGAAGAACAGCAAGTTAGGAAATACGACGGAACGGAAGATCCATTTCTGCAGTTCCAACAAAGATGATGAAATACCTTCTGATAAACATCACAAGATATGCACAAGGACCGTTGTTTTTAATGTAAAGGCCACCGAGAGGCTTGCTAAAGACTATTTGCTCCTCATTTCCCACTTCCTGCTCCGTAACGCAGCCCCTAGATTGTAGCTAGGTGCACCGCCGTCCAGAATAAGAACTATGTTGTGCAGCTGCGCCTGCAGGTAAGTGTGACCATTTGGCTAAGAGCTAGCCCGTGAGGTTAGCAGAAGTGTGCCGTGCTAATCCTGGGAGGGGTCCTTAAAGGGAGGAGGCATCCCTCCTGCTCTCTGACCTCCTTCCTAAGCACAGGAAGGTGGAGCTGGTCCACGAGGAGGGCAGAGTAACACAATAGAAGGAGGCTTGGTCTCAGATGAGGGCCCGGAGCCACCATGGAGCCCTGGACAAATCCATCTGTGTTCATGGAAAAGGGTTCTCATGTAAGCAGTTGTTTTGTGCTTGCAGTGAGTCACAGATGAAGTTAATTTTGGTGGAGAGACCCAAAAGGGGACTGGAAACCAAGGCAGCCCGAAGCAGGTCCTTTCTTCCCAACACATCTCCTTTCTTCCTAACACATCTCCTTTCTGTGCTGCTAATGTCCCACCAGTTAGCAACCGCCTACCGCTCCATCTCCCCATTCCCCACAGGAATATTTAGTTCACTTTCTTATTGTGTTCTTATGCTTGCAAATAAAATAATAACTTCCTAACCCCTTGCTACACGACCTCAATGTGACCCCAGGATCCGTCCTCCATGCTGCTCTGTGTTATCTTCCAAAGTTTCAGGTTCGGTCCTGCTGGCCTTGTGTTTAAGATTATTCATCAGGGGGAGGGATAAATTAGGAGTTTGGGATTAACATATAGACACTACTATATATAAAATAGAAAACCTGCTGTATAGCAAAGGGAAGTGTACTCAATATTTTGTAATAATCTATAAGGGAGAAGAATCTGAAAAAAATAGATATATATGAAAAAAAAGATATATATGTATGTATAACTGACTCACTTTGCTGTACACCTGAAACTAACACAACATTGTAAATTAACTATACTCCAATTAAAAAAAAAAGATTATTCATCAGGGTCCCACCACTTACAAATTCCTTAAATCCTTCATAATCTGGCCCTTGGCGCTCTCTTCCAACTTCCCTCCCAATTTACCCCCTGCAACCAGTCCGCATTTCCGTCCGAGAACAATCCCTGGTAGTTCTCCGATATAGCGATGCACCCGGCCCTTTCGCGCCCCTGGCTTTGCACACTCCTCTCCACCTGGTGTGGCCGCGCCTGCTCAGATCTGGATCCACTTGCCAGAGCACAGTTCTCAGCTCGTGTTAGTAGCACCTCCCCCAGAGCCCTCCCACTTCTCTTCTCTTCTCGTCTCCCCCCAGGCCAAGCAGCTGCTCCCCCTTCGTGGTCCTTTGCTGGGTTTCCTCCACACCCTGACATGACCTCTGCATATTGTAAACATTGCTTTCTCGTCCTTCTGCCTCCTTTAGGACATAAGTTCCTTGGGAACAAACACTGGACCTTGTTCGTGTTGGTGTTTCAGTAACAGGAACAATTTGACTGACAGAGTAAGCGCTTAAAATCACTATTGAATGAATCTGTCAATCTCTAGAATTCTAGAGTTTTTTGCAAACGCTGGGAATTCACAGGCCAATCTAGAATGCTGCTTCTGTGCCCAGTTCGAGAAATGCTATATTAGAAATTAAATAGTATCACTTTAAATGATCATTGAGCATCAGTTCAATTAAAAATTACAAACACAGAAGCTGAAACTAAATAGTAGTATTGGGATATAACAAGGCCTTCCAGATAATCATGAGTAAGTCTATAGGTTTTGGGGTTTTTTTTAACATCTTTATTGGAATATAATTGCTTTACAATGGTGTGTTAGTTTCTGCTGTATAACACAGTGAATCAGCCATACATATACATATATCCCCATATCTCCTCCCTCTTGCGTCTCCCTCCCGCCCTCCCTATCCCATCCCTCTAGGTGGACAGAGCACCTAGCTGATCTCCCTGTGCTATGCAGCTGCTCCCCACTAGCTATCTGTTTTACATGTGGCAGTGTGTATATGTCAGAGGTAAGAAAGTCGAGGGAGAAAGAAATAATTTAAGGTCCACAAGGAAGACAAAATGAATTAAGATAATAAGACTTCATGCTAAATGGAGAGAGACAGACAGACAGAGAGACAGATTGGGGGTGTGGGACAGAATAGGAAGGAGGAACTGCAATGCTTAAACAGCACAAAGGAAAGAGAGAAAGAAAAGAGAGACCAAAATATAAAGGTGAGAGGATTAGAAGGGATGGATTAAAGGGGAACTGGCCCCACCCAGTTCCCCCTTGACAGCGCGAGTTGCTGTAAGCATCTGAGGTTTGCCCTCAGCCCTGAGAGCCACCTCCCCTGGAAAGGACGACGGGAAGGTCATGCGCACCCCTGGGGGGCCCTGCAGCCAGGGACTGACTGGAAAGTTCCAAAGGCCAGCCCTCTGTGCCATTCATCCGTGCTCTGGAGCAATGCGGTGCAACAGAAATTGAATGCGTAATTGTAAATTTTCCGGTAGCCATATTTTAAAAACATTAACATAACAGAATAAAGAGTCCAGAAGTAGACGCACATAGGTTTGGCCAATTGATTTTTGGTAAGGTACAGGGCAATTCGATGGATAAAGGGCAATCTTTCTAACTAATGATGTTGGTACAGCTGGCCTCCCACAGCTTATAATAGACCAAAATTGGAAACCACCCAAATGCCCTTCAATGGATGAATGATTAAACAAACCGGGGTGCTTCCACACCATGGAAAACTACTCCGCAAGAGAAAGGAATGAACATTCCTGGGTGAATCTCCAGGGAATCATGCTGGGTGAAAACTGCCAATCCCTAAAGGTTACATACTATATGCTGCCATTTATATAACGTTCTTGAAATGAGAAAATTATAGAAATAGAGAACAGATTAGCTGTTGCAGGAGGGTAGAGAAGGGGAGAAAGGATGGGTGTGGGTTACAGGAGGCAGCCTTGTGACAGCTCAGCTTAGTATCGATTGTGGCAGTGGTTATGTTGTACAATTGCATAAACACACAAACGTACGCACACAGATGAGTGCATACCTAACAGTGAACTCGGGACAAATCTGTGGGCTGCGCCAAAGGCAGTTTCTTGGTGTAGTTACGGCGCTACAGTTCTATAAAATATTAACATGGGGGGGAAGGGCGCACAGGACCTCCCTCCATATTTCTTTACAATTTCCCGTGAATCTGTAATTATATCACATTTAAGAGTTATAAAAATAAAAACATGTAAATACAAGGCTTTTCTGAACATTATCATAAATTAATCATTTCAAGCACAACTTTAATTAGTCTACAGACATGATTCCCTCAGGTATTCCTTTTTCTATTAATTCAAACTTTGTGCACAGGAAATTTCAAGAAGGTGACACTTCGCTACAGGAAAAAGGATGTTCACATGCATTTTAATGAAGTTTACGTGACTTGACAAATATCTTCCTTATTCTAATGCCACGTACTTTTTTCAGACAACAAATGATATTCACAACTGCAATGATAATGAGATGACTCTTTATTTGAATTATCTTTTTCATACCAAAGAAATTGGTAGTGGGAAAGCAATCCACAGCCAGAAAACTAATGGCTAACATTTTCAGTGGGAAGACCTATCTAAGTCAGTGAGGTCACCTTTTAGTCTCTTAAGCAGAGGAGGAGGGGGTGGGGGAGGGAAGGATTGGGAGTTTAGGATTAGCAGATGCAAACTATTATATACAGGTTGGATAAACACAAGGTCCTACTGTATAGCACAGGAAACTGTAAGCAATCTCCTGTGATAAACTATAATGGAAAAGAATATGAAAAAGAATATATATGTCTATGTACAACTGAATCGCTTTGCTGTACAGAAATTAACACAACATTGTAAGTCAACTATACTTCAATAAAAATTTTTTAAAAATCTTAAAGTCTATTAAGCAGAATCTGTACTCATTTCTATTAAATTCACTTATCCTAACTGATAGAATTTTAGGCACTAAAGGAAACTCTGAGCACCTACTTGCCCAGTGAGATTTAACGTTATATTTTTAAACTCCCATTAAGTCCAACTGTGCAGTGCTGATGAGAGGCTATTTGAACAGATTCAAGGATCAGAATAGAAAGACCCAAAATAGACTCAAGTGCTAGATAAGCATATAGTAGATGACAAAAGCAGCATTTTTTAATCTCCTGAGGTTTGCTTAGGAGATGGTATTGGGACAAGTTTACCATTAAAAAACAAAAAGAAAAAAATTTCTTTAATTAAAAAGGTAGATCTCCCCTACCCATCCGGCATTGGGCGAGCAAAGAAAGCAGGTTCGAGGTCAGTCAGGGACCGTATTAACAGAAGGGCTCACGGTTTGGGTGCTTTTAAAAGAAATTTGCATTTTTATAGGAACTCTCCCAATTTTTAATTGTAGGCGACCATTTCAAACATTTTTAAAACACTGTGTGAACCAAGTTGTATTAACTTCCTAAAGCTGTGGTAACAAATTACTACAAGCTGGATGGCGTAAAATAACAGGAACTTACTCTCTCACAGCTCTGAGGCCAGGCTGGGGGCCAGGCTGGGTTGTCCTCCCTGGGGCTCTGAGAGAGAATCTGCTACCTGCCTCCCTCCTGACGTCTGGTGTAGCCCACAGCCCTTGACTTGTAGATGCCTCAGTCCGAGCTCTGTGTCTTCCGTGTCCACATTTCCCATGTTCTACAAGCCCACCCCAATCCAGTATGACTCATTTAAACTTGAAAGCATCTGCAGAGATCCCATCTGGAAACCAGGTCACATTCACAGGTGAAGGTTTGAACAGACTCTCTGGGGGGACCCAGTAAACCCACTACACAAGCAGAACAAACTACATGTCCAATCCAGCCCAGACCAATAGTTTGTATCCTCTCTCTGATGGCAAAATAAATGCCAAAGAATTAAAATATTTTTAAGAATTGGGACTTCCCTGGTGGCGCAGTGGTTGAGAATCCGTCTGCCAATGCAGGGGACACGGGTTCGAGCCCTGGTCCGGGAAGATCGCACATGCCGCGGAGCAACTAAGCCTGTGGTGCTACAACTACTGAGCCTGCGCTCTAGAGCCCACGAGCCACAACTACTGAGGCTGCGTGCCACAACTACTGAAGCCCGTGAGCCTAGAGCCCGTGCTCCACAACAAGAGAAGCCACCGCAATGAGAAGCCCGTGCACCGCAATTTAGAGTAGACCCCACTTGCTGCAACTAGAGAAAGCCCATACACTGCAATGAAGACCCAACAACGAGGACCCAGTGCAGCCAAAAATAAATAAATAACTTTATAAAAAAATTTTTTTTAATCAAAAAGCTTTAGAAAAATATTTAGGTACATATTCACAGTCTCAAGGGGTAGGGAAAGACTTTTTAAGCATCACTCCAGATGCAAAATTTACACAGGAAAAAGACTGATAAATCTGATAGGTTTAACCACAAAAAATAAAAATATGTCTCTGCCTTTAAAAAAATTAACAAAGTAGAAATGTAGATCAGGAATAACAACGTTGTAAAAAGTTAAAGAGTAGTTTATATACACACAATTAGACTCTGTTTTTATTGATTTATTACCCTCAAAAGGAAAACGGTAATAGGACCATAAGAGAAATTAACAAAAGAGGAAATACAAATGTTCCACAGATATATGAAAATACGTGGAACATTACTAGTTATCAATGCACTGCAGATACAGAAGCAATGGCAAAGGTTTTTCTCCCCATTAAATTAATCAAAATTAAAAAGAAACCAACAAATGAATGCCCAGTGATGGCAAAAGCAGGGGGTGGGTATGGGCACCATCATACACTGCCAGTGAAAACGTAAATTATTCAGCCCTTCTAGAGTCAGTTGCCATCTGGTATCAAAAGCCTTAAAAATGTTCATCCTTTCTAATCAACAAAATTTTTCCCGAAAATGTTCAAGTATATATACTTGAAAACAGCCTACATGTCGAATGGGCTGGGTTCCCTTGGACACAGACTCCTAGAGATTGCAGGGGTTATTTGGAGGTTGCTCTCAGGAATGACTCAGGGAAGGAAGGGTGGGAAGCAGGACCAAGTGAAGAGAGAGTTTGCAGCCTTAGCCAAGATCCCACGAGGAGCTCAGCTGGCCCTTTGGAGCTGACCTGGATGGAGGCGAGAGGGCTGGGACTTGGGGTCCCCTCTTCTATCTATCAGCCCCTGTGTGTGACTGCCCCCAGAAGATAAGGGTGGGAGAGGCAGCTCTCCAGCCAAGGGCGTTCCTGAGACTCAGCTGCGAGCTCTCAGCAGGCAAAGGCCCCTGTTCTTCCTAACTCTTCATCAATACCACCTGCGGTTGCCCCGCCGGTCCATCTACTGACGATCCATATGGTAACTCACATTTTTTTCTTTTATGTTCCAGCTTTATTGGTGTATAATGGAGAAATAAAAATTGTATATATTGAACGTGAACAACGTGATGGTTTAATATACGTTCACGTTTTGAAGTGATTACTACAATCAGGTTAATTAACCCGCTGGCCACCCCACAGTTACCATTGTGTGTGTGCGTGTGTGCTTGTTTGAGAACACTTGCGATCTACTCCCTTAGCAAATCTCAAGTATACGACACATTATTATTATTATTATTATTTTGCGGTACGCGGGCCTCTCACTGTTGTGGCCTCTCCCGTTGCGGAGCACAGGCTCCGGACGCGCAGGCTCAGCGGCCATGGCTCACGGGCCCAGCCGCTCTGCGGCGTGTGGGATCTTCCCGGACCGGGGCATGAACCTGCGTCCCCTGCATCGGCAGGCGGACTCTCAACCACTGCGCCACCAGGGAAGCCCTACAACACATTATTATTAAGTCAAGTCACCATGCTGTACATTAGATCCCCAGAATTTTTTCCTTTTACAACTTAAAGTTTGTGATTTAAGGCATACCTTTCAACATTCCTCAGTAAGGTTAGGTTAAATTAATTTCCCCCCAATCGGTATTAATTATTGTGGAAAAGGCTCGCAGCAAAGTGTTCAGTGATAACAGCTATTTATTTCTTGCTTGTCTACCTTATACCAGATACTATTCTAGGAATTAGAACAGAGTGGATAATAAGATAAGGAATGGGGGTTGTGGTGTGATGAATTGGGAGATTGGGATTGACATGTATACACTGATGTGTATAAAATGGATGACTAATAAGAAAAAAAAAAGATAAGGAAGACAGTCTCAAGGAAACTTCATTCTACTGAGCAGGACAGATTGTGTACATGATGACATTTTTGTTATTTAAAAAGAAAAGGGGGACTTCTCTGGTGGCACAGTGGTTAAGAATCCACCTGCCAATCAGGGGACACGGGTTCCAGCCCTGGTCCCGGAAGATCCCACATGCCAGGGAGCAACTAAGCCCGTGCACCACAACTACTGAGCCTGTGCTCTGGAGCCCACACGCCACAACTACTGAGCCCATGTGCCATAACTACTGAAGCCCATGTGCATAGAGCTCATGCTCTGCAACAAGAGAAGCCACCGCAATAAGTCCATGTACTGCAATGAAGAGTAGTCCCCGCTCGCCGCAACTAGAGAAAGCCCACACGTAGTAAGGAAGACCCAACGCAGCCAAAAATAAATAATAAATAAAAAGAAAAGGATATACACATAGAGAAGCTTTATATATACACATATTTATAATTTATATAAAAACTAGAAAAATAATGACTAATAGCTGTCACCCTCGATGAGACTATAGATAATTTTTTTCTGTGTTTTCATGGATTAATTTTGAAATAAATGACGGACAATGAGTTAATGAAAAGGAGAAGTATCTTCTTTAACTCCCCTCTTTTACATTGGAGGAAATCACCATCCCAATACTTAATCACTCTATCTCAAAATTATAGTATCACTAGAAATCATAGAATTATTGGTCCAAGAAGCTCCCGCACTGATCCTGTGTTACCAGTGACTCATATAAAATCACTGTGCACAGAGTTATAGAGCTAGGAGCAGATCCCAGGGAACAGGTAAATCTTTCTTCTGAAGAACAGAAGTCAACTTTGCGACAATGACTGTGTATTTTCATTGGGTCCACAAAAAGCCGTGAGTCTTTTGACTTAGAGGCAGGGCTATGCTTGCTTTTCCCAAGGGAGAGGGATTGCTACTTTGGCAAGGATTATGGGAATAAAGAATGTTGATTGTTAGTAGCCAAAAAATCAATAAAAAGGAACACTATACGAGGTTAAGAGTATACAGTAAAGAAAATGCTATTAAGGAAAAGTATCAAAATTAAATATGGTTAAAAAAAGTATATGGTAAGTAGACCATCTTTTTAGGTTAACCAATCAGTTTTAATGGATGATCTGAGAATGAGTTTGATGAGCGAACCAAAGAGAGAATAATGACAAAGAAAAAAAAGCAACAAAAGCAGCAGATTTTTCCTCAGAACATTGTTTGCATATTGTCAAATTCACAGAATAACGCGATAAATATTAGTTTGACTTCAACCAAAAATTAGATAGATTATTAGTACTGATACAGATACTGATGTAATAAACACAATGAAAAGTCACATAATTAGGAATAACTGATTCACATTCATGGATCATGCATTATAAAAATGGTTCACTGCTGTAAGCCAGTCATAGAGAGACAAATATCTTATGATATTGTTTACATGTGGAATCTAAAAAAAAAGATACAGGGACTTCCCTGGTGGCGCAGTGGTTAAAAGTCCACCTGTCAATGCAGGGGACATGGGTTCAATCTCCGGTCTGGGAAGATCCCACATGCCGCAGGGCAACTAAGCCTGTGTGCCACAACTACTAAGCCTGCGCTCTAGAGCCCACGAGCCACAACTACTGAGCCCACGTGCTGCAACTACTGAAGCCTGCACGCCTAGAGCCCGTGCTCCGCAACAAGAGAAGCTACCATAATGAGAAGCCCGCGCACCACAATGAAAAGTAGCCCCCGCTCGCCGCAACTAGAGAAAGCCCATGAGCAGCAACGAAGACCTAATGAAGCCCAAAAATAAATAAATAAAAATTAAAAAAAAAAAGATACAAATGAACTTATATACAAAACAGAAATAGACTCACAGACATAGAAAACAAACTTATGGTTACCAAAGAGGAAAGGCAGGGGAGGGATAAATTAGGAGTTTGGGATTAACATATACACACTACTATATGTAAAATAGATAACCAACGAGGACCTACTATAGAGCACAGAGAACTATACTCAATATTTTATAATAACCTATAAGGGAAAAGAATCTGAAAACGAATATATACATATACCTGTATAACTGAATCACTGCTATGTACCTGAAACTAACACAACATTGTAAATCAACTACACTTCAATAAAAAAAATGTTTTGAATAAATTAATGAAAAAATGCTTCATTGTTACTGGAACCAAAGTTTCCTAGAAAAATAACGTCCAAATTCCTTTTGCATTTGCAAAAAAATCCTAGTTACAGATATTAAGAAACTTCACAGAGTTTCATTCTCCTTTTAAAAAACCTTAAAAATAATTTTTATTATTATTTTCATTTTTATGTGTTTCTTGTGTGAATTTCCACTTAATAGAATGAAAGAAATCATTTATTTTCCAGTGTATGTGAGATGAAAAAGTGTTATATAAAAGGAAAGACAAAATTTGTGAAAGCAAAGGCACTTGGATTTTGGAAAGCATCTGTCAGAGTTAAAGATGGAGATTACAAGAAATTGTTGCAAAATAAATAAAATTCATTCAGTTCCATATAATCATTTCAAAGTGTCTCCTTTATACTAGTCACTGTGCTGTCTTCAGGGAATTCAAAGATGACTAAGAAGCATATGTATTAGCGGGGGAGACACATAAATAAACAGATCATTTTGATAGAATACGTAAGTGCTATGATAGAGATATCAATCGAATTGTAAGTTTTCAAACGAGAGAATTTTTTAAATCCACATACATCTTTCTAATCAACCAAGAAACAAGAGAGATATATAGGTTTTTTCTTCGCTCCTGCTTTTTATTGCTAGAGTATATTAACGTATTGTTTTCAATTTCTTTATTATTTACAGTCCGAGTTTCCAAGTCTCTCTTCCTTCTCCCCTCCCCGCCCGGCGCTTCCGAGCCCCTTCTCTCTCTTTTCTTTTTATTTTTCCGCACCGCACTGGCCCCGGAGAGCCAAAAATAATCGCGGTTCTAGATAGAAGAGTGTCCGGGCAGTCGGGATGGGGGGCCTCGAGGGGGGATGGAGGCAGGGGACGCAATGGATTGCGAAGCGGCGGTGGCGGCAGCCTGGGCGCTGCTGAAAATGGCTCCAGGAAGCTGCTGCTGACAATGCATGAAGCGGTTCTGCCGACGTGCCAAGGTCCTCCAATGCACATGTTCTTCAATACCTGTGGTAGCAGAATAATGGCCCCCAAAGATTACCGCATCCTAATCCCTCAACCTGTGAAACTTATGTTAGGCGGCAAAGGGGAGCTAAGGTAGCAGATGGAATCAAGGATGCTAATCAGCTGACTTTCAAAAAGGGAGATGAGGACTTCCCTGGTGGTGCAGTGGTTGAGAGTCCGCCTGCCAATGCAAGGGACACGGGTTCGATCCCCGGTCCGGGAAGATCCCACATGTCGCAGAACAACTAAGCCCGCGTGCCACAACTACTGAGCCTGCACGCCTAGAGCCCATGCTCCACAACAAGAGAAGCCGCTGCAATGAGCAGCCTGTGCACCGCAACGAAGAGTAGCCCCTGCTCACCGCAACTAGAGAAAGCGGCGCACAGCCACAAAGACCCAACGCAGCAAAAATAAAAAATTAAATAAATAATTTTTTAAAAAAACTAGTGATTGAAATGCATTATCATCGATGCTTAGCAACAATAATAATAATAGCAATAGTAATATTAATAATTAAATAGAAATAAAAGTACCAAATTGAAGGTAAAAATAATTGCACAAGGATAGGACTTTTAAAAAGGAAGTTTCTATTTTATTATATGTAGATTTTAAATTAATTACATATTTAACATTTACCATCTCTATGTCATACCTGATTTTTTTGGAAGAGGTTTTATAGCTCATTGTATTCTGTGTTGCTAAGAACATGTTTTCTGTGGTAATCACCTGTTAAAGAACATTAGCAAATTGTACTGATTCTAGAAGTGTACAGACAGAATTGCAGACTATAGACATTCTTAGCCATCAAGTACCTTAAAAATCATAATTCCAATATGAACAAATTGAGAATATTGAAATCATAGAAAGTAGAGATAATACTACCATGAAATAGAAGCTCACCTAGATCCCAATCTACTGATGGATCCCACAGAGAACACTTACAGGAATTACAGCTAAACCTAGAAAAAAGGAAGAGTTAATGGTGCAGTGACGACAGGTTACATAGGAGAAAAGATGTTAAGTGAATAGAGAGGGGAGATTCAAGATCAAGGGTACAAGTTACAGCAGGGAAGTAAGTCAGGACTTTACACTAGCAAGGATTGTTAGCAGTAAGGACGGCTAATCTTTCAGTGAGGAGAGCCCAAGGTCACCAGGAGTGCCCACAGAAGGAATGAATGGGGAATGTTGCAAAAGGGCTCACAACACTGAATGGAGAAGTGCATGCAATCAAACTGCCAGGTTCTGAATTTCACGAGACCCCGGTGACTGACCCTAAGTCACCAGCTATTTACTTGTGTACTAAATACATTTAGAAAAAGAATCAAGTACAATAATTACCACTTTATTCCATACAGGACATTTCAACCCCAGAACTTAAGGTCAGAATCAATGACCATCCTCTAAAGTGAATCAGTTTGGCTGTAGTTTTTCTCATTCCACCAAGAACTGGTGAAAATTGCCCCTTGAGCCTGTGTGGACCTTTATGGCTGCCTTACCAATAAAATGTGGCAGAAGTGAGGCTCTGTGACTTCCACCACTAGATCATTAAAAAAAAAAAAAAAAGCCAGGGGCTTCCCTGGTGGTCCAGTGGTTAAGACTCTCCCTTTCAATGCAGGGGGCGTGGGTTCAATCCCTGGTCAGGGAACTAAGATCCCACGTGCCTCGGGGTGCAGCCAAAAAATTGAAAAATAAATAAATTGCACATCTCTTTAAAACAAAAAAGCCACGCTCTTTCCCCTTGTTTTCTTGGGGCACTCACTCTGGGAACCCAGCTGCTGTGCTAGGACGAAGCTCAGACCACATGGCAAGGCCCTGTCTAGGTTTTCCAGTCAATGCCCAGCTGAGTCCCAGCCAACTGTCAGACACATGAGTGATACCTTCTGCATGACTTCTAACTGCATTTGCTTGAGGGGGTCTCAAGCAAAAACCACCTGCAGCTGTGCTCCGTCAACCCCCCTGAATTGTGAGAGATATCCACAAAAATTGTACCAGGGTTCCACCAGGAGAGAACCAGAACTGGAAGGATGTAGATTTATGGCAAGGAGTTAGGTCATGATGGTGGGGGCCAGGAAGGGCAGGCTGGCAGCTCTCAGGCAGGAGCTGACTCTGCGGCCCACAGGGGGGAATCTCTTCCTCCTCAGGGAAGCCTCAGTCTGCCCCTGTGGACTTCCAACTGATTGAATCAAACCAACCCAAAATATCAAGGGTGATCTCCTTTACTTAAAGTCAACTGATTATAGATCTTAATCACATCTATAAGATATCTTCACAGCAACAACCCAGATGAATATTTGAATGACACAGTACAGCAACCTACCCAAGTTGACACACAAGGCCGACCACCACAATAATGAAAGGTTTTTGGTTGTGTTAAGTCATTGAGTTTTTGGGGTTTTTTAAAAATTAATTAATTAATTCTATTTTTGGCTGTGTTGGGTTTTCTTTGCTGCGCACAGGCTTTCTCTAGTTGCGGTGAGCTGGGGCTACTCTTCGCTGCGGTGCGCGGGCTTCTCATTGCGATGGCTTCTCTTGTTGCCGAGCACGGGCTCTATGTGCACGGGTTTCAGTAGATGTGGCTCACGGGCTCAGTAGTTGTGGCTCGTGGGCTCTAGAGCACAGGCTCGGTAGCTGTGGTGCACGGGCTCAGTTGCTCCGCAGCATGTGGGATCCTCTCGGACCAGGGCTCGAACCCATGCCCCTGCATTGGCAGGTGGATTCTTAACCACTGTGCCACCAGGGAAGTCTCAAGTCATTGAGTTTTGAAAGTGAATCATTCTGCACAAAGAGGTAACTGGGAAAGTCATGGACGTAGATTTAGTAAACACACTTGCTTAATAATCTTTAAGAGCCCTTCCAACCCCAAATGCCATAATTCACTACATAAACCTCTTACTAAGTCTGAAATGATAATTCTCGTGTCTAAAACTCCCACAAAGATTTAACTGCGTTCATAGCCACCCTGACTGATTCACATGGAGATAAAACCAAAGACCATTTAGATTTCTTTGGCTAAAAGTAATAGAAGTTCCTATTTGAAGTAACCTTAGGACAAGTAAATTTATCATCTCTCATAGCAGAGGCATAGTAATGAGAAGGGTGGCTGGTTGCAGGGCTGTGTAATTAACACTTGAGCAACGGCAACTTTACGGGCCCCGAAGACCCCCATCTCCCTGTCCAGTCCTTCCTAGCTGTGTTTCTTTCTTAGAGTCATGAAACTTCTCCAGAAGATTCCTCCTCCCTCCCCGCTCCTCCAGGAGCTTGCTCTGAGCCCCTCTCCCAGAGAGAATGAGGTAACTATGGCCAACTTCAACTCGCCCCTCCCCGAGGGCCTGGCCCTGGAGAGGAGGGAAGCCTGCAGGAGGGAAGAGGAAGGGGGCAGGCAGAGTGTGTGCTGATTTGAAGGCAAGGAGTCTGCAAAGAGAGACAGCTGGCTCAGCACAGGTCACAAGAAAGTTTCCTAAGCTTAGAGACCACCTCCAGTGCAGCACGGCACTAAGAAAAGAGTCCCTCTCTGGGTGTCTGACAGAACTGAATTCAAATCCCCAATCAGCCACTTAACGAAAAGTGTCATCTTCATTTATTTAAGCCGACTAAGATTCGTCCTCTTCTCACGGACAGAAGGGATAGTGGCACCCGTTTGACACGCTGGTGTCAGAACTCAACAAGGAACGAGTTATACCTCGTGTTCACTGCATGCTGATCACGGCTAGGGTACCGTGCCTAGTCCCACGGACTCCCCACGCCAACCTCACGCAGCAAGCACTTTCTTATTCTCACCCCGCAGACAGTACACCAGCAAGTGACACGCTCCAGGTGACACAGATGCTGAGGCCCAGAGCATGGGCAGAACACAGCCTGACTCCAGAGCTGCCCCCCTCTGCCTTTTGAATCCAAGCCCAGACGAGGCCAGGCCCTCAAAATACGCTGCCCCATATCACCTGCAAGACATCACCCTTAGCCGTTGCCACTACGATGAGCAAAACAGCACTGACATACCCTGTGTCTGGGGGCCAGTCTACTCTGTCTGCACATCCTCACCCCTGACACTGATGAGAGACACGGCAAATCTCTCTTAGGTGAATACACTAACAAGGAAGGTAGGCAAAATGTGGGCTTTTGGGGTCTAACCCACAAGAGAGAGAAGGAGAGGTTTAATGAGCAATGGCTCTACATTTGTCAAAGAATACAATCTATTTTAAAACATCCACTGTGTGTGACAGCCCGGTTGGACAGCTCAGTGGTGGCACAGAGGACACAGGACACATCCCTGCCCCCCTAGAGGTACGTTCAAGTCCATGAAGGGCTGTGGACAGAGGCATAAACGATTTATATGTCTATAACATGTTCAAGGCTGATCACTGGTGGAGATCCATAACGTAAATGTCTGTCCCCATTTTTACCGAGAGAGATCCTGAGGCCCAAAGGCTTTGAATGACCTGCCACCTCGCACACAGGTGGGCCGTGCTGACTAGGCCCAGGGTGAGCAGTCCAGGCGGCTGTCACGTTGCATTCATGTCACAGGAGCTGCCAAAGCCTGAGCCTGACTCTCTGCCTTCCGTGCAGCAAGGCCACACGGCTGACAAGGATCTGTTCCAAGGGCTTCACCAGGGAATGAAGGGCAGACCTGTGCATAAATAAATAGATCTCAGGCTTGATGTCTTATTTTTACCCAACGCCAAAAACCAGTTCTTTCCTCCTTTGGTCCGTGGGGAGATCTTGGTGGCAACCGCCTGCCTGGGCACAGGCCTGTCCTCCTGGCCTGCATCGTCATCGGGCCATTGTGACCTGAGGACTGGATGCCCCTTTCTGCTGGATCTTGTTAACCCCAGTTGCTGCTAAGCTGACTTGTCTCTTGTTTTTCACTGTCCTTGTACTTTGGTTCCTGCTTCCTGACAGGGGCTTGTTTCTCTTTGCTCATGTCTACTTTTTGCTAACGTATTTTTACAGTTATGCAAACTTTTATATTTTACTTTCTTCCCCGTGCATAAATAACAGAACCTGGATGAAAACACAAGTTTTGTAATTTCGGATTACGAGCTCTTTCTATTCTACTCCAAAGTTTCCTGATACATTACATGGATATTGAAAGAAACAATCAGCAAATATTTACTGAGTACCAAGCTCAAGGATCTTTCAGTCTAGGGGGTAAAGCACACACACGGGCAGACGATGATAACACCGTGTGTTAGCTCACGTGCTGAGAAAGCAGAGAACACGACAGGAACACCCAGGGTGTGCTCCTAACCGATCTTGACAATGAGGAAGAGTTAACCCAGAGCAGGGAAAGGGGGTGGTTTGATGCTTGGGAGGTGCGTTCCAAACAGTAAAGAGAGCCCAATGCGCTTAGGAGAGCCTGTAAACATTTGCTCACCCTGACCGGTTGAGGCATTTGACACAAGTGAAGTTTGGAGTTTATGTTGGTGACAGTGTGGGAATCACCAAAAGGTGTTCAGAAAGATGTGAAAATAGACTCAAAGATTCACTCAGCAAAATGAGATGGAGTATAAAACTGATGAGGACACAGTCCCCGGGCTCCAAGATGCTCATCACCTCCTGGGCAAGATAGATAAATAAACAAATCATTACAGAACAATTTGTTTAGTCCTAAATATAGCTTATACACAAAGGGCTGTGGGAGCCAGAGGAAGAAGCCATTAGCGCTGCCTGGAGGAGAAGAAAGAAAGGCTTTGTGTAGGTGACAACTGGGCAAGATGACAGACAAGTGGGTGGCAGCCAGTCCTGGCAGAGGAGATGCACACTTCCCAGCAGGCGGGTGGGCAGGACCAGGAAAGTTACCTCCAATTCATTACCCAAAATTGAATTAACCAATTCAATTGCCATTGTCTTTACATTTCAAGTCTTGGGAGTTTGTCTCCTCCTGTTAGAGATACTGAATGTTAGACTGTAACTTACAGCTCTCTTCTCAAGGATTTTGAATGTTTACAGAGCACTCCCTATCTAGTGCACTCCAGAAACAAAAGGAGCTTTTCAGAAGTATCTGCGGTACCAGGAAGCTCTGATCATTCCTGGAGGCTATATTTATGCAAAAACCACAAAATCAGAAGCACGTAGGACTGGTGTGGGCTGTACCTGGGCGGGGCACATCTGGACCCACCTTGGTGCCCCTTACAAAATGACTCAGAATCCAAGTGTCCAAGTCATGGGGTTAGAGAGAGAATCTTCTTTCTCTCTAGTGGCATCAAACTTTGCACAGGCTTCAGCTGGAAAGAATACTACACTTACTATGTTCTTCTTACAGTCCAATAAGTGCATTGCTGAAGCACAGAATGTCATGGGATACAGGTTTCTCAGTTTTTCCCATAACACAGCTCAGTATCAGTACATAGAGAAGGTGAGGTTGACAGCCCAACATCTCCTTTGCTGAGAGAAATACAATCAAGGCGGATTCAGGTTTACAGTTCGGTAGAGTTCTAAGTTACGTGTGATAGTAGTTGTGGACATGGTGAAATAGAAACTATACATAATGGGTTGAAAACAAAGGAATGGGCAGTAATTTACCAGGGAAATACAAACAAACTATGTAGGAATAGCAAGATTAATAAAAGATTAATAGGGAATTTAATGTTTTAAGAAGTCACAGGGTATGGGACTTCCCAGATGGTCCACTGGTTAAGACTCTGCACTCCCAACGCAGGGGTCACGGGTTCCATCCCTGGTTGGGGAACTAAGATCCCACATGCCACGCGGCACAGCCAAAAAAAAATAAACAAATAAAAGGTCACAGAGTAATTTGGTAATGATAAAAAGTCATGAAAAAGATATCATAGGGTTTCCCTGGTGGCGCAGTGGTTGAGAGTCCGCCTGCCAATGCAGGGGACATGGGTTCGTGCCCCAGTCCGGGAAGATCCCACATGCCGCGGAGCAGCTGGGCCCGTGAGCTATGGCCACTGAGCCTGCGCGTCCGGAGCCTGTGCTCTGCAATGGGAGAGGCCACAACAGTGAGAGGCCCACGTACCGCAAAAAAAAAAAAAAAATCTACAAATAATAAATCCTGGAGAGGGTGTGGAGAAAAGGGAACCCTCTTGCACTGTTGGTGGGAATGTAAATTGATACAGCCACTATGGAGAACAGTATGGAGGGTCCTTAAGAAATGAAAAATAGAACTAACATAGGACCCAGCAATCCCACTACTGGGCATATACCCTGAGAAAACCAGAATTCAAAAAGAGTCATGTACCACAATGTTCACTGCAGCTCTATTTACAATAGCAAGGACATGGAAGCAACCTAAGTGTCCATCGACAGACGAATGGATAAAGAAGATGTGGCACATATATACAATGGAATATTACTCAGCCATAAGAAGAAACGAAATTGAGTTACCTGCAGTGAGGTAGATGGACCTAGAGACTGTCATATAGAGTGAAGTAAGTCAGAAAGAGAAAAACAAATACCGTATGCCAACACATATATATGGAATTTAAAAGAAAAAAAATGGTTCTGAAGAACCTAGGGGCAGGACAGGAATAAAGACACAGACATAGAGAATGGACTTGAGGACACAGGGAGGGGGAAGGGTAAACTGGGAAGAAGCGAGAGAGTGGCATGGACATACATACACTACCAAATGTAAAATAGATAGCTAGTGGGAAGCAGCCGCATAGCACAGGGAGATCAGCTCGGTGCTTTGTGTCCCCCTAGAGGAGTGGGATAGGTAGGGTGGGAAGGAGACGCAAGAGGGAGGAGATATGGGGATATACGTATACATATAGCTGATTCACTTTGTTACAGAGCAGAAACTAACACACCATTGTAAAGGAATTATACTCCAATAAAGATGTTAAAAAAAACAATGGTAAGGAAATTCCCGGCGGTCCAGTGGTAAGGACTCCGTGCTTTCACTGATGAGGGCTTGGGTTCCATCTCTGGTGGGGGAACTAAGATCCCTTGGCCAAAAACAAACACACAAACTAACAAAAAATGGTAAGCACTTTTTGTTTGAAACCAGTGAGTGTCCATCCCTGAATGTTGGCTGGGGTCGATCCCACCAACATGAATGAAGAGACGATTGATGAAGAGGAAATCAGGTGTCCTGTACTCTCTGAATTCACTCACTGAATGAACAAGAAAGACAACAAGACAGTAAGCATGACCTTGACAGCCGTGCACAAAGGAAGACAAGTACACAGAGATAGGACTGGGGTTGTGTAGGAATCCCTAGACCTCTTGGAGATGGTTTTCTAGACAAGAGACAACCAAAAAATGTGCCACTGTTACCTTAAGTAATTTATCCACTCATGTCCCTCCCCACCCTTTCTACATTTACAGATTTGCAAGTTAAAAAAATTTATTGAAGTGCTGTCAGGCAGTGAGATATTTCTTTATTTGCTAACGGGGGTAATTGGGAGTTTATTTTCATCGGATTCTTTGTGTTGGCAATAGCATAAGAAACCCCAGAGCAAGAGACTTTCTGAAGGAAAATTGCAGAGTAAATTCCAAATGACTGAAAGTTCACCAACAAAAGGGGCATAAACAACCAACATTTTCTCTCCTCATTCTGTAAAGCTATCTTGCTTCCTGCTTCTAAAATTTTTTGAAATTTAAAACTGATTTCTCAATCATTGAATTTTTTAAGCACGTGGGCAAACACATTGAGTTAACAAGTGTGTTCTCAGATAGTAAGAGAAGGCCACTCAGCAAACTTCGGGATACACGCTTCAGAGTCAAAGAGAACATAGCCTCTCTGCTGTCCACTGGCTATGTGACCTGGAACACACTGCTTAAACTCTCTGTTTTGTCCCCTTAAAATAACCCGGACAATATCTCCCTAATAGGGTTGTACTGGAGATCAATGGAAATAATGCCCATAAACCACTTAGCCCAGTGCCTAGAAAAATCACTCAATATTTGCTATGTTATAATTATCATAATTCATGGGAAATCTGTTCCAAACACCTGAAATGCAACTCTTTACTTAAATGTTATTTAATATCCCTCACGTGACTCTAAAATGTAGACATCTGAGAAATGAGGTAGCGTTTTCCTCATCCATCAGATGCAAAAACTGAGGATAGAAGACAACATACCAACAAATCTGTAGCAAAATCAAAATTTCCTCCTAGCAATCAACTACACAAATGAAAACGGCCAATGCACAGAGACATTAACCCTCAGAACCAGAAGAGGATGCACTGACTAACCCCCGTGTTTATCTGACAGAACTACCCAGGCCTAGGCAGTCAAGGAGGGCAAAAATTGGGCCAAATAACTATTTAATGATCTAGTTAATTAAAATAGATCTCATGGCCTCCTCATAAAAGTAATAGTAACAACAAGCTTATATATATATATATATATATATATACACACGTATATATATGTATAATATATATGTGATATTTCCAGGTATTGTTCTAAGTACTTTCCATATATTGATTCATTTTCATATAGTGACTCTTTCCATATATTGGCGCAATATATGACTTTCCCATCTATTGACTCATGGTCTTCACGACAGCTCTGACAGACGGGGACACCATGGAACTGAGCAGTGCAGCGACCAGCAGGGGCAAGGTTGGGATGCACACCCTGGTTGCGTGCCTCAGTGTCTGCGTCCTACCATTACATTCTATGCCCTACACAGCCCAATAAGTCCTGCAGCCATATTTAAATTTTAAATTAACCTAATTATGCCAAGGGGGAGGGATGGATTGGGAGTTTGGAATTAGCAGATACAAACTATTGTATATAGAATGGATAAACAACAAGGTCCTACTGTATACCACCGGGAACTATAATCAACATCCTCTGATACACTATAATGGAAAAGAACATGAAAAAGAATGTATTTATATGTAGAACTGAATCACTGTGCTGTACAGCAGAAATTAACACAACACATAAATCACCTATACTTCAATAAAACAAATTTTTAAAAATTAATTAACCTAATTAAAATTAAATAATATTACAAATTCAGTTCTTCAGTGGGACTAGCCACAGTTCAAGCACTCAACAGCCACACGTGGCTCGTGGCTTCCACTGGACAGAGCAGGTGGAGAACATTTCCGTCATCACAGACACTTCTCCTACAGCCCTGCGCTCCTGACCATGACACTGCACTGCGTCGTGGACTCCAGCAGTCCGTCTGCTCTACCCATCCATCGTGATGGTTACGCTTGAGTTCAAAACATATTTAGGTTATCTCATTCTCTTATTGAGAAAACAGCTTACTCAGGGCCTACATTGTACACAGCCACTCAATAAAACACATCGAAGGGTGCAAAGCAAGCTTCTGAGACAGTAATTTTGCATCCATGTAATCCAAAAATTAAGCTCAGACAGGAGTCAAGAAAAACAAAGCACATGCAGAGGGTGAGGTGGAGCCCTGTTGGTGCGAATCTTGCGGCGGAATCAAATTGCACCATGTCTGTGATTGTCTATTCCTAACCAAAGTCAAGAGCCCCCAAAGTAACAGAAATGATTGATGACCACCACTCGTTTTCCATCAACATCTTTTCTTTCTACTCTTCTTTCCTTCTCTCATTCTCCTACTGCATTTCTGCTTTTCTTCTAACTCCCTCTGAAAGTACCACAGTCTTTTCAGGATCCAAGTCTTTCACAATTCATTATGAGAATTAGGGAATGTGTTCTTCCTTTAAAACCCCTCCTCCTTCTCTTTCTCCAGCTCCTTTTCTTGCTTTTCACTGACAGCAGGTGCCATAACAGTGGACCTGTTATATGCCAGAGCACTGTGCAGTGCGCCTTATTCTATTATCTCATTTAACCTCAGAACAGCCTCATCCGGTAGGATTACAAAACCTATTGACAGAGAGAAAACCAAGGTGTAACCTACCCAGGCTGCATAATAAGAGGTGAAGTCTGGATGTGGATTCAGGTCTGCATGCCTCCAAGGACTGTGCTCTTTACTGATGTCGTAGGCCGTCCTCAGCATCCTCCAAACAGGATCACCTGGAATAGTGGAACGAGCTTTTTACTAAGGGAATAAAAAAACCTTGGCTTTCAGCCTATTCCAGAATAAATTCAACTGTTATTGTGGGGAAATTATTTAATGTCTCTGGATTTCAGTTTCTTGTTTGTCAGATGAGGAACCAAGGGAGAGGATTTTTGAAGCCCCCTCCAGCTCAAAACTAGAATTCTATTCTACCGATACAAGTATATTTTAATTTTTCTCCTAAGTATATGACTTTTATCACATTTTAACTGATGACAACTAGTATTTACTGGTTGTGACTATGCGCCAGGCATTTTACACACAGTATCTCATTTCATCTTTATCTCAACCTTGGGAGGTAATTTCATTGTGGATTAAATTAATTCCACGGTGCAGAAATTGAGACTCAGGGCAGCTAAGTAACTTGCCCCAACTATGAAGGATGGAGGCTGAACCCAAACTCAAGGCATCTGGCTCTGTACTCAAAGGCTGCACTGACTCCCGGTTGTACCCACAAGTCCTCCCCTGGCCATATGCTAGACTCTTCACAGCACACAGATATCTAGCAGTAGAGAGTAATAGTACAGAAATGTATTAACTCTCCAGAAAAAAGGCAGAACAGAGGAAAAACCAAGCAAACATATTTTGATGACAAGCCTCTTACCCGTCTGTGATACAGGAGGCATATTCAACTTTTACCTGCCTCATTCCACCTACAGAATAAACTTTCACTTGTGAATTAAGCTGACTTCCAGACTCTTCAAAAAAATCATATGAAGAACACTGACTGTAGCAGCTCCATTAAGTTTAAAATGCCATATAGTTTTTTAAAATTGGCATTTCTCCCTACGCGTTTAACAACAATCTTTTTTAAGTGTGGGTAAATCCTGGCTCAATAATACTATCGACAAATGAACCTGTAGCACTTTAACTGCCTAAAGTTGGTGGACACCAAAAGCCTCATATGGGATCTGAGCCCCTCCCACGTTTGGCAAAAAATAGTGGTTTATAAGGACAATTAAGACATTTCTGGAACCATCGCTCAACATTCTCTTGGGACCAGGATCTCTCCTTACGTAAGTATGTAAGGCTATAAACTGTTTTCTTTTTAGCTTAATCAAATGCGTCATAGGAAAATCCCTCTTGTGGAGCAAATGTATGGATAGACATGTGACGAAGGAAATATAGTAATATTTCAATTATGGAATCTAGGTGGTGGCAATATGGACACTTACTGTACAACTCTTTCAACTTTTATATTTGAAAGTTTTACAATAAAATGTTGGGAGAAAAGTCCCTCTTATAAGATGTGTATTGCATATTCTACAAATCCTTATTGACTCCCTACTATACACCAGGCACTGGTATATGCTGAACAAGGAGCTTAGGGCTTAATGCAACAGTCCTGCAGCACTGGCTTAGGCTAGACTTGGAGCCCAAAGCCGAGGACCAGATAATCTTTCGGTTGAAACAGGAAAACCCCCATGGCCTACCCAGCCTGAGAAGGCCCCAGTTATGTGCCTGCCGACAGTGACCCAATCAAAGACTGTCACATACATTTGCAAGTCAATCAGAAAACCCCTGGCCCACAACGCACTCCCACCACCTCCATACCACTTCCCAAAATCCCACCCTAAGGGGAAAAAATCCCTCCCAAATTGGACATGGACCAAAAGCTGTTTGAATTTCCTCCTTTCACTCTATAAAACTATCCTTTTGAATCCTTTTGTGTCTCTAGCAGAAGGAGTGAAATAATAGCTGACTCCCTCACTACAGGAAACTCTGAATAAACAGACTTTGATAAAGTCTACAGGTGGTCTTCAACCATTTGATAGTCCTCAACTACCATCATCGATATACTTCGTTAAAATCAGTTGTGACAACCCTCTACAAACACATAGGGCACCTGTATTTGTTTCCCCCTGTGTTTCCACTCTCCTTGGATTGCGGTCTGCTGTTAAGAGAGATGGTGACACAGTTACAGGTCGCTTGCCCAGAGTGGCACAAAACCCAAGGTAACTCCTTGACAGCCTGTCACTTGAGAAGGTCATCTGCCTCTTGGGGAAACTTGTTGAAAATAGCTGAGTATTCATCAGTGTGCTCCTAAATGCTTTGCCTCCCCAAAGTAAAGCATAAGGAAGTGTCAACACTGATGGCTGCCTGTGGGCTGCATATTTACTTTGTGAAACAGTGGCCTGAATAATCATGACTGAGTCACGCTAGGAGACTCAATAAAAAGCATGGCATTGGTCCACATGTTTTGATTCAATATCTCCCATCCCATCTGACCAAACACTCAAATAACTCACTCCTGATGTCTCTTCTCATGATTTCAAACCAAAGTGATTAAGCTCTCCTCCTTGAAACGCTCATAGTTGTAAGTCCTGGAAAGAAGGCATGAAGGAAAGGAAGACAGGGAGGGAGGGAGGAGGAAAGAAGGGAGAAGATAGCCCTGTTTTACCATCTCTCCGAACATGGAGAGGAAGATGATCAAAGTTCCTTGCAAGGACATATCCTCAACATTTTAATCTTAAAGACACCAGTCACAAGGGCACATAACACCATTTGTTTCCTTCTGTTTTATGCTGCCTCACATTTTTCAGAATTGCTGCTGTGCTTCATATATAGCTCCCCTCCAAATCTGCTGACGGAGACTTACTATCGCTCACTTCTGAATCAACAAAGCCTAACGCAAAAGGGAAGACCTAGCAGTGTAATACCGAGTCGGTGCAAGAGTCCTTTTTGTCATTTTATCCAATAGGATTTTGGAATTTCACTGTTAGTATGATGTTTTGAAATCTGATAGGAGCTAATATCCACCTAAGACAATCAACACCCTTCTGACGCGCTCTTCAGAACTGGCTGACTTGAGAAATGATGTGTGTGTGTCTGTAGATGTCTTCACAAAGAACTAGGTGAGGTCCTCTGAGATTCCTACAGGTGGGAAATTAGAAAAGTGCCTTCTAGATTCTTCTAAAAAGGTGTCTATTAGTATAATGTTCTGATTAGTATCATGGTTGCAAAAGGCTAACCCCATGAGTCCATCGGCTGGGAACGCCTGTCACACTTTAGGCCCCTAGGGAAAGATCCCTGCTGTGATGCAGTCAGGCTGTGCGTGCAGCAGCCCCCCGCTCCGTTTAAATGCACTGTTGACCCACTGCCTGACACCGGCGGCAGCGCTCCCACAGACCCAGCTGGCCAGCCAGGTCAGCACAGCACAAAATGAACCACCTTGGGACCCAGAAGCTTCTCCTCAGCCTTTAGCTCAGATCCTCCGCAGGTCGGGCAGGGTTGAGGGGGCCCTGGCTCCAAAGGGGAGGCCAGGTGCCCAGGCGCCATACAGGGGGCACAGAAGTGACCAGATGAGGCCCAGACCCATCTGGCGACTGAATGAATTTGCCCCTCCAAGATTCACTGTCATCCAAATGAACCTTCACTTCCTCACCAAAACTGGGAATATATGTAAAACGACACACATAAAACTAGAAAACAAACTTCCACTCTGCACAGAAGTAAACACACATAGGAAGGCTACTATTGCTTACCTGAAAAAGAAAAGAAAATGTAGCTTCATGTTTGACGTCTGATCATTTTGACTTACATTAGCCATGGCAATAGCGATTGAGAACAATGACCCACAAATGAAACACAGATACCATAACCTGCCTGACTCTGATGGGTGTGGTGTCCACTGCGAGCTGCTGAGGCAATATCACTTCCCTGTTTCATCCTCATTTAGAGAATTTCAATTCTGACAGGAATGGCACTGGGCCCAGAGAACAAAACAGTCATCAGACCCTACTGCAGCTAAAGGTCACTGTGGGACACGGTTCAGGGCAAGAAGGTGTACATTTACTAGGGTTTCTGGAAATGTTCCAAGGCCTGATCTAGCCACTTACTCTTCCTCATTCATCTTTCTTCTTTGTTTCTGGAATGCTAACATGATTCTTAGATGCTCAGCCATTATGCATGAAGGACGGTGAAGTAAAAGGGTGAAATGAGCCCGGCCCTAGAACAGATGCACTGGATCCTGAAATGACCACCTCCATACTTTTTGCAAGAAAAATGAAACTCCTTATTTGTTTAAGCAGTATCAAAGTTCCTGCCCCTCTCAGCTAAATCTATCCCAAGTAAAGAGTGTGGATCAAGAAACACCAACATTTCCCAAAATTCTTTGGGTTTTATTCACATTAAGTGGTTCTCTTCATTTTCAGATCAAAGGAGATCACCTTCCGAAAGATGTGCTCATTGTTTCCAATCTGACCTCTCTAGGAGGAAGACAGGTTTGGGGTCCTGGCATTTTGGCAATTAAGGTAAAACTAAAGGAGAGTCCAACTCCATCACACTTCTCTTCCAAGGTGAGCTACTGAAGTCAATATTTTATTGAATACAATAAAAACAAAGAGAAATGTCCAGGATAATGATACCAGTGTATGTTTCCTATATTCCTATCAATGGGAAATGATTCTAGAATTAACACATAGAAGTGATTGTATTGTATACTGCCTAACGACAAGATCATCCTATGCATTCTCCGACTATTTAGGGCAAACAAAATACAAATTTCAATGTACAAGTATGGAATTCAGAGAAACAATGATTTAAAAGGAGAGATCCATGAATTCCAGCTGTCAATGGACATATATCAAACATGTTTTGGACAGAAAACTTATTGTCCTGGTACCTTTGGTCATTTGGAGCCTAGAAATGAAATTGTTCATGCCTAGTTCCTAGATTTCAAACTGCTACTCCTTTAATTGTTCATCCTCATTTATAAAATCAGTAGGATTAATGGTCATTTGTCTCCTTCCAAGGCAGTTATGAGAAACGGATCAGTGCCAGCACAACTTTCCCCCTCAGTGCTTCAGCTTGCACAGGTCAACTTCAAAGCGATTTAAATGGACCTGTTCCATCCACCCACGTACAGGAGCTGATTACCTTTCAAAAATAGTGTAACAAAGTTCGGAACCCCATTCTTCCATGCTCGATGGGAAGTGTCAACTGCCTCGGCGGTAAGTTTGTCAGAGTCCATTTCCAAGAGTGAGGGAGGCTGTTGGCAGACACTGCTGTCTGTAAACGGAGTAGAAGGGAAAGAACGAAAAGGAGCTTGTTAGTTGCAACAAACACTTTGGTTGGCGATTCCTCATCCTTTCTCCTTGCCCACCTCCTAATGTAGATGCTAAAAAAGCGAGATCCTTCCTTTTCTAGCCACTTTTGTAGCTCAGAGAGGCCATGAGACCCCCTTCTGCCCAAAGAGATGTAAGGTAGAGGGACTTCTGGGAAAGACTTTTGTTCTTGGATAAAAGGAAACAGGTATGTGAGAAGAGCTGCCTCTTGCCACCTTGACAGCTCTCCTCCTTCTGCCCTCATACACGGCCCCATAAAGACTTGCTGTCTGTAGGTGTGGCAATCACCTGGTGACCATGAAGCCTGACACCTAAGGATAAAAACTAAACAGGCTACAGATGTTGAAGCATAGGAAAGAAAGAACATGGGACCCCCATGATACTAAATCACAAGCCAATCCGGAAACACCTCCCTCTAAATATCTTATTAAGTCTGCAATAAATGTCCTTTTTTAATAGGACACCTAAAAGAACAATACTGACTCAGATTCAGCATTGGGACCTACAAAATTATAAGGGTTCTAAAACTATAACACAAAAATAACTCAAGAACTGGCAACAGTTACGGCCGAATCCATGAATAATCAATTTAAACAGCTTGTTAGTTCATGGAAATCTTTACCTGGCAGAGTAAGAACCAGCTGGAACAATTCCAGGGTTCCTGAGCCTCCATGGCAATTTAGAATGAGTGTCAGACTTCTCTGGAAGGAATTTCACCACTGCCTCTTCATTGAGAACGTGCTTATTTACCCTACAGGCACAGGTATAAAGATCAAGGAAATCATGAGAATCATTTCTTATATTTATATAGCAAATTATCTCTTGATAATTTTGTTTTTAATAATAATTAATCTTTGCAATATCCTTGTCGGGGGGAGAAGGGATAAAGAATAATGACTGCCATTTTAGAGGGAAAAGATACAAAGAACAGGAAATTAAGTGATCACCCATACATCACAGTCAACATGTAGCCCCACGTAAAGACAGCCAGTAAGCCGGCAGAGATTAGATTCCAGTTATCTTAAATCCCAGTCTAGCCTCTGTCCCTCAGGTGCTCTTTCCTGATGACAGCAGATGATCCGAATGAGTCACTCAGTTCCTTACACCTCCCAGAAACGAGGACAGGATTCAGAGCGATCCTGAATCCTGAATCCCAAAAAGGCAAGTCAAACCAGCTCATTGAAATCATTGTAATTAAGGCACCATAGTCATTTTTTGTCTCTTAAACATTTGGAATTAAAGAAAAGAAAAAGCAATAATAAGGAAAGCACCGATACAAAGGAATGCTTAAAAGTCAGAGATATTTGCAAATAATGTCTACAAAATAAGCAAAAATAGAGCAACTAGCAGTAGCAGAGAGGGAAGAGATAGTTTAGATCTATATTAAGTACTATTTGAGAGGTAACTGAGGTTAAGTGAGCATTTTGTTTTCATGTGTTAATGAGGCATGCCACAACTCTTTCAAAATAATGTGAGGTGGCTGGGAATAAAGTCTACATGAACCATAGGGCCTTTAGAATATCGATAGTACTGCCCGAGTGCAAACCCTTGCCTTGTCACATACTAGCCACGCGATTTAACTGCTCACTGCCTTAAGCTAACTGATCGAGTTTACTGTGGGAGCAGTGATAGCACCAACCTCAAAGCATTCTTACCTCATCTAAGTTAATGTATCTGAGGAAGCTCAGAGAACACCCAGCAGGATAAATGCCCAAAAAACTACACCTAGGCACATCATTTTCCAATTACAGAAAATCACAGATTAAGAAAAACCAAGAAAGTCCTGAAAGCAGCCAGAAGGGAAAAATACCTCACCTACAGGGAAACAAAGATGAATTACATCTAACTTCTCCTCAGAAACCATGCAAACAAGGAGAAAGTGGAGTGAAATATATAAAGCGTTGAGAGGAAAAAACCTCACCAACCCAGAATTCTGTACCCTATGAAATTATCCTTTAAAAGTAAAGGAGAAATAAAGTACTTCTCAGACAAACAGATATTGAGAGAATTTGTTGTCAGCAGACCATCCTTTTTTTTTGCGGTACGCGGGCCTCTCACTATTGTGGCCTCTCCCGCTGTGGAGCACAGGTTCCGGACGCGCAGCCTCAGCGGCCATGGCTCACGGGCCCAGCCGCTCCGCAGCATGTGGGATCTTCCCGGACCGGGGCACGAACCCGTGTCCCCTGCATCGGCAGGCGGACTCTCAACCACTGCGCCACCAGGGAAGCCCAGACCATCCTTATAAGAAATGTTAAAAGAAGTTCTTTAGAGAGAAGGAATGTGATATAGGTCAAAAACTTGTATCTACATAAAGAAAGGAAGAGCATGGAAGAAGGAAGAACTGGCTGTTTTGTCACCGTTCCTTAGACTGATTTATGAAACTTTTAAGAGGAATTTTCAAGGTGAGTTAATGCACCACTCAAGATCAGTCTTACATCTTTAGGTTCGATTATTTTAATGCTGGTGATAATGACATGCATGAGCCTCCCCACCGTGATCCAGCAGGTCTGGGGTGAGGTCTGGCCATGGGACTAACAGCTCCCCAGGTAACTGTGCTGTGCAGCCAGTGCTGGAGGCCATGGCTCTCAACCATTTTTGGAAACTGGCAGGACCTACGTGCCATCTTAGGCAGTAAACCTTACCCAGATCTTTGCAACACCAAAGGCTGTTCCTAACTTCTAGGGGCTGCCCATATTCCTAGGGTCATGGCCCCCTCCCTTCATCTTCAAAGCCAGGTCAGAGAGGGTCAGGCCCCTCTCATGTCTTGCATCTCTCCCACCTCCACTGTGGTCATATCTCTCTCCCTCTTTCTCTCTCTTTCTCTCTCCTCCCTCTGACTTCAGCCAGGAACAGTTCTCTGTTGTCAAAGGTTCATATGATTACATTGGATCCACTTAGATAATCAAGGATAATGTCCCAATCTCAAAATCCTTAATTGAAACACATCTGCAGGGACTTCCCTGGTGGTCCAGTGGGTAAGACTCCGTGCTCCCAAAGCAGGGGGTCTGGGTTCGATCCCTGGTCGGGGAACCAGATCCCGCATGCATGCCACAACTAAGAAGTTGCATGCCACAACTAAGAAGTCTGCACCTGCACCTAAAGATCCCGCATGCTGCAATGAAGATCCCACATGCGGCAACTAAGACCAGGTACAGCCTAAATAAATAAATAAATAAATAAAACAAAAAAACAGAGCTTCCGCCAAAGCATTAAAAAAAGAAAGAAAGAAAAGAAAAGAAACACATCTGGAAAGTCCCTCTTGCCATGTTACTTAACATATTCACGTGTTCTGGGGATTAGGACCTGAACATCTTTGGGGCATTTACCTATCACACTCACTACTCCCCATCCCAATCCCAAAGTCTTTTTAAAATTATTTTACTAGTGTATATTATTATTTCTGGATTTCTTGTTTGAGCTTTAACATTAAGATAAAGATTTAACTCTTTTATGTGCCCACACATTCACATACATACACCCTCCTCCTTTCCCCATTCTACAAATTTCCCAATGAGTTAACCAAATATTCTACCTAATTTTTGATTAAATCATTATCCAGGTGTTTAGATTATTATAAGCATGTAAATATTTTTATAACTAAAATAGATATTATGCTATGATTATTTTTTCTTTCTTACATCTATGTCATTTCTTTCATTCACTTAAATTTCTATGTATCAATCATCTTTGAGCTTCTCATCAAAATTGGGAATCATTTCTCAGTACATTCAAACACAGCAGAAAATCTAGTAATTTTTTTCTTTTCTTGAAAATACCTCTCCTTGGCCTTATGCCCTTTCACTTAAACTTAGATTGATTGTTCTCGAATCTATTATAGCTAATGACCTGGAGATATTCTTTTGGTATCACTTCCAGGATTCCCTTCACATTTCTCCTATGCTGATGATTAACTGTCCCTTTTACTCCCTCTTTTTTGTTGGAGCACATGCTCCAGTAGCTCTCTGAGAAAAGGTGCATGATTTTGTTTAGCTTGCATGTCTTAAAATATTTTTATTCTACCCTCATATTTGTTTAGTGTTTAGGCTCTATATAGTATACTGGGTTGTAAATCTTCCTCCCTGTCTCCAAAATGACATTGAGATTTGAGAGACAATCATGTGGAGAGTGGTCTATATGGCATCTTGTAATTATGGAATAACAGAGAAGGACAGTTTTGAAGGAGTTACCCAGAATGACACCTCCACCACAGCATGCTCTCAAGAAGATCAGTTTTAGAAAACAACAGACATAGTACTTGACAATCTGGGAAATGACTCTCTGAAATATCTATGCTTCCATATTTTAAAATAGTTTTCACATACTTAACCTCTAGACTTTTATATACTTAACGCCATTTGAGGACTACTGTTTTAAAGAATTATCTCTTTCTGGAAATGTGGGACCCAAAATGTAGAGAGAAATAAAAAACCTAGCTTTCTTACTCTCTCCTTATTTTTTACTTTTCACCCTTTATTTACTTTTTATAGAAAAAAAGAGCTTTAGCTATTTCTTTCTCCTGTAACACCTCCTCCTTCCACCTAATAGAACAGTAGGAAAAGTGGTTCAATGGCCTCTCTGTGATTCTGATGTTCAATAACCTAAATTTCTCTAGATTCTAGAATACTCAAATATAATCATCAATGATTACAATTTTCCTTCCTTATTTTTCATTTTAAAATTTATATTGGAAACATATATGTTCCTGTTTGCAAGATATGAAAAATTTAAGATTTATATGTATATTATAGATAGAAAAGATTCATGATATTTAAGGATTTTAAGATAAAGATGATTTTAAGGATTCAAGATAATGAAGAAAAGAAAGACTTCAATAATTTTCTAATCACCCTTCTCTTTATTGTGAACAATTTTGGCATACATGCCTACTAAAGAAAATTATTATTAATTTTAGTAAAATTTTAATGAAAGTCATCATGTCCTAGATGCTGAATACTATGGCAATGTTATAACCTTAATTTCTGGGTTTTTATAATCTCTTTGTGGAGCCCAGACAGCTATACAGTGAACAGTTAAGCAGTCTATGATTAATTGCTAAAATGAGAGCTATGAACATACAATATCTGATTCAGTATGATGTAAGACCTAGACTATTAGGAAATTTGCTCCAGAACTTTATCCTGTAATTTATTTAGATGAAAAATAAAATTTACTAAGCTGTAAGTTGCTGAGAAATGCATCTGAAAAATTTATACTAAAATTCAAACAGATTAATATATATTCAACCTCTGGGTCTAAGCATATTCATTTCTACCACAAGCTCTGAATAGGAACAAACATTATGATACTAAAACTGAATTTTTAGCCTAAGGCCAACATGGAAATGGAAGCTGAAAAACGTAAGTACAGTACATTTATTTCTTTTACCCAGAATTTTACTAAGAGTTTTGAGTTATTTGAACATTTAGCCCTCTTACACTTCAACTTCCTCTGAAAACAATAGAAATATATTCCCACCCTGTTACAGTTTTATCACCCAGTTCCTATAGAGAAATCCTTTCAACTGAAGCAGTTTAACAAAACGGTTAAATCCAAAATGCTATCAATTAATGATGAAGGTTAGCAATTTAGTAGTTGATAAATGTTACATATTTAATGTACTTAGATGAACTCTTTCGTGCCCTTGAGCTAATAACTCATAGTAATTAAATTATTAATTTAGTTAAATGCAGAATTAACATTTAATCTTCTCATCCCACGGCAAACGTATCTTCCCATCACATGGCAAATGCACATAGCCTGAAAAGCCACAAATGACTAGAAATAATATAAATGTGTAGGTATTTCAATATGTAAAGAAGAAAAAAAATCAATATCTGGTTTAAATTGTTCTAAAAACTCAAGTTCAGACTTCCCTTTCTAGTTGGCATTTGCCGAATTTCTGGATTCCACCAATTGTCTTTAAGTTCTAAACAGTGAAAAACTACTTCCTCAGAAGCAGACCAAAAAAAGAAAGAAAATGAAATCACTTTTAAAGCAATCAAAACCAACCATCAACCATCATTACCGGGGAAATAAGTAGTCAGGATTTGAGTGAGACCTTGAAGGCATAAATATAAACTTCTACATACCACGCCTTAGCTGTGCTTCTCAACTGAAGGCTCTAAAAATTACATGGTTTCCAATAAGTGAATTACATTCGTATTTTTTCCATAATCAAAGGACATAGATCAAAGTTTGGTTTCTCAACCTTGTTACTTCTTGAAGAAGCATTCTCATGTGAAAATGAGACCATCGCCTGAAACCAAGAAACCAGTTCAGAAAGTGATCAAAGCCGTGAAAAAATCATTTTGAAAGTTACGGAGGGACATGCAAGCACACTTTATTGAGAGCCCCGAGGTCACAGCAGAGAAAAGTATTGATGTATATTTTTGTCTTGTGCTTTATCACATTTTTTTCATTAAAATGCTTCGTTTGGAGACCTATAAGGAAAGGCAGTGCTGTACCAAAAGAAGGAAAAGGGTGTAGATTTGAACCTTTCATGGAATCATTTCAGCAACTGAGATTTCCTTTTACCTTTAATCTTTTCACATGGAGGAAATATTTTAGAAATGAATCTCTACCTCTCCCCCAAAATCAATTCTCGTTTTCAAAAGGGAATTTTGTTAGATACTGTACATCATGCACAAGTCAATACAGAATGAATAAAAATGTTGTTTCTGGAAAGGCAAAAAGGCTGAGTTAGGGTTAGAAGACTCCAGGGATGGGGGTGGCAAGAGCAGAGTAAAAGCAAATTAATCCCAGGATGTTTTCCATCCAGAGTAAATTCATCTACTGACGATGAAAGGCGGAAAAAGTTCTCTTGGTTAGGGATTGGGTTTGTCTAGAACTTTTAAACAACCAAAAACACCATTATAGGTCATATAGGTCATAAGAACTACCATTACAACCAAACATCTAACTAAATGGGAAAGAAATTAATTTCTGCCAGTTAGGCAATACTAAGTTCTTAACCTTGTTATAATAAAAGCTGTCCCTTTAAATAGTTCAGTAAGACAAAGACTTTTCTTTATTTCCATAGATGGGTCAAAAGGTGCACGCAATACCTGATGTTCTATGGAGTAAATGCTCTGGGCACAGCAGAGTCTTCATACCACGGCACACTATTTTTTACGAAAAAAAAGAAAATGAGAAATGTAGGGAATGTAGGAAATTTCATGCCCAGGGAATCTTGTATCTACTCTGCAATTCATATATCTGAAAATTATTAACTATCAATGGGTTTCCCTGGTGGCACACTGGTTAAAAATCCACCTGCCAATTCAGGGGACACGGGTTCGAGCCCTGGTCCTGGAAGATCCCACATGCCACGGAGCAACTAAGCCTGTGTGCCACAACTACTGAGACTGTGCTCTAAAGCCCACGAGCCACAACTACTGAAGCCCATGTGTCACAACTACTGAAGCCCACACACCTAGAGCCGATGCTCTGCAACAAGAGAAGCCACCACAATGAGAAGCCCGTGTACCACAACGAACAGTAGCCCCTGCTCGCTGCAACTAGAGAAAGCCTGCGCACAGCGACGAACACCCAATGCGGCAAAAAATAAATAAATAAATAAATTTATTTTTTAAAAAATTATTAACTATCGAAAGATTAAAGTTATTTTTAATAAGATACTTTAGAATTTTTAGGCTTCCCTGGTGGTGCAGTGGTTGGGAATCCCCCTGCCGATGCAGGGGACGTGGGTTCGTGCCCCGGTCCGGGAAGATCTCACATGCCGCAGAGCAGCTGGGCCCATGAGCCATGGCCGCTGAGCCTGTGCCTCCAGAGCCTGTTGCTCCGCAATGGGAGAGGCCGCAGCAGTGAGAGGCCCACGTACCGCAAAAAAAAAAAAAAAAAAAAAAAGATACTTTAGAATTTTTAAAGTGTTTTAGTTTAGGCAATATATATTACAGTTAAAATGTAGTAAAACCAGTAGTAAAATTCTGATAACCTCCTCTCTGTTCTCATCTTAATGAGATGACTTTATTCTGAGAGGGTTTTCACATTTTCTTTGATCTCTGTCAAAACTCAGTGTAGCTGGAAGCAACCTAAGTGTCCATCAACAGATGAATGGATAAAGAAGATGTGGCATGTAAATACAATGGAATATTACTCAGCCATAAAAAGAAACAAAATTGAGTTAAAAGAAACGAAACTGAGTTATCTGCAGTGTGGTGGATGGACCTAGAGTCTGTCATACAGAGTGAAGTAAGTCAGAAAGAGAAAAACACATACCATATGCCAACACATATATATGGAATCTAAAAAAGAAAAAAAAAGGTTCTGATGAACCTAGGGGCATGACAGGAATAAAGACACAGATGTAGAAAGTGGACTTGAGGACACGGGGAGGGGGAAGGGTAAGCTGGGACGAAGTGAGAGAATGGCATGGACATATATACACTACCAAATGTAAAATATATAGCTAGTGGGAAGCAGTCGCATAGCACAGGGAGATCAGCTCGGTGCTTTGTGACCACCTAGACAGGTGGGATAGGGAGGGTGGGAGGGAGACGCAAGAGGGAAGGGATATGGGGATATATGTATACATATAGCTGATTCACTTTGTTATACAGCAGAAACTAACACATTGTAAAGCAATTATACTCCAATAAAGATGTTTAAGAAAAAAAAAAAACCTCAGTGTAGGGACTTCCCTGGTGGTCCACTGGTTAAGACTCCACACACCCAATGCAGGGGGCCTGGGTTCAATCCCTGGTCAGGGAACTAGATCCCACATGCTGCTGCAAAGATTCCACATACCATAACTAAGACCCGTTGCAGCCAAATAAATAAATGATGGGCTTAACAATAACCTGGAGATTGCAGATGTAAGGATTAACTAATTTAAAGCTCCAGCAAGAGAAATTATACAATCTGAAGCACTGAGAGAAAAATGGTTGAGCAAATAAAGAGCCTCAATGATATTTTGGAAAATATCAAGCAGTCTAACACACATGAAATTGGAATCCTACAGGGAGAGGACAGCAAGAAAGGGACAGAAAGTATTTAAATAAATAATTTAACTAAAATTTCCTAAAGTTGGTGAAAGACATGACTTACAGATCCAAGAAGCACAATACATCCCGAGCAGGATAAATACAAAGAGAAACACACAACTCAGTACCTCGTAATCAGACTACTGAAAAATAAAAATACAGAGAAAAATCAAAAAGATAAAATAAAAAATTATTAATAAAGAGAAAGAGAAAAATCTTAAAAGCTGCTGGGGGTCAGAGGATTACACAAAATTGACAGAGGAACAATAATACAAATGATGGCTAATTTCTCATCAGCAACATTGGGGCCCTGAAGACAACAGAATGGTGTTTTTAAAGTGCGTAAGGAGAAAAATACAGTCAGCCCAGAATTCTACATCTAGTGGAAATATCTTTCAAAAAAGGGGTAAAATAAAGATATTTCAGTTAAACAAAAAATAAGAGAATTCATTGCTCTCAGACTTGCACTATGAGAAACACTAAAATTCATTTTAAATAGAATTTAGCTACTTTCACCTAATTCTCTAAATTTTCAGGCTAATCATATGTGCTGATAGAGTTTAGGACAACGATTCCAAGTCTATAATGAAAAGAGCATTTGTTTTAATGGTACTGAGCTGTGTATAATATAAATCACTATTTCCCAGAAGTATGGAGGGGAATTTCGCTTAGATTGATCATAATTATCATATGAACACGGGTGGTTAATTTTTCTACTCATTTAGGTATGGGCAGAGAAGCTGAACATAGGGTGGAAGTATAGTTAGAACTTCTTTTGGAAGGAAGTTGTTGCTCAGGGTGTGGAAGTGAGTTGGCCAAGCATGGGTATAGGAAATGAAAGAGAAAGGGTGGAGTCTTTCTCCTGCTATAAAGCAAAAAACCATGGCTCCTAGTATAACAGGGCACAGTGAATGTCTCAGGCAATCTGATCAAATTCATTAGCAAAAAAAGCAGAATTAACACTTTTCCTCATGCACCAAACATGTGGAGAAGTCGTCTGAAGAGTTCCATTTCACTGAATCTTGTTCCTGTATTAGTATATTAGGTAGTTTTAAGAAACTTGACGAGGCCATACAAGGGAAAGCAGTGATCCCCTTCCTCGGCAATAGCATATGAAGCCCCCCAGATACTCCACCAGTTAGGCCTCCGCAAGTTGTTTAAACTACAGAGTAGTCCCCTAGAGGAGAAGACAGTAGGTCACTCACTTCTGCTACAGTCCTTTCCCAACAATCACAGACAGAAACACTCTAAATAATAGAAAACCCTGAAGAAAGGAAGTATATCACATGGGATGAGCACATAGATTTCGGAGCCTGACCGTATGAGTTTAAAACTGGGTTCTTTGTGGCTTTGGGGAAGTTTACCTCTGCATCAGTTTCCTTTTTTATGACCCTCAAGTGCCTGCCTTGCATAGGGCTCTTATGAGGATATGAAATATATGTTAGGTTATTAGCAGTATATGTATTTTCACAACGTGTTTTCTATTATAATTAAAAAATGAATGGTGTAAAATCCAGCTCTCTGGTTTCATCTGTCGATTCTACTAAGTAGACTCCCGGAGAACCCCCGGTTTTTGCAGGGAAATGGATTCTTCTGCATTTAAAGATATACATCTATTGGTTTTCCAGGCAAGTGTCACACCGAATAGTCACTGTTAAGCTGGTAATACTTAGGGCCAAATGGCGCGCACCAGTTGCCAGCCACAAGAGAACAGTGTGTCAAGGACTACAGTGAGAAGTGGGCTGTGACAAAGGCATTAGGTGAGCAGGTGGCTTCAGAGTGACAGTTCTCAATGGAGAGGACCAGAGACACTACCTCTTAAAGCTGTTGGGGTGGAACGGCGCCAGAGCCCAGATTATTTACACAAAGGAAGGGAGGTTCTCTTTAACGGGATTCTAGGATGGAACTCCATGTATTTAAGAGAACATTATACAACTTCACTTGTGACCTAGGCTGGTGTTATCAAAAGCTAGTGTCTATTAGACTTACAGAACAAAGTGAGAGACCAGAAAAAGCTAGCTTCCTAAAACAATCTGTGCTTCCTAAAACTTCCTTGGTGTGGGGTAATCCATGGCTCCTGATCCAAAAGAGACTTCTTTTCAACTTAAGATGGACCCTTTATTTGCAAGCAAGTTACCAAGGACAGAATTTGATGGCCCAAAATGACCTCTAGGCAAAGGCAACTGGCCCTGTTCATAAACCTTATCAAAATAATCCCAGCTCTGGTCAGCTTCTCCTTGGCTTTTACAGTCTGAAGGAGCCTTTCCCAGGAGGACCCTCCTCCAACCCTTCTGGAAGAGGTGGTGAGGCTGCCTGGTATTAAGTAGGGAAAATGCAATTTAAAACAAAACTCCAGGAGTCTGGCTACAAAATTCAGCTGTGCTCAGAAATGGATGCTTAACGCAGACACCCACTCCTACTGGGTTCTTTGTCAGTGTCAGGCCCTGGTGTTAACAGGAGGCCCTGGACTCTGGGAAGGAGGCTTGGGGAAGGCGGACGGGGATGGTGGGAACAAAGAAGCTGAGGCAGAAATATCCGTTCGCAGGACAAGTCATGCAAAAAGAGCAGGAAGAACACTAGTCAATTTTTTTAAAAAAGATGTTTCAGAAGGTTGGAAAGCCCTTAAAACTGGAGACTGGAATACGAATAAACTAAAAGAATTAAAGGAAATGTTTTAAAAAATAATGAAGTTTAAATGAACCTAAAGAGTTGAAAGAAAAAAGAAAACTAGATTGGAGGTTAAAATAGCAGACAATAAGAACTAAATTGAAGTGAAATAAAGGTTAAAATATTTTTGACTCAGAAAGTTGAAGGTCTAGTAAAAGAATAAGTAAAATCTGTGAGGTTAAAAAAAAAAATTTAAAGGTGAGGTGGCAGGCAGTACGAGAAATTGACTATGGTCAGCATGATAATCAATTAGGACGCTCTGAGGTGGACCCAATGTTTTCAGCAAGTCATCTCATACTGGACAGCAAGTTTTGCTCTCTTGTTGAATGAGTAAGAATCTGTTCATTTTGCTAGGGTGTAAGTTTGTGAAGTCTATACTTCTACATAGTTCTTGAGGCCTGACCATTCTCTTTCCTTAATTTCATATTTCATTAGCACCACCATCAGCAAAGTCTGACATTAGAATCAATGCTGTCAATTGATACCAGTTCTGGAAAATGTGGTTAGAACGTGACGTTATTTGGAGTCTATGAAAGACAAAATTTGTGATATATTCTGAACAAGGTCATTTAAAAATTTATCTTTGTATCAGCTATGATGAAAGACTTGTTAAAAAGTAATAGAACAACAAAACGCGAAAGAACATTTAACCCAATATGGTGTTTAAGAACTTTAAAAGCATATAATGAAATTCAGGGGCTATGAGAAATCATTCCTGCCTATGAAGGGATTTCTAAATGACTTCTACACAAAGCACTATTTTGATAACCTGGTTCTATATCTATGAAAATACCATTAAGTAATAAGGGACATATTTTTTCAAATGTCACAATCCAAACATTTTACCATTAAGCCTAACATTCTTTTAATGAGGTTTTATTACTGTGTCAATTTTAATTAGTCTTTGCTTTGCAAATGTTCTGCCAACTCACTCCAGCTTTTGTATTGAAGGCTCTAGGATATCAGCAACATTGGCTAACTCCTAATTTGTTGGATGTCTCCTATGCCACCATTTCACTTTTGCTGTTTTACTAAAATTTGTTGGTACCTACCCTCCAGTAACTGCCCAGTTTATGGGACATCCAGAAATTATCTAGTTAACCCTATACTAATTAAAATCCAACTCTGCATCTGGTTATTAAATAGACTGCAAGGCAGACCTTGTGAACGAAATTTTTATTTACACACTGTATCTAGAAGCAGATACATAAATTCTTTATACGATTAATTTCCAAAAATGTGCAAGAAATTACTAATTTGTTTACAAACCAAAACACGTATTAAAATCAATGGACTTTGGATAATTCATTCTGTGGTGTTCTCAGTACAAATGGTACACACCTGATTCGAAACATACAGAAAAGTGTAAACTACAGCAATCTGGATTGCAAGTATTAATTCCATGGCACTCCAACGACTATAAAATTTCTTTAACCCAACATGTACTTATTACAAAATTCTATAAGAATTTCTTATCATCTCTGGATGTAGAGTTTGGATCACTTTTCAGAAACGGCAGCTACACATTCGCCATGTTTTAACTGATTAATAAAAAAGGATGTTTATAAAAAATCTTTACAGGATTAAAAAAGTATTAAAAGAAACCGAATTTGTGATTACTAGCGTACCAATACTTTATTCTAGAATTTTAAAGTTATTTACGGAACTGGCGACTGTTCCTTATTAGAGTTTTCAACAAAACTGTCTATTGCTGGTAGCATGATTTCATTTTCAAATTACGACTTCGCATTCGATGAAAAGCCATGAACATTTAAAATACGTTACTTTGAATCATTCATAAAGCAAGTATCTCTCATATACAATGTGAAATGTACAATGATCAAAACTGGCATTTCTGAAAGCATTGTTAAGAAAGATATTCAGACTGGTAACACTAGTAGAGACACTGCATATAACCTACCTAAGATTTCAGTAACTTTTATCCTGTTTCAGTAATACTGGCTCAGAAATTATCATGTGTATATACTTGGGTTTTATTTCCTATATGCCAGTGATATAGCCTTTTGGCACATGATTTTCTTTAACAGCAAGATGGTTGCCCTGTGTAGCTGGTTTCCTTAAAAACTATTTTTAGTTCTATGATCGTTTCCTGTGATATTTTTTGACCTTCCAAAATTTTCACATTATTGCACCAAACAGAACAGTTTTCCTTAGAAAGAGAAAGAGACTTTTTCAAGTACTTTCTATGCTTTCTTATTATTTGTAAAATTGCATAATAGTGTCCTAGTAACACTGGAAATAGCTTCTGGCCTCCATCATGTTTCTGTGATGAGATATTTGATAAAAAGCAACTCTGATTCATTTATTATGGCAGAAAGATACAGCTTTCTTGTTTTCTTTTTCTTGCCTTGAGCTCAGCTTTTCAGAAACACATATTTAAGAAATGACTTACAGGTAGTGCCCATGTCATCTACGCTACCATTCAACAGAATCCAGAAATTCACCCAAATGCTACCTAGACGAAAACTACAGGTTGATTTCTCTTTTTCCCCTTTCCAATTTTAACCAGACTGTTTTACTGCCCTACAAAGCCAGTCTTTCACATTATGTTGTACTGCCTATATGCCAAATGGTTCTCTTTAAACAAAAGCAGAAAATATTGCAACACTCCTTTCTCTGTTTGTAAATAACTTCTTGGCAAATATTTTTATTTTTACTGATACGCTATCAGACCCTAGCAATTTGAAATTGGATTAGAATAGGGCATTTTACTTAAAAGTATTTTATATTATGAACATAAAAAAGCACATTAAAGATTGGCTTTCTGAATTAGAACAGTATCAAGACTTGCCCTCCATAAAAACACAAAATACAATTTAAAAACCATTTATATGGAAATTAGAATGATCTTAACTTGAAACCAAATGGCTAGATCTTAAACACATGGTATCATGAGGAAGGCGTGGGGAACAGGCTACGCCCACATTAAGATGGGGTTCAGGGCAGTCCAAAGACCTCTGTGCACCATGATCTCACAAAGAGTACATGTAAATGCTTCTAGAAACATGGAGAAGCCATCTCAACATTTATTATTAATACACAGTGACTCTGTGACAATACCTGCCATCTAATATAGATGCACAGGGACTTTTAACTCACCCTAGATATATTTTAAATTGTTTAAAAATAAATAGTTTTGCAAAAAAATAGTTTAAATGTCTTGCATTAATTTGATAAGTTTACAACTCTGTAATATTTCTTAATCCAAATAGCTTACAATGAACACTTAAATTATATTATTACAGTATACTCCATATTCCATCTTATTAGGTGAAAACATATCAGAAAATGAAAGAGGAGTCTTTGTCACAAGGTACAATCAAACATTCCACCAAAATTAAGTACCTTTTCCCCTTTAAGTCAAAATATCATAACAGATCTTATGGCATTGTGCCTTTTCTTGGTAATTCTCAGTTGACTCTAAAAAACAAAGAGAGAAAAAAATGGGGATACTGCTTATGTCTGAATGACAACGCTACTAAATTTGATCTGAGACCTTTACTCTTGTTATTAAATGGGGGTAAGAGATAGGAAAACCGAGGGACAAAGGAAGAAATGTCTTAAATTACATGCTTCGTCTGAGAGGGAAACATTTCCTTTAAAGTTATGTAGCTAGAAACATCTTCTGGATGGAGCAATTCCGAAACACTAAAGAATCATGCAGTAAATAAACACTGCATTTCAAAATAAAAAGTATTGGAGGTAACATACTCCACCCCCGCCCAAAGGACTGACTCAGAAGAGATGAAAAAACTAATGATGTCAATTTACTAAGGACTTAAAAAGAAACAAATAGAAAACCTATTTTTAAAGGTCAGTATATACGGTAGGCAAACACTTCCATACACCTGATTGGGTTTTAATATTTTTCTTACATGGTGCTCCACAATCTCCACAGTTTGTCAACTCAAGTCACTGGGTTTTTTTGGTTTTTTGGTTTTGTTTTTTTGGTGGGGGGGAAGGAAGGGTCAAATCTAGCACATCTCAATAGTGACTGCATAAAAGAAAAATATAAACCCAACTTTAAAACAATGTTTTCTTTCTATTCAAATCAATTTAAAACTTTATATAAACTTTATGTTGCAAGAGGATCTAGTCCATTTATGAAAATCATTTCTACATCAAGTTCACCCAAGAAAATGTTGACTAAGCTAAAGAAATCACAGATAAAACATTTTACCAAAGGAAAGTATAGATAACAATAAAACTGCTTAACACCGGAAACTATGATCATCTAGTATTTCTTTAATAGTTCTAGTTCCATTAGGTCTTTATATGTTACGCCAATTTGTACCAGAGTTTAATGACAGAAAAGGCAACAATTTCTAAATTGGTGGTATACATTTCTTTACAATTCTGTAAGGCCATTTATTAAAACAGACAAACCACAAGATGAAAATGAAGGCAACAGAAAAGTCCAACTTCTCACAACCAACATAACAGCACAACCTTAAAATAATTTAGAACTGAATGTTGTAAAAGATATGTAGCAGATCTCTGTTCCATTACCCAAGATTATGTCAGTTCATAATTCTAAATAAATCCTTCTGAAGTATGAAATTAAAAATCATTTTCAGTGTAGGTGTGACCTCTGTGACTTATCACACGGCTATGTTTACTCAACACTATCTTTGAAAACGGGCCATTGAAAGAGACATAACAATGTTCATTCTATAAGTTTCATTTAACTTTACTTAGGATTGAATACACATGAAATGTGCTTTTAATGCATAAAAATCACAGTGGATAGCAGCAAAGGACTGGGGGCGGGGTGGGTAAGGAGAATCTGATTAATTCACATTGTGATTATTCTGCACACTGATGGAAGATAGTTCACTCTTCTAAAAGCTCAAGACTTCCCTTTTTAAAGAACCAAAGTAAACCCAAGACACCTTGCCAACACTTGCCCACCCCTAAACGAACTGGTTACTCTTTTACACATAAAACTGAAACAGTATGGCAGCAAAAGATTTTGATAGCAATGGAAAGTCTGTAAACTGTATTCCAATCTCTTTTCCTTCCTCCCCAAGTGCAAGACGCAGGGTTCTCATAGCCTCTCAGTAGTGCTTCTCCTGTAAATAATCCTTCATTTTGTTTGGCAGAGGCAGCTTCTGAATCAGGTCTATTCTGGTGTACTGACGGATGACGAACCGGCACAGGTACTGCAGGGAGCGCACCTGCATGAAGCGCGACACGGGGTTGGTCAGCCTGACGGGGTAGGTGGCCGAGCCCGGCAGGCGAGACCGGGAGTAACAGAAGGCCCCGTTCTCGGAGTCCCTGACTGAGTGCTCGATCAGGTCCACGATAGACGTGTGTCCTTCCACGTCCGGCTGTTCATAAAAGCTAAACCTACCATTTGAATGTTCGATTCTAGTGTGAAGGGTCTTGCCGTGCGAGCGGAAGCTCAAGCTTAAAAGGTAGCGGTCATCAGAACTGTCCCGAACGAGGAAAGAGCCATCCGGCACGTTGGCCAGCTTCCCTTCTGCCTCCCAGCGAGTGATGGGGCCCCAGTACCATCCCTGTTTCGCAAGTTTCTTCAGCTCCTCCGTAAGGCTTGTCACGACCATGGGACCACTACTCTGCACTGAGTCATAAACTCTGGCAACCCCGGGGGCAGAGTTAGGATCGAAATTCAAGTGACAGCGCATACTTTCGGCCACGTGGGCGTCAGAGCCGGCGAGCCCGCCGAAGTTCCTTTGGATCTGATTCGTCTGCAGGGGAGGTAGCAACGGTGAGAGTGGCGGGGCGTCGTCGGGACTCGCCCTCGGGCTCTGCAGCACGACTCCCGTGGTGCCGATCAGCAAGCCGTTCACCGACTGGTCCACGAAGATCTCTGGGGCCACCACGAGGTCCGGGTCTACCTGATTCTCGTCTTCGGGGAAGGAGCCCCCTCCCACCGGAGGAGGGACCGCGGAGACTTCCATGGGGGAGGAGCCGTCCAGACAATAGCCGCGCGGTCCTTCCAGAGGGTACATCCCCTCCTCCAAAGGCACAGTGTACTGAATGTAGTCCTGAGGCACGAGTCCGATAACGACAGGCACATGTTCTTCCAGGTGGAGATGCAGGTCCCCATCCTGAGACTCAGAACTCTTGAGCGAGTTCGTCTGTTCTTGGCACGCGGTGTCGGCCTGGAGGTCGTGGAAGTCCTTGCGCACGCCGTTCAGGGCCGGGCCCTGGCCAGGCGAGTGGACCAGGGCCTTGACCCTCACCTCCATCTTGATGCACGTCTCCTCCGACGCGGTGGGGCGCAGGGGCCACGGCGTGGGGCTGTAGTGGTGGCTGCGCAGCGAGGTGGACCTCATGGGCCTCTGCGCCCTCACGTCCTTGAAGACGATGGGGGCCGAGGAGGAGGAGAAGGTGTCCTCGTCCGCGGAGCCCCCGGAGGGCGCGCCGCCCTTGCCCTTCGGCTTCTGTTTCGCAGACAGCCGTCTTTTCAACGTACCCATTAGGCTTTCACTTTTTGATCTACTCTTTCCGCCTTTTTCATCGTCACTGTTGAGATCACAGCTGGCTATATCTTTCCCATAGCAGCTACCAAATAAGGAATCCTCTTTTCCAAAGTCACTGGCTAGTGATGGTTGTTGTACAACCATAAAATCCGCTTCTTCTTTACTTTTATTCAAGTTGAAAGATTTCCGGAAGGTTTTAAGACTAATCTTCTTCATTCTGACTAGTTACCTAATCCAAGGGAATCAATTTCTCTCTGGAATATTATCCTCGAACATCTGGAGAGGCTGCACGCAATGCTGCATCTATGTATTTTTCCCGCTTCATTTACCCTTTGGAGCCATTTTCTAAAAAAATGCAAAAAATAAAAAATGTTAGAAGGCCACATTAAAAAATATCTCCACAAAAAGTTTTATTTTAGTCACTTTCAATCCTTTAGCTTCTGAACAAGGATGCCTGAGTATGTTTATAAGAAGGTAAGCTCCATTAAGATGTATTTTTTCCATTTCACATAGCACAATGCATCACTGCCTACTACCTGATCAGCGCTGGACAAATATTTGATAATGCTTAAAGAGCAACCCCGACTCTACCTCTTTCCTTTCTGCACCTTACTTTGATTTTACCCTAATTACGGTTTGTGTTCCTTACTTCCTAACACAGCTCTAACAGAGCCACTCATCCTCTTCACACTGATCCACACCGTCCCCGGCCTCTCCAGCTACCAAGCTACCAGCCTGTGTCCTGCAAACGGCCAGCACTCAACAGAGAAGGCCCCACATCCGTAATAAGCCTCATCGATTCTACAAGCTATACGTATTTTTAAATATTCAAACATCTGTAAAAATGAATTAAAGCAGTCCCATCATCTGTGATGAGTTATCTAGGAAAAGCCTGGAAATGTCCTTCTATAGCCATGAGTTAGTTCAGCGAGAACAGGGCCCTTCCACCTTCGCGTTACCAGTACCCTGAACAGCCAAGAGCGCCCCGAGAGGGGTACTTGCAGCTTCAACACTTTCACCTGCAGGGAACACTCCTAACAACTAGATAAGTACAATTCATCATAGTAGCAGAAACTGCATTTATTTGCCTTAACAGGTAGAAATTGGTGACCTGAAGACTAATAAAAGCCTCCCTGTGTTAAGTGATAATTTTCTGGCTCGCTAGCAATGAACCCAATTTTGTCCACCAAAAATCTGGGCATCAGTTCACACAGATATTAAGAAAACGTAACTACCAATATCCATAAAACCAAAGGCTGTGAAAACCAGACAAAACAAACATGTTTTGCCACAACAACAGGGACGTTGCAAAGGAAGTAACGTTTACAATAATAACCGAACATCAGCAAATTCTCGATAAACGAGATCAATGGATCGGTATCCAAAATGGCTTGTATCTGGTCTGTCTGGAGCGTCACCCCCACCGCCTCCCAAACCCAAGCATGTAAATCTATTTAAAGCTCGATGTAGACGGTCAGGCCCAGCTGACTTTCTAGGCATGGTATAAAATGTTAATTCAGATTTCTAATTATTAGAGAAGTGCAAATCAAAACTACATTGAGGTACCACCTCACATCTGTCACAACGGCCAACACTAAAAAGTCTACAAATAAAAAATGCTGGAGAGGGTGTGGAGAAAAGGGAAACCCTCCTGCACTGTTGGTGGGAATGTAAGTTGGTGTAGCCACTGTGGAGAACAGTATGGAGGGTCCTCAAGAAACTAAAAATAGAATGACCATATGACCCAGCAATCCCACTCCTGGGCACATATCCAGACAAAACTCTAATTCAAAAAGACACATGCACCCCTATGTTCATAGCAGCACTATTCACAATAGCCAAGACATGGAAGCAACCTAAGTGTCCATCAACAGACGAATGGATAAAGATGATGCGGTACACAGATACGATGGAATAGTACTCAGTCATAAAAAAGCACAAAATAATGTCATTTACAGCAACATGGATGCAACTTGAGATTATCATACTAAGTAAAGTAAGTCATAAAGAGAAAGACAAATACCATATGATATCACTTATATGTGGAATATAAAATATGACACAAATGAACCTATCTAAGAAACAGAAACAGACTCATGAACACAGAGAACAGACTTGTGGTTGCCAAGGAGGAGAGAGTTGCGGGAGGGATGGAGTGGAAGGCTGGGATTAGTAGATGCAAACCATTATATATAGAATGGATAAACAACAAGATCCTGCTATATAGCATAGGGAACAATATTTAATATCCTATGGTAAACCATAATGGAAAAAAAATATTAAAGAATGTATATATGTATAACTGAATCACTTTGCTGTGCAGCAGAAATTAAAGCATTGTAAATCAGCTGTACTTCAATAAAAAAAGAGAAGAAAAGTTCAGTTTCAATCTTAATTATGAAGCCTTTTATTTTTCTACTGCTGTGCCTCGTTTATGCTATTTTCCTCCTCCTGATAAATGTTCTCTTCTTCTTTCCTAATCCACCTTTCAGGAAATTCCTTAAAAAATATACTTCCTCCTTAAATATTCTCTGATCACCCAACCAGAAAGGAGTTCCCCTCCCTTTTCTGGACTCCAAATACTCAACCTGTACCTCTTTAACAGTATGTCACACAGTGACTTAGAACTGCTTGTATTCTATTCATGTCTTATCTCTCCAACCAGATTGTAGTACTAAAAAATAGAGACCATGTCTTATTCGTTTTTTATATTCCTAACCAGGAACTATCATTAGATACTTAATATACACTGCTTAAACTCTTTGATACCAAATAAATATTCCTTAGCTGTCAAGTAAATGGATAGAAAAATCCACACTGTGCAAAACTGGCTAAATCTCCTCTTATCAAAATAAAGCACTCCATATGGCTGATTCGCTTTGTTGTGCAACAGAAACTAACACAGTATTGTGAAGCAATTATACTCCAATAAAGATCTAATAAAAAAATAAAGCACTCTATCTCCTATAAGAATCAAAAGTCATTATTACAAATGATCAAGGATTGGCAATTCCACGTAAAAAAAGACACACAGAAAAAACACGTGTCTATCTGTTAGCAAGCTCTACCATACGGGTAATGGGTGTCTACTCCCATACTTCACATGGTATGCGTTCAGACATGTGAAAACTACTGAAGAAATTCCACCAAATAAATACTAGTAACGAGAAGGAAGTAAATATACTAAATTACATCCCACCCCCCAATACTTAGTACCATGTAGTTGTATAAGTACATCTAAAAATAAAAAGTATCTTTGATCTCACAAGTTGAGGCTGGGTGAAAAGTAGCATAACAATGGCATTACCTATATAAGTACTATGCTGTCATCAGGTCCAAAAGAAACATAAGGTTGTCCTCAGTCTCAGAATATTACAGTAGGTGCTACAGACTGTCCTTTCTGCTTGTAAGCTGCTTTTCATAAAGTCCTCTACTGCCCTTTCCCCCTCCCATTTGTAAGATACTCTACTGGATCCAAGAGGAGTTAAGATGTGTGATTCAAAACTAAGAGATGAAATCTGTGAGCTCCAAGATGGGTGAAAGAAAACGACAGGTACACCAATATGTATAAAATAGATAACTAATAAGAACCTGCTGTATAAAAAATAAAATAAAATTCAAAAAAAGAAAAAAAAACAATAGGAAGAAACTGGACAGACACAATCTGATAGAGTATCTTTAAGCAGTCAACTACGAACATGACCAACGATTAAAAGCCCTAAGTCAGACCAGGCTGTAAATAAAGACACAGGGGAAGGCATAGTGATTCCTGATTCTGCTTCCTAGCTGCACCCTAACCTGCTGCATGCTAGCGTGTGGGTAAAATTCACGAGTGCGTCTTAGTGGTTCTGCCAATCTGCTGAACTCACAGACCAAATACTCTATGTTCCTTTCTCTACCTGTCACTTTCCTCACACCCTCAAAGGAGTCCTGACCTACAAAAAAGGTCTTCTGTCTTCAGAGAAAACTCTGTACGTGGGAAGAATGCACCTCAGTGGTAACAGAGCCAGTGGCCCTAAGGTCCCGGTACTCACCATTTCCTGGGAGAGGCTGCCTGGGCCGTGCAGACACAAACCAAGTAAAGCAAAGAGGACGATCGTTGGTAACTGTGACAGATACCATGAAGGAAAGGGAGGCTATCAGAGAACACCAGGGTTCCTACTTTAGGCTCCATAAACACATACGACACGTATCCAAGGCCTCTCTGACAGCCAAATATTTAGGCTAAGGCTGGAATGATGAGAAGGAGCCAGTCGTGCAAAGGAAGGCTGAGTGAACAACTTTCTAGATTGAGGGAAGAGCATGTGCAAAGGCCCTGAGGTGGGAAACTGCAGATGCAAAACTGAGAAGCCCAGTGTGCCCGAAGTCCAAGGCGTGAAGGATGAGTGGGCACCAGACAGGCACGGCGAGGTACCTGGGTCTGGTTCGAAGTGCAATGAGAAGAACTAAAAGGTTTCAAATATGAACATGGTCTAGTTTATATATGCACTTCCCAGTTTTGAGACCACACATCATCCTCTCCAACACAGACACAAACCCATCAGGAGTGTAACTTTGTTGACAAAACCAACCAAAGAAGCCCACAAAGAACCCAGGGGTCTCAAACTGCCTCATCTGAAAAACAGATGAACAGTTTCTGAATAACAGTAAGATGCTAACCACGCGGAGCCACCTGGAGGTCTCGGGGAGGCTATCCAAGTCCTCCTCACAGGCCACATGCCTCCTAAATTCTTCTAACAATGGATGGGTGGGGAGAGTTCAAGTTCAACATAAAGCACTGGAGAGACTCAAACATGAGTCAACTGCATATAAAGGTTTTATTCATAGCTAGTTTCCATTTGCAAGCAATTCTTCATAATGCCCCAATTTTGTGATATAATTTTAGTGAATTACATTCAATTTCAATTCTGGTAGGAAACAGTTGTAGTTTCAAACCCTTCAGGGTCCACCATTTATGGATAGGCCAGTCATTAGAAACGTGTGTGTGTGTGTGTGTGTGTGTGTGTGTGTGTGTGTGTGTGTGTGTGTGTGTGTGTGTGTGTGTGTGTGTGTGTAGGTGTGTAGACACAGTTAATGCAGCTAGGAACACATACAGACTCATCCCGAGGTTGCACGGAAAACATCTGCAGCACGTGCCCAAGCTTTAGGGATTCACAACCAGGTAAGTTCTGAAAAGTAGGTTCAGAGGACGAAAAAGGATTCAGAACATGAAGTGGAAAGGAGGCCTGAATAAGAAAGAACACACTGCAGGATCCAGGCAGCCTATAAGAAGGCAACAGCCTCATCTCCTGCCCACATACACTCTGGTCTTCCTCGAATCCAACTGCCAAACTGCAGGAAGAGTAAAACCCGAAAGAGCTTTCCATCTCACCCAGTGAAAAACAGGTCTTTACAGTGGGCTGCAAGGCCGCACATGATGTCACGCCCCCATTCCTATACCACTCTTCCCTTGCCCTCTCCACTCGCGTCCTGGTGCTCTGAGAATACTAGACACGTGCTGCCATTGAGGGCCTGGGCGCTGGCTGCAAACATTGCACAACCAGCTCCGCCCCCGCCACTTCTTTCAAGTCTTCACAACTGTCACTTTCTCAGTGAGACCTGCCCTGATCATGCCATTTAGGCTGCAACACAAACCCGCTTACCATGCTCACTCATTTTCCCTGGCAGACAACAGAACTGTCTTAGTAGGTTCTCCGTCACTCTCCCACCTCTTTAAAGAACATAAGCTTTACTAAAGTAAGGATATTAACTCTGCCTTACTCACTGATGTGTCCCAAGCATCCAGGAGCACAGCACGGGCACAGGAGGTGCTCAGTAACTAGGAGTCAATAAATGCTAGACATGCAAACCTAATCAGGTATGGTGAACGGATCCCCTGCCCATCTTCACCTTCCTCACTCCCCACCTCAAGCAATAATTCACCATCATTTGGGAGAATGTTACAACACTCCTTAACATGGTCAATAAATTCTATACAATCTGGCTATTTTTGATGATTTCTGCTCCATTCACATTCACCATATTTTCACTCAACACACAACTTCTTAACATACTGCTCCTTTGATTTGAACTGTGTTTTTTTTTTTTTTTCCCATTCTCCTCCTTGACTAATTCCTTCACACATCAGCTCATCTGTCAGTTCCTCAGGGAACATACCTTACTCTTCCTGATCAGGTGAAATTCCCCAATTACATGATGTCAGAATACTGCACACCTCTCTGGCCTACGATTTTTATCTAGGATGTATGCTTACATCTGTTTGTATGATTATTCGATTAATACCTATCACCCCATCAGACTATGATTGACACAAAAGAAGAGACTATGTCCATTCTTTTCCCAGCATGTTATCGCAGCACCTAGCTTGTATCTGGCCCAAAGAAGGCACTCAATAAATATTTGCTGAATAAACAACAAAGTAAAATGAATGAGAACACTGGCCCACAATGACAGGTGACTTGATGCTGATGTATTTAATTGCCTCAAGAGCAGAACCGGTAACTGCCTCTGACGTGGTAAGTATTACATTTAAATTACCCTTAGTAGATCTGGGGTTCAAATGGTTCTGCTTCCCACTATCACATCCATTTCATAGAAAACAAGACTGATAACCACAGTAAAAGTACTTGGTAATTATCTACTTGATAATTATTCCTTTTTCAACTACCAAACCATATGCAACTTAATATAACATTCAATAAACAAAATTCAATCCTAAACATTAGAAACTACAAAAAGTTCTAGTAGGCCATATGGTCTTTTATCTCTTCCCTTCATTTTCTAGGCAAAGATTACTCTGGAATTTTTAAGAGTATCTGTTTTTCTGTTTGCACTTCTAAAAATACACGCCATCTTTTTATAGGATTACCATCTGTCTCATCATGCCGAAGTAAATGTTCTGAATTAGTTTCACTGCTTTTCTAATTGTAAAATTTTAAGTTTACACATATACTTGAAAATGTGTATAAAGGTTCAAGGGGAAGTTTTAGACATGAATACTTTATCCATACAGGCAGAAGATAATATCTTCAAATAATTTCACAATCTCTTTTTTAAGGAATGATTGGAGGTAGTCATGCTTGCCATTGTAAAATGAAAAAACTTAAAGGACAACATCAAAACAACTACCTAACCTTCAACAAACAAAACAGCATTATTATTGCCACTTTAAAAGTGAGGAAACTGAGTCTCAGGGAGATTAGAACTTGCCCAAATAAGTTAAATAATTTGCCACGAGGAAAACTAGCAGATCCAGAATTTGAACCTGGATGCTGACGCCAAAGCTCACATTTCCCCTATAACAAGCTGCCCTGTTGGTCGTGCTCGTGCTTAAGTCAGTGGTTCCCAAACTTTCCTGTCTTGGGACCTTTTTGCCCTTTTTAAAACTACTGAAGGCCACAGTAAAGCTCTGTCTCTGTGGGTTATATCTACTGAAATCGTTTCTTAAAAGTTAGTTGCCCTGGGCTTCCGTCGTAGTGCAGTGGTTAAGAATCCACCTGCCAATGCAGAGGACACGGGTTCGAGCCCTGGTCCGGGAAGATCCCACATGTCACGGAGCAACTAAGCCCGTGCGCCACAACTACTGAGCCTGCGAGCCACAACCACTGAAGCCCGTGCACCTAGAGCCCGTGCTCCGCAAGAGAAGCCACCTGCGCACCACAACGAAGAGTAGCCGCCACTGGCAGCAACTAGAGAAAGCCCATGCGCAGCAACAAAGACCCAACACAGCAAAAAAAAAAAAAAAAAGTTAGTTGCCCTGGGAAATCTGAAACCATATCAAGAATTTCTTTATTACATTTAATCCCTATTAGAAATTAGAGATTTAATAAAAATATTTATTCATTTTTAAATGACAATTTACTCATTACATGTTAACATAAATAATTTTTCAAGAAAAATAAATACATTTTCCCAAAACAAAAATTCAGTGAGAGAAGTAGTACTGTTTTACATTATTGTAAATCTTTTCTCTGTCTGACAAGACAACTGCACTCGTCTGTGTTTGCATTCAATCTGTTACAATATGTTGTTTCAGTTAAAGTGTAAGAAGAAAATCCAACCTCCTACAGATATAGAACTGGAAAGGGGAGGATATTTTATTTAATAACCTTTTCATAACTGTGGATAGTCTTCTTGTGATACTAGAACAAAATCAAGTGCTAGTTTCCTAAAAGTTAGTAGTGCTAAGAAATCTACAGCCATATCAAGAATTTTTTTACTCTACTACATTTAAATCCATTGGTCTCGGTGACATTTTGAATGAATCCTTTATGCAGGCATGATTTTTTAACATCATGTATTAGTTATTTCATTATACAATATCAAAAAATTACATTTAATATCACCACTGATCTCATCAGAAAAGTCTGTAAGTACTGGGAAGCAGTTAAGCAAACAGTGGTAGATAGAAGTTTTCCACAATTCTAACTTTTGCTTGAATCTAACATGGGCAACGATATTGTCAGTGAAGAGAAAGGCTTTACTTTGACCATTTATAAGAAAATATCGACTGAACACTCAAGTTGATTAACCATAGTTTGTCTGTCAATTGTTCTTTTAGGTTAAAAGTGGCGTGTCATGAAAGAGCAGTTAGTTAAGTAAGTAACTCAAACAAAGGCTCAAGGCTTCGCTCAAGACACCTTCATTAGCATGTGGTACAGTGCTTCCTACACATTTCCATTTCATCATAAGGATTTTGAAAAGGTGTGTACTCAAGGTCAAAATGTAATAAAATTAATAATTTTTATAGCTTCATCAATGACATTCTTAAATGTAACTGGAATTTTCTTCTTACTACAAGTGCTTGGAGGTGAAGAACATATGACTACTATGAAAGTTTAATACTATTACACAGTTAGTGCCATTGCTTTGTTCGTGGTAAGGCACCATCAATTTTATTCACATTGCTTTTGCACCCTCGGCAAAAATGGCGATACAGTGAAAAAGGCAAATGTTTTAGCATTATTATGAAAGGGGATCCACAAACCATACTTTGAGAACTGATAGCTTAAACTACCTGTGAAGACAGTTTAAAAGAACAAAGAGAAAGACTTTTAATGTAAGCAAAGCATCCACATTAAAAATCAGCAAGATGGGAGGTTCACTGTTGTAACCATCTCTCTGCATTTCAATTTCCAGCCAGTTTCTGAGCGTGACATGGCTCATGCCCTCCCAGGTCAGCTCCTTGAATTCTACTCCACTGCTCCTGAATCTGTCAGGTCACTACCTGCCATTACCTTTATAAAAAAGGAAAAATAAAAAAGAGACTACTAAAGCCTTTCCATAAAGGGAGAAGTAGAAATGAGGGAAAGAAACAGACCATATAAAAAAAGAAAATAAGGTCAATGGCCAATATAACAGGAGATGGAATTTAGGTCCCAATGTTTGTTATGCCAATAAATATGAATGGGATACACCCAACTATAAAAATAAAGAGACTTTCAGATCTGGTTTTTAAAATCCAATCATATGTTACATAAAAACAACACACTAAAACCAACTGCCTCATAAAGTTTCAAAACATCATAAAATTTCTATTAGCCACCTCTTTCCGATTCTCCTCTTCTTCAGCATTCCTGTGATTTTCTTATTCTATCAGCTGAATTATATCTACTTGTATTCTATTTGAGATCAGGAACACTATCACTTGGTCGCTTGTTAGACCCCAGTAACTGAAATAGTTCCTGGGCATTGCTGATGCTCATCCAAACTTTTCTGAACTCAGAGTCTTTTTTTTTTTTTTAAAGTTCTTCCTACAAAAAAAGTTAATCGATTTGTAAACACTAAATAAATGCAGATGGCTAAAAAAATTTTCTGCAGAATTAGGTGTAAGCAAAACCGCTCTAAAGGACTATGAAAACGTTACTGCAGAAAATATCTCAGCCTTCGTACGAAGGTTGCTTTGCAAGTGGGATTATAATTTTACTTAAAAGAAGTGCCAAACTGGAAATCAAAGATGATGCATTATGGAAGGCTGGAGATGACATAATTCAAACTGATAAGAGTTTTTAGTCACTGATTATTTAAAGAAAAGACATTGGTCCTACACTTGGAAATGAATGAGAGTGCATATTTGCTTCTTTTAATTTAAAATAAAATGTTTAAAAGTACATGAGTGCATGTTTCAGTGCAGTTTTTTTTGTTTTGTTTTGTTTTTTTGCGGTACGCAGGCCTCTCACTGTTGTGGCCTCTCTCGTTGCGGAGCACAGGCTCCGGAGACGCGCAGGCTCAGTGGCCATGGCTCACGGGCACAGCCGCTCCGCGGCATGTGGGATCTTCCCGGACGAGGGCACGAACCCGCGTCCCCTGCATCAGCAGGCGGACTCTCAACCACTGCGCCACCAGGGAAGCCCTTCAGTGCAGTTTTTCCATTAACTGATAAATATCAAACCTAATTATTTTGGGAAAAAATCCTCTAATAGAAAAGAATGAAAAAAGGCATAAGCTAACAACAACTGGCTGTCATAATCAAGAAAAAAGGGAAAATGTGTTTACACAAAATTAGAAATGGAAAGAGCAATAAGTATGGATCTATGAGAAATCAAAATATGTTAAGAGTACTTTGAAATGCTATGAAAATCAACCTGCAACTCAGATGAAATGGATAATTTTATGGCAAGTATATATTACCAAAATTTGTATCAGAAGAGGGAGGAATCCAAAAGAGGCTGACAGTTGTCAAAGAACCTGAGAAAGTTATCCAAGAACTACCATGGCCCTCTCTTCCCTTGGGGAGAAAAAGTGACAAGTCACTATAGATATATGTCAAATACTCACTAAACTACTTCAGGGCATAGCGAGGAAAAAAAAAAAAGGCTCCCAAATTTATTTTTGAAGTCAAAAGAACACTGATACCGAAACTGGACAGAGACAACAAATTCTAAAAAACCAAAACACCAAAATCTCACTTACGAACACCGAAACAGAAATCTCACTTACGAACACCGAAACAGAAATCTTAAACAGCAGCAAACGTTCAGAGTAGTGGGGGGAAACGATTCAACTAGATAAGGTACATCCCAGGATGACTGGCATGGCTGTATATTTGTAAATTTATTAGTATAATTTATCATAGATCAAAGAAGCAAAATCATATGAGCATAGCTATGAAGAACAAAAAAGATCTGAAAAAATAACATCAATTTCTGACTTCCCCCAGAAATAGTCTTTGTAAAATTGAAATAGATGGACATTTAACACGATACATATAACAAAATTATGAGCCATAATGAACAATGAAGAAATGCTGAAAGCCGGCAACAAGGATGCCAATTATCAATACTTTATTTAGCATTATTTTTAACATATTAGCCAATTAATTAGACAAGAGTAAGAAATAAGTATAAATATTGGAAAGGAGGAGACAAATTGTCATTATTTACAAGTGACATGATTGAATGAATATCTGGAAATACAACAGATGCAGCTGAGGAACTATTAGGGGGGAAAGAAGAAAACTCAGTTAAGTAACTGCTTACAAAATGTATATGTAAAAATCACTAGTAATTCTATATTTTTTAAAAGCTGGTAAGAAAATACAATAAAAGACTAGATTCTACTTATAACAGTTTTTAAAAAGATGAAATTAATGTTTTAAATGTCCAGAACTTCATGAAAAACTCTAAAACTCCTCAGAGGATCATAAGAGATCTAAATATATAGAAAGACTTATCTTGTTCTTCAATAAAACAATTCAATTCTGTCAAAATATTAATTCAAGATCCCATGAAAACATCAATGATGTCTTTGCCAGAAACCTGATAAAATGATATTGAAGTTAACTCTGACATATAAACAATGAAAAAAGTAAGGAAAATCCTAAAGGACAAATGAAGGAGGATGAGCTGCACTGGATGTCAGAACATACTGTGAGCGCTTAAACCTGGAGGGACAAGGACTAGGAAGTCAAGAAACAGACCAGACACATAGGAAAGGCTCTGTAACTACGACAGGTGGAACTACCGGAGAAAAGGTGGGTTATTAAAGAGACGATGAGAGTAGGTTGCAAAACCATTTGGGAGTGGTGGGGAAAGGAAGATTCTGACTTTATTTCTTATGTAAAAATAAATTCCAGAAGGATCAAATATGTAAACAAAATAAATAAATAAATGAAAGTTGAAGGAAACTCTTAAAAAACTTGCACTGCAAGAAAGACTTTCTATGCACAACATAAAATCTTGACTCCATAAAGAAAAAGATCGACAGATATAACAATGCAAGATGTATAAATTTCTGGATAGCCAAAAAATGGCATAAAGCCAAAAAACAAACTGGAGGAAAACTGCCAACACATATGACCAAGGATTAATTTCTGTCACATAGACCATGCTCTTAGAAATCAGTAAGAGAAAGGCACACAATCCTATAAGCAAACGGGCAAAATATACAAAGGAACAGTTCACACAAAAAGAACGATGGAAAAAAAGAAGTCAAGCAAACAAGTAAGAGAGAAATCAGGCAAAGCAGGAGAGGGAGAAAATGAATTCAAGTGGCCAGTCAACACCCTAGAAGATTCTCAACTCATTCACCACGAAGAAATTAAAGGAATTTGGGCGAGATGCGAACTGTGCTACAATGAGACTGTGATGGTGGTTACATGACGGAATGCATTTGTATAAACTCAACAGACTGTACACTGTAAAGGGTGTTTCACTGTACATAAACTGTATATCAACCTTAAAAATTCACTAGAAAGGAAATTCAAAGCAAAACAAGATAATATCTTTCACCAATGAGTTTGAAAAAACTAACAACGTTGGCAAAGGTATGGGAAACTAGCACTGATAACTAATTGTTGAAGTGCAAATGGGTACAACTTGAGGAGGACTATTTGAAAATAGTTATCAAAATCTTAAAATTCACATATGCTTTAACCAATAATTATGCTATTAGGAATTTGTCTTTTGGATCCATATTCATGCCGAAAACAGGAACATATGGAAAACGATGTTCGCTACAGAATTAAAAAAATAAAAACTAATATTACTCGATCATTTACCTAGTAATGGCCTACTGTTGGTAAATACAGGCCCCATATTGGCCTAATATGTGCCAGGCCTTGGGTTAAGCCTTTGGAATACACTGCGTCTCGTTTAATCCTGATAACCCAGCGAGTTCGGTACTAGGCACAAGAAGTATATAGCACGGTGGGCAGCACTCCTCTGAAACCAGAATGCACGAGGTCACGTATATCCCCAGGTCCACCTTTTATCGGTGTGTTATCTTAGAAATAACAGTATCAATCATGCAAGTTAGTTGTGAGATTTAAATGTGTTCGTAAATGCGATGTCCTTAAAAAATGCTGACCACACAGTAAGCTATACAGGTGCTTGCAGCTAAAGGCAGTCATAACAATAGTAACATTCCCATTGCATAAATGGGGACGCTGAGGCAGAGATCACAGCACTTGCCTAAGATCACAGAACTGATTCTACAGAACGAGTCCACTTAATCACTACACAAGACTTTTGCTGCATAATTTATTTTGCTAAAAATGTGGAATTAATCTAAATATCAGGGAGCAACAATAAAAATACACATCAAAAATCAGTGGACTAGTTTAATAAATTATAATCCATCAATACGACGGAATATTATATAAAGAAAGGGGTCTAAGATATATTGTTGGAAAAAGGCAAGTTACAAAATAAAATGCAAATATGATCCCATTTGTGTACTTATTTATATGCCTAAATATGTATAGTAAATGTCTCAAAGAATATCCGAGTATCAGTGATTACACTTCTAGTGAACAGGAAATGGGATCAGGAAGCCCTACATGCAAGACATACATTTTCTACAGTAGATCTTCCTGTGGCAATGGAGCAGGTTTCACTTTACTACAGAACAATGACCACCCTCTCCCCTTACAAAAGAAAATCTGCAGCCTGTGTAAAGGAATGTGTGTCTGTGTGTTTCAGCCACCTGGTGTCATGAAAAGCAGGACTCTGATGCCCTCAGGGTCAAAGGTAAGGTCTCAACACCTTTCCTTAATCATCCGTCTCTCTAAACCTGCTTAAACTGTTCCCAGTTCTCCCCAGCTTCTTATCTCCTGATCCATCTTCCCCTTTGCACCTTGCCTTGTCTCATTCCATATACCGCACTCTCTTCTTTCAGTCTTTTGCTTCCTATTCACAACCCAGACTCTCCCAGCAGCTCTGATCCCTATGAAGACCAGGAATGAACACCTGATCCAGCCAAATCCCTGACATCAAACCACCTCGGTACCACTGAGTTCACTCCATACAAGTGGTTCTCATCATTCACTACAATTTCTGTATGTTTCCTTAACTATGCCCACCTCTTTGCCTCCCTCTCCTACAGTATTTATCACTCCAGCTCACATACTTGTCTTGACACTGATAAAACACTGCACTTCCTTGAACAGTATAAGGAGATAGCTGCAAACCACAGTAAAAACACAGGGATGAAAGATAAAGTCCTTACCCTCCAGGCCCTTAGATTCTAGTAGAGAATTTAAGTAAGCAAGCATTTGCAGAAGGGTTGTAAAAGGAACACATTAGGATGGGACCATCATTCAGAGAGACCTAACTCACACCAGGAGGAAGAGGGGAGGTGTCCTGTCACTACGACTACTAACACCACCACAAGCACCACCCACTAGGAGGTTATTATGCACTAAAATGCACACTAATCTCCTTGAATTCTCACAAGAACTCTGTTTGGAAGGTCCTATCTTTATCTCCATTTTATAGAAGAGTAAACGAAACCTTAGAATATTTAACAACTGGCCCAAAGTCACAAAGGAAGTTGCCAAGCAATAGACACAAGAGCCGTCACGTGTCACTTTATCTGTGTTAACACAATATGGAGCCTGGGAGGACAGAGCCTTGTGGTTCTGAGCAGAGACTCTGCAGCCATCCTGCCCGAGTTCAAATCACAGCCACCACCGCCCAATGATCTTGGGCATCCATGCCTCAGTTTCCTCATCTGAAAATAGGAATTAAAAAGTATATACCAAAGGGGATCCACTTCTGGCATGATGGAAAGGGAAGCTAATAAATCCTCTCTGTAAAAAGTAACTATAAAGCTGGGTCAAACTGTCAAAAGCAACCATTTCAGCATTTTGGAGATAAACTAACAGCATACAACTGAGAAGCTTATTCATAAAAACCAGTGAACATTGGGACTTCATTAAAATTATAGACTTTTGTGTTGCAAAATGCATCATTAAGAGGAAAGAAAAGCCACAGACTGGGAGGAAATATTTGCATACCATATATCTGATAAAGGACTTGTACCCAGAACAAATACATAAAGAACTCTTTAAGACTGAATGAAAGACAAATAACCTGTTTTAAAATGGGCAAAAACTTAAATAAGACCTTTTACCAAAGACATACAAATGGCCAGTAAGCACATGAAAAGGTGCTTAACACTACTGGTCGTGAGGACAATGTAAATGAAAACCACAATGAGACACCACCACCCACCCACTAGAAGGACAAGACCCAGCCTTAACAAGAATGCAGAGAAACTGGAACCCTCCTACATCACTGGTGGCAACGTAAAATGAGTTGGCTTTTAAACATTTTTCTTTTTTCCTTATTACAGGAAAGAATGATTAAAATGCTTCACTAGATATACAGAAAACAAAGATTTATGGAAAGGCAGGTAATTTCAGACCCCTAGGAATCACTCCGTATCAGTTTATACAGATCATCTACTTCCTTTTTTCTACAGCTGTATAGTACTTGTGTATTGTTGACGTTTTATTCTTTTTGTGGTGTCTTGGAGAACTTAAGTTTCTCACTGCATTTTAGTCGAATTTGTTAAGTCTTCCCTCATTGTAGGCCGATTCTATTGTCTTAAGAAATTCTTTCAACAATGAAAGCATGTATCTCCTGTTATTTCCTATAAAAAAGTATTAAAAGTTCTGCCTTTCACATGTAAGTCCTTGGTTAATACTTGGTTAGTACTGACTTATGTGTGTGGTAGGGATTAATTTGCATTTTTCCACAGGGATAACCAATTGGCTCAACACATTAACAGAAAAATACTGACCCTCATAAGAATCAAAGAAATGCAAATTAAAATAGTAGTGATTTTTCACAAGTCAAATCAGCAAAGATTTTTCTAAATGATGATGTTCCCTACTTAAAAATGTCTTAATATACTTGTAAAAAATCACTTGGCTATATGCAACTCTTAAAAATATTCATACTTTGACCCAATAATGCTAGTTTTATAAATCTTGACTATGAAAACAAAACATAACAATGTCCCCTGCATTATTATGTGGTGAAAAATAAATTTAAATTTAAAAAACCAGAAACATTCTAATTTCCAACATATGAGAACCGTAAACAAAATTCTTACACATCTACACAATGGAACTTTAGGGAACCACTAAAATTGATATTTATACAGTTAAAAATAACATGGGGGAAAAGTTCATATTGTTCATTTGTTAAGTGCAAAAACACAGGAAACAAAATCTTATGTAAAGTGTGGCCTCGATTATGTAGAAAGAATAGGGAGGAAAATCAGACCAGAAAGAAATACAGCATAACTGTCAACTGGATCATAGAAGACTTTGTAAATATTATTTTCAATACCTTATTTTCAAAATATTCTATAATAAACATGGAGTGTTTTTATACGAATAAAGTCTGTAAATTTGTTCGTTCTTAAGGTACTTTTTAAAAGGGAATGGCTGAGTAGATCCATCAGGTCAGAGCAGAATGCAAGGTCTTTTCTTGGCTTTTGTACATGGCATGACTACCAAACAGAAAAGTAAATCAATAGTTAAGAATATTGCATTATTTTTGTTTTATTACAAACTAGATAGCCCCCTCCTCCTCAGCCCACTTAAAATAACTTTTTGCAAATCTGACATTACTTTTTATTTGGTGTATGAAATATTCAAAGTTTAAATGCTAAGAGTAATAACCCCACCAGCTCTTCAATGACCTTCTTCCCTCCCTACTTCAGCTTATATCCCATGATTAATCACCATCATTCCACAGCTCATACCTTCAATTCCCTTCCCCCATTCTCACTCTGAAAAACTCCCCTGGCAAAACCACAACACCCGTTAAATCTGACTCTCCCTGCGCCACTCCTGCACCCTTATAGGGAACGTGGCTGGAGAAACACGTGACCACTCTGGCTGGTCTCACTTTGTAGTCATCACCATGAACCTCAGATGGAGCCTAAATGCCGCCTGGAAATCAAACCACATTCCCCTGGTCCATTCACCTCTCACTTTCCTTGCCGACCATGTCACATCTTTCCTCATACCTCCAACACCTATTCCCCCATCTTCAAGCTCAGCAGATGGCCCAGTGTCCTATTTCACAGAGAAAACTAAGAACTTCAGAAGAAAACTGCAGACTCTGACACCACATCAACCCATATCCATCCTTTATTATATACATCCACGCACCTTTCTACAGGGCCCCCTCCACTGGTGTGCTTGGTCTCCTTCCGCTTCCAAAAATTTCCCTCTACTGGATCACTCCTAAAAATGTCACTTCTCATAGATACAAATAAACTTGTCCTGACCTCACTTTCCCCACAATCTATGGTTCTACCTCTTCAATCCCCCTGCAGCAAAACGCCTTGGGAAAATCATGCATACTTGAGATCTACAATTTCCTTTCTCCCATTTTCTCTTAAACCCAAGCCAGAGACCTACTATACCACCATTACACAGAAACTGCTTTTGCCAAGGTCACTCATAACGTCTCCATTGCAAATCCGGCACGGGCTCTCAGTCCCGATCTTACACACTCTACCAGCAGCATCTGATACAGCTGGTCACTCCTCAGATGCTCAGCCTCTAATCTCTTAATGTTGGGGCACCCTGCACTCAGACCCTGGTCATTTCTTCTCTATCTACACTCACGTCCCTCAGCAATGTCATTCATTCTCATGCATGGAATAATGATGTGTCATCCACTCCCAAACTTCTATCTCTTTATTTAGCCCAGTTATAGTCAACTCCCCTCTTGACTTTGCTGCTGCGCTATCTTATAGATATCTGAGACTCAGCATGTTCAAAACTAAACTCTGGATTTTTCCCATCCCACCCCCAAACCTGCTCTACCTGCAGTTTTTCCCACTTTCACTTATGGTTGCTCCATTCTTCCAACTGCTCGGATCAAAACCTTCAGAATCACCCATGGCTTTTCCTTCTCTCACTCCACATCCAATAGCTCAGGGGTTCCCAACCCCCGGGCCTCGGACTGATACCAGTCCTCAGCCTCTTAGGAACCGGGCCGCACAGCAGGAGGTAAGCGGTGGGCGAGCGAGCGAAGCTTCATCTGCCACTGCCCATCATCATTGCTCGCGTCACTGCCTGAACCATAACACCTCCCACACCGCCAGCCCCAGCCCTGTGTCCGTGGAAAAACTGCCTTCCATGAAGCCGGTCCCTGGTGTCAAAAAGGTTGGGGACCGCTGCAACAGGTCACAAAATCTCAATTCCTATCTTCAAAATGTATGCAAAATCCAATCACTTTGGGGTCCAATCTCCACACTGGACCAAGCTGCTGTCCTAACTTGCCTGCATCACTGCAACGGCCTCCTAATTAGTTTCCTGCTTTCCCCTCTGTCCCCGCCCCCACCCCAGTCTTCTCTCAACACTGCACTGGTGCTCAGGGAACTGGCACCAGATGCCTGTCACTACCCTGAGTAACAAAGTCCTGTATCTCTGACCCAGGAGTCTCATGTCTTCTGGCAGCAACCATGAAACTGTTGCTGGCTAACTTGATAGCTTGCAAGGAGGGTAAAATCTCCAACTCCTCACGAAATAACTGAAATGTAGTAAGTGTAATAGAATTGCTTTCACTTCTTTTAGATCCTCTGGATCTTCACACAATAAGCTTTATTTTAAAAAGCAATATGGGGACTTCCCTGGTGGCACAGTGGTTAAGCATCGCCTGCCAATTCAGGGGACATGGGTTCGAGCCCTGGTCCAGGAAGATTCCACATGCCGTGGAGCAACCAAGCCTGTGTACCACAACTACTAGGCCTGCGCTCTAGAGCCCACGAGCCACAACTACTGAGCCCACGCACCAGAACTACTGAAGCCTGAGCGCCTAGAGACCATGCTCCGCAACAAGAGAAGCCACCACAACTAGAGAAAGCCTACGTGCAGCAACAGACCCAACACAGCCAAAAATAAATTTAAAATAAATAAATTTATTTTTTTAAAAAAGCAATATGAATATTTGCATGGCTACAAACGGTAGACAGAGACATTTAAACATAATCAAATTAAGAAAAGTAGACTTAAAGTTGCCATATAATTTAAAATTAAGAATGAATTTATAATTACAGCAAAAGCTCTAATAAATTTTCTATTTTTAACATCTTTATTGGAGTATAATTGCTTTACAGTGGTGTGTTAGTTTCTGCTGTATAACAAAGTGAATCAGCTATATGTATACATATATCCCCATATCCCCTCCCTCTTGCGTCTCCCTCCCACCCTCCCTATCCCACTCCTCTAGGTGGTCACAAAGCACTGAGCTGATCTCCCTGTGCTATGCGGCTGCTTCCCACTATCTATCTATTTTACATTTGGTAGTGTATATATGTCAGTACTACTCTCTCACTTCGTCCCAGCTTACCCTTCCCCCTCCCCGTGTCCTCAAGTCCTTTCTCTATGTCTGCATCTTTATTCCTGTCCTGCCCCTAGGTTCATCAAAAACACTTTTTTTTTTTTTAGATTCCATATATATGTTAGCAATATGGTATCTGTTTTTCTCTTCCTGCTTACTTCACTCTGTATGACAGACTCTAGGCCTAATAAATTTTCAAGTGATTCAAATCCCACTTTGTGGGCTATATACAAAAATACAATGTAGCACTAAGTTCGCTACATGACACTGCGTGAGTCTCAGATTCCCCATATAAAATAAAGAGGCTGATCTCTAAAACACATCAAACTCTAAAATTATCTGATTCAATGAAAACAAAAATATGCAGAGACTTAGAAATTTAACCTGTAGAGAAGTTTTGTGAGCACTTCGAAGTATCTTTTCCTATAATTGTGTTCAACACATTGCTATTAAATTGAATATAAAACAAATGTTCATAAATTCAATCATTTAAACTGTTAATGGAGCTGGCTTATAAGATTTGATTAATGAAATAAACTCACTGTCAATTTTTTGATTCAGATTTTAACATGTTGTATTTAAAAAGTAGTACACCTATTACCAATTCATTACTGTCTTTATGTATATACATGCTAATTTTTAAAATGTATACATTTTTACACCTTTCCAGGAACTTACCAATGTTTTAGCTAAAAACATAGTAAATCCCTAGTCTCACCACTTCCACTGCCTATAAGAAAGTATTAAACCATTGGTTAAACTACGAGTAGGTAAGTTCCTTTGAGAATTTTTTGACTAACTGTTGACAATTAAGTAGGGCCCAAATATCTGTTTGCTGTTTATTTTTATTCTGGGACAGGGGTGCTGTACCAAATAGTATAATGATGGAGTTCCTTCTCTACTTTTCTTTCTTCAAAATTTGTTCATACATAAAGTCTCTTAAATATAATGAACTACCAAAGCAAAAATTTTTAACTCCTAATGGCAACATGCACATAAAAATAATTGAAAAGTAAAACAATTGCTTTGACCGCTTTCAGCCTTTAGGTCTTAACACAAAGCTCCAATTTAAAATGAAATGTGTCAATTATGTGTTCAAGTGCTTTTGCATAGAATATGTAAGAGTTTTTCATTCAATCTGCATTAGAGAATAAGAGATTTTAGTTAAAACAATCTTTTCCTCATTTTATATAAGTATACCTAATAAAGAAGAGCAGACTGGGGTACAAAAAGTAATCCACAAAAGATTTATCAAATGTATATTAAGAGTGACTGTAAACCACATTCACTGATCATTAGCGATAAAGGGCATCCTGCAGAGCAATAATTATTCAAAAGAACGATACAGTCCTATTAAGCAAATATAAAAATCTTAAAAAATGGAAAAGGTTATACACACTGTAAAATGATAACTTAATTATCAAAAGTAATCACTTATTATAGGCTGCCAAACAGGGGATCTCTTGACGCTTTTAAAATGATCCAACTTAAAAATAATCCATGTTACCCACCATAGATCAGCAGGCATTTCATAAATTAAGTTGCACAAAGTTCAGTGACATAGGTGTGGCTTCATGACAGCACTAACTGAAAACACACTGAAAAGCTTTATTTAAAGAAAAATTAGATTTGGGTTTCCCCCAAAGTAAAAGACTTTAATATTCACTGAACCTAGCAAAACAAACAAAAACTATTAAAAAGAAAAAAACTTTGGATGAGCTTCTAATGAAACATATACTTTTTTATCTCCACACACACGCACACAAAAACACAAGGACAATGAAAACTGGAAAACAAATGACAACAGAGTTAACTGGCTTAAACAAATGAGAGAAAGCTGAAATCTAAGCCTACTGGAAGGGAAGGCAACAGAAACAAGCCTAAGAAAAAATATCGCAAATCTGAAACAAGAGTCAGATGCTATTTATTAAAAAGTGGGGGTAGAACAGTTAGAAAACAAAAACTCCTATAAACCAAAATAAAAATTCAACGGAAGAAAAACTGAAAAAAATTCTCCCCCAAAAAAAGAACCAGAAAATTAACCGACTTAAATATTTGAGAAAAGGCTAAAAAAATTAATATATCAATCCAGGAGGTCCAACATCCAACAAAAAAAGAGAAAATGAAGGGGAAAGCATTACAGAAGAAAAATTTAAATTTTCCCCTGAACTGAAGAACACAAGTTTACACACTGAAGAATCCATGGAATGCTCAGTCCACCCAAAGAAGAAAAAATAATAATCAGGCACATCGTGGTAAAATTTTAAAATCTAGACAATAGCAGAAATATACTATAAGCTTCCAGAAAGAGAAAAAAATTACATACAAATGACTGGGAAAGAGATGGCAACTGACATAGTGATAACACTGAAAGCTGGAAGTTAGTGGAGCAATGTCTCCGAAATGCCAGGAGAAAGTCTGCTTCCGATGCGGCACACGTTTACAGTCAGCAACCCTTCTGAGCACACGCACGTTTCCCCGCACCCCTGCAGGGCCACGTGACTGGTTCTGGCCAATGGGTTGTGAGCACAAGTGACATGCGTCACTTCTGGGCCAAATATTTACGCCAGCTTGTGACCTGTCAGCTCTCTTTTGCACCTGCTGTGGCAACCTGGAGCCATGGGGTGATATGACGGGGAACTGCAGGAAGATGCCAGAGGAGCGCCAGGCCCCCAGCAGACTGGGTGAAACCAAGCAATAAGCATTTACTTACGCACTGAGATTTCAGAGTTAATCTGCCATTGCAGCATAACCTATTCCATGCTGACTAAAACAGTAACCTAGAATTCTATACAGTCAGGCTGTAAAGCAAATATTTAGAACATAGACATTTTCTGACATGCAAGGTCTCAAACACACAGGCACACACACCCCATCACCTTACTAGGAAGCTACCAGGAGGTTAAGCTCCATCACATCAAGGAAGTAAACCAAGAAATCGAAAACAGGTAACCCTACTTAGGAGAGGAGAGAAAAGAATCTCTAGGTTGACGGTATAGCTCGTACTGCTCAGCCTGTTTGGGATACTGTCCTTGCCCTCTATAGCTCTTCCCAAACACCCTCCAAGAGTCGGCTCAACTGTGACATCCTCCATGAAGACAGAAATCCAAATTTCCTGGCTACCAGAAGTAAATGAAAACATCTTGCAGCAATAGCAAGAAAAGAGTTGCATTCTAAAATCTGTCAGCAATGTGGTTTGTGACTCGGGCAAATTACGTAACCACTCTTAGTCTCAATTTCCTCATCATCTGCATAAGGATGAGGTTATCAGAAGGTTCCTTCTAATTCTAAAAGGCAGTAATTCTGCCAATGTACAAAACCACGAAGTCCTAATACAATTCTATGTTTGGTACATGCTTACATATTCCGACAGTCAGTGATATTTGGTAATAATGTTATTCCCTGAATATATATATATATATATTTTTTACTTTAAAAGCAATGTCAACAGACAAAAATGACTATTGTCAGAGGGATGATGATATTTCGTTTAAAACCCAAACTCAGGTTTAATAACAAACACCTTCATTATTATAAACATCAAAACAAAAGGAAAATCATACAAGTCTACCAGTAAGAATTCATCTTACTTTAAACGTGTGTTAACCCTGTTGCTAACACCACCCAGTGTGTCATTGGTGTGGCCAGAATAATGTCTATCACTGTTAGTACAACAGCGAGCAGCACCGAATAATAGGTCATCTAGAGCACATGCTGAATACATCTTTTCTAAATAGTTCTGAAGAGTAACATTAAAGTCTTAAAATTGTTTTTGATAGAAATTTTATCTAATAAGAGCCATATATTCCTCTGCCTTCTTAAAAGAGACACTTTAAACACAAGTGTGTACATTAATCTCATGCTGTATATAGACAGACGCCTCTTCACATGATCAGATTTACCTGTTGGAAGATTTCAGGACGGCATAGTGACGCTTGCAGGGTTTACTGATGCTCAGGAAACTTCGTCTCCCAGGCCTTCAGAGAGATGTGGTGTTTTCTTCTTTCCTTCTTCTCTACTACTCAAGAGTCGGCTCCCAAGGACAATGGGATAGCCACCGCTCCCCAAACATAGTCTCCAAGTGTGATGCCCTTTTAATAATTTTAAGAAAAAATTTCAGTGTGATGGCTGTTGAGAGTGATAAGACAATATTAAAACAATCAGTAGGAGAACAAGCGCCCAGGGCCTTGCAGGTGGCCACATGCAGTACCTTTCTGTTCTAGGTTTCCCACCAACTGACCGCAGTGACCCAGAGCCAGTCAACCCACCGCTGCTTACACTGCACCCATGTGTAGCCCTCACAATTCTAGTAGCTGCACCAGTAATACTTCTGTAGACTCCCACTCTCCTTCCTCTTTTACTTCCATTTTTCTCGTCTCTTTGGTCTCACACCGACTCCCCACATGCGGCTTCCTCAACAAGAAAAACCAAGTCTTATGCAGATATTGCTGATTAACCAGAATACTCCTTTTAACTAATCACAGTGCGTTTTAAACTAATTATTACTGTTAGCACCTGTTATATGCCAGGCACTGAACTCATACACTTACATGCATTATCTCAATTATTACACCAATGTTGAGGAAGGCACCATGATTATTTTACAGATAAGACAAATAAGACTTTGATTTTATTTTAAAAACCTACCCTATAAAATCACAGTGTTGAAATGCAAACTTCGATCTGCAACCCTATGAGAGACTGCCTTCACCAGCTGCAGTCAGTCACCCAGGTCTCTGGCTTGTCTAATTCCTAACGAGTTCTTCCTTCCTGCTTAATTCTGAGGATGCCCGAGGTTCCAGACAACTGAAGCTTTACCTTGCTAAGCTCTGTAAGGCAGCATCAAGGGAAATGTGCTCTGGGGCCGTTACTCTCCTCACACTCCAGTTAACTGTGCTTCCAGAAGCGACAAGAGGCCTGTGCACCTTCACGACCAGCCAGTGGGGCATGTGAGTGAACTCAGACACACATCGCGGTTCTACAAGAAGATGTAGTCCTCCCTGTGTGGGGATTTGGGGCCATGTAGTGTCAAGAACGTTGGCCTTATCAGTGCTATGATTTATTCAGTTGAGCAGATCAACTCAGCCAGGGATAAATAAAAAACACAAAAAACCCAACGGATGGCTAAGATCCAGCCAGCACATCTCTGCCTTTAACAGACAAACGTGTAAAAGCTACAAGTGCTTTCTGTTCACCGTGCCCCCCTCAGTGGCCAGGCTCCATGCCATGTGTGAGGGAGGCAAAGGAGGAAGACCACAGCCCACGCCCTCCACAGGGAACTTAGTAATGAACATTGTATCAGAAACAGACGAATTGATAAAATGGGATTACTGAAGGAGCTGGAAGGAAGGGTGGTCAGAGAAGGCTTCTCTGAGAGGGTGACCCTGAGAATGAACCAATCACAGGGGGCACCACTGAAGAGCAGTCTAGGAAAACTGTCAAAGGGGAGGAAGCCAGACGCAGCTTGGAATGTTGAGGAACAGAAAGGCTAGACCACACCTTTGTGCTAAGGCGGAGAGAGGGTTGTTCAAAGTGTGCTGAAGAACCAGGCAGAAGTCTTGTGGTCGATGGTAAAGAGTTTGGATTTTACTTTAAACAAAATACATGTATTCACAGTAACTGTGACAGATAGATCATCCCCACCTTAGCCCCACATGAGGAGTAGGCTCAAAGGGGTTATATAATGGGTTCAAGGTCACAAAGCTAGTAATGTACACTCTTCCCTAAAGACCTAACACCTCTAAAACGTCCTCTGTGTGCAAAGGGAGAATGGAAGTCTTAAATGACTTTATCTAAGTCTGTCTATTCTTCAAACATTAAGGAGACCAACAGTCACCCAAAACAAACGTCACAACAAAGTAAAACGTAATGTTTGTATGAATCATCAAAGATGACTCTGAAGTTGGTTTAAGGTAAAATGTGCCCTCAGTCCAAAAGCCTTCCCTACTTACTAGCTAAACCAACATGTTGTGCAGCATAATAAATTAACCATAAAAATATTAATGACAATTTCACTCTCAATACACTTTAAAACATGTCCCACTGCTGTTTCTCTCTCTCTCTACCTGGACAACTCTTTCAATCAAGCTAGTCATACAAGAAAGTTTCCCCTTTTTATGACACATACTAATATTATAAATTTCTCCCTTGCAAAAGCAATAATTTTACAAAATTACCCAGGCGCCACAGATGTGTCATTTCCAAAAGTGGAAGAGGTCAGGGATGAGGACAGAGAACTGAAATAGACAATCTTCGTTTCCCATAAAATGCAACAAGCAGAAAACAGCAAAAGGTGATCTTTTTAACTCTTGGTCATTTACCTACCTACCCTTATTAAGTATCAAAATAGATACATACACACTCATTAGTTATTCGAGATTATAAATAACGTGGGGTATTTGACCTTATACTTCAGTATATTTGTGTGTGTATGTGCGTGTGCACCTATCCATTTCGCATGACTGTGTATTTTTAAGCTAGCGATAACAGTAACTGCCACAAATTCAGAAATGGGCGTAACAGTTCCCTTTTCTGGAGTACGTTATGACTTTTAAATAAGATCACACAGGCACTTCTATGAGCAAAATAAAAGATAATGTTAGTAACACAAAAGTTTCCTGAAAACTGACCACAATGGAGAAAACTACCAGAGTTTTCTCTGCAGAGTGACGTTACCCAACAAGACAGGCTTAAGAAGATGCTTCCTTCTGTTCCCTAAGAAGAGGGCCATTGAAAGAGCACTCAGGGACTTCCCTGGTTGCACAATGGTTAAGGCTCTGTGCTCTCAGTGCAGGGGGCCCGGGTGCAATCCCTGGTCAGGGAACTAGATCCCGCATGCATGCCACAACTAAGAGTTCGCATGTTGCCACTAAGGAGCCCGCCTGCTGCAACTAAGCCCCGGTGCAACCAACTAGATAGATAATTTTTTTTTTTTTTTTTAAAGGAGCACTCGGGACCATGAGATGAGTAGGAATCCATTCAGTACAGCCGAGTTTCCCTCCCAGGTCATGGCACAGCCCAGGATGACTGCAGCCCAGGTCAGTGGCACCCAAACCCTTTCTCTGCCACTCCCTGCAAGGTGCTATGGGGAGGGTGCTAGGTGACACCAAGAGTGTGCCCCTGGGTCCTGCAGACGCCGTGTTTAAGGCCTGCCCATCTTCCCACTAAAAGAAGGGAAAGGGGCAGCGCCATGTACTTCCCATCAATTCAGGAGGTATTTAAAGATCATAAAAAAAAAAAAAAGGCAAAAATGTTTCAGAAGAGATGAAGGGAGCTGTAAAAAGGGTAAAGGTTCAGGTGAATAATCTGGGTGATCGTACCCAGACCAGTGGAAAGCACTTGCCAAGTCACAGGTGAGTTCTTCTAAAGTGTCCTAGTTAAGCCCAAGGTCAGTGGTCCAGCTTCCCCCAAGGCAACAAGGAAACATTAGGGCCAATGTCGGAACCAGAGGGTTGAGGCCACATCTTCTCTGCTGTATATTCTGGAATGGCTTCCGAAACTTACCCCATCCATGCTACCTGATGCGGCACTGAGAAATAAATAAGAAAGCGTGGGGAACGGATCACAGGCTATGTTTTCGGGTTTTCTCTGTGAAACGTGATAAACAACCGCCGTTCATGTTTCTAAACAAAACTGATTCCCCACAGCACTAAACAGTCCACTTAAGATTCATTCATTCAAGTAAGCTAAGTAGATTTTATGTTGTGATATTTGTTAGGTTAACAAAAAAGGTCAGGATAAATGTACACCTACTACGGTTGAGAAAACCTCAGACATTTCATCTTGAAGTAGATAGCAGTTTACTTTTGCTTGAATACACATATATCCTTATTCCAAGGAACACGGTCCAGGAAGAACATATTCGGAAACCATTCACATTATAATTGTGATTACTACGTTCTCCGTCCTCATACCCAGTAAAGCGGCATATCGCCTTTTCCGGGGTAGACGTTCACGAAACATCTGCTGAACTGAATTCAACATTATATATTTCATTACCGAAAGCCTGAGCTCCGCCACATATTCCCACCTGGCCCTGAATTCCAAAAAGTACGGATGGCAACCCAAAATTCCACATTCCGACTAAATGTTAAGGTGGCCTACAGGCGACCGCACACATTCCAAGTTCTGCGCCAGGACCTGCCCCCGAGAAATGTCAGTAGTTCTGGCCCAGAATGAACCACAAAGGTGTACCTGAAGTTGTCAACACCTGAAGCAAATTGAAAATCAAGGCCCGTCTCGGGGGCGGCTTGACATCTCTAGTCCCCACGCACGCGCGAGCCCGTGAGGGTCCGGCGGCGCCTCCACGCGCGGAACAGACCAGGGTCTCGGCCAGACGCGACCCCCCGGGGTACGGCACGGGCGCGGCCTACGGCCCCCAGCCCGCCCTGCGGCCGCCGGCCTACAGCCCGGGGGTCCGAGCGCGGCCGAGGGGCTGCGGAGCGCGCAGGCCCCGCGCCGCCGCCCCAGGCCTTGCCGAGCCCCGGCCTCTCCCCGGCGGACTGCGGGCAACAAAGGCGGCGGCCCGGGCCCGGCGCGCGCGGCGGACGAGAGGCCGAGGGGTCCGGCCGGCGCGCGGCGGAAGCAGGCCTCAGCCCTCCCCAGCCCGGCTTCCCGGACGCCGCTCCCCGCCGGCCCGGCCCCCGCCCGCGGACCCGCGGAGGCGCGCAGGGCCTCACGCCGCCGGGACCCTCGCCGCTCCCCGCCGGGCGGCCTCCCCGACCCCCTCCGCGCCGGAGCCGCCCCGCCGGCCGGAGGAGAAGGGGCACCGCCGTGGCCGGTTCCCCGGGCCGCCGAGGAGAGGGGGCGGGAAGCCGAGCCCGGACCCAGCCTCCAACTCGGCTCCGCAGACGCTCACCCGGCGGCCGCCCGCTCCGCTTCCTCGCCCAGCGCCGGCGCGACTGCCGCGCTCGGCCCTCCTTCCCGCAACTCCTCCTCCCGCCTCCTTCCTCCTCCTCCTCCTCCAGGAGGGGCGCGCCGGGCGCCGGCTCGAGCTGGAGCCGCAGCTGAGGAGCCGAGCCGGCCGCTCCGCGCCCACCACTCGGCCCGCGGCGCCGGCGGGCGTCGGCGCGGGGGGGTGGGCCGGTGGGGGCGGGGGTGGGGGCGTGCGGGGCGGGGCCGGGGGCGCCGCGGGGCCGGGGGGCCGGTCCCCGGCTCGAGTCGGAGTCCCGGCATCTGCCCGCGGCCGGCACGCCCCGCCCGCGCCCGCTGGCTCGGACGCTTGTCCGGTGCTGCCTCTGCCTTTGCAGCCTCCCCGCCTCGGCGGCCGGGCCGACGCGGAAAGGAAGATGTCCTCGGCCCCCGGCCGCCGGCCCTGCCCTTGTCCCTGCGGTCGGGCGGCGGCCTCCACGCGGCCGAGGTCCGCTCACCTGGCGCGGTGACCCGGGCCCGGTCCCCGCGGGGAGGGAGGGACGGGCGAGCACGCGCGCCCGAGCAGGGCCAGGGAGGGAAGCCCTTCCCCACACCTTGTCTAGCTTAACCGTAGAATGTGCTTATTAAAAGAAAACCTATTCCTTGTTTCAAGCCATCTGCTTTTCCATTTAGTCCTTGTTAGTGGGGTTTTATGCAGGAATAGTTCACTATTGTTTGCGCCGCCGAATTCCAAGGTAGTGTGACGTAAAGTTGCGTGTTGGTGACTTGACTCATTTCTTTGGAAATTGAACCGTCCCAACATATAGCAATAACAGCAAATTGGAGTTTTGCCAATGAGAAGCAACAGGAACATTTTTATTTCTCTTTTCATCAAAGAAAAGTGATTAAAGTGCATTAAAATCTAACTTAAGCTCTTTTCTCTTGTCCGCCATCCTATGTACGGTTGAATTTGCTCCTCGCCATGTCTTCCCACAAGACTTCAGGATCAAGCGATTCCTGGCCAAGAAACAAAAGCAGAATCGTCCCATTCTCCAGTGGATTCCAATGAAAACTGGTAATAAAATCAGGTACAACTCCAAGAGAAGGCATTGAAGAAGAACCAAGCTGGGTCTATAAGGAGCCTCACATATGAAGTGGCACACATTTACGCTATCAAGGTCAATTCTTACCGTATCAGAACATCACTAGTGTCTGGAACAGCTGCCTGTGTTTGATGGGAGAAATGGAATGGCTCTCTCCTCTTTTCTTGATCTTTCCTCACCACTGCTCACTGTGTAGCTCAGTATTAAATATGTGAAACCTTTTGTTGGAAAAAAAAATCTAACTTAATAATTGTTGGCTTTAAAACTTGTATTTCTTGAATAGTATGGACCTTTTAAGGAGGAAACAAGGCTAGGGAAAAAAGTCTTAAAGTTGTTCCAAGGTGAATTTGTAGCTGAATTATACCTCAGTTAAGCTGTTATCTTTAAAAAAGTGCAAGTAATTGATCTTAATTCCTATAAATGTTGAATATATAATTCTCATCCAAACACAAAATGATTAATAATTTAAAAATTGGATTGCCAGATGATTCAATTGGTTTGTATGACTGAATAGTATATATAAGGTTGATGTCATTTGTTATATGTGATTCACCAGACCTTCTGTCATCTTCAGTTCTTAGTTGAATTTACCATTATTGTTACCCTGATTTAGATACAACTCAATTCTCAAATATCTAATCACAGTTAATGTTGACTGAAATAGAATGGTCAGAGAGCTCAGTGATAATCGTAAGTGGTAATTAGAAAAGAAGCAAACTTTTCAACCCACCCCTCTTGTTGTAAGCCCTTCAGAAGGAAAAGACATGGCACAGATTGGAGTATCAGGGGGCTGGTGTCTCCTTATATGATGTAAAGAAGGCCAGCTGGGGGCCGTCAGGGCTTGATAAGCACTAAGCTAGCAGTGGACTGAGCTGACTCCCAGGAGACAGGATCAAGACACGGGCTTCTGAGTTTGGCAGAGCTGGTCTGGCATCTCAGCTTTGACAATTCATATAGTTATGTGACCTTAAGTTTCTCAGTTGTAACTTCAATGTCTTAGAAGAGGTGGGTGGGAGTGGGGGAGGGGGTTTTGATACTAAGTATATTAAATAGTTGTGAAGATAATGCACAAAAGTGGTCCATAATGATTGTTATTACTAGGTAATGTATATTTTATGTACATATGTAATGTACATTTTATATACATAATGTGTATTTTACAGGCAAGGCATTTAAGTAGTTTTTGGTGTATATTATCTACTTTATTTTAACAATAATCTATTTGTAAGGTCAGTGTTATCATCATCCCCACAGTACAGGTGAGGAAACTGTGGCTTCTTGTGTATAAGTGGTAAATAGCTTTATCAAAGTCACACAGCTACTATGGGGCAGAGCTGGCATTCAGACTTAGATCTCTCTGACTCCGCAATATGAGCTCTTAACCACTAAATTGAAATAATAGTGATAACTACGTGAATAATATAACAACTTTAGTGTAGAGATACTAGTGGCTAAATATACCATTAAAATCTCCATGCTTGGCTGAATTCCAATACTTTGGCTGCAGACAACGCTGTCTGATAGATACACTTGCTGAAAGATGGTGGGCTTCCCTGGTGGCACAGTGGTTAAGAATCCGCCTGCCAATGCAGGAGACACGGGTTCAAGCCCTGGTCTGGGAAGATCCCACATGCCGCAGAGCAACTAAGCCCGTGCACCACAACTACTGAGCCTGAGCTCTAGAACCCATGAGCCACAGCTACTGAAACCTGTGCACCTAGAGCCTGTGCTCCGCAACGAGAGAAGCTACCGCAATGAGAAGCCCGTGCACCGCAACGAAGAGTAGTCCCTGCTTGCCGCAACTAGAGAAAGCCCTCGCGCAGCAACAAAGACCCAATGCAGCCAAAAATAAAATAAATTAATTAAAAAAAAAAGATGGCGATGGCAAAAGGTCCTATTGAAAGTGTATCCCCTTAACAGGGGCAGAAGAGCATAGTTCTACCTCTTCCTCCTAAAGTCATAGCTTGTAGAGACAGAAAGAACTTTCTGGATCATCCTCAGCATCCTCATTTTATGGAGGAGGAAACAGACTCAGAAATCATCTGACTTGCCCAAGCAACAACGTTAAAAATAGTTGAGTCATGACTTGAACTGCCATCTCCCAATTTCAAGTCTGGTTTGATTTCTAGTATTAAACATCTTCCTTCTTCCAGGAGAGGAGCTCAAACTGGAGAAAATTGGGAGGAAGCAGGATGGGATACGGCAGGCAGCCTTCCAACCTTGTCCTGATATTCACGTACATCCTCGCCAAAAGCACCCTCTGGGCCCCTGCGGGAAAGCTGTCCAAGTAAGCAACACTTCACGCTCTCAACACCCCTGTCACCTTCCTGCTGCCATTCTGCTGCCTCCTGCCTTCCTGCCTTTGAGGATCAGAAGTCCTCCAGTCATTCGAGGTTCCCTGTTTGGTACTTGTACTGGATTGAAGAGTGTCCTTCCTGGAATCTCAGAGTGTGACCTTGTTTGAAAGTGGGGTCTTCACAAATGTAGTTAAGTTGGTCAGAGTGGAGTAGTGTGGGCCCGTCGTCTAATTTGATCGTTGTCTTTATAAGAGGAGAACAGACACAAGAGACAGTCATGCAGAGGGAAGACTGTGTAAAGACGATCGGGGGAACCTCAGGAAGGCAGAGATGGCAGTGATGTGCCCACAAGCCAAGGATTGCCAGCACTGCTGCCAACACCTGGAGGTGGAACAGGCGAGGAAGGATCCTCCCCTACAGCCTTCAGGGAGAGCATGGCCCTACACACACCCTGATTTTGTACTTCTAGCCTCCAGGAACAGGAAAGGAGATATTTCTATTGGGTTAAACACCCAGCTTGTGATGCTTTGTTGTGGCAGCCACAGGGAACTAGTGCAGGAGTCCTAGGCCTGCCCGCCCCTCCGTCCTCACCCCTCCCACCCCTCCCATCCACCCACCTGGAGGGCCTGTTCTCTGGAATGAAGTCACTGAAATCTCCTCCCAATCAAAGCTCCTCCTTATAGAGTTCCCCAATTACTAGAGTCACCATGGTTCCAGTTTGCCCAGGACAGTACCAGGTTATAACTATTGTTCTGGCACAAATGTGAATAGTGCCACCTTTCATCCCAAAGGTGCTCCTGTTCAGAAAATAAATTCTGTGTTCACCCTGCCTTCCCCATAAAGTACAAAAGAGTGACTCAGTTACTTGGCATTCAAAGAGAGAGTTGGACCCAACCCATTTCTCTAGCCCGGCAGTCCACTGCTTCCTCATATTACACTTTGCCCGGCCAAGCTGGGTAAGTCCATCTCCAGACAGTCCCCACCCTGTGCCTTAACTCGTGCTTTTCTCTCTGCCTAGAATGTTCTTCCATCTCACCCCTGCCACCACACACACAGACACACACCCCCTCTGATTATTTTTATATATTGAAAACCTTACTCATCATCAGTCAATGTTCAGATTGTCAGAAACGATGTCACTCTATATAGAAACCCCACCTTGGGTTTTACGGCACAGGTCATACTCTACCCTGAATTGCAACAATTCTTCTCTCTTCTCCTTTGAGTGCAGATGCTTTGTCTTATTCATCTTTGTGTTATGCGACTAGTACCTTGAATGAGATTATTTCATACAATAGGAACTCAAGACATCTTTGATAAATAAATATGAGTATTTCATTCCTCTCTCCATCCATCGGAGAATAGTCCTTAAAGGTGCACTTTAAGGACTTCCCTGGTGGCGCAGTGGTTAAGAATCCCCCTGCCAATGCAGGGGACACGGGTTCGAGCCCTGGTCCAGGAAGATCCCACATGCTGGGGAGCAGCTAAGCCTGTGTGCCACACTACTGAGCCCATGAGCCTAGAATCCGTGCTCTGCAACAAAGACAAGCCACCGCAATGAGAAGCCTGTGCACCGTACCGAAGAGTAGCCCCCGCTGGCCGAAACTAGGGAAAGCCCGCGTGCAGCGGCAAAGACCCAGCGCAGCCAAAAATTAATTATTTAATTATTTTGTTTAAAAGAAGATCCACTTTAAGATATAGGGGTGGCTGGTTTGTCCTTTGGGAAGTGACAAATACCTGATCTCCAGAGCATAATTATGCGGACAAAAAAATGTTGCCTGCCCCTTCAGTAAACAATGAACGTTACCCACCAGCAAGCCTTCCGCCACAGCTGCAGCCCTGACGGTGCACCCTGAGGGGAATTCAGGTTGGAGAAAAACAAGGTACTGCCCCTAGATAGTTAAGATGTGTATCAAAGGAATAATTTCAATGCGTCCAGCCGCTTGCATCTTCCCATATACAGAAAGGCACTAAAATCAGTATCTTGGGATGTCTGGGTGTTTCGGTGTGATTAGCAGTAATCTTTCGATGTTCAACTACAGGTTTTTGCAGCAAAAACTCCTATATATCCTGGCTCCTCAACTCTTTGCTGCAGTTCCTCAGAGCTATCTGAGAGGCTGAACCTCAGGCTATAGTCCTCAGTAGGCCACCGAATAAAACATAATTCTCAACTTTTAGGTTGCGCAACTATCTTCAGTCGACAATTATTAAGGGAAAATGTCTGGGCTATTTCAATCAGCAGCTAGATTCTGCTCGCTGGGGACACGCTGACAGCAAAGGAATGGTGCCTACCTCTCAGAACAAGGGATTCTGAGGGGTTTTAAGACGTGGCAGAAGGTACTTGGATACGTGTTTCTTTGCTGAGAAAGGTAGCACTTCAGCAAAATATCATTCCTACATGGTAAGAGTCCCTCATAGGCTCAGCTTCCATTATTCTCCATTTCGGATCAGAGATTCCTACTTGTAGACAATTAAAAGAAGTACCTCACTCATCCCTGCCCTTTCCACTTCCAGGATCCAGATCCTGACTGCTTAGGGGGTATTTCACTCTGTAAGGTAACCCTGTTGATTTAGTGCAAAAAAATTCTAGCAAATAGCCATTATTATGAGCAGTTGATGGTGTACGTAGGTCCTGTAGTAGAGAATAACACGATAGACACCCCCACCCTCACAATTAACCCAACAATGGAAGAAAGAATCAGAATTCTTCCCTAATGGGCAGAGAGTCAGAACTCCTATGGCCAAGTTCAGGACAGTCTTGAAATACCATCACTACTTTCCCTCGCTTTGAGACTTCTAGCTGGGTAGAATCCCATTTCTTAAAGAACCCTTCTCTGCAGCAAGATAGCTCTCTGCATTCAATAGCTAGAAATCCAAAGTAGGATTTTACAGAAAAGTAAACTTCTACCCATGTTTGTGATTCTAAAGCATTAGGAAGACCTGACAATCTGTAAAAATGAAAAAACTACTGTACCTTCTATGGCATGGATTAAAATTCTATATTAGAGCTTTGTTCCTTTAGATTTGGAGTTATTAAAGAACAAATATTGGGAATTCCCTGGTGGTCCAGCGGTTAGACACTCTGCTGGAAAAAAAAAAAAAAAAAAAAAACACAAATAACTCCCTAGAAGCAATGGCACTTTTAGACGTCATCAGTTGTTTATTACTCTGTGACCTATATATTGCTATCACATTGTTACTTGATTCTTGCATCATTTTTAACTTTTCATATCTGTGTTTCCCCATTCACCTATAGTTTATATTGAACTAATTTTACTCTCTTCAATTAACAGCAGACATATTTAAAAAGTGTGAGATTTCTCCTAGGGCAAGAAAAAATATCTGTTATTCAAATGCCTTGTCACAAAACAATAATGAACATATCTGTAATTGGTAATGCATACATTTCTTATCCTTAGTCACATCTTAGCACTGGCTGGCAAAGAACTTGAGACCAAAAGGCACTCTTTTTGAGACAGTACATGCCATAGAAGTGTTTCCAGTGAATGGCTTTCCAACAGGATCCATTTTCATGCTCCCTTGACCTTGAGTTTTGGCGGAGATGGGAAGCATAGGTGCTAAACACCCTGACATTAAGGGCTAATCTATGCCAGACTAGCAAAAGGAGTGGCTTCAAAACCTGTTTTGCCTGAATTTGCCAATGTACCTAACTTCAGGGTACAGAAGAGAAGAGGCTGTGTGTCCCATCCTCCAATGAGGGAGGGAAGGAGTTGTTTCCTCCCCATTTTAAGCCAAGTAATGGAAAACTTCAAGAAAACCAGAGCGTTTGACCTATGCCCTTGGAATTTGAGCTACGGAGGACCTGGTGTCAGACCCTCACAGGAAAATGCTGAAGAGTATAGCCTGACCAGAGCTGCCCCTACCCAGCAGCAGAAAGAAGAGACAAGACCACCCCCCGCCCAACCAAGCATGGCAGGCCAAGGACAAGGGAGCCACCCGTGGGCTTTGTGGACCTGTAGATGCGAGCTGGAACCAGGAAATTCCCGAAGGACTTCTTCCTGTCCTAAAGGGTATTAAAGAAGAAAGTACTCTGACACTTGTTATCATGGTAAAGAACACATTATTTTGGTAGGGTCAAGACTATAGCAATAGGGGAAAGTGATGGGGCTTAACTCTGGAAACAGTAAAGACAGCCAGGAATTTATAGGGATTTATTTATAACAAGCAGGGTGAAGGGGGTCAGTGGATGGAAAATTACTAAGAGGAATCATGAAGGGCAGAGGGATTCTTGCTAAACCATCACCATCTTGTGAGGAGACTCAAGCAACCCGAGGAGAAGCAGCCCAAGGTGGGCAGGAACAGAGGCCTCCTGCCCAAAACAAGCACCACATGAGCGAGCTCTATTGGGAGCCCTAGTCCCAGACGAGCCTTTGAATGACTGAAGCCCAGCCCACACCTTGACTGCAACTTCGTAAGAGACCCCAAACCAGAATTACCCAGCTAAGCTGTTTCTGAATCCTTGACCCAAAGAAACTGGGATAATATGGTTTAGCACCCTTCCTTAACCATTACATACAATCTCTCTGCCACTGAAAGAAAGTGAAGTGTGATGTTCACCTTGGGGATGAATAGGATTTCTAAGTGGCCAATAGGTACCTGAATATCCCAATGATACTATTGTATTATATGATTTTTTTCAGAATTTTAAATAAACTTTATTATTATTTTTTATTTATTTTATTTTTTTTTTGCGGTACGCGGGCCTCCCACTGTTGTGGCCTCTCCCGTTGCAGAGCACAGGCTCCAGACGCGCAGGCTCAGCGGCCATGGCCCACGGGCCCAGCCGCTCCGCGGCATGTGGGATCTTCCCGGACCAGGGCACAAACCCGTGTCCCCTACATCAGCAGGCGGACTCTCAACCACTGCGCCACCAGGGAAGCCCAAATAAACTTTATTTTTTAGAGAAGAAAATACTGATTATTTTTTAACCATCAAGGCTTTGCATGTATTTGAACATATTCAGAAGCTGATAATGACTGAATATTTTATAATAAAGATTCTTCTGTGCTCTTTTCATTGAAAAAAATTTTTTGTGGAGGGAATATATTTCTTTTACCCTGATTTACCTCCCTTCTCCATTCATATGAACCTGGGTTAGAAAATTTAATTTGTAATAGACTGGATGTTTAATTTAAATAACCCAATGAAATATGAACATTTTAAGAAAATAGCATTCAACATCCACTCGTGAGGGTTCAAAATATATAAACTGTTTACTTAACCGCATGTTCTCATTAAAAAAGAAAAGAAAAAAGGCACACCCTGACCGTGCTCTTGTTCTAATCTCTCTCCCTGTTTTCTCTTTACTCTTGACATCAGGATCCTCCCCTTGCCGTTCCCATGGTGACCATATTTTGTAGGGAAGAAATGATGCAACAATGATACGAAAAAATCAGGTTTCAATGTCATCTCACTGCTAAACTTTTGATCCCGAGGAGTTGGGAATAACTGGAAAGGAGAGTTAACGTGTAGTTATATATTAATAATGATCACAACAAGGTAAATGCTAGGTCAGCCACCTGTGCACTTCTTTCCTCTCTCCATTTCTTACTCTTTGGTGGTCATGATGAAAAAGTATGACTTCAGATGAAACCCAGAAGTAGAAAAGGCCGTGCACTCACTTAAGAAAAGCACTTGGCAAAAAATTCTTCATTACGTAAGGAACTACGTAAATGTCTAGCAATAAATACCTATTTGAATATTATATTTTCATTAGCATATAGTGTGTACTTTATGATAGTAGCAAACTAACGTCTGTTGAAAAGAGTCGATGAGGGACTTCCCCGGTGGTCCAGTGGTAAAGAATCCACCTTCTAATGCAGGGAATGCAGGTTTGATCTCTGGTCGGGAAACCAAGATCCCACATGCCACGGGGCAACTAAGCCTGCGCGCCACAACTGCTGAGCCCGCACACCTCAACTAGAGAGGCCGAGTGCCGCAACAAAGAGCCCGCACACCGCAACGAAGATCCCACCTGCCACAACTAACACCCGACTCAGCCAAAAAATAAATAAATAAATAAAAATAGTCAATGAATAATTTTGACAGATATCTGGGAATAGTTTCCTCACAGACTCTCCCTTTAAAATACTGCTGAGTGTGTGTAAACTCAGGAAAAATCTGGCACCTCCAGGATTTAACTTGAAAAGAGAAAGCAACAGAAGACCTGGGGAGCTATTAAGGAAACATCAGTGTGACTCAGACTTCCTTCTGTCACTGACTATTTTCAGGTTCAGTTTTGTTTGAACCAATCCTCCTGGGATGGTGCAGCAAACAATAGCAGTCCGACTACTTAGCGCTTCTTTCCAGAGGACTCACTGGAGCCCTGACGGGTCACCGCCACAGATACATCTCTCAACTTCGTTGCTGCTAAGCCTGAGAGGGAGCGGGATAAAGATTTTATTCCCAGCAAGTGGCTGGCGTGTATTTAAGTCTTTATTTCTCGCTGGTGCAGAGAAATAGGCTTAACTTTTGGACATGTTGAGGCCAGGCCAGACACACACAGCGGAAAGTTGAGGGAGCAAATGAGGATAGAGCTAAATAGAAGATTCTTCCTACGTTGGCCCCCAGGTTGTCCCAGGGCCTTCTTGAGGGCAGGGTCAAAATATCCCTTAACCATCTTACCTTTGCTCTGTCATCCTGACAAGTAACAGAAGCCCCATAGTTCAAAGCCGTGCTTGAACATGGCAAAAACTTTTACCCCAACACATTTGTAAAGCAATACAAAACTCAGACATTTTCTACGAGATGAAATAAATTCTCTTTATATTTTCTAAACTTCTTTACCTCTTCTTGTTGATTATCCACTTTAGTGTACCTTCTTATTTTGAAAGGGGAGGTGAGGATCCATATAGTAAAAATTAAGAAATGCAAATGCAGGTTTAAATAACAGCTAATTTTCAGAAATACTCTGATTAAATATTTTAACATGAATGCTGCCCATTTAAAATGACTCATTGTTTCAAAATATTTTGGTTGAATTTTAATTTTGTTTTATTTTAAATGTGTATAGAAGAATCCAAAAGGCATTTTCCTCTCTAATCTTATTTATACCTTTTAGTCTCCTACTTCAGAGGCTTTCAAATCAGTTACCTGAGATATATATATGCATAATCCAATCTTGTAATTCAAGACTGAATTACAAGAATGAAGTATTTCCTAAGTAATTATTCAGTATTTCCTAAGTAATAGTTATTATTACTTATTTCCTAAGTAATTTCCAAGAGAGGAAAGAAAAATTTTCAAATTATTTTACGCTAATTCATACTTTATAAGGCAAGATCAGAGATTTCCTGTTTTTTTTTTTTTTTTTTTTTGTAGTACGGGGGCCTCTCACTGTTGTGGCCTCTCCTGTTGCGGAGCACAGGCTCCGGACGCGCAGGCTCAGCGGCCATGGCTCACGGGCCCAGCCGCTTCGCGGCATGTGGGATCTTCCCTGACCGGGGCACGAACCCGTGTCCCCTGCATCGGCAGGCGGACTCTCAACTACTACGCCACCAGGGAAGCCCCCTGTTAATTTTTTAAACTAACTAAAAATCGAAGAACACTAGGAAAAATTTTGACAGTTCCTTTCAGTTTATCAAATCAGTGGAAATAGACACACTGAAACTGACATTCAGTTCTAATTAAATTAATTGATACCAATAGCTCAGCTTTGAGAAACTCAGGTAGGTTGTAGAAATACTTGTACAAGATCTTCTATTTTTCGTGTTTCTATAAAAAAAGATTCAAATATTTGTCCAAGAGTAGTAATGCACTTTATCAGTGAAAGAATAAACAATCCAAAATCTTAACATCTAGAAAGAAACAAAATAGTGAGTTTTTTTTAAGAAGTGAGAATTAAAATTGTAGCTTTGTAAAATATCTTCTAACTGCTTATCAAAGCTACCCTGGGTTCACAAGAATCCTGAGTGTCTTTCAAAATAAAATTCTCTTCATCCTACGTCAGTATTAAAAATTTCTTGTTACTGAAAATATAGCCAGATTATAAGAAAACATCACTTAATGATAATTAATAAATAGAAAACCCCATCACCAAATTAGGGGGAAAAAAAGAACAGAAAAACTTTATCTCAAGGTCTAAGGCATTCAACAATTCAACAATTATGCCTCGCTTCGTGAATATTTTTGTAAGATGTTCCAGACACAAAAGATCGCTTCAGGAAACTGGTTTCATTTGAACCATGGTTAAAATCCCTGAGAGAATTTCTAGGAAAAAAAAAATACTCTAAAACCCTCCCTGGGCTCGCTTCATGGGCTTGGGACCAGCGCTGCTGCCCGGCGTCCCACAGGTAGAGGGTCCCACAACTGTGGGTTAATGCTCTGCGGAGGAATTTTGAATGGCTTTCTCTTTGAATTTGAGTTTTGTTAAGCGGAGCATGCTCTGGAGGCTTGGAGCCTCAGCTCACATGTAGTCCAGCTCCCCTGCCTTCCCGTCAGGTTCTAAGTCACCTGCTCCATGAGCTCGGCTCCAGGCCCACCTATTCACCCCCGCCTGGTCCCTGCCTAGGGTCCACCTGAGCGCTGATTCGCTCAGGGACCGGGCCAGAAGCGCATGCGCACCGCCTCGGCATGGGGCGTGGCTCACCTTGGGCCGGCAGCACCTTGTCTCATCCTGGATGACAGGCAGGACGAGGCGCTTGCCCTCCCTCCTTCCAGGTACCTAGTGCGTCCCTCAGCGGAAGTTGCAATACCCTTGGCCTTGGGTAGAGGCAGCAGACCCACGGGCAGGAGAGATGCTGCCTCTACTGCCCGACAATGCGGGCGAGGCGCGTTTGTTTGACATGGTCGAGGGTGAAGGGTGGAGGGATTGGAGAGGTAGTGGGGACCCAGCAGTCGGTGACTTACACTCGCACCAAGTAGGGGCAGCCGTGAGGGTCTGCACTTGCTCTGCAAGTGTCCCGGTACCTGAGGGAGCATAATATCAAAGAGCAAATAAGAAACACCGTGATGGTAGAGAAACAGACCCTTAGGAACAAATATCTTTTGAGCAATTTAGTATTTCCCAGGAATTTGTCAACCTTAGTAATATTTACACAAGTCTGTTATGGACTGTAACTTCAGTAGGATAAGCAAATGTCTATATAGATATAGATGTAGATATTTGCTTATGAAAGAGGCCATTTTGGTTTAGACTGATCACTTGTGCTGCTTGCTGTCTTTTCCACTGAAATCCATGCTCACCCTTCTCCTGTCTGCGCTTGCGGTAGGAGGCTGCCCACTCTGGCCCCATTCCCTGGGCTTCCTTGCCCTCTGGTGTCCAAGTAGGTCCAGCAACGTTAGGAAAGAGTATGAGTGGAGACCCGGAGCAGAGAGAATTCCGGTGCTTGTTCCCCTGGTCCGTCCTAGCGGGGCTGGAGTGTGGACAGAGGCTGCCTTCCTTGGCTCTAGGTCTTGTAGACATGCCTCTCAGCCACCACTCCCTCGCTCACAGGGGCTGTTCCCTCCACTTGCCGTTTTGGGTGGTAATGGACTTCCCACTGTGGCTAGTTCCTGGGTGTCATCTTCCCATGTTAGTCCTTACCTGTGCTCACCACTCTGTGTACTCTTCCTTACATATGCTTTGTTTGTTTAAACCTTTTGGGTCTGCCTTATGTTTTGCCAGCACTCTTGAGCGATACAGCACCTCTTCTCAATGGCTGCAGTTCAGCTTTGTAGCTTGGAGGAGTTTTGTTGGAGCACACATCTTAGAACCATGCTGTCATTTCATTTTCTGGATAATCCCTAAGCATCCTCTGGTGGCCTGGCAATACGCTAACTTGGCTGAGCTAGCCAACGTTTCCCGGAATTCTCGTCCTTGTATATTTCTGGTTAGGGCGGGGGCTACAATGACATTTGAGAAGGGGAAGTGAAGTAGCACTTATATTACTCTTATGCTCAGAAGATCGGTAGAGAGGCACAGGTTATGTGGCAGCTCCCTCCTGGTGTCATTTACCTGCTGGGTCACCCAGTGGATGTAAGCAGTACCTGAGCCCTGCAGCTGTGCCATCACCACCCACCTCCTCCTTTTCACGTCTGTGATGCCTGCGCCAGGTGTGTGTGTTTAGCTCTAAGATGAAAAGTGCCAGGTCCCAGTCTGTCTTTGCGGGTTCCAGCTCAAGTTCACGCACCCAGTTCCTTTTCCTGTTCTCCAACCTTATACCTTCTTCCCTTTCTGCCTGTGGCCCTGCAGACTGAAGGCCAAACACCAGGCAGAAAAAACTACAGCCTTACAGAGACTGCCTAACTAATTATAGTTCCCAAGATTGTGTGAGGTCAATCTTTATAACATATCAATATTTGAATAATCAAGAATATATATATATATATATATATATATATATATATAGTGGTTCTGCTTCTCTGGTAAAAACCCTCACATATTTACACAACAATTCTTTTATCTTCCCATATGTACATTAGATGTTCAAATACTTTCTGTTATTTATCTCTCTATTAACACCATTTCAACTCTTACTTCAGAGCCTCATTACATTCTAAAATATCTTAGAAATAGCACTGTGAGATTGTATTCTCTTTGAGAACATAATTAACTAATTAACATCAGTCTGGATGCCTGATTTGAGGCCATTAGCATCCTCACAGAAGCTAAGATTTGGAAATTAAAATAAAATTCAGTTTAGCTATTTTTCACACTTCTCAAACTATTGTGTTATTAGGTTTTTCAAAAATATTTTAAAAATCATTAACTTTTAAATTTGAAATGATCTTTACGTTTCATTTATCTGTATTAATCCCATTCTTTCTCTCTTGCCTTGTTTCTCTTTAGTTTATGCATGTCTAAATTTGTCAGAAAATGCGTGTTATTTATTCTTTTATTAAACTACTCCTAGGAAGCAGCATCCTTTCATTCCATGTTTTATCAGTGGAAGGTAAAGACCTTCCTTTATTGGGCCAATAAAAATCCCTCCATGTGAACACATTTCTGATTGTGACATTCTTTGCAATCACAGGAACATTTTCCATATTCTTCTTATAGAATTTTTTTCCACATATTTGAAACTTATGATGTCATCCATGTCTTTTGTGTGTGTAAGAAACAAAGGGTCCTAATTAGTATACTAAGAAAAAATTCTAGATGTGGCTACATTCCTAGTTTCTTTCTTATTTTGGAATTTATTCTTCAAAGTTAGGACTCTAATGCATAGAGTTTATTCATTGTCTGATACCCACATCTGGTAGAAAATGTGACACGACATTAGGTAATAACATTCAGAACAAATTATTTTGGGACTTTCTTTTTTATGAACATCTTTGCTTTTATGGATTATGTGATATTGTGGATTGTATCCAAATATTTTTATATTAAAAAAGGGAAAAATTTGTTTTTATGAAGATAAGTGTAATAAACATGACCAGCATATCTAAGAATCATAAGACCTTTTGTTTATTTCATAAAGGAAGGTAAGAGAGCAAAAGTAGAATCTTAATTTGTCAATTTATGAAGTTAACTAAGTATAGCACAATAATTATTTGGAAAAAATTATACTTTAAATATCTTTTCTATTCACCAGCCTGAAAAATATTATTTAATGCAACCATTCTCTTTACTGTGTGAACTTCCTCTTGAGAGATAAGGAAGACCATTCATATTAATGAGAACATACATTATCTTATTTAAGTGCCACCCACAATGGAACTCATCAATCTGAAGGGGATAATGGAGTTCGGTAATACTAGACCGTTACAGAAACTAAACCAAGAATTTTTTCTAACTTTAAAAATTATTTTCTAAATCAAATACGTATATTGGCACAGTGATCACTTTAGTTAAAAGATGTTTATTTTAAAAGTGATTGGCACCAAACCTGGACAGTGTTCTATTCCATTCATTTTATAGTCCTGGGGAGCTCACTACAAATAGATGCGAAGCATGGTCAGTACGGAGCCAGAACTAAGTTTGTAATTAACACAGAGTTTGTTTTGATGGGCTGAGGGAAGGGGAGAGAAATAAATATATTCATAGCAAGGGCATCTGAAATTAACATTAAACTTTCCACAGTGAAATATATTTTGTATAATTTACCACTAACAAATTGATTTTATTTGTATGATACATATTCCATAATTCTTTAAAATATAGGCTAGTATGATCAACAATGGTACCAAAAAATATTCATTACCTAGATTTAGAAAAATCACTGAAAAAGAAGCAATTTCTGTTCTGTTTTCAATGTGGAGAGAAAGGAAAGGATCATCTGCCTTATGCATTTTATTCCTTGATTAATGGAACAGTTATTGGACATTTTGGAAAAAAAAGAAAAGATTAATATTTCAACAACAGATGAAAATTACCAAGTAATGTTTAGATACAGAACTCCTAGTGGAATTCCAATACATAAATTAAAGGTGAAGTGCTACTTTCCTTTTCAGGAAAACAGAGTAATTAAATTATCCTCTTTTAAATAAGATTGATTTTTTTCTATTCCTTTTGAACTGATATAAGTTGATTTCAATATTTTCTATTTTGTAACACAAATGATCCTTTCACATTTTGTGACAATAGTAAGCATATTATCTTCCTTGTACTAGATGCCTAGCATTCTAGTTCATATTAAAGTTATTTATATATTCACTTTCAATTCCTGATACCTTACACATGGATGTTAGCTCTTTAACTGTCTTAATATCTCAAAATAAGCAGAACAAACATTAAGTGCATCAGTGTGAGCATATTTATATGTCTCTAAAATTTTGACCACATTCCTCACTCTGTTGGTTTCAACATCACTAAGTTACAAGAGAAATTTTGGGTGTTGCACTACTGACTGATTTTCCTACACGAATTCAAAGGCAAAGATGGTGGTTTAAGTCTAGGAAATGTTGTTGCCAGAAACACGTCTATAGTATTTTAGGTCTATACAAAAATAATCATTGGACTTTTTCTCACTCATATTTTAACTTTATGAAGTAATGTTATGTTGACTCTACTGCCCGAATTTCTACTCCAGAATATAACTGCAATGTTAAAACTTTAATACAGACCAATCTATCTGTAGAATTGTCTGCCATGAAATTACTGATTGATCCCTTTGGTTGGACCCTGTTAACTGATTTCTTCTCTCTGTTTAGATAGATTTATAGACCTATTAAACATTACATAAAGCCAGTAATGTAGAAATGTTATTTAATGAGGCTGCACAGCCAGTGTTACAAACTATGATGTTAAAATTTAAAAGCAGGTTTAGAGAATAGGACTGGCTTTAACATTTTTTTTCCTTAGAAAATTGCAATCACTTGAAAATAATGAGAACTTGTTAAAAGTATATTAAACTTAAATTAAACAATTAAACTTAATACAGTGCATCAAAAACATACATGAAAAGCTTTCTCTTGAAATTAATCACATACTTATTGCCATTTATTATATTTTCATGCTTTTACAAAATTCTTCCATGGTCAGAGCACAGTAGAAATTTAGAAAATTCTAAATAATCAAGTGTTGCAACTTAATATTTTATCTGAGTTTTAAGATAATTCTCCCTAAGCATGTTTCATGTTTACTTTTTAAAAGCATCTTTTGTTACATTGATGAATGAGTTGCTTGATATCCAGCAGTTTGTGAACTGCTTGGAAAGAAAGCCAGGATCATAAGGCTATGTCATGGTTTCACTAAAAACAAGTGATGTCTCACTAACCTTATTTCTTTTTTAGGCAGTGTGACTAAAGGGGAAGTTAAAGGGCATACTGTAGACCCAGGGTATCTGGACTTCAGCAAAGCATCTAAGTTCTCTCACATGATATCTTTGAGGATTAGATAGAGAAATGTTAGCTAGAGGCAAGGACAGATTGCTAGTTAGAGCTCTGGATGAATGACCACCATCAAGAAATGTCAAACGATCATTGTCAAGGGCAAGCTTTGTCCTTGGTCCTTTGCTGATCGAATTTATTAATGGCTTAGATAAAAATGTAGAGCCCCTTAGTGTGATTGGAGGAAATTTATCTCAGCGATTTTAGTGAAAATACGAATCAACTGTATGATGTGACCTTAGCAAAGCTACATTGACCTTGAGCTGCATTACCAGAACTATAATGTCCAGAGTGAAGAAGGCAATTGTTTCAATCCACTCAACCAGACCCCACTTGGGAATTATACTATCTGTGTGCAAATGGGAGCTTGTTCAAAAGAAAGTGACCAGAATGGTGAAGGAATTCCAAAGCATGTGATATGGAAAACAGCTAAAGAAATGGGGATGTTTAATTGGGAGACCAGAAGACTGCAGGAATCTAAAATCAAGGCTTTAAAACATTTGGAGGATGGCCAGGAAAAGAAGGATTAGATTCCTGTGTTGTCCAAAGGGGGAACACTGACCATCCTCCGTATAGAAGAGGAAAAGCTCTTCCTGCATATCAATGTTAGCTTATAAATGTAGAAGGATTGATGGAATTATCAAGTCACCACTTTACCACTATGACTGAAATCACTGCCTTGGGCAAGGATAATCAATGGATTCTAAAACCAGAGAGAGAAAGGTTGGTGAGGAACGAGGTATTCATATGGAATCAAATCATCAACCCACAGATTACTTCCTGCTATAACACTTATTTTAAAACCACACTTTGGGGCTTCCCTGGTGGCGCAGTGGTTGAGAGTCTGCCTGTCGATGCAGGGGACACGGGTTCGTGCCCCAGTCTGGGAAGATCCCACATGCCGTGGGCGAGAAGCCGCAACAGTGAGAGGCCCGCGTACTGCCAAAAAAAAAAAAACACACTTTGGTTTTGTCAGAGAAACGACTGTTATATAAGTTCATCTTAAGTAAAATCAATTTCAAGTTTTTAACAAGTCAGATTCTTTTTGAACTAGCAAAAAAAGACAAACTCATTAGGGGAAAGTATCAGTTATGTGGCCTATGTTACATAAATCCGACTCTACTCTTGTTTTAGTTTCAGAACCAAGTGTAATAAACTATGGTCACACGGCAGTCACCTGTGATGTTATTACAGCTCTTCACCACTGACAGAGCTTTGCTTTTTCTATACTTTGGCTTCTCTCTGAATTGTTAATCTTCATACATTTTCTCTATCAATGGGAAGGAAGTAAATTTTATTTACATAAATCTAAGACCGTTTAAATATTAGATGATTTCCCAAACCTGAAAATTGATGATCAGTATATCAAAATTACAAGACCAATTGTTACATTCTAATTTTTACTCAGAACAAAACTTTCATATAATAGACTTGACCTCTGTCTCATAGGGTCACAGGCCAGAGCAAAATTAATTCTTATGGAGAAGAATAGTGAAAAAATGAGGGTGAGAAGTGTGGAAAGATGGGAACCAGGTCTAGATTCTCGGTCCTGTGGGTGGTGAATGAGACAGAAGGCTTCGAACATGTGCCTGGGTTCAGAAGAGCAGACTCCAGATAAGGTTTGTGACCCGGGAGTGATAAGGGCTGTGACCCGGGAGTGATAAGGGCTGTGACCCGGCAGTGATAAGGGCTGTCTGCACTGCTGTGTCTGAGGCCAGGGTGTTAGGGCACAGAAAGACAGGATTAGGAGACAACCTCGAAAAGCCAGGAGAACTGGTGCATTTCACACACTGGTGAATGCATACATCGTGGGGATGATTCTTTTGCACCATGGTTGATGGTCAAGATACGTCTATAATTTTTTTTTTTTTTTTTTTTTGCGGTATGCGGGCCTCTCACTGTTGTGGCCTCTCCCGTTGCGGAGCAGAGGCTCCGGACCCACAGGCTCAGCGGCCTTGGCTCACGGGCCCAGCTGCTCCGCAGCATGTGGGATCTTCCCGGACCGGGGCACGAACCCGTGTCCCCTGCATTGGCAGGCGGACTCTCAACCACTGCGCCACCAGGGAAGCCCCGTCTATAATTTTTGAGTGCCAAATGACTTTTCTCTTTCACCCTGAAATCTATAACTCCTGGAACTCTGACATCTCAGTTTTAACTGATAGCTGGTCATAGTTGCAATTTCTTTCTTTCTTTCTTTCTTTCTTTGGCCTCACCCCGCCTCTTACGGGATGTTTGTTCCCCGACCAGGGATCGAACCCACAACACTGAAAGCGTGGACTCCTAACCCACTGGACCACCAGAGAATTCCCCACAGTTTGCAGTTTCTTGATATCATGCTGGAAGCCATACCTAGACCATGGATGGCATCAGTTCTCTGTCTTCGAAGGGCTCACTCTTGGAGAAGTGCTGGAGGAAAGAAAGAAGTTGGCTCGATCTTTCTCACGTCTTCTCCCCATTGATCACGACTGAATTGACCGGCACATATACTCGCTTAGCATGCTCCGCACCAAATTTCTGAAGCAAAAGAGGAATCTTTTCCCACATCTGCCTTTTTGTGCCTCTCTTTTTCCTCAAGGGAGACAGAAATTTATTTAACTAGATTTCAGCTGGACAAAATTGATAGTTAGGGAGAGAAGGAAGCATATAATATGATTATGCGTGCCCCAATACCTCCTAGAAATAGCTCTGTGGACCAAATTCCCCTAAGGAGATGGCTTGCTGTTGTATAATCCACAGAGCATCTTATAATTATTTATTCCTTTTCCTGCTCCCAATTTTACTGATTAACTTATCTAACTATGCCATTAAAACCCATGTATCATTTTTCACCCTTAATCAGTTATTCATGAGTTTTAGCCATGTCTGAAGTATGTTCATCAGGAAAAATAACCTCAATTTGCATTTTAATTGATCAATGTATAGTGTATCTGATAATACACATGGTGATTTCTGGTTAAGTAAAAGCTTATGTTTAGGAAGATTAAAATGATCTTTATTTGACAATTCTCCGATGTGATTTTCATAAATGTAGTAGAGTAAAAAGTAGGGACTGCTTATATGTTAAGCTGATTTTACCAATAACTGTACAACTAGGGTTGCAAGATAAAATATAGAAGGCCCCATTAATTTAAATTTCAGGAAAACAAATAATTTTGTATATAAGTACACATCCAATATTTGGGACATATTTGTACTAAGAATATTCATTGTTTATCTGAAATTCAAACTTAACTGGGTGCTCTGTATTTTTATTTGCTAAACCTGGCAATTCTGAGTACATACGTATATACAACTACATACAAAGTCAAAATAACGACACAATTGTCTGCTATCAACAAGGCTTTCCTTTATTAACCATGAATACCTTTTAAAATATATTTTTTATAATTTTGAAAGTAATTACGTTATTGGAATTAGATAAGTCTTATCAAATTTCTTTATCTATAAAATATAAATAGCCTTATCTATCTTGAATAACGTTATTAGTAGTACCAGGACACGGTGCTGACTTTCACTTTTGGTCTTGCTGTTGAGAGAATCATGTTCTATCTTTCCAACTTTTCATTGTGTAAAACCATGTAATACTTGCTATCTAATTTCATATCTGTCAGATAACAAGTACACAAAACTTTGCATATCTGTCTTAGACAAACATTTGTTTAATTGATCTGCAATTTTCTTCTTTCTTAGAAGAGTTAAAAACTGTCTTTTAAATCAGTCCATGTCCCTACTTCAGAAGAGCAGTAAAATACCAGTAAATAAAGATCACGAACATACTGTGTCTAAAAATAATCATCAGATCACCCATCTTAATTTTTACTTCCCATTGTCCATGACTTCAAGGGAAATGTAGTAGTTTCCAATTACTGCTGTAATAAATTAAGCAAACTCAGTGGCTTAAAACAAGACAAGTTTATTCTCTTACAGTTCTGCAGGTCAGAAGTCCAAAATGAATCTTATGGGGCTAAATTCAAGGTGTCTGCAGGGCTGGTTCCGTCTGGGGGCTTCAGGGGAGAAGGCATTTTCCTACTTTTTCAGCTGCTAGAGGCCCCTTGCACTCCTTGGCTCATGACCCCCTCTTCACATCACCCCCATCTCTTGCTCCATCATCACGTGACCTGCTACTCACTCTGATCACCCTGCGTCCTCTGTGTGACCCTAGTGATTACATTGGGTTCATTCAGGGAACCCAGGATAATCTCGCTCTCAGAAGCCTTGATTTAACCACATCTGCAAAATCCCTTTTACCATGTAAGATCACATAGTCACATGTCCGGAGACCTAGGATGTGAATCTTTGGGGTGGGCAATTATACAGTCAACAACAGGAAGGGATTTCCACAGCTGTTATAAATACATTATGCATATATACACACACATATATGTACACATGTTCATATGCACGTATCTTACATGTGTACAGTATTTATATATATATATTTAAGAACAGTGCTTTTCACTCACATGAACTAATTTGAATATTACAAAACACAGCAGGGTAGACAAGACAGGTGTTGTTTTACTGCTTTTCGTAAACTTATGGGTAATCACAACAACAAACTTTTCTTTTTTTTTTTTTTTGCGGTACGCGGGCCTCTCACTGTTGTGGCCTCTCCCGTTGCGGAACACAGGCTCCGGACGCGCAGGCCCAGTGGCCATGGCTCACGGGCCCAGCCGCTCCGCGGCATGTGGGATCCTCCCGGACCAGGGCATGAACCCGCGTCCCCTGCATCGGCAGGCGGACTCTCAACCACCGTGCCACCAGGGAAGCCCAACAAACTTTTTTGAGTATTCACTCTATGCTAGTCATAATGTTGTAAATACTTTATTTCCTTAGGAAAACCCTATGAGGTAGAATCTATTATTATTCTTATTTACAGATAACAATAATGAGGTATAGAGGGGTTAAATAATTGAGCAAAAACAACAATTCTTAAAACACAAGCTTTTTTTTTTTTTAAGTATTTACTCAGGCACTATAGTACTTCATATATATTATCCCATTTAATGCTTACAAAATTTAAGTGAGTACATAACGGTATTTTTAAAAATAAATTTATATATTTATTTATTTATTTTTGGCTGTGTTGGGTCTTTGTTGCTGCACGCGGGCTTTCTCTAGTTGCGGCGAGCAGGGGCTACTCTTCGTTGTGGTGCGTGGGCTTCTCATTGCGGTGGCTTCTCTTGTTGTGGAGCACGGGCTCTAGGCACGTGGGCTTCAGTAGTTGTGACACGTGGGCTCAGTAGTTGTGGTTCACAGGCTCTAGAGTACAGGCTTAGTCGTTGTAATGCATAGGCTTAGTTGCTCTGCGGCATGTGGGATCTTCCCAGACCAGGGCTCGAACCTGTGTCCCCTCCATCAGCAGGCAGATTCTTAACCACTGTGCCACCAGGGAAGTCCCATAATGGTATTAATGCCCAAGTTTAAGAAGAGGTTAAGGGATGTGCCCAAGGTCACACAGTTTGGAAAAGGCAGAGCCAGGATGCAAACCTAGATCTATTGGATTCTGGGGATCCTATACTTTAAAAGCTGCCTGGGTAATTCTAATATGAAGCCACAGTTGCAAGATCCTGAACTCCTAGGAAGTAGCAGGTTATGAGCCACAGGGAAAACAGAAGATAAGAACCTTGCTCTGGAGGTCAAATATGTACTTTGTCACGGGCCATCAGGAGGTTTGCTCCATCTTACAGATTATATGCGGGAGGTGACTGAGAGCCTGCGAAGATCTATTAACTATTTTTTTGGTAGTCAGTGTTTTCCGTAGAAGAAGAACCAATAGAACCGAGAGAGAGAGAGAGAGAGAGAGAGAGAGAGAGAGAGAGAGAGAGAGAGGGGTGGGGGGGTGGGGGGGGTGGGATTTATTATAAGAATTGGCTCATGTGATTACAGAGACGGAAAGTCCCATGGTCACGTACAGCTTGGAGAACCAGGAAAGCTGATGGCGTAAACTGAAGTTCAAGTCCAGAGTCCTAAGAACCAGGATCGCTGATGTCTGAAGGCAGAAGGAGGTGGATGTCCCAGCTCAAGCAAAGAGCAAATTCACCCTTCCTCTGCCTTTTTGTCCTGTTCAGGCCCTCCACGTATTGGAGGATGCCCACCTCCCAGAGCAAGGGCAATCTTCTTTACTTAATCTACCGATTCAAATGCTAATCTCTTCCAGGAAACACCCTCGCACCTGTTCCCAGAAACACCCTCGCACCTGTTCCTAGAAACACCCTCAGAGACTCACCCAGATACAATGTTTCACCAAGGCACCTCTTAGCCCAGTCAAATAGAGACATAAAATTAACCATCATGGTTTCATTCTTAATTGAGTTTGGGGGAGGTTTATAATTCTGGGCTGGAATTTTTCCTCAAAGGTGTGACCGCACGGCCCCATGGTCTTCAAGCTATTTGTTCCTCTGCCTTTACATATGACCTGTTTTTTTCCTTCGAGGAGCAATTAGGATCTTCCTTTTATCCCTGTTGCTTTAAAATTTCACAAAGATATTCTTTGACATTGGTCTTTTCCCATTCATTGTGTTATGCCCTTGATAGGGACTTTTATTCCAAACATTCTTACTTTTCAGTTTGTGGGGATGTTCCCATGTTATACCTTTGATATGTCTATTTTCTCTGGTCTCTGTTTCCAGAATTCTTACCGGTTGAATGATGGGTCTCTGTTGTAACCTTATTTTTTCATGCTTTTTCTCATATTTTCTCTCTCTTCTCCTTTTTTTATGTAAATGATAATTCCTCCATACAGTTTTTTGCGGGCCTCTCACTGTTGTGGCCTCTCCCGTTGCGGAGCACAGGGTCCGGACCCGCAGGCTCAGCGGCCATGGCTCACGGGCCCAGCCGCTCCGCGGCATGTGGGATCTTCCCGGACCGGGGCACGAACCCGCGTCCCCTGCATCGGAAGGCGGACTCTCGACCACTGCGCCACCAGGGAAGCCCCGCTCTCTTCTCCTTTTAATTCTCTGAGAGATGTGCTCAGCTTTATCTCTCAATCCTTCTATTGCATGTTTTATTTCTGCTATCATAATATTAATTTCCCACAGCTGTTTTCGTTTTCTGCATGCTCCCCTTGATGTAAGATCAGGCTTTGTTTCATGGAGGAAATATATTCTTGTATAACTTTGAGAATCTATTTTTTTTCCTCTGCTTCCCAAACTTTCTCTGTCCTTTGCAATTTTCTTTTCTTTGTTCTTTTTTCTTTGTGTGTGGGGGGGTATAGTTGTTTTACAATGTTGTGTTTTTGCTTTCTTCTTGAGCTTTCATTTCTGAGTTTCTTCAGATGTCTAATGGTCCCTCCTGGTCTATTACTATTTTAAAATGAGGCTCTAGGAGACTTATTCGGAAGCTCTGTGTGTTAGAGCAGGGCTTTTTTGTCTTGTGGGTGTCATGTCAGTCTACTGAGACACAGATGTATCTTTAAGGTTTGTTTTTGGTTTGTCTGTGTGTTTGTGTTCTCTTTTTTCACTGGTCAGTTTCCTCAGAAAGGAAGACATGGCTGCCTGCATTCTGGGGAAGGGGACAGAGGACACACTTTCCATGATGAGGATTTTCACTTATCCCCCCCACTTCCCAGTACAGGGGAAAGTGTGCATCTGTTTCCTGCCAAGACCCAGCCTGATATAATTTTGTCTGTGCCATAAATCTGTAGTCCAGAACCCTCTACTTCAGTGTATTCAATGAACAAACCTCCAGTCTTTGCCACAGATGAAGGGAGGAAACAAGTATTTAATATGTACAATAGGATTCAAGTTATCTAAAAATCAGTGTGCCCACATTCTATTTCCACATACCTCCTATATGTTTATATAGGCATACACAATATCTGGAAAAATATACATTGTACTGTTAACAGGGTTATCTCTAGGAAATGGTTTGTGGGGAGAAGGAAAAGAGTGGGGACTTCTAATTTTTAGTTCTTACAATTCTATACTTTTCATGGCTTTATAATGACTTCCGAAAACAGCTCCCGGTGTAATTCCGATGTCCATCTAGACACGGAACCACTGGCAGCTATCTAATTTCTTGGTTCCCCTCTCATCAGAGTGTTGGAATATTGGCTGTGATAGGAATTATAGCAAAGGCTGCATGGCCAGATGAAAGAAATTTTGCAGAAGTCTTCCTGTATGACGTTATGGGAACGTGGGTGTTGCAAAAAGGAAATGGTGAGCTTGGAATTCATAGTTTTTTTTATTTAATGCATTTTGGGCATAACAGTGTCTGAGTAGTTGTTTTACAGAGTACTGTGTACGTTTAATAGGTATTGATAATTATCTCAACAATCTACCTGTGATCCTAAGCACTGCTGTAAAAGATGATGCAATACAGCTTTAAGTTGAATAAATGATTCTGTTCTAAATGTTCTCTTATACTTAAAATATACATACGAGAAATTGATATAAATTGGTTCCTTTTTATAGATAATAAATCTCTATCTTTTTGTATGTATGTATCTATCTATCTTGGAATATTTGTAAAAACAAAGAAAAGCACTAATTACCTGACCACCTTAACACAATGACTATTTTAAAAAAATATTTCTTTACGTTAGAGGTTTTGATACATTCTCCATGTAAATAAAGGTTCTTAAGTTTTTGTCTGATTTTTATGATTCTGAAAATTATTTCACTTTTCAATACATTTCACTTTTCTGTACGCTGATTTTTTTTAATAGATAAACTGCAGTGTGCTTGAAAAGTATTTTTCCGTTAAATAAAAAAATAAAGTATTATGTTTCTGAGTGTCTGTTGTTACTGTTTCCACCCGCTAAAAAAACATTCCATTGCTACTCAAAAAATGTCACATTTTTTTCCCCCGAAACATTGTCAGAAATTCCTGGGTAGTCTTTTTTTCTGTTTTTAATTCTTTGCTAGTGTGAAAGGGAGTGAATATTATGCTGTAGACCTTTGTCTTATGCACCATTGTAATTAAATTTTGAGAAAAATAATTTTGAGAAAGAAATAAAGCACCCAATATTTTATTTGTAAGCACAGTTAAATCACGTGTGGATCTTTTGTTTCTGGAGATGGGAAAGGTAAATAGGGCAGTTCCTCTTACAATTATGAGGCAGATTCCGTTAAGCTTTCCTGCGTGCCCAAGTTAGCAAGCAATGTTATTTGCTGATATTCACTGTTAATTATTGGTCTTCACACAAATCGAAGCAATGATTTGTAATTCCTGCAAGCTCGGTCAATGTTTTGCCTTGCATTGTAAAGCTCTACAAATTTGTGTAAAGAAATACATCATTGGTAAACAGAAAAAAAATGCCTTTTTGAAAAAAATTACTTCAGAACTTTCAACAAGACCTTTTTGTCGGTTTTGTTGATTTCTGGCTTCTGTCTGAACGTTGGAGTAAGCAGCGCACTGATTTGTGAGCCTTCGTTGTCTGTGAATTAGGTGTCCTCTGATGCTTCTGTTTTTATAAGTCTTTAACTCCATGTGAACTGTGGGCTCCACCACACCCTAGCTAGTTTTTACTCAGAGAGACACACCTTTGAAAAGTATGCAGGATGTGCTGTCAGTTTTTCCTTGTTATACAATCTTACCATTGAGTAACGATGCTCTTGATGTTTAAGCAATTACATAAAGCTAGAATGAAGGAAGAGTCATTTCTTGTTTATTCGAATGAAAGTGCAGTGGTTGGAAACGGCTATAAATGTTCAAATAGAAAATCGTCCTTGCCAAAGACCGTCACTCATTTATTGAACACGCCCTTCAAAGAGATTTTTATCTCAGATTCCTCTTGTTTTTCCCCCTCCCATGTTGGGGTTATTTAAGATGGCCAAATGGAATGCTTTACAAACTGAATTTACAGAGTTTCACTCTCTCTTATCAGATTTTGCCGAATGTCCTATCCACTTGTTCCTTTTACCCAGAGAGAGCAGGCAGGATGTACGCTGAGCCCATGGGGAGATGCCCCTGGGATTCGGATGGTTGCCCAACCTAGCTCGACAACCTGAGGCTCTGCTTCAGGCGAAGAGAACAGGACCTCTCCTTCCATTGCACTATTTTAGAAGTTCCTCTTAACAGTCACTCCCACAGAGATACACACAGCAGAGGAAAGATAAACATATTCCCTGAACGTATTTCTCTGTGATGGACATATATTCATGAGATTTCCACCGAGTTTCATGGTGGGAGTCTCTCCAGGACTTGCTTATTAACTAAACTGCTACCCTTTTTCATGAAGTCATGCTCTTTTTGATCGCTGCGGGTGTGTTTTTTTTGGTTTGTGTTTTTTTTTTTTTTTTGCGGTACGCGGGCCTCTCACTGTTGTGGCCCCTCCCGTTGCGGAGCACAGGCTCCGGACGCGCAGGCTCAGCGGCCATGGCTCACGGGCCCAGCCGATCCGCGACATGTGGGATCTTCCCGGACCAGGGCACGAACCCGTGTCCCCTGCATCGGCAGGCGGACCCTCAACCACTGCGCCACCAGGGAAGCCCTGCGGGTGTGTTTTGCCCTTTTCTTTTCACTAGTTTTTCCACTCACTTTTTATTAGGAATGGGAATGCAAGATTCTGTGGTTTGGTTTCCTTCCTCTGCCTAGACTTCCCTTCCATCCCCATCTGATTTAAACGGGACTGTGGCTGAAAGACATGAAGTAATTTTGCCCAGGTTGCTTACAGCCAGTGAGCTTCAAAGCAAGCATTTGACTGAGGGTTTGACTCCCCAGCCCTGCTTTGTCCTGCACCAGGAGTCACGAGCTCCAAAGCCTCAGGGACCTGTCAGGTAAGTGACAGAAACCAACCTGAGTGGAGAAGACGAGCAGCCCTGGGGGTCAGCTGCTCCCTGTGTCAGGTTCCCCGTGGAGAGCCATCCCGTGGCTTTTCATCCCATTTAGTGACTTCAAATTCCTTCACCTGCTCTGGTTAGTCCCCGTTATCAGGATCTGAGCAGAAATTAAATCCAGATAAAAGAGGCAAAGTGACAATTTCCTACACACAACGTAAGTGTGGTCAGCCAGATGCTAGGTCCACTCAGGATTTCCATCTGCAACAAGGGGAGGATGAATTATGTCAAAAGAGAAAACTAAGACAATGTAGTGATGAGTCTGATGTCCTTTATTCAAGGGAATGCAACCCACAGACTGGGGGAGCCCAGTGCCCCACGAGCAGTGGAGCACACTTCCTGAGAGATTTGGGGCAAGAATGGGTTTTACGGAGCTTTAGAAGAGGCAACTCAGAAACAGGGCGTGATTGGCTAGGAGGTAGGGGATTTCCTTCTAAGGCAACAGGTCCTATTTTCCAGGGTAAGGTGAGCCAGTAAAGCTAAGCTGGAGGACTGTGATTGGTATTTGTTAGGTTCCCTTGACAGAAGTTGCGCCTAAGTGCAGGCTGACTGTGGTTTAGATTTGTGACATGGGCTGGGCCACTGGGGCGCCCCCATTTTGTGCATCCTGATATATGAATTCACTTCATCGGTAGGATCAGGGCTGCGATGGTGTGGGAAACGGAAATGGGCGGACAGCAGGAGGGGCCTCCCCTCAGCACACGGAGGTAAGCAGCACCTGGTTTCCCTTCTCGAGAAGCAGTGGGCTTGTCAGCACACTCCAGGTACCCAAGGCGCTTGTGTGAAGGACCGAAGGGTTTGCGGGAGAGGCAGGGGATGCCTGGCAGACCTGTTTCTCCCTCTGCTTACCTGCATGGTGAAGGCTCTTGGTGTATGTCTGTCTAGACTGAACTGCAGAAAGAGAAAACAAAAACCCAAAAAACTCCCACCGCCCTTGATGTTAGTTTGATGTTCTGTTAGAGCTTGAACCAGAACAGTGTAACGATTTATTATTAAATTAGGTTCTGAGGGACTTCCCTGGCGGTCCAGTGGTTAAGACCTCGCTTTCCAGTGCAGGGGGTGTGGGTTTGATCCCTGGTCGAGGAACTAAGATCCCACATGCCTCACAGCCAAAAAAACCAAAAACATAAAACAGAAGCAATCTTGTAACAAATTCAATAAAGACTTTAGAAGTGGTCCACATCAAAAAAGTCCTAAAAAAAAAAAATTAGATTCTGGGCCTGCTGGTACTCAACTCCAAAAATCCCTGTGTTGACTCATTGACTGTCAGCTGTATCAAGTATCAGCTATGCTAATGTTGCCTGCGAGTAACAGAACACCCAGGTGGAAAGGTAAGGAGAAATTCTTCCATTACGAGCGGTCTGGAGAGAGGGTGGCTCCCTGGGTCATTAAATCAGAGGCCCAAGACATCACAGAGGATAAAGTTCTCATCTCTCTGCTCTGCCTTCCTTACAGCACTGAGCTACCTCTCGCCAGTCCCTTCGGTTGCAGGTTGGCTGCAATAAGCTTCCAACATCACATGCTCACACGAGAGTATCCAGGAGCTGGATGGGCAGTGAAGAGCACCTTCCCTCTCGTGTCCTGTTTTTAGAATGGGTCCCCTGTGGAACCCCCCTTCCTGTCTCATTGGCTGGTATTCCATCACCTGCCATCGAAATGAGCAAAGGAGGTTCACCCCTACCCAGGACTGGGACGGGCTCATCTCCTTGATGACTGACTACAACCCAAGGAATAAAATGCACAGTAAGTGTTATTCACTGGCCCCATGAAAAGGTCTGACATCAAGCACCATCCGCAGGGTAGCACAGCTGTCAGTGGTGTAGGTGGTTCCCAAGAGATTTTGTCACAATGGTTTAGGCAATTCTTTCATCTGGGTAAAAGAAACTACCTCTCTCTCTTTTTTTAAAACAGAGACTAGTCAGCATTGATATTCACTCAAACATATTCGGGATATTTATTAGCCAGGCACTTTGACGCTTATGTATGTCCCAGAGTAGAGAAAATAAGAACAGGCTATTAAAATAGATGGTGATTAAGTCTTATGTGGCAGCATGCTCACACCTGGTGAACTCCACAGACCCATGTGTTACCCAATTTAGATTGCTTCAGGAAAAAGACTAACAATTTCCAACGGGAAGGTGTCTTTTTCTGCAGTAAAATAAACACCCCAGCACAATAGATTTCCCTGACCAAACTGATAAATACTTCCAAGTGGAAAACCTAGTTTAAATGAAACAAATGGGATCATTGAAACTTAAAAAAGATGAATCCTTCTTCAAATACTTGTTCATTACCTTATTACTATGTATGGAGAAAAGTGAATAAACGATGTAAAACTTAACTTGAAAATAGCCACAGAATTTTAGTGACTGTGATTTGGGAAATACAGCCGTTTCAGTTCCCTAATGTAAAGAGATGCTGAGTAAACTGTAGATGTAACCGCAAAGGAACTTATGCATTATTCACGACACAGTTACTCAGAGTTTAAAAAATCTTAATGTCATTTTTTATTTCCTGGATGTTTTCTGTGATTTTTTTCAAGTCTAAAAATATAATAACTGTGGGAAAAGCAATAAATTAACCACACTGCAATTCTTCATAAACTTATTTTTTGTAGGATCTTTGTGAAATTCAGAAACTTCTAAGGAATTTACTACTATTTGCCTCTATTTGACAAAATGGGAGTAAATTCATCTAACGTTGATCTTTGATTTGGGTAAATATATCAAATTTTGCTTATCTTCTCTGTGATGATCAATTCTCAAAATTGGAAATTAGCATGCTTCACAAGGAGGTTATCGACAAAACTGTTTTGATTTATTTTCTAAAGGCAGATCTCTTTTAAATATATTACTTTTCCTCTCTGGAAGATGTATTGGTAAATGCTAAAGCAATATATTTACCAGGCCTTTTCTCATACATCACCACTTTTGATTTCCATAACACTGAAAAATAAAGAAGTGTTCATATCATTTCCACTCTACAGATGGAGGTGGAGCTCCAGAGATCGAATTTCCCAACCCAGCCATGGCAGAGCTAGACATTGAATTCAGATCTTTTGACCTCAGTAAACTGTTCTTTTTGAATTAGTGAATGTGCATCAAACCAGAAGGAATGTTGGCATAAGTACCAAAAGTAAACGTTTAGGTTTCTTTCCTAAATCTGTAAATGATTGCTGGGGAAGGTAATGAGATAACTTTGGGAACTCTCATACCTACTCTTGATATGTAGTCTGATCCTTACTTTCTCTGTGAAGGCATGAAAACAATCTTGGTTTTTTTTTTTTTCTTTTTTTAAAATTACTTTTTATTGGAGTATAGTTGCTTTACAATGTTGTGTTAGTTTCAGGTGTAAAATGAATCAGCTATATGTATACATATATCCACTCTTTTTTGGATTTCCTTCCCATTTCGGTCACCACAGAGCACTGAGTAGAGTTCCCTGAGCTATACAGTAGGTTCTCATTAGTTATCTATTTTATACATAGTATCAAGAGGGTATATATGTCAATCCCAACCTCCAATTCATCCCACCCTCCCTTTCCCCATTGGTATCCATACATTTGTCCTCTACATCTGTGTCTCTATTTCTGCTTTGCAAATGAGATCATCTATACTATTTTTCTAGATTCCACATATATGCTTTAATATATAATACTTGTTTTTCTCTTTCTGATTTACTTCACTCTGTATGACAGTCTCTAGGTTCATCCACATCTCTACAAATGACCCAATTTCGTTCCTTTTTATGGCTGAGTAATATTCCATTGTATATACATACCACATCTTCTTTATCCGTTCCTCTGTTGATGGACACTTAGGTTGCTTCCATGTCCTGGCTATTGTAATAGTGCTGCAATGAACTATTACACTGGGTCGAGCAGATGAACTTAACAATAAGCACACCATCTTTGGAAAGGTTCGTGTCCAGTTATCTTAGGCTTCTATGATATATATGATCAACTTACCTAAGAGCTGCCTTCATAAAAATATTCCCTAGGATATTTATTTATTATTTCTAAAAATGATGGAATACTGTATATTCCTCTTATAATAAATTATGAGGGACCACCTGAATTTTTGTGTGTGTTTTTCAAACAAGTCATTGGTTTTAACTTTAAATTTTTCTTTTTTCTAAAATTGTATTAATGGTATTATTAACTATTATATGTCTTTTTGAATTCTGGTTTTCTCAGGGTATATGCCCAGTAGTGGGATTACTGGGTCATATGGTAGTTCTATTTTTGTGTTTTAAGGGACCTCCATACTGTTCTCCATAGTGGCTGTATCAATTTACATTCCCACCAGCAGTGCAAGAGGGTTTGCTTTTCTCCACACCCTCTCCAGCATTTATTGTTGGTAGATTTTTTGATGATGGCCATTCTGACCAGTGTGAAGTGATGCCTCATTGTAGTTTTGATTTGCATTTCTCTAATGATTAGTGATGTTGAGCATCTTTTGGCATGAAAGCTATCTTAGAGTCTTGAAAAATATCATGGATGGGCCCTCCCCTTAGATTACTTAAAGTTAAGGAAAGATACTAGTACCAGACACTGGTGGTGTTTATTCCTTTTCCATCTAGGCAATTGACTTCGACCTCAGACCTAGTAGTCACTTTAATTAAAAGCATAACGATAGGCATGCTACAGGGTGGCATGGAATTAGAGTATGTGGCAATGTGAAGAGGCTGGGGCATTTTCATTTTATGTTGTTTATGAACAAGAGAAGTGCTAAATAAGTGAAAATAAGTGAACGCACTTATCTTCTTTTTTGATATGCTGTGGAAAGATGAGTCCAGTGTACGATATCCGTAGACCAGCACTTGCGAGCCACCCACAAGGGTGAGGGATGCGGGACCTTGTTTCTAGCCTTCCCTCTGTCACTAACTCTGCCACCTTCCTTCAGGAGTTACTTCTTGCTGGGTCTCAGGTTTTTCTTGTAAAATAGAGAAGGCATTGGATTAGATAACTTCCAAAGGGCTTTCAGTTCTAGAATGTTAGGCTCTTGCATTCTCTCAGGAGTCTTCGGCAGTCTGAACCGACCTCACCGTGCCTTGCCACCCCAAGCCAGTTGTTCAGCATTTTCCTACCCACCACTGACTAGAAGTGATGTACTGATTTTTATGCTAACTCGCTAATTAGAAAGTTTGTCTACTGGGGAGAGTGGGCAAAAGAGAGAGAGCTGAGAGTGGTGTTTTTGTCTTAGAGCTCCAGCAGGAAAAAAAAAGAGCAGATGACCAAAAGGAGATGGATAATTCCAGTGCAGTAGAGATGTTGCTTCTGTCTCTAGCCTTGGTTGCCAAGCCAACCTCAGAGTAAATTCCAAAATGATAACTTCTCCCTAGTCATTGGGACACACTTTCATTCATTCACTTATTCATTTATTTATGCATCCATTCAGCACATTCTACTCTGTGTCAGGGACTAGTGGAGATCTTTTCATGAGCTAATGATAAACATACTTCACAATATCAGTTGATACCTCAGCAGAGATGAGGTTGACGCCTGAAGAGGGAATTGGATTTCAAGATTCACTTTCAGAATTTGAGGAGCACAGAGGAAACTTCTATGGAAAGACCTCCAGCATGAGGCTGGATTGCACACTGTAAGGATGGTGATTGGTTACAGGTACAAGTGAATGGAGTTCCTGTCCCTGGAGATGCCAAATAAAAAACCATGACTTGGTTTGGTCTTGTAGGTTCTCAACATGAGGCCAATGTCAGACTTTGGACCAAGAGGTTCTCTTGCTCCTGGCAAGTTCCAGAGTTTTACACAGTTGTGAGTTTGTCCCCTTGAAACTGTGGGGAAAAAAAAACTGTTCTAAGGAACGCTAGCTCTTAGGCACTTTTACGAGAAGAGTGAAACTGTGTCACTTATTAGTTATGTAATCCTAGACTAATGTCTTTAAGCTTTTTAACACATTCTCCTCATGTGTAAACAATCTCCTCATAAAATCGTGGAGATTAAATGAGGGATTAAATCGTGGACACACATATATTCACTTTAAGTCATAATTATTATTAAAAACAAGCATTTTCAAAATGGAGAGTCCTTCTGTGATCTTATTAATCATTCCATAATCTTCTTGAAATCCTAAAGCCCAGCTACTGAACTAAATATATTCAGGTTTACTCACTGCACTGCTATGGTTGAGCAACCTGCACGCCCATCAGTCATCTAAAAATTGTAAGGAATTTCTGATTGTAAAGGAGGTACAGTCTTTAAAGTATCCTAAATAAAACCCTTTCATCTGTTGGCACAATCATCGTCTATGTTTATGTTTTTAAGCTAAAACTTAAATTCAGTTACTGCAATCAGCAATAACAAGCTCTTAAAAGTTCCTACTGCAACCACACCAACAAAAAACTAATTTCAATGGTTAAGCAGAGGAGAAAACTGTAGATTATCTAGTGACTATGATCTGGTGAGTTTGATCAATGATACAATCTGACAAAAAATTCTTGTTTGACTTTACTTGTCTGAAAAAGCGCTTTAACCTTTTCTATAACCCCATGTATATGCTATAAACAGTGGGTGAAGATGTTAATTAAACAGATAACATATCATAGGCACTTGCTCACTAAGGCAGGATGCAGAGACTAGACCGGATGAGCACCATTGTGACAAAATTTGCGAATATTACATCTCGATCTGAAACCAGGTACTTTCTCAAGCCAATAATTGGATTCAAAGATTGCAGAAGAAAGATGAATGTACATGAAGGATAGACCTAAAATCCTAGATCTTACTGAACTCCAAGTTCCATTGTGGCAAGGGCAGTAACATTATTTTTGTATCTCTACAAAAAAGATATTTCTAATGGATAATTGATAAATACATGATAATTGTTACTTCAAATATATAAAATGTTTAAAATCTTTTTTTTTTTTTGCCTCTCGGCAAGCAGGATCTTACTTCCCCAGCCAGGGATCGAACCCATGCACCCAGCATTGGAAGTGCAAAGTCCTAACCACTGGACTGCCAGGGAATTCCCTAAAATGGTTAAAATCTGGACATGTATCTTTCAAAAAATATTTTCACAACTGACACTACATTTATCGTTAGTAAAACAATATTCTTCATGAAAACAATATCTCTTGCTATAGTGCACAATTCTTGCATATTCTTCTATTATGACAGAGGTGATAAATCATTATTTTAGTTGACAGATATATAAAACTAAAGAAGAGCATCTTTTTTTAATAAGTTATTTATTTACTTTTTAATATTTATGGACTTCTGTTTATCTATTTATTTATTTTTGGCTGCGTTGGGTCTTCGTTGCTGCACGCGGGCTTTCTCTAGTTGCAGCGAGTGGGGCTACTCTTCGTTGCTGTGCATGGGCTTATTGTGGTGGCTTCTCTTGTTGCAGAGCACAGGCTCTAGGCGTGCGGGCTTCAGGCTTCAGTAGTTGTGGCACGCAGGCTCAGCAGTTGTGGCACATGGGCTTAGTTGCTCCGCGGCATATGGGATCTTCCCGAACCAGGGAACAAACCTGTGTCCCCTGCATTGGCAGGCGGATTCTTAACCACTACGCCACCAGGGAAGTCCCAAAGTATTATTATTGACATGACTAATATTACTTTGAAAACATTTATGGTAAGTAGAGTATGCAGTTAATAGCTCTTTGAGGCAAATCCCAGGTTTGATTTTACTCTGCTTTCAATAATATGATACAAACTTGCTTAAAATTAAAACAAGGAGGATGTTACCTCAATAAATTGTTTTTTCATTGGGTTTTTTTCCCAACTCTGTGGCCTCATTTAAATATGATGTATATTTTTCTATGCCCATGCTGTGTTATAAGAAGTCATAGAGTATATGGGGCTTCATTAACATTGCATATTTCTGATTAATTATTAAAATTTCAATATAGTCTTGAATTTCTACTGATATTCAAAAACAATTCAAGCTGCAGATCTCTGATTATTGATATTGGTGTAATTCTCTCGATAGTTACACTGAGCTTTGTACTACAGAAGTAAATAACTAAACATAACCGGTATAATGATATACCTCAAATGGAGCTCCTTTTGAATCATAGCTTAAGTATTTCAGTAGAAGGATGGCACTGAGGAAAGAATTTACAGCCAAATTTAATACCCCATGGGACAGAGATAAAAATTCACAGGGCAATTGAGAGTGACCCTTTATAGATTTGTGGAAAATGGGGACAATTACTAGAGGTTTAATGCTTAGAAATATCTTACCATTATATCCTAGCAGGAGCCACCAAATAAACCTTTCTGAAGCCTTGAAAGTAATACAGGTTATAAATTAAACATTCAGGAGGATAAAGAATTGACCATTAGCTGATAATTCATGACAGTTTCCCCATTCGAGAGAGGAAAGGTATGTTACTCCTTTGGGGACCTATTCTTAGGCTTCACCCAGAATAGAATAACAGTGTATCACACACAGAAATAAAGATTGGCCCTTGTGGCTTCAGTCCATACATAGCTCTGATGTCAGTGAGGAATTGCCGCCTGCTTTTTAGTAATAACAACATGTAACAAATTATCTAACTACATTGGATAGGATGGTTGTGCCAGTTACTGAGTCATCAGCTCTCAGCTCTGAACTACCCTCTCTCTGAGCTTTGTGACATGGGGGCTGGTGTCTCTGCAAACCACATTTCAGCCCTGCCTACTGGCTCCCTGTGGGTCCTGCCTATAGAGCGGAGCTGGAGGGATGCTGCCAGGCTGGGGAAGAGGGTTCTCCTTCCTGTGGGCTTCCTGTCTAGTCCTGTTGCTCTGAGCCCCACCCCAGGAACAACAGCTGATTATGAGGGCAGAAGATGAACCAGTTTGCAGCTCTTCTAATCCATGAAGGACTAGACTCAATGTACCGCCTCAAGATGCACCAGCATCCCTTGCTGTGCAAAAGCTTTTAAGTTTCATTAGGTCCCATTTGTTTATTTTACTTTTTATTTTCATTACTCTAGGAGGTGCGTCAAAAAAGACCTTGCTGTGGTTTATGTCAAAGAGTGTTTTTTCCTGTGTTTTCCTCTAAGAGTTTTATAGTGTCTGGTCTTACATTTAGGTCTTTAATCCACTTGGAGTTTATTTTTGTGTATGGTGTTAGGGAGTGTTCTAATTTCATTCTTTTACATGTAGCTGCTAATGAATATATATATATATATATATATATGGAATCTAAAAAAAATGATACTGATGAACCTAGTGGCAGGGCAGAAATAAAGACGCAGACATAGAGAATGGACTTGAGGACATGAGGTGGGGGAAGGGTAGGCTGGCACGAAGTGAGAGTAGCACTGATGTATATACACTACCAAATGTAAAATAGCTAGCTAGTGGGAAGCAGCAGCATTGCACAGGGGGATCAGCTCAGTGCTTTGCGATGACCTAGAGGGGTGGGATAGGGAGGGTGGGAGGGCGGCTCAAGAGGGAGGGGATACGGGGACACATGTATGCATATGGCTGATTCACTTTGTTGTACAACAGAAACTAACACAGCATTGTGAAGCAATTATACTCAAATAAAGATGTACATATATAAAAAAACGATACCCCAGCATTGACCAGAAGTCTTGGTTCCAGTGCCAAAGAGCAACACCTCTCAGAGGTCTGGGATTCAACTCTAAGGGACCCTTCCTCCAAGCTTCTCTTTAGTTCCTCAAAGAGGAGGGACCATCTTCTTCCTACACTTGTTACCACGGTGGAGGGTAAGTGTTCTCTTTTTTACCTTTTTAGTGCTTCAAACATGTCTTTATACTAAATTGTCTATGTTAAAATAACACGTTATTTCTGTCTCTTGACTGATACAATTGTATTTGGAGGAAAGGGGTGAAAACAATTCAACTAGAAAAATCAGTCATCTAATAGGGCTGGTATTCAATACTTTACAGAGGTCCACATTTACTTGGAAGGTCAAATGGCTAAATTTTATAATATTTTATTAAGAGGGAGTAATGTGAAAGTACTCTAAAAATTGACCAGATCCGATGGTTTTTCTCAGTTGTTGTAATATCATTTTGCTGTATCTTTATTGAATATTTAATTCTGCTACAGAAGGCAAGAAAGAAGATGGTGTATTAGTCAAGGTTCTTCAGAGAAGCAGAGCCAATAGGAGTTATGTGTGTGTGTGTGTGTGTGTGTGTGTGTATAAAGTAGAAATTTGGATCACATAGTTATTGAGGCCAAGAAGGCCCAGGAACAGCCATCTGCAAGCAGACAACCAGGAAATTGGTGATACAGTTCAGCTGGAGACCTATAGTCTGAGGATCGGAGGTGTAAGTCCCTGCCTGAGTCTGAAGGCCAGAAAGCCAGGAACACTGATGTTGCTGCTTGAGGGCAGGAGAAGATGGAGGTCCCAGGTAAGCAGAGAGAGCAAATTTGCCCTTCCTCTGCCTTCTTGTTTTATTTGGGCCCTCAACGGATTGGATGATGCCCGCCCCGTTGGTAAAGGTGGATCTGTTTTACTCAGTCTACTGATTCAAATGCTAATCTTTTCAGAGACACCCTTGCAAACACATCGAGAACTAATGTTTTGCTGGCTATGTGGGTGTCCTGTAGCCATGTCAAGTTGACACATAAAATTAGCCATCATAAATAGGATGGATGAAACTCATGGGTGTTAAGCACAGCTAATAAATAACCTAGTAGCTTATGTGTTATAGGTAGAACTCATAGGATGTGCTAAAGATGGAAAATGAGTCAACAAGTAGCTTGAGAAACATGAGCAGAATTCATATGTTAAATGTAGATAGTGTATAACATTCTAGAGGTATATGATGAATAGAATGAAACCAGAACACTTGTTTGTTTTATAGAAAGAAAAATATGAGAACGATCAAGTCATAAGGTAGGACCACGTCCTTTCCAGATCGAGAGCTAGTCATCCCTAAGCTGGCTACTCATTTGGACCCATCCTGCTGGCCCCATTTGTGTTCTAGTAGTCAGTATCTTGGTGGTTCAGCAGGTCAATGGGCAAGCTATAGTGGAGGCCAGGTGTCCATGGCTCTATGTTCTAATGGCGGAAGTGCATGTTACTGATCCCAGGCACTTACTGCTTAACTTCAACTCTGGTGCTTATAACTATGAGAGGGAGAGAGAGAGAGAGAGTTTTGATTATAGCAATTCTAGCGGGTGTGAAGTGGTTTTGATTTGCATTTCCCTAATGACTAATGATACTGAGCATCTTTTCACGTGCTTATGACCATTAATCTTCTTCAGAGAAATGTCTATGCAAATCCTTTGTCCATTGTATTAGTTAGGGTTCTCCAGAGAAACAGAACCAATAGGGTGCATTTATGTAATATATAGATATAAAGACAGAGAGGGTGTGTGTGTGTGTGTGTGTGTGTGTGTGTGTGTGTGTGTGTGTGTATACATGGAGAAGGAGAGAGAGAGAGACTTTAGGGAATTGGCTCATAGCACTGTGGAGGCAGACAAGTCCAAATTCTGCAGGGTTGACTGGTAGGCTGGAGACCCAGGGAAGAGTTGATATTTCAGCTTGTGTCTAAGGTAGTCTGTAGGCAGATTTCCTTCTTCCTTGAGGGACCTCATTGTTTTTCTCTTAAGGTCTTCAACTGATTGGATGTGGCCCACCCATACTATGAAGCTTAATCTACTTTACTTAAGGTCTACCAATTTAAATGTTAATTTCATCTAAAAAATTCCTTCACAGATACATCTAGACTCATGTATGACCAAATATCTGGGTACTGTGGCCTAGCCAAGTTGGCACAAAAAAGTAACCACCACACCCATTTTAAAATATTTTAAGATCAATTGTTCTTACTGAGATATAATTCATGTGCCATAAAATCACTTTTTAAAAATAGTACAATTCACTTATTTTTAGTCTATATACAAGGTCCTGTAACCATTACCACGATGTAATTGCAGAACATTATCACCCCCAAAAGAAACTCCATACTCATTAGCAGCAACTCCCCATTCTCTCACCAACCCATCCCCCCCAAATTCTCCTACACCCTGGCAACCAATACTCTACTTTCTGTCTCTATAGACTTGAACATTCTGAACCCTTCATATCAATGAAATCATAAATATGTGGTGTTTTGTACCTGGTTTCTTTCCCTTAGCAAAAAGTTTTCAAGATAGAACTATGCTGTAGCATATATTAGTATTCTTTCTTTCCTCTCTTTTTTTAACAGCTAAATAATATTCCATTGGATGGATATATCATACTTTATTTATTCATTCACTCATCAGTTGATGGATGTTTGCACTGTATCATTTTTTTTGATGTTAAGAATACTGCTGCTATACATATTTGTGTACTGATTTCTACATGAACAAGTTTTCATTTCTCTTGGGGGTACACCTAAGAGTGGAATTTCTAAGTCATATGGTAATTCTATATGTAGCATTTTGAGGGACCACTAAACTGTCTTCCACTGTAGCAGCACCATTTTACATTCCCACAAGCAATGTATGAGATTTCCAATCTCTCCATACACTTATCAATCAGTACTTGTTATTTTCCTTTTTTGTTGTTGTTGTATAGCCATCATAATGGGTATGAAGTGTAAATGTAAACACATTGTAATTTTTTTTAACATCTTTATTGGAGTATAATTGATTTACAATAGTGTGTTAGCTTCTGCTGTATAGCAAAGTGAATCAGCTATACATATACATATATCCCAATATCTCCTCCCTCTTGCGTCTCCCTCCCACCCTCCCTATCCCACCCCTCTAAGTGGTCACAAAGCACAGAGCTGATCTCCCTGTGCTATGCGGCTGCTTCCCATTAGCTATCTATTTTACATTTGGGAGTGTATATATGTCCTTGCCACTCTCTCGCTTCTTCCCAGTTTACCCTTCCCCCTCCCTGTGTCCTCAAGTCCATTCTCTGTGTCTGCGTCTTTATTCCTGTCCTGCCGTTACGTTCTTCAGAACCATTTTTTTAGATTCCATATATATGTGTTAGCATACAATATTTGTTTTTCTCTTTCTGACTTACTTCACTCTGTGTGATAGACTCTAGGTCCATCCACCTCACTACAAATAACTCAATTACGTTTCTTTTTATGGCTGAGTAATATTCCATTGTATATATGTGCCACATCTTCTTTATCCATTCATCTGTCAATGGACACTTAGGGGTTGCTTCTATGTCCTGGCTATTGTAAATAGTGCTGCAATGAACATTGGGGTACATGACTCTTGAATTCTGGTTTTCTCAGGGTATATGCCCAGTAGTGGGATTACTGGGTCGTATGGTAGTTCTATTTTCAGTTTTTTAAGGAACCTCCATACTTTTCTCCATAGTGGCTGTACCAATTCACATTCCCACAAACAGTGCAAGAGGGTTGCCTTTTCTCCACACCCTCTCCAGCATTTATTGTTTGTAGATTTTCTGATGATGGCCATTCTGACTGGTGTGAGGTGATACCTCATTGTTGTTTTGATTTGCATTTCTCTAATGATTAGTGATGTGGAGCATCCTTTCATGTGTTTGTTGGCCATCTGTATATCTTCTTTGGAGAAATGTCTATTTAGGTCTTCTGCCCATTTTTGGATTGGGTTGTTTGTTTTTTTGTTATTGAGCTGCATCAGCTGCTTGTAAATTTTGGAGATTAATCGTTTGTCGGTTGCTTCATTTGCAAATATTTTCTCCCATTCTCAGGGCTGTATTTTCGTCTTGTTTATGGTTTCCTTTGCTGTGCAAAAGCTTTTAAGTTTCATTAGGTCCCATTTGTTTATTTTTGTTTTTATTTCCATTTCTCTAGGAGGTGGGTCAAAAAGGATCTTGCTGTGATTTATGTCATAGAGGGTTCTGCCTAAGTTTTCCTCTAAGAGTTTGATAGTGTCTGGCCTTACATTTAGGTCTTTAATCCATTTTGAGTTTATTTTTATGTATGGTGTTAGGGAGTGTTCTAATTTCATTCTTTTACATGTAGCTGTCCAGTTTTCCCAGCACCATTTAATGAAGAGGCTGTCTTTTCTCCATTGTATATTTTTGCCTCCTTTATCAAAGATAAGGTGACCATATGTGTGTGGGTTTATCTCTGGGTTTTCTAGCCTGTTCCATTGATCTATCTTTCTGTTTTTGTGCCAGTACCATACTGTCTTGATTACTGTAGCTTTGTAGTATAGTCTGAAGTCAGGGAGCCTGATTCCTCCAGCTCCATTTTGCTTTCTTAAGATTGCTTTGGCTATTCGGGGTCTTTTGTGTTTCCATACAAATTGTGAAATTTTTTGTTCTAGTTCTGTGAAAAAGGCCATTGGTAGTTTGATAGGGATTGCATTGAATCTGTAGATTGCTTTGGGTAGTACAGTCATTTTCACAATGTTGATTCTTCCAATCCATGAACATGGTATATGTCTCCATCTGTTTGTGTCATCTTTGATTTCTTTCATCAGTGTCTTATAGTTTTCTGCATACGGGTCTTTTGCCTCCTTAGGTAGGTTTATTCCTAGGTATTTTATTATTTATGTTGCAATGGTAAATGAGAGTGTTTCCTTAATTTCTCTTTCAGATTTTTCATCATTAGTGTATAGGAATGCAAGAGATTTCTGTGCATTAATTTTGTATCTTGCTACTTTACAAACTTCATTGATTAGCTCTAGTAGTTTTCTGGTAGCATCTTTAGGACTCTCTATGTATAGTATCATGTCATCTGCAAACAGTGACAGCTTTACTTCTTTTCCAATTTGTGTTCCTGTTATTTCTTTTTCTTCTCTGATTGCTGTGGCTAAAACTTCCAAAACTATGTTGAATAATAGTGGTGAGAGTGGACAACCTTGTCTTGTTCCTGATCTTAGAGGAAATGGTTTCAGTTTTTCACCATTGAGAACGATGTTGGCTGTGGGTTTGTCATATATGGCCTTTATTATGTTGAGGTAAGTTCCCTTTATGCCTACTTTCTGGAGGGTTTTTATCATAAATGGAGCACATTGTAATTTGATTTGCAGTTCCTTAAATGCTAATGATATTGGGTATCTTTTCATGTGTTGATTAGTCATCTTTTTGAAAACATGTGCAAATCTATTCAAATCCATTTTCATTTTTCAATTGGTTTATTAGTCTTTCTATTGTTGAGTTGTAAGAGTTCTTTATGTACTCTGGTACTAGACATTTATTTAATTTTCAAATATTTCCTCCCATTCTGTAGATTGTCTTTTTGTTTCTTGATAGTATCCTTTGACACACAGAAATCTTAAATTTTGAAGTCTGGATGATTTTTCCTTGGTTGCTTTCACTTTTGGTGTCATATCTAAGAAACCATTGCCTAATTCAAGGTCATAAAGATTCAGACCTATTATCATCTAAGAATTTTATGGTTTTAGTTCATACATTTAGTTTATTAAGTAAATAAATTTGTACATAGAAATCCTAAAGTAAAAGTAAAATGTAATTTTTCTCTTTTTCTACCTTTTTGCAATTTCAAACATGTCTTTAAGGACAATGATTATAGTGAAAACTCCAAATATATAATTTAAAAAATCCAGTGATATAGAATTATTTGGGTAGTGGAAATACCCAGACTAAACTATAAAAAGGACTATACATCCTTTTTGAGAGTTTTATTGCATGTTTGTTTTTACAACGCTCAAAATAAAGTTGTTGTATTTGATGTCAAATTGACACTAGTTAATTATATATATATTTTCTGCAATTTCTAATGCTAAGTAGCTCCTGTAGCCTTCATTTATATACTGTTTAGGTGTAAATCATTTCTGTTTTCTACTTACCAGTTTTTTTTTGCAAAATAGGTTTTCAGTTTCTTTTTTATTCTTCATTGAATCTTATTCATACTATATATTACCATAGAGAATCCTTACATAGCTCAATAGTTAGTATATGTTGTTTAAAAAAAGGTTATGAGCAGCAAATTGTGCATTTGACATCACAGGAAATGATTTTTATTTTCCATGGGGTAAATAATTCAAATTCTGACTGCAGCATACAGGCCATTATCATGACAGTCCTCAGACCTCCTGACTGGTCATTTCATGCATACAAGAAAAAACAAACCAGCATCTCTTATATTTGCTGTCCACATTGCCTGAAGCACATTTAGAGTCGTGCACAGGAAAATGATTTATTACTTGAATCTTCCCCATTCGTAAAACTTGTCTCTCACCAGCACTGAGTAAATCCTCGGAGCTGATGCTGTGCAGAGGCTGGAGCACATGTAAGCACCGTCTGAGCTGCTCTTTATCCTGTGAATGCCATTACTCCCTAGCTAATCGCAATAGGTTCTTTGCTGCTGACTTCATGCTGGAAAGACTGTGCCCCATAATTTAATTAGTTGATCATTCTAATCTGCTAATTTAACTTCTTTTGAGTATTGTGTCCCTTGCAGAGACATTTTTGAGCCTTAATGGACAAGTGTACAGTTTCCAGGCAGTGTGCCTTCATTTACTGAACCAGTCTGGCACCTTCCTTAGTTGATTTTTGGTGTTATGAGGTGTTCAGCCAGGCCTACTGATGTGTGCTCCTTATGACCAGTTGTCTACAAAGCACCTGCTTTCCTGAGAAAGGATCTTATTACTAAAACATAGTTCTTGCCAAGAAGAGGACTTACGTTTCTTTGGCTGGCTCGATGCTTGATCAGACTGCTTGTTTGGTCTTTGTTGTGTTCAGCCCAAATTTCTTCCTTCTCCTTTTGTTCTGGGAAGGTGCTGCTACGAATCACTTTCCATCCTCCCTCCTGGAAGCTGGATCGTGCTGTGCCCGGCCCGGCAGCAAGATTGTGCCGCGATATGAGTACAATGGTTCTAGTTCCTGCCACCTTCTCAGGGGAGTCATTTGGGTCAAAGGACGGCCAAAGAGTTACATTCTGCACCTCCCCCTCCCCCATGGCTGTCAGCAAATACTGTCCATTCCTCTGTTCCTCTTTCTGGTCACCCTCCTCCCTCCCTCATTAAAGGACTCCCATTGGAATCAGTAGGGGCAGGGCCAGCAAAGTCAGGGTTTGTGCTACCATCTGTCCCTTTGTTCCAGGACAGCTGGTTCCAGCAGAGCTGGCTTAAAAACGGAAATATTCCCACAGGGGAAATCACCTGAAACTCAAAAGCACCTGAGCAAAAAGAAGCAGAATCTCCTATAACGAACTCTGTGACCTTGGGCTTGAAGCCTCATTTCTTCACATTTCAGTTTCCACACCTGAAAAGGGTGAGAGTGAACTGGATCTCTTTCTTTATTTCCTGCAAGTTGATCAACGCTTTGGGAATCTGATGAAAGCCACGGACTTTCTCTTTAAACAGTGCACGTGTACAAATAAGAAAAATGATAAAAAGTTAGGGATTGACTGACACCCTGGAGGACCAAGGCCACTAGGTTAAAATAAAAAATCAAGAAGCAAACAAACAAAACCAGAGACACAATCTCTAAGTTTGTGTTTTGACATCTCACATTCTGCGGTTCCAGCCTCCTCCTTCCACGTTCTTGACCTGCCTGGAGTGTCCTCAGCACTGACGTGTCCCTCATGCCTCATTTCTGTGTTATGTTGTCACATGTTCATTTTCCCATGAGTTAACTGTAAAGGGACACCTTTTGGCAAAATTATGAAACTGTGATGAGACACTACAGGACCCTGTCATTGGCCGTTTCTTTTCACTTTTGAACTTTCTCTCTCTCTTTTATAAAAATTATTTTTTAAGTTGTGGTAAAATATACATTAGATAAAGTTTACCATCTTCACCATTTTTAACTGTACTGCTCATTGGCAGAAAGAGATTTGCATTGTTGTGCAACCATCATCATTATCCATTTCCAGAACTTTCTTTGTCAGCTGAAATTGAACTCTGTACTCAGTAAACAATAACTCCTCATTCCTCCAGCTCCTGGCAACCACCATTCTACTTTCTTTTTAAATTTGACTACTCTAGGTATTTCATATAACTGGAATCATATAGTATTTGTCCTGTGTCTGGCTTATTTTACTTATCATAATGTCCCCGAGGTTCATCCATGTTGTAACATGTATCAGAATTCCATCCCGTTGTAAGGTTAAATAATATATCATTGTATATTTGAGCCACATTTTGTTTATCTATTCATCTGTTGAGGGACACTTGGGTTGCTTCTGCATGTTGGCTACTGTGAATAATGCTGCTATGATCAGGTGTGTACGAATGTCTGTTTGAGTACTTGCTTTCACTTATTTGGAGGTATGTACCCAGGAGTAGAATGATAATTCAATTTTTAATCTTTGGAGGAACTGCCATCCTATTTTCTGTAGCAGCGCTCACATTATACATTCCCACCAACAGTGCACAAGCATTCCAATTTCTCCATCTCTTCGCCAACACTTGTTATCACTTGTTATTTTTTGTTTCTGGTTTCTTTAGAGTAGCCATCCTAGTGGATGTGAGGTGGTATCTCATTGTGGTTTTGATTTGAGTTTCCCTAGTGATTAGTGATGTCGAGCTTCTTTTCATGTGTTTATTTGCCATTTGTATTTCTTTGGAGAAATGTCTATTCATTTCTCTCTTTTTAACTCATACATTTATATTTTTTTCTGTGCTTTATTCCCCTTTCTTTCTCTGTCTTAGAGTTTTGCTCAGTTGGTGGTGCTAAATACACACATAATTTAATTGTGTGGTAGTTTTGAGTGTAAAAACAAGAGGAACAATTGCTTAGTTTTCTCTTATTTATTACTATTACTGTTATTGCATTTATGTTCCTAAAATTGAAATGAATCGAAAAACTAAGCATCAAAAGAAACTTGCCTACTCTCAATTATAACATAATTCTCAGTGCCTACCCACCTACTAATGTAGACACACTTTGAAGATTCTATGCATCTATCAGATTAGCTTAATTATTTCCACTGGTACCATTTCACAGGGTTAAATTTTTCTTTATAAATGTTATTTATTTATTTATTTATTTTCAATTTTTGGCTGGGTTGGGTCTTCGTTGCTGTGTGTGGGCTTTCTCTAGTTGCAGTGAGAGGGGGCTACTCTTCGTTGCGGTACATGGGCTTCCCGTGGCAGTGGCTTCTCTTGTTGCGGAGCACAGGCTCTGGCACGTGGGCTTCAGTAATTGCAGCCTGCAGGCTCAGTACTTGTGGGGCACGGGCTTAGTTGCTCTGTGGCATGTGGGATCTTCCTGGACCAGGGCTCAAACCCATGTCCCCTGCAGTGGCAGGAGGATTCTTAACCACTGCGCCAACAGGGAAGCCCCACAGGGTTACATTTTAATTAATACTTGGATCACTAATTATTAACTAAATATCTTCAAAAAAAGTACACCATGATTTAACACTGAAACTAAAAGACAAAGATTTCACAGAATATTGTTACATGCCAGGCAATGTAATGAAAACAGGAAAACTGGCTAAATCTGCCAAATGTTAATAGAAATCCCTTGGAAAATTATAAAATACTCAGAGATAAATGATACTTAAAGCATTACATGCCAAAAATTTGGGGACAAATCTAGAGCAGAATAACATAAGTTTATGTCTTTGGATACATTGATCAGAAAGCAAATGAGAATCAAAATCTTCCCTGTCCTTTGAGATAAAACATGTACTAGAACAGCCACTTGGCCTCTGAAGTGGAAGGCACACGTACAGGCCCTACACATCTGTATTGCCTCCTGATATCTGGACTGTTGTGAGAAGGAAATAAAATTCTCTCTTTCTTAAGCCACAGATAGTTTGGGCTCTGTTAGGGCAGCTGAGCCAATATCCCAACCAACAGAGATCTACTTCACACCTCTTACAAGATAAACTCCACCCCTGTGAACTGGAAGCCTAATGGACATGGTTAAGCTGTGACACTAACCAAGGAAGGTAAGGAAAATGTCTTTGAAACTTGGGGTGGAGGAGGTGTTTTAAATAAGACCCCAAAAAGTACCATCCACAGGGACTCACAATGAGAGAGATTTGAGTACATAAAAATTAAGTAAGGATTTTTGTTGAATGAAGGACAACATAGAAAATGCTAAATGAGTGACAGAAGATCAAAAGTTATGTTCAATGTGCAAAACGAGTACGTAGATCAGTATCTAGACTATATAAGGAACTCTAGTCAGTTGACAAGAAAAAGATGGGGAACGGTACTCATTTTCTGTTTGCTGCTGTAACGGATGACCACACACCTGGTGGCTTGAAACAACACACATTTACATCTTACAGGTTTGTAGGCTGCAAGCCTGACATGGGTCTCACTGGGCTGAAATTAAAGTGTCTGCAGGGTTCCGTATACTCTGCAGACTCTAGAGGAAAATCTCTCTCTTTGCCTTTTCTTTCCAGCTTCTAGAGCTGCCAGCATTCCTGGGCTCATGGCCCCTTCCTCCATTCTCAAAGCCAGCACAACAGCATGTGAATCTTTCTCACACTGCCTTGCGCTGACCTCCTTTTCTATCTTCCTTTTTCACTTTTTCTTTTTTTAAAATCACTGAACTGTGCACTCTATTTTTTTAAATAAATTTATTTATTTTATTTATTTATTTTTGGCTGCGTTGGGTCTTCGTTGCTGCATGCGGGCTTTCTCTAGTTGTGGTGAACAGGGGCTACTCTTCGTTGTGGTGCACAGGCTTCTCCTCGCAGTGGCTTCTTTTGTTGCGGAGCACGGGCTCTAGGTGCGCAGGCTTCAGTAGTTGTGACACGGGTTCTAGAGTGCAGGCTCAGTAGTTGCGGTGCGTGGGCTTAGTTGCTCTCAGCATGTGGGATCTTCCCGGACCAGGACTTGAACCTGTGTCCCCTGCATTGGCAGGCAGATTCTTAACCACTGCGCCACCAGAGAAGCCCTCCTTTCCCACCTTTAAAGCCCCTTGTAACCACACAGAGCCCACTCAGATGATCTAGGATAATCTCCTTATTCTAAAAGTCACCTGATTAGGAATCTTAATTCTCCTTTGCCATGTAAAATAATGTATTCATAGGTTCCAGGGATTAGTACGTGGATGTCTTTGGGGGGAACATTATTCTGACTACCAGGCACACACCAGAACAAAAAACAGGCGATATGAACTTCTAGAAGGGGGAACACTGATGATGAACAAATTTAGGTCAGAAACTACCAGCACAATGATCTAAAGCATTATCTGGAAGTTCATTCATTTATTCAATCAGAATATTTATTAAGCAGATAATGTGGGCTAGATTCCTACAGAAATGCAAAGATGGAGAAGTTTTTGAGCAGTCAACCACACGCCCCTTTGAGACCCTGCCCTGAGCCATACGAGGTGTCCTAAAATACTATAGGTAAAAAATCTATTTTAAGATGGGCATCCTCAGAAAATCTACAAACAACAAATGCTGGAGAGGGTGTGGAGAAAAGGGAACCCTCTTGCACTGTGGGTGGGAATGTAAAGTGATACCCACTATGGAGAACTGTATGGAGGTTCCTTAAAAAACTAAAAATAGAATGACCATATGACCCAGCAATCCCACTGCGGGGCATATACCTTGAGAAAACTAATTCAAAATGCACCCCAATGTTCACTGCAGCACTATTTACAATAGCCAGGTCATGGAAGCAACCTAAACGCCCATGGACAGACAAATGGATAAAGAAGATGTGGCACATATATACAATGGAATATTACTCAGCCATAAAAAGGAGCGAAATTGGGTCATTTGTAGAGACGTGGATGGACCTAGAGTCTGTCATACAGAGTGAAGTAAGTCAGAAAGAGAAAACAAATATCGTATATTAACACATATATGTGGAATCTAGAAAAATGGTACAGATGAACTGGTTTGCAAGGCAGAAATAGAGACACAGATGTAGAGAACAAACGTATGGACACCAAGCGGGGAAAGCAGGGAGGGGTGGTGGTGGTGGTGGTGTGATGAATTGGGAGATTGGGATTGACATATATACACTGATGTGTATAAAATTGATGACTAATAAGGACCTGCTGTATAAAAAAATAAAATTCAAAAAAAAGTCTATTGATTGTGGACACCTGCCTTATGAGACATGTCCTTCAGAATTCCAAGACTCTTGTCTTCATTTGGAAGTCAAAATGACACAGTGTTTAATCTACCTGATTGCTGTACAAGGTTACCTTCCCAAATTAAAAGACCAAAAACATTAAAAAAAAAATTACCAGGGTTAGCTCTGGATTACCTTTTCGTCTTAACTGATATCCCACTTTCCCGTAGGGATACCTAACTTTAAAACGGAGCCAGCCCTGGAAAATATCCACGGTATCAACACACATTCTGTAGCAGCAACTGGAATCAGTATTTTATTTGCAGGTCCAAGATACGTTCAGCACAGCTGTATCACTGGCAAGGCAGGCCTGAAAGTCAGGGTCATTTTCTGATTGTCAATTAACTAGATTACTTTCGGCTGGAGCACAAACGGAGGTCATTATTATTAAAGTTGAGTTGAGGGAGGTTACCCACATGGGAATCACCTGAAGATTACAGGAAAATGTATCGTTGTGCTGGATCTCAAAGGAGCTGGGTTTTATTACATTTTCCTGGAAGTAACACTTGCCCAGCATCATATATCTGACTGCAATAATGAGGTTATGTGACTTTACACATTGAAAAAAATATCTAAACATAATCACAATATTACTTTGAGCTTTCCCTGCACTCTTCATCCAAGGACTTTAGCTAATTAAATATCACAGTTTGGAAATGAAAGTGTATACTTACCTCATTTTACCAAAGAGAATGTTCTGGGGAAGTTAAATGATAGGCAGTTACCCCAACTGAAAGGAAGTAGGGAAACGGGGCAGGTATGTCTTGCATTTACTGAATAATGTAGGTGATAAATGTAATATATCTCAAAGGTTCACGGGAGGACCACCCATCTCTAATCTATCACTTTCGAAGGGCTGCATCTAAATGTCACCAGATACAGGGGAAAAACACTCTCACAAATTCACAGGAAAGGACATTCTGTGATTTTCCTCAGCAATCTATTTTGGTGTCTTTACAAAATAAGTCCTTTATAAAATAAGTTCTTGTTCTCAAGTTAATGTCTTCTTATTGCTTTTCTTTTTATAACACTTTCTTGAGATATAATTCATTGCCATATCATTCACCCATTTAAAGAGTACATTTCCATGGCTTTTAATATATTCACAGATGTGTGCAACCTTCACAAGCAATTTTAGAACATTTTTATCATTTCATAAAAGAAACCCCTCACCCCTTAGCTATTACCACTCTATGCCCCAACGTTCCCCAAATCTAAGGAAGCATGAAATCACTTTCTGTCTCTATAGACTTGCCTATTCTGGACGTTTCATATAAATGAGATCATATAATACGTGGTCTTTTGTGTCTGACTTCTTTCACTCGGCATCATGTTTCCAAGGTTCATCCATGTTATGACATGTCTCAGTCCTTCATTCCTGTTTTTAGCTATATAATGTTTTATTGTTATAGATATGATTTATCCACTCCATACACTCATTGTTTCTCTTTTCATGAATTGATGGACGTTTGGGTTGTTTCTACCTCTTGGCTCTTATGAATTAATGCTGCTGCCAACATTCATGTGCAAGCTTGAGTGAGTACATATGTTTTCATTTGAGGGGGTATAATACCTAAAAGCAGAACGGCTGGGTCATATAGTAACTCTATATTTAACCTTTTGAGAGACTGTTGACTATTTTTCAGAGTTGCTGCAACATTTTACATTTCACCAGCAGCGTACTGTATAAGGGTTCTGATTTCTCCACACCCTCGCGGAAACTTGTTTTTCTCTGACCTTTTATAAAAGTTTCAATTAGTTTTTTTATTGAGGGAAAATTCACATACCATTAACATTTTAAAGTGTACAATTCAGTAGCATTTAGTACATTCACAAGGTTGTGCGACCATCATTTTTATCTAGGTCCAAAACCTCTTCATTACCCCCAAGAGAAGACTTTGTAGCCATTTATCAGTTACTCCCTATTCCCCCCTCCCGTCTTCAAGCCAGGAAGAGAGGTCTCACCAGAAACCAAATTTTCAGGCACCTTGATCTTGGACTTCTTGCCTCCAGAACTGTGTGAAAATAAATTTCTGTTGTTTAGGCCCCTCGGCCTGTAGCATTTTGTTATGTCAGCTCGAGCAGACTAACACACAGATAAATGGAATCATAAAATATGTGGACTTTTGTTACTGGCTTCTCTTACTTAATAGAATGTTTTCAAAGTTCATCCATATTGTAGCATGTATCACTACTTCATGCCTTCTTATGGCTGAATATTATTCAATTGTGTGGATATACTATATTTTGTTTATCCGTTCCTCCATTTATGGACATGTGAGTTCTCTTCACCTTTGGCTATTGTAAATAGTGCTGCTATGAACACATGTGCAAGTATTTGCTTGAATACCTGTTTTCAATACTTTGGGGTATAAATCTAGGAGTAGAATTGCTGGGTCATATGTTGATTCTGTGCTTACCTTTTTCAAAAACTGCCAGGGTGTTTTCCACAGTGGCTGTACCATTCTGCACTTCCACCAGCAGTGTATGTGGTTTCCAGTTTCTCCACATCCTTGCCAACAGCGTTACTGCCCCCAATTTTGATTATAGGCATCTTAGAGGGTATGAAGTAGTATCTCATTCTGTTTTTTGATTTGCATTTCTTGGATGACTGATGATGTGTAGGATTGTTTCATTTGTTTATTGGCCATTTATACATCTTCTTTGAAGAACTATGTATTCATATCCTTTGTCCATGTTAAAATTGGGTTATTTGTCCTTTCATTGTGGAGTTGTAAAAGTTCTTTACATATTTTGATTAATAGATCCTTATTGGATATATGAGTTACAAATATTTTCTTCCACTCTCAGGTTGTCTTTTCACTTTCTTGATAGTGTCCCTAGAAGCACAAAAGTTTTAAATTTTGATGATGTCTAATTTATCTATTTTCTTTTGCTTGTGTTTTTGCTGTCACGTCTAAGAAGCTATTGCCTAATTCACATTGCTGAAGATTTATGCTTATGTTCTTATCTGAGAATTTTATAGTTTTAGCTCTTGTATTTAGGACTTTGATCTATTTTGAGTTAATTTTGTTAATGGTGTGAGGTATGAATCCAAATTCGTTGTTTTGCATGTGGGTATCCTGTCCCATTTGCAGAAAAAAATTATTCTTTCCTCACTGAATTGTCTTGGAATCAGTTGACCATATATGTGAATGATTATTTCTGAACTTTCAATTCTATTCCATTAGAGTATATGTCTGTCCTTATGTCAGTACCAAACATTCTTGAATACTGTAGCTTTGTAGTAAGCTTTGAAATTGGGAAGTATAAGTCCTTCAACTTTGCTCTTTTTGAGATTATTTTGGTCAGTCTGATTTCCACATGACTATTATTTTCATACGGATAAGGTTGTCAATTTTTACTAGAAAGGCAGTTGTGTATTTGATAGAAATTGCTATGAATCTGTAGCTCATTTTGGGAGTATTGCCATCTTAACAATAGTAAATCTTCCAATCAATGACACAGGTTGTCTTTCTATTTATTAGGTCTTCTTTAATTTCTTTCAATGATATTTTATAGTTTTCAGTATAGAAGTCTTACATTTATTGTGTTAAATGTATCTCTAAGTATTTTATTCTTTTTGATGTTATTGTAAATGGAATAATTTTTTCCTCTTCATTGTTTTAAATTGAAGTATAGTTGATTTACAATGTGCCAATCTCTGTTGCACAGCAGTGGAATAATTTTCTTAATTTAATTTTTGGATTGTTTATTGCTAGTGTATAGATATAGAATTGACTTTGTGTATTTATTTTGTATTCTCTAAACTTTCTAAGGTCTATTTTCATCTAATAGTTTCTTTGTGGATTCCTTAGGATTTTCTCTATATAAGATCATGTCAATAGCAAACCGAAATAGATGTACTCTTCCTTTCTAATCTGGATGACTTTTCTTTTCCTTGCCCAATTACCCTAAATAAAACTTCCAGTACAATATTGAACAGAAATGGTGACAGCAGACATCCTTGTCTGCTTTGCCACATGTATAATGAAGACCCATATTTATTAAATTGTGCAAAAAAGGCATAGTTCAGATTTATGTTGCTTTGCTATTTGAAATGGAACATGAATATATCTTGGTTCCTTCCATTTTAAAATCCTTCCATTTTAAAAGGGCATAAACTATTTATTAACTTTCTATCTTGGTATTGGGAGGATAAATTAGAATTTGACAATCCCCTTAAAATTAAATATTATGTAAATTCATAGGACAAAGTTATGGGGCATGATTAGGATAATTCATGAGAGGGGGATGAAACCTCAGGCCTCAACCATTTTTCCCTCTTAGAGATCAGAATTATTAACAAATCGTGAGCTTTATTCTTTTTTTTTTTTTTTTTTTTTTGGCGGTACGCGGGCCTCTCACTGCTGTGGCCTCTCCCGTTGCGGAGCGCAGGCTCCGGACGCGCAGGCTCAGCGGCCATGGCTCACGGGCCCAGCCGCTCCGCGGCATGTGGGATCTTCCCGGACCGGGGCACGAACCCGTGTCCCCTGCATCGGCAGGTGGACTCTCAACCACTGAGTCACCAGGGAAGCCCGTGAGCTTTATTCTTAAATAAGGCAGGCTGGGGTCCAGGTGACTTTCCTGAAAGGCACACAGAATGTTTGCTGCCCTGGGGGACTGTGAGTTACTTCTGCACAGCTATTGGTTAGAGCCCTTTTGTTTAGGAATCCCGCTCGCATTGTCTTCATAAATAAATTAGTATCCCAATTAATATAAAAGTAGCCTGTAAAAGGATTGCCCCTTTGGGCCAATAAATTTCTTCTCTCTGAAAAATGAGGAAAAGGGGTCAGAGTACTGCTTTTTTCCCCTGGAAATTTCGCCTTGATATGGCTGTAAAAATGGTTGAGGTTGTGACCTGCAATCATTGAAGCCTCCCTCGCTGAGCAGCAAGTTGTTTCTGGGGCCCAGGACCCCTCTTATGAAGGGAGCTCCTACCCTGTGGTTATACCTGCAGGTAACACTGGGATATGGTCTGACATTGCATTTGATTCCTAGAAAGAGGATTATTTCTGTCCTTTTGGGCTACTATAACAAAATAGACTGGATGGTTTGTAAAAAAAACAAACCAGTTCTGGAGGCTGGAGAGCCCAAGATCAAGGCACCAGCAGATTCAGTATCTGGTGAGGACCTGCTTCCTGGTTCATAGGTGGTTTCTTATTTTCTGTGTCCTCACATGGCAGAAGGGAGGAGGGAACTCTCTGGAGCCTCTTTTACAAAACCAGAAATCCCACTCATGAGGAGTCCACTCTCAGGACCCAATCACATTCCGAAGGTCCCAATTCCTAATATTATCACAAATGGGGATTAGATTTTAACATGAATTTTCTTTTGGTGATGGATGCGGGCAAGACATTCAGTCCACAGCAGAAAGGCATCCTTCACTTTGACAGTTACTCAAATGTTTATTAGTTGTAACTACCTATTATGGAGGTCCTGGGATAAGTGCTTTCTCTGAGTTATCTCCTTTGGTCCTCAAACAGTCCTATCAGTAGGTACTATTATTAATCCCAATGTCTACTTGTAGAAGTTGAGGTTATAGAGGCATCAGGTTGTTTTTCCCCCTACCCAAAATTCTTTCCCCCCATTTTCTGTTAATACCATCCTTTTCCTTAGTGGAAGTCTTCCGCCCACCTCCTTGTGACCCTAATATAGTATCTTGTTATTAGATCTAGTTAAAATATCCTGCCCTACTGTTCAGAGAGTGTGAACAAGTAACCTAGGATCAGGTCATCTCATAATAATGATTCTGATGAAGTTCTTACCATGGATTTGATATCCAGATGTTGAGGGAGAAGGTTTCCTTTTCTCCTAGAGTCATTACATGGAAAGATGGAAGCCTGGATCACAATCCTTGCTTTTCCTACATTTGTGGAGAATTTTGCCAGTAATATAAGAGAATGAAACACACTGAGAGAAGCATAGCAAAGAGATTGAGAAAAAGAATCGTGATATTTTTGAGTCTCTGAGGCCAGATCCTTTTCTATAGTGAGATAATAAAAACTCATTTTTGCTTACTTGTTCAAGTTAGAGTTTTGTCATTTGCAACCATAAGCTTATCCACAATTATGCAGCTAATGTTGCAAAGTTGGTTTTAAATCTCTGCCTGTCTGGCTCTAAAGTTTGTGCTCTATGCAATACTTTGGTTATACAGCTCTGAGCTATTTCAAGTGAGTCAAGTAGCAGGAATAAAGTGTTTGTGCTCTATGCAATACTTTGGTTATACAGCTCTGAGCTATTTCAAGTGAGTCAAGTAGCAGGAATAAAGTGTATGAAAGACTCAGGTTCACAACCGGCAGACCTACTGTACATAACCCCAAGTGTTAAAATTCATGTCCAAATTGTGAGGAGAGCAAAATTGCACATCTCTTTGAGAAAACAAAATTAAGCATTTCTTTTTCTCCTAGAATAAATCACCATAGATAGTAGTCATATGACTTCTTAGGAGGGCAACTGAATATTTCCTGTGTAAATATCTTCATCTAATCTGAATGATCTGATATAGCAGACTGAGGCAATGACTGATTTATGGGTATGACTGTAAGGTTGAAGAACAATTGAGGATTAAGTGGATCTCGGGAGTAATTAGTAGAATTTGACCTGTGCTCTGGGTCCGCATGTGGTTCTCCATAATGTTGCATGGCTTGTGCTGATAAGCAGACCTCAACACATAAGATCTTCATCCTTCACCGCTTTCCTGATCCACATATGTACTGCCAGTTGAATGACTGCCATTTACCATCATGTAAAATTCGACGTGTATTTATTTTGTTTGCACTCAAATAAATATAACAAAAACTGTTGTGAGTACACATAGAAAATTACAAAGATACACACACATACAGTTCTCCATACGTCTATGCAGATACCTATTGTCCATTTTCTTCAAGTATTTGGGCATCACTTAAAATATTTGACCTTGAAGTTCAAAATTACAAAAGTCCCAGCTGTTGACTGGGATATAAAAAAGTAGACATTAATAACTAAAGTATATGCAACAAAGACAGCAACCACCCTTCTAAATAGATCTTGGGTGAAATAGGAAATATCAAAACAGTAGTTTCAGGATGGTTGAGAATAATAACAGAATATTATAAATCTGAATTCATGATATATGATGGATGATTTTCTTAGGTACAGATTCATGGACTTAAAATTCACTATAACTAAATAAGAAAGAATAAAAGTAAAGCAACAAAAGTTGCTCAAGAAGTTAGAAAAGGAATGGCAAAACAAACCTAAGGAAGGAAGGAGAAAGTAACTGATATTAAATAAAAGTACAGTTAATACATTAGAATATATATATATATATATATATTTTTTGGCATGCGGGATCTTGGTTCCCTGACCAGGGATCGAACCCTTGCCCTTGCAGTGGAAGCACAGCGTCCTAACCACTGGGCCACCAGGGAAGTCCCTATGTATGTTTTTTTAACAGTAGAATTAATAAATTGAAGGTTGATATTTTGAGGAAAAATTGGCAAATCAATACTTAGTCTAATAGGAAAATGATGGATAACTGTTTTGCTTTGAATGTAATAAGCAGGACTTAATGATTTTTGTCTAATTAAAAAGCAATATATGCTCAACAATAAGTTAGAATATAAATGCAATGTAAATTATATCATTTCATAGTTTGATCCCCCATTTTACTTACAAAATGGCTGTTTTAAATTATTTTCTCCCACAGGTATCATCACCCCATACCCACCGACATCCTCAGTTTATTATCACCTAAGACTGTTCAACTTAGAAATATCAACTTAGAAATATCATTCAACTTTGCAATATCATTGAGAAATTATTTCTCTTATTCCTCTGAACTGTTTTGTGCCTTTTGATCTTGACATTTCAAATCTACATCTAAATCCTTCATACCTGTATAACTACAGATACTTCTCAGCTGGTATAAGTGCCTCCACAGTTTCCATTTTTTGGTCCATTTGGGACACTTATGCATCAGGAACTATTGTCCTAGGGTTGAGCAAGGCAGCCACTGTTACACTCTTGGCCTGGCAGGCTTAGGTATGGGCTGTCAGAGTCTTGGTTAAATATCCACAGCCTCTTTCTTCCCCCGTCTGAGTTCTTTCTGGTTTCTCCCATTAGCCACAGTCACCTGGATGCCTGAGGGCCAGGGAGCCTGGGTGATGCAGCCTTTTCCTGTGTACAAGTCAGTTACCTGCAGAGGCTGGCAGAGTGGGAAGGAGCCACTGCAGGGCCACATGGAGAATAACCAGCATGCTAGCTGCCCCTTCCCCTTCTTCTCTTCCTCCCAGAGGTAATCTGGCCACACAGACTTTCTCATTTTCCCTGACTTTGACAGACTCACTATGAATTCTTGCCTTTGCATGTACTGTTTTCTTTGGCAGAAATTCCGTTACTCCATTTCTTTGCCTGGCAAACAAACTCCTACTTATCCCTCAAGCTCCAGCTCAAATGTCACCACTCTTTTGCCTACACTTGTAGAGGCAGCAAAGTCCGAACAATGGGACAAAGAAACATAAGGTCGGGTCCTCAATCAGCCACTTACTAGCTGCTGTGGGCCAGGTTCTTCTCCGATTTTACATAGTCCCCCACTCCCTTTTTTTTTTTTTTTTTTTTGCAAAATAGGAATGGGAATTGCTGCCTTGACATCCTTTCTCCAGGGATGAAAAAATCCATGAGATAAAATGTTCTCTAAAATGCAAATCACTTTACAAATTTAGTTTTGCTGTGGTTGCTCTTACCATTGCTTAGATTTTTTTCTATTAGTTCAGACCGATCACAGTGCAAAAGGCAACTTTAGTGTCATTCAAATACGAATTCAAATTCCTACTCACCCCCTTTTCTTTCTACAGCCCCCTTTTTCTCTCCTGTTAAGTTATTCCCCCCTGCCCCCGCCGCCGCTCTCATTTTTGTTTCGGCTTGTTTACTCTGAACCCAGGTATCCAAGGTCATTGCATGATTGTGCAGGTGCATCTCACAGTTAAAGAGGTTAAGCCATTTAGTAACGGCAGGGAGGTAGGGGTGGAACGGGGTACGTCATCCTAACAAAACGCTGCACTCTAAGTTGTAAAGTTCTGGGAGCTGAGAATTCAGATTGACAGGGTCATAAACGAACCCCTCTCAGAGGGAGGGTGCAGGGCCGACTTGGGCTTCTGCGCGAGACTCTGCAGCCCGCGCCGCAGCCCGCGCCGCAGCCCGCGCTTGGACGCCGGAACCCCAGGCAGGCGGGAGCGGTGGCGGGTCCGGAATTCCGGGAGGAGAGCACGAACTGGCGAAGACTACAACTCCCGACGTGCACGGCGGCCAAAACGCGTTCTATCCCTGCTTGACTCCTCATTCTTCCCAGTTCTTACGAAGGAGTCCGCTGTCTAGGAACTGCATAGTAGTCCCTATAGCGAGACTGTAAGCTTCTCTGTTGGCGCGGGGACCGGGACAGCTCACGGAATGCCTCTCACTCTTTGGGTCCATCGCTCAGGCGTTGAGGAACTCGCTTTCGGACCGGCCGGGTTTCTAGGGGGACAGTAATTGTGGTCGGACGCTGTGGCGCGGCAGTTTAATTCTCCGGCGGCGGCTGGTTGAGCGGGAAGAGATGGTCCTGACGGGGCTCATCAGGAAACTGGGTAACAGTCTGAGTTGCCCCTCGCCCGGGTCGCCCACCCGTCGTGGCCGTTTGCTGAGAATGGCTGTGTCACGTTTCCGAGGCCGGGCCACCCCGCGACGGCTTCCTGTCTTGTCCGGGCTTCGGCGGGGCAGCCCCCGGGGGCCCACCTCGGACTGTGTGTAAACTCCGCAGTTCGCGTCGTGAATGCACCAGCGTCCTGCGTGTGGAAAAAACTGGTTTCTTTATTTCCTTCTTCACCCCGCTCCCGCCCCCAGCGTAGATAACGAAGTTTTAGGGTAAATTCCCTGTGGGCGTCTCTTTGGAGTCGGGAAATAGCTCTGTGCTGTCTTCTTTGACAGGTCATCAGCTGGCCGAGATCAGGGCGCGCGCTCTCAAGAATATTCTCTGCAAGATTGAGCACAGTTTAATCTGCTGTGCTGATCTGGTTCAGGAGAGGCTCCTTTTTCTCCATTTGCTGGAATGGTTCAATTTCCCGTCCGTTCCAATGAAAGAAGAGGTTCTGAGTCTGTTGAACAGGTTGGTTAAGGTAGGATCATTTTGAAATAAAATAATCAAACAAGTGAGTATTTCGTAGTCATTTAAGTGTAGTATTTGTTGAAAATTTAAATTATTAATTTTTTAAGAAACAGCTGTGAACGTTGCATTTTAATTCGTTTGGGTGTATAATGCTCCATTCTCCTTTTCTCTTATTTGTAATGTTGAATCTCACATTGTCTCTGCTGTGTTCTGAAGTAACACAGTTTCTGAGTTCAGGTATGTTCTGATTTGGGGGATCGTCTTTGGAGGTTAATACTTGTCATTCTGTTTTCCCTGATGGTTCTGTTATTTACATGTTAAAATGAGATGTCTTTGTATAAAAGAGAACACATTTAAAGATAAAGTTACAGACCATGATACTCAACAGCACAAGTATGTTAAACTGTTTTTCCCATATCTGTTTTTCAGATTTATGTTTCTCAGTCTGTCTTGAGAGTAGTTAGTTGTCAGGGTCAGATATCAAAGTGGCAGGTTTAACTTTTCCAAACTGTAAATCACTGTGCAGTTGTAGGAGATACTTATTACTTTGGCATCCTTTGAGTGACTGGAGGTAGAAGAGGATACAGTGAGTGTCAGTGAAGAGAAGTAATCAATTTAATAAATAAAAGTAGGAATGGATAGTGTGCATTTCTAGTGTTCAGTGTCTGGGCTTTTCTCTCATAAGTGTTATTAAATGTTTTACGTATGTCTCTGTAAATCTACGTCTTATGTATATCACCGCAAAAATTATGTTTTAAAAATGAACATCTGGTATACCAAAAATAATGTCATGTTTTGATTGCTGTAAAATAAGGTCTGGAGATTTTGATATTTATAGTTGTTCTCAAAACACTCCTTTTCTTATTTCAGTATCCCCCAGCAGTCCAGCATTTGGTTGACCTTGGTGCAGTCGAATTCTTATCTAAACTTCGTTCTAATGTGGAGCCGAATCTACAGGCTGAAATTGATGGCATTCTGGATGGACTTTTTATTCTTCCTTCAGAAGTTCCTGAACTACATTCTGCATCTTACCAAACCAATCAAACTGGTAACTCTTTGGAATCACTCTGCTGAAATCAATCAGTCAATCAGTCTGTTAAAATATAATATATTGGTTCTAATGGTTAATTCTAAGGAAAGAAACCTTAGATTAAAAAAGCAAACAATCCTCCTCCTCTCCCCCCGTGCAACTCTTATTTTTCTTATGTTAACTTACATGAGTTTGATCTTAATTCCCCTCCTGTAATGTTACAGAGAGGAGGATACTTGTGTGTTTTTGTTTTGGTCAAGGGGCATAAAAGATGAAGTGACTTTCTTTTTGTGAGACTAGTTTGACAGATTATCTCTTTTAGCAATAACAACAGATTTTCATTGAGCACTCTTTACTATGTGCCAGACGTTGTTTTAAATATTTTATATTTGCATTTTGGGGCTGTGTTCTTCATCTAGGGAGGATGTCTGCCCTGCTTATGATTTTGTTACGGGGTCCAATCAAAATGAGCTACACATGGTATACTGGCTAAGATCAGAGTCAAAGAGACATGGATTTAAGTCCCAGTTCTGCCACTAGTTGGGTGACCATGGCTAAGGTACTTAATCCCTCCAGGCTTTAGTTTTCTCATCCAAAAATTGGTACAATAAGCAAGAACATCTTATAGGATTTTTGTAAGGATTAAGTGGGGCAATGTCTGGACGGTGCTCAGCATAGGGCCGGGTGTATATTAAGCACAGAATCCTTGTCTGCTACTGTTACTTGTTGTTCTTGTTATTATTTGATGTCCAGTATAGTGCCTTGCTCATGGAAAGCATTTAAATTGATTTGAAGGAAAGAAAATGCTCTTGAAATTTAAATGATTGAGTAGTAAAAGTATAAAAAACTGTGTTTTTGCTCATTTAATCTGTTAGACCCTATTCTTCTCTATGCCACTGCTGTGACCCTCGGGCCCGCTGTTAACAAGAACAACAGTAGCAGCTGCCACTTACTGAGTTTCTTGTGTGATTGTGATTTTTAACAGTGTATTTTGCAATTTCTGTCTATGCTGTAACAAATAAAGTAGAATCTTAAATCATGAATTTTCAACCTAGTTCCTTGCAGGTGAGTTTAGAGGTATGGTCTAGGGCTAATTTTTAGTTTTCTGTATTAACATTAGAACTACTGGCGTGAAAACTTCAAACAGAAAATGACAAAATTTGGTTTTAGCCTTTTCTTCATTCTCAGTCTCATGACAACTGAAGTGCTGAATATGTAATCATGTATGATAGGGGATCGTCAGAGTTATTGAAAGATAGTGTCTGACTCTTGCTTTTGACAACTTTTTCTTAAAAAACATGAAAATCGAAGTGATCAGGAAATACGTAGAGTAAGGGAGAGGAGAGAGATGGACTAAGAAGCTGAGATGAACAGTTCTTGAATAAATACCTTGTAACAGATTCGTTATGTACATTGTGGATGTTTTCATTCTAAGAAATAATTGTAGTTACGTAACAGTAAAAGAGAGAGGAAAAAGACCCCTCAATTCGAAATTGACTCGGCATCTACATTTTTTTCCTCTTTAGGAGGACAGATTATTCAGAGAACCATAACTGGATTATTTTTCTAGTTTTTAAAGTGATTCAGAAACTTAAGATAAACCATTTGTATTTGAAAAGAGCAAGTTTCACTTTCAGCAAATAATGCATCAGTAACACAGTAATACATATTTTCTTTTCAGAATTGCCACAGCAACCTGAAATCTTAACGGGATATTTTCCTCAAGACAAAAGTACTTTCCAGCAGATGGAAGTGCCTCCGAGACCCGTGGGTGTGTATCTACAGGGACGTAGGTCCTGTCTACCTGGGAAGTTGGAAATTCATGTACTTTCCCTCATTGTTGTGAAGACGTATTGTGGTCAGACTTAAATGTTTAAGCACCAAACTGAAAGTTTGTTCCCGCAAGTTAGATTAGGTTATAGAGTCTAAATGGTGAAACTGTGTATTATTCTAAGTGCCTTTGACCAGCTCTGTAGGCGGTGGTAATGGTGGCCGTGCTACTTGGTGCTTATCGAGCTGGGAGTCTTTGTCAAGAGCTGAGCTGTGCACTGTACACACCACCTCATTAATTCTCCAGCTCACTAAGCGGTACTGTCGACCCAGTGACTCAAGCCAGAGGCTCAGGATCAAATTTGTTTCCTCATTTATCTTTACTCCAACATTCAGTTGACTGAAGAGTTCTGATTTAGAGCCTCTCTCAGGAATGTCATCCAGGTCTTTTTGCGTCTGGTCTCTGGTCAGTCATATGCCGCCTCCTCAAAGAGACCTTCCCGAGGACTCTAGCCAGTGATCACTTTTTATCTACATTTGGTTTTCTTCCTATATGTATTTATTAAATTATGTATTCATTTACTTCCTGTTTGTCTCCCTCATTATAAGCTTAATGACAGCTGCAAATACTGCTTTACCTGTGTGGGTGTGGGTAACAGTGCCAGAAATGTATTAGGCACTCAGTATGTATTTCTTGAATGAATGAATGAATCTTCATGGAGTCCCAACGAGGTTGATATTATTATTAACGCCATCTTACTGATGGGAACACTGGGGCTTAGAAAGGATAAAACCTTTGTACTAGGTGACACAGTTAGGGCATGGTTAAGTAAGCATGTACTTCACATCTTACTGCCTGCATGGTTGAAATTAAAAGGCTGCTTCCAAGGATATATATGCGGACGTCAAGCATCCAGTGTAACTCAGTTTGGTAGCCCTCTGTTATAAAAACGATTTCGTAGAAACTCTCAGGTTGAGTACAGCATAAGAAAGAACAGAAAACTTGTTCAGCTGTTGAAATACTTTCCTTTCTGGAAAAGTTTTGTTAGGCTTATAGGGAGCTTTGGTGTTTTTTTTTTAGCATTTATTTTTTTCAACCAGTGTTTTTTGTTTTTGTTTTTGTTTTTTTTTTTAGATGTTGGGGGTAGGAGTTTATTAATTAATTAATTAATTTTTGCTGTGTTGCGTCTTCGTTTCTGTGTGAGGGCTTTCTCTAGTTGTGGCAAGCGGGAGCCATTCTTCATCGCGGTGCGCGGGCCTCTCACTATCGCGGCCTCTCTTATTGCGGAGCACAGGCTCCAGACGCGCAGGCTCAGTAGTTGTGGCTCACGGGCCTAGTTGCTCTGCGGCATGTGGGATCCTCCCAGACCAGGGCTCGAGCCCGTGTTCCCTGCATTAGCAGGCAGATTCTCAACCACTGCGCCACCAGGGCAGCCTCGGGAGCTTTGGTTTTGACGTGGTAGTTCTTTGTGTTTGTGGCTGAGAGGCTTAATTGAGTGACAACGAGAGACATCTGAAGGGAGTGTCTTCAGGGCTGGGAATCATGGGTATTTGAGTGAAGCGGTTGAAACATTCAGGAAGATTGAGATGGTAACATTTTTATGTGAGTTGCAGTTTGTGGATTGATGGTGTGGCTTATTTTGGACACATCTTTTTTGTGTGCAGTATAAGCCTGTCCTTCCCTCCACCCACCTCTTGTTTTTCCCTTAGAAAGTAAACCCTGCTTTTATGTTAGCACTTTTGAAGGAAGCAACTGCTATGTTTGAGAATTTAATAATACTATTATCTGAATTTAACAATTCCATGCTCTTTTCAGAGCATTTTGCACAAAGACTGTTGCCCGTTTGGAAGGGCTTATGTGTTGCCACCTTAACCTGTACACTATGTGTTTAAAAATAATTTGAAGGAAAGTAGTATAAAATTGCATTTGGTTTCTCAGATTTCTTTTAATCTTGTCTGAGCACTGATATTTGAACTTTAATCTTATGGTCTTCAAGTCATCTTCAAAGAGGTTTAAATATCTAACACGATTTAGGATATTTGAACATGACTAATTAAATATAGTATATGATTATGTTTGTATCATTTTTAATTTCTACAGTTAGAGATCTCCAAATGCCAGTTCCTTTTTTGTTTATGTTCTATGTTCTGGTTAGCCACATGGTGAAATAGAAAATTTAATTGATGCTCTAAATGTCATTCAATATTGGTTTGTGTTTAATACCCTTCTAATAATAATATATGAGTTCTGTTTAAATTATGAGAAGAGAGCTCTGTTATTTATTCTGTGAGGGAACAAATTTGCAGCTGATCTTTTCGGTATATTTTAGGGTACTGTAGGCTGTGACTTTATTTGAGGACTTGTTTTAAAGGTGAAGCCTTATTCTGAACATTGTGCATCTGTCAGCATTGTCTCCTTTGATGCCTTAAGTTTTGCTCTTCCATTAGCAGCAAATCCGACCGCGAAGTGTTTGAAGTTTTCTACCTTCCCTTGGCTCCCCCTGACCACAGCTGATAGGCATGTTCTCTCCTCTAATGAAAGGTACGTACCTGATGTATTTCAGGTGTTTTGGCTTTTGGTATTGATATTTAATACCATGAAGTCTGAGAGTTATTACTGTACATTTTCATCAGGAAAAAAGATACTGAGTGGCTGTGATAGGTAGCAGTGGGAATATATGAATGATTTTCAGTATTTCCAAAAACAAGCCAGAAAATTCCTATTTGCCTTGAATCAGGCTTCACATCATTTCTTTTTTATGCTTAGAATCCTGTGCACTCCTTGGTGATGTGAGTCATCTCTTATCAACCAGATTGGTGGCCATTGCTTAGGCCCTTGGTGAATAAAAATGGAGAAATTAAACATAAATGCAGTCTTTTTAGTAGACAATGTATTTCAAAACGTGGACTCTGTTAGGAGAAGGTTGGGGACCACTGATCTGATCTGATGTATTGGATTTTATTTGATCATCACCCCCAAAAGTAGAGAGCCAATATCTAGAAGTTTGGAGACTGTTTTAATGTCTAGTTTCACTTTTTGCTGAAACGTAATTTCAGTGACTGCCACATCAAATGAGTTGTCTGCCCTTTTTTGGTGAGGATGTGAAAAATAAAGACCAACTTCTAGAGTTAGGGCCCAATACAGGGGGATGCTATTAAATGGCTTTGGATGATGGCCCTTTTTACTGATGGGCGTCAGTAAATTCTCTTGGAATAACATATTGAAGAGGTAGCGTGCCCACGGGGATGGGGCAGGGGTGGTGTTGATCTGTCACTTCTGAGTCGGTCGCTAAGGAGGAGGTATGGTCTCCGTTGGGCGCCTGTGGGTGGGGAACTGTGGGTGGACTGGAGCTGGGCTGAGAGCAGGTTTGGTTTCTTGGGGTGAGAGGTGAACGACTGTGACATCCCTAGGAGGGCACATATTTCAGAGAAGTTCAGAGGTGTCCTCTCCATGAGATAAGAGAAGAGTACCAGCTTCATTCCCCTCGAGTAGGGAAGAGCAGTAAGGAATCTAATTTCTGGAATTTAACTCTGTACTTAGTATGATCTCCTCTGCCTTATTTCCTGATTCATTTAGCAGATTTCATTGATCTCATTTCATGGCATTGTGATAGCCTTTGGGTATACTGTGGTGGATACTATGTAGTCCCTGCTCTTGAGGAGGGTCTAGTGGGGCTACGAAGTCAACAGGCAGTTTCGTAGCACAGGTTATGGGCACATGAAAGAACACACCTACCCCTGGGTTGTTCGTTGACTAGGGAGGAGATTTGGGAAGGCTTCCCAGGGCAAGGTGTCTTGGCTGAGACCTGAAGGACTGTGAATAGGTTACTTAGAATCTGGTGTAGGTAAATTCTTTTCAAAAATAAATAATACTGTATTTTGTATATTTTGTAGCTCTTTAAGAAGTAGTAACCACACTTTAATCTGGAACACCTGTGAACTGTTGAAAGACGTTATCATGCAAGATTTTCCTGCTGAGATTTTCCTTCAAAGGCCAAAAATTGTTCAGGTGCGTTTCCTCTGTAATAGGTTTAGATTTTGAAACAGGGAAGTTTTTGCAATGAAACACATTTTGCAAAGTAGGAGTCCTTGGGAAGGAAATTTGCACTACCATAGTTAAATAATGAAGTATTTGGTTATTTAGACCACTTACTCTCTAACTTACTTAGATAGTGGTTGTTCTCCTGATAGGAAGTAGTCTCATTTGACACATGCAGTCCAGTTTGACGACCTTGAACTTAACCATTTATGGATCACTTGGGGAGACTAGACCTGGGAAACTGAGGTTGGGCAGCAGTGACCAATCTTAATAGTTAGAATTGCATCACTTTGGGTATCTGGGTGTTTAAGGCACGGTGCTGGATGCTGTGGAAATATGGCAGAGGTGAGCAATGTAGGTGGATTCTTTGCAGTGCAGTTTATTGCATACATGTATAGCAGGGAGACTGGGATCCCGGGCTGGGATTGTGGTGTGTCCACGGCATCTGGTAAGGCTTGGTACCCTTGCTCTGCAATCACGGGGCTGAGATGGGTGCCAGTGAGTGGCAGCTATTACTTCATACTGTCCCAGCTATGAGTGATAGCAGAGGGAAAGCTGTAAATTATCAAAACATGCAAAATGATTTAGCTCTTTGAGATGTAAGAGGCTTCTTGTGGTTTTTAAAAAGTACTGTGTAACTTAATGTCCTGAATGGGGAATAATTCCCGTGTTCTTCACGATAGGTACTCAACTAACAGTTCAGATATGAGAAACGCTGACTGTTGTATTTAAATTTTATCTTACTTTGACCCATCTTCCTGCATTATGCCAAGTCATTTTTGCCTGTTTCTGTTTCTTATGTTTTATAAATATTTGCACCTTATCTTAATTCCTTTGACTGTTCATTTAACCTCACTTAAGCTCCACATCCTTCTTTGAAAGTCGAGCACTTTGTTCCCTCGATAATTTTTATAGCTCTTCTTTATTGCAGAGCCTTTTATCTCTGTTGAAACTGGCCTTTGGAGGAGATGGAAAACATCGCCTGGCATTGCAGTCAGTGTCCTGCTTGCAGCAGCTGTGCATGTATTTAAGAAACAGACTTAACTTTCACCGAGATCCAAGTTTTTTCTCTAGTAAACAAGGTATTATGTTTGTATATTCCTTGGTCACTGGTGGTATTTGTAGATTCTTCCAAGAACTCCCCATTATATTTACTGTCAGGGTTATTGTGTATACATTTTCACAACATAAATTCCCCATTCCCAAATGTAATCAAATTATCATCTTTGAAAACAAACTGTATGAATGACAGAAGCACTCATGATCCCATCCTCTTCTTTTTTGATAAGAGACATTTGCAAGGTGTTTTTCTTCCACGTATGCTGAGTGTTGTTGGGAGCTAAGGACCAGGATTCTGAGTGCCGCTATTCATGTGGGACTTTGGGCATTTTAGCAAGTTATATGTTGTGTTAAGAAATTGTTTGGTTTGAAAAATACCTATTTGTATTTTATGAAAACTTTTTATGCAACTTGTGATGTAGGCAGCTATTATGTGATAGCAGTGCCAGACTTCTCAGGGAAGAAGCTCCACCTAATGGCCAAATAGAGCACTAGGCTGGCCCTGTCAAACCAGCATTTACAGTTTAGGACTTCTGTGCACTTATATAATACAGTATATATTGAAAGTCGAATATTAAATTGTAGTGATTTGTCATCATGCTTCATAGTTAAGCCCTGTTTTGTTGAGAGTTTCACTGATCCCTGTGCTACTTGAATATTTATCCTTTATGTTAGCTTTATTATAGACCTCAGGGGGCATGGGGTTTTCTCATTAACATTCTTGAGAGCTTGTGAGTACCCCATATTTCATCAGAAAAAGAGTTAAAATGTGGGTAAAAATAGTGGATAAATCAGAAGATTTATTCGTGTATTAAATAAATATTTATTTATCACCTACTCTGTGCCAACCGATACTCTAAGGGGTATAACACTGAACAAAACAGATAAGGTTCCCGCCTTTATGAGCTTGTATTGTAGAAGGTTGGGACAGGTAGTAAACAAACAAGTTTTTAGATATGAAGTGCTCAAAGGGAATAAGAAGGGTGATGTGACAGAATGTGACTGGGGATGTGGCTTTCTCGGATAGGATGGTCAGGGAAGGTATCTGACAGGAGGCAAGCTGAAGGGTGAGAAGGAACCTCCGCTTGAAAAGGGGCAGGAAGAGTACTCCAGGAAGGTCAGAGGCCTCAGCCCTGAGGGCCACACGCTTGAGGAACGAAAATCAGGCTGGTGTGGGTGGAGCGTAGTAAGTGGGCTGGGGGTACAGAGAGGGGAATGGGGTGAGGTCAGAGAGGTGGCCCGGGGCCAGGGTGCAGTGGCACTGGCAGACCTTTGTAAGGATTTGATCAGTACATTCCCAGCATTGTGCGACCCTCACCAACATGTTTCCAAACTGTTGTCATCATCCTAAGTGGAAGCTCTGTAGCCATTAAGCAGCTCCCCCCATTTCCCCTTCCCTCTGCAGCCCCTGGTAATCTCTCGTCTATTTTCTGTCTAGGTCTCTAGACTGAGAGCGGGATTGTACGGTATTTATCTGGCTTATCTCCCTTAGCGTAATGTTTTCAAAGTTCACCTTGTTGTAGCACGTGTCAGAACTTCATTTTTACGGCCGAATGACATTCCACTGTATGTACACACCACATTATATTTATGTATTCATCTGTTGGTGGACGTGGGGCTTGTTCCCACCTTTTGACTGTTACGAGTGATGCTGCGGTGAACGCTGGCATATCCGTTCGAGCCTCTGCTTTCGATTCTTTGGGTGTATACCAGAGCAGAACCGCTGGGCCATACGTTGATTCTACGTTTAGCTTTCTGAGGGACCGCCAAACGTGTCCCACGGCGGCTGCGCCGTTTGACATTCCCACTAGCAGCGTATGAGGCTTCCAGTTTCGCCACAGCCTCGCCAAAACGTGTTTCTTTTTCTTTCTTTTTTGTTAACTGTAATCCTCCTAGTAGGTGTGAGGTGGTATCTCATTGTGATTTTGATTTGCATTTCCCTAATGACTAGTGACTCTCTAGTGACTTTTCATGTGTTAACTGGCTATTCGTATATCTTTGGAGAAATATCTAAGTTTTTTGCCCGTTGTTAAATTGGGATGGTTGACTTCTTGTTTTTGTTGAGTTTTGGGAGTTATTTATATATCCTGGATACTAAAACCTTATCAGGTATATGATTTGCAGATATCTTCTCCCGTTCTGTAGGTTGTTACTTTCTTTTTTTTTTTTGAAGATCTATTTATTATTTATTTATTTTATTTATTTTTGGGTGCGTCGGGTCTTCGTCGCGGCACACGGGATCTTCGTTGAGGCATGCGGGATATTTTGTTGTGGCGTGCAGGCTTCTCTTTAGTTGTGGCATGCAGGTTTTCTCTCCTCTAGCGGTGGCGTGCAGGTTTTTTCTCTCTCTAGCAGTGGTGCGTGGGCTCCAGGGCCCGTGGGCTCTGTAGTTTGCAGCACGCAGGCTCTCTAGTTGAGGCGCGTGAGCTCAGTAGTCGTGGTGTGTGGGCTTAGTTGCCCTGCGGCATGTGGGATCTTAGCTCCTGGACTAGGGGTCGAACCTGCGTCCCCTGCATTATAAGGCAGATTCTTTACCACTGGGCCATCAGGGAAGTCCCGGTTGTTACTTTCTTGTTAATGTCCTTTGATGCATGAAAGTTTTAAACTTTGTTGAAGTCCAATTTATCTCTGTTTTCTTTGGTTGTTTGGGTTTTTGGTGTCATATCTAAAAATTCATTGCCAAATCCAAGGTCATGATGACCCACCCCTATGTTTTCTGCTGAGAGCTTTACGGTTTTAACTCATATTTAGGTTGTCGATCCATTTTGAATTAATTTTTGCACAAGGTTTGAGGTAGGGTCTCTGGGAGGGTTTTAAGCGGGAGAGTGCATGATTCGGTCTCTAATGTTGAAAGTGAACAGTGTTGGCTAAAAGGTTCCGTGTAATCAGGTCAATTAGACATGAACCTAAGTGTGCTAAGGGAGTATTGCAGAAAAGGTTGACTTTTACTTTTACCTCATAGAAGCATTTCTACTATCTTAATTTTGTTAATTTTTTTCCTGAAGAATGACAAGAACTACATAATCAGTAATCTGTCTCTACCAAGGAATAATTTTATTCTTTTTTTTTTCCCCCAGATACAGTTTCCCAAAATTCTTCTCTGTCTTATTGTCATGAAGCAAGAGTCACTCATCATTCCCAGAATCCTTCTCCAGGAAGCAGCAGCCCTCGGCCTTCTGTGGTGGGACGCACAGGCCAGCGACCCAGAGGAGATGGCCAGGATTGGGACGCCGTGTCTTCCAGGTGACTGTAGGAAAGCCAGGTTAACTTGTGTGTGTGTTTCAGTTTTAGAGGGAGATTGTTGTTTTGCTGTTGTTTTGCTCTTTAGTCTTTTCTTTTGAAACATTAACACAGGTATTGGCCTTGTGTTAAACCAGTGACTTTCATACTTTTTTGACCATGACCCCCAGTAAGAAACAAGTATTATACTGCAACTCGGTACTCAGTACACAGACATATACTCTGTGTATGTGTGCGTGTGCATCTGTGTGTGTCCACTGAAAAAATGTTCACAAAATTGTTCTCTCATTCTGTGTTACACAGTGCATATCTGTTTCATCCAAAAAATGGTGATTCTGACCCACTGAATTGTTTTTAGCAGCCACAAATGGAGTGTTATCTAGTTTAAAAGCATAGTTTTAAATGCTGTATACTTTTTGATAACATTTTAAGCCCATTTTTGTAAGTTTAATCATAATTTAAATGCATTGGTGTTTACTATTAAAGGGAATGATTGGAGAATCTATAAAACAAAGTCCCCTTCAAGGTGCACAGTTACGGTATTTTATTCGTTGGTGTAAAGAAAGATATTTATATATCTAGTTTTCTTAAAGGGATTGGCGTGGTATTTGTGTGTTACCTCATTAGGCTCCAAGCATCTTAAAACCTCTTTTTTTTTCATTTATTTATTTTATTTTTATTTATTTTTGGCTGCATTGGGTCTTCATTGCTGTGTGCGGGCTTTCTCTAGTTGCGGCGAGCAGGGGCTACTTTTTGTTTGTGGTGTGCAGGCTTCTCGTCGCGGTGGCTTCTCTTGTTCTGGAGCACGGGCTCTAGGTGCGTGGTCTTCAGTAGTTGTGGCTCGCGGGCTCTAGAGCGCAGGCTCAGTAGTTGTGGCGCATGGGCTTCGTTGCTCGCGGCATGTGGGATCTTCCCGGACCAGGGCTGGAACCCGTTTCCCCTGCGTTGGCAGGCGGATTCTTAACCACTGCGCCACCAGAGAAGCTCTTAAAAAGCTCTTTTTAAGTCTTTTCTTTACTGTCATTCTGCTAAATGCTCAGTGAGACCAGCACTTGTCTGTTGGCTTGATTATTTTCTTGTGACGTGGCTACTGCTGCTCCAGGCTAACACTGACTCAGTCTTGCTGTGTGTTTGGTGTTACGTCAAGTGCTTCATGTGCTTTGCCTCCTGTGGTAGTCCTCGTAACAGTCCTATAAGAGAATTGGTATTATTATCATCATTTATAGAAAAGCCTGAGGTTTGGAGAGGCTGGGAGCCAAGCCCCAGTTTATACAGTTGGTGAAGAGGGGGGCAGGGGTGTGGGCAGTACATGGTCCGGGAGCCTGTGCTCCTCGTCCTTACCGGGTGCCTGCTGTCGATCAGGTGTGGTTTTTCTCTTTACCTCATTCTCTGAGCTATATCTAGTGCGCTACATGCTTGTAGATTTTCACTCCTGAGTGAATGTCCTCCTGGGCCCTTTCAGAGTTTGAGAGAAGCCCAGCTCATTTCCATATTTTGGGATGCTTGGTATATTGGAATTGAAGAAATGACAAAATGTATTAAAATTGGGGAGTTTTACGTGTTTGGTAGTGTTAGTGCATCTCTGTGATTCAGCTTCAGTTGTGGATAACATCAAAAGTCAACATTTTGAGGTGCTTTGTAAATGGGAAGTTCAAGCCTTTCTATAGCACTTTTATCCCCACCCCACTCCTTTACACCCAAGGTAATTTTTTTTATAAAGTAAGCCAAGAAGGGATGTTCCATTTTGGGGTACATTTTCAAAATCATATGATGTTGACTGTACTAAATAAAGTAATCCATTTCTCATCATGTTTTTCTGGCATTTTCTAGCATTCTTCAGTTGCTAACATTGGCTTACTTAGAACATTTGGTGAAAATCACAGAAAATCTAGGAAACCGTACGAACTATTTAGTTTTGCCTTTGTAAGTTACGGAAGAACTTTGCTGTGAATCTGTTTGCTTTCCTTTAGAAATGGATGGGTTATCAGTGTTCATGTTGATTGCTGCTATAGGAATGTTGACACGTTTGGAGAACATCAGTTTGAAAAGCAACATATAAAAAAAGCATTATTGGTTTCACTTACAATTTTGAGCCATCTTTATGGAATTTAACCTCATAAATTTGTCAAGGTTTCTGTAAATCTGACCAGAATTGTTTCATGGAGCAATATAATTGTGCACGGTATGAGTCTCCTAATATTCCAGGCAGCAGCTCTGCAGTAAATCTGCTTGTGGGCTGTTTCCATACTCAAGGTTTATTATTATCCTTGTCTACTTTACAGTGGAAGTAGTAGTCACGCTCATGTCAACTCAAGGGTCTCCATCCCTTCCCCTTTGGACATGGTGCACCTGGACCTGCCAGAGCTGGAGGCTGAAGACACGCTAGAGCTGCAGTTCCAGCAGTTGAGCCTGCCCCAGCTCTGCGTCTCCATCCTGGAGTGTGCCGTTCCTCTCTTAAGAACAGGTCGGTTGTGCTTGAAGTCAGTAGTTCCTTTTGTATACTTTGTGTTTGTTTTGTCTATTTTCTAGGACTCTAATTTTTCTCGTTTCTGCTTTCTATCTGTCTTAGGACCTTTAAAATCTGGATTTACTTATCTTTTGGGGTACAAATTCCTAAGAACTTAGTAAGGTCTTTATTATCCCTTAATTAAACGTGGATGCCATGGAGCGCTTTTCAGATAGAGTATCCCCTTCCATTGCTGGCCTTTTATTGCACAGACTTCCATTTGTGTGTGACTATTTTAAAGGTAAGCACTGAAAAAACAATGCAACTGGAGTAAGTTAGAGAAGATGGATTGGCATGAATAGACCAGAATAAAAAACTCTTTGGCTTTTGCTCTTTAGAAATTTTTTGAGTTGCTTTCAGTTGTTCACTCCTCCTACTCGGTTTTTACTTGAGCTATGAAACATGTTAAAAACCGTAACAGACCCAACACTGGATTTGTACCTTTGCAGTAATTTCTTTTTCTTAAAAAACAAAACAAAACTCAGAAAACCCAAACGTTCTGGAGTTACATTTTCTCTCAAATGTGCTGGGTAAGTTTGCAAAGATGTACTGCAGTGTACACTGGGATGTTGTTGTGATTTTAGTGGAGAGTGATAAGAAGGATAACAATGTGGCCAGTGTCCAACAGAGCCTAGTAATCAAACAAGTTACCACACATTGAGTACCTGCTGTGCTCGGCTGCCGGATGTGGTCTTGTGCACATTATTTTATGCACTCCTCACACCAACCCATTTTCTACATCCCTTAGTGGTAATTACTGCTTTTCTCCCTGTTTTACAATGAGGAAGCTGAGGTTTAGAGTGCTTTAGAAACTTATCCAAAGTCAAACAGTGAAGAACAGAGGCTTGAACTACGGTTCTGAGACCAAAGTCCATGCATTTTGCAAGGTGAAGAAAGGTTTGGAATAAATAATGATTTTTATTCTCTAAATATATACATTTTAAGTAGTTGATAAACTTGTCAAAATACAAGATAAACAGGTTTTGCTTTTTTTCATTTATACTGGCTGAGTAAAAAATCTGTCCCATGCTGATGGTTCTTTAAGTCCTATGACTATTCTTTGCCTGCTTGGAAGTGATAGGGAAGAAGGCCGGAGGTAGGTGTATATTTGGGAACATGAACAATTTTTTTTTATTCTGAAGAAAACTCTATACCTTAACTTCTCACTGACTGAAGAACTCTGCTTCCAGGAGTGAGGAATACATATTAATTCATGTACTAATAATGTGACATGAAGGAAGATCTGAACTTTGGCATCATCAAGTGTATATGTTTGTCTGCATGGTGTACTGAGGAGAACAGTTTTAGATTTAATGATTTTGCATTTAACCTTTTCTTAATTTGCTGTAAAAAGTCAGATTGATAATTATAGAGCTGTATCATGGTACATAAAATTTTCTAAATGTTCTCTTGCCCTTTTGTGGGAAATTATTGCATAATTTGCATTTGTTCAGTGTCGTAAGAGATTTCTAAGAGAATTTGCTCCAGCTGTTCTCATGAAACAATTAATCTAGACCCTTATGATCTGGTAGTTTGTTTTATTCATTAGAAATTGACCTTTGGTATGTGGGACAGGAAAGTCTTGATTGAACATTCACCTTACTTAGAATTATGGGTGGTGGAATTCCTTTGTTATTCTATCTCTGTGGAGAAGGGAGATTGCTCAGGTGGGTGTGACTCTGACAGCACAGTTTCCTCCGAATGTTTTTAGAGTTTAAGGTGAGTGTAGGTTTCCCAGGCAACTCCTGTGTAGTCCTGTGTAGGAAACTACTAATTCATGACAAGGCTTAAACCTTCTAGTCCTAAGTGGGAAATTTATTAGACTGCATCTTCTCAACTAAACCTGTGCTTTGTCACCTATTACATGTAACATGGATGGTCTCTGAATCTGAAAAGTTATTTTAATCTATCTCACAGTGCTTTTAGTTAGATTATTGTTATACTCTTCCTGAGTATCTTTCCCACTTAAAAGCACATTTGATTTTTTGTAGTTAAATAGTGTTATGATTGAAACAGAAGTCTAATGGTGATTGTATATTGTGACTTCCCTATTCGTCTCTTTTAAACAATTCTAAAAACATCAAAAAATAAAAAGAGAAATAGGAACTTGGGGGCATTAGCTAACCAGAGGATTGAGCAATATGATGTTCAGCTTTATTTGAATTAACTTTAGTTTTCTTCTCTCTCTCTCCTATTTGTATTCCTAGGTAGTAGACAGATGATAATAAGAGTTCTGGAATTGCTTGCAGAGGATATGGTACTTATTGGTGAAGCGATTTCAGCAGATATCTGGGATGACAGCAGTCTTTTTGCTATAGATATGGTGAGAATCAAGGTTTTCCTTGGGATGTGGGTAATAATATTAGTATTTTATTTTATCTTGGTCCTTTTAAGCTGGTTTCATTGTCTCATTAGTCTTTGAAAACTTCCTTTGTTTTAGACACAATAGATCCCAGGCTTATTTTGTGCATAGTCTGGAATAGGCCATTTCTCCAGAGATTCTGGTTACTTTTAATGCGGGAAATGTATATCAAGACCAAAAACAGGCCATTAGGGCTGCTTGTAGTTACAGTGATATCATTCTTTCCCTTCAGTAATAGAACCTAGGAAATCTGTATTTAAAAAAAACTCATGAATTCAGACTCTGCTACTTCTGAACTTCAACTTGTATTTCTTTGCTTGGACTTTATTGTCCTTCATAGATTCTTAGCAACATCAACATAATTGCTTATTAGTTTTAACCTTCAGCATAAAGTAAGTAATTTCACAGTAGCAGTATTAGTATCACTGTGGTCAATAACTAATAAAGTTCAGGATTTTCTTGTAGTTCTTTTTGACTTAGACTAAATCTCACTAAGTATATAAAGTCAAAATTCTGTGCCTTAAAGTCACTCAAAAGAATTATTTTACCAATTCAGTATACAGTTAGATTTTTGTTTCAATTTGTTTTCATTTTTGGGAATTGTTTTCTCTTCATAAAATTGTAACTCAGGGGTGTCTCCCTGCCATCCTGTTTTCTAGTTTATTTTTTACATTTTTATTTTAGTTTTTGCAAATGTAAGAAAATAAGTACGTAGATTCTTTTTCCCCTTCTCACATCTTACATAAAAGGTGGTATATCATATACAGTTTCATACCTTGTTTTTACAACGTAAGAGTAAATCCTGTATAGTAATTAGATTTATTGTTGTGACCATTATGTATAGAAATATTGAGTCACTATGTTGTGTAAGTCAGTTATTCTTCAAAAACAAGCAAAGAAACGAACTCAGAGAAAAAAAGATCAGATTTGTGATTAACAGAGGTGGGAAGTAGGGAGAGGGGGAATTGAATGAAGGTGATCAAAGGTACAGATTTTCAGTTTTAAGATGAATAAGTACTAGGATGTAATGCACAACTGCTGTGTGTTATGTATGAAAGTTGCTAAGAGAGTGAATCCTGAGGGTCTCATCACAAGGAAAGGAAACTGTTTTTCTATCTCTCTAATTTTGTTTCTATATGAGATGATGGATGTTCACCAAACTTAACGTGGTCATCATTTCATGATGTATGTAAGTCAAATCATTAAGCTCTGCACTTTAAACTTATACAGTGCTATATGTCAACTATATCTCAATAAAACTGGAAGAGAAAATAATGGATCCTGGATAGATGGATGGATGTAAACGTAGGCATGGAGATTATTCCGTGTTCATATGTGAAGATCTTCATTCTTTTTTACAGGCTGCGACTGCTTCACTGTGTATTTATTCACTCAATAAACATATTGATAGACATAATTGCTAACAAAAATGTGAAATGAGTAATGTGCATTTTTTAAAATTAATTAATTTATTTTTGGCTGCGTTGGGTTTTTGTTGCCGTGCACGGGCTTTCTCTAGTTGTGGTGATCGGGGGCTACTCTTCGTTGCATTGTGTGGGCTTCTCATTGCAGTGGCTTCTCTTGTTGCCGAGCACGGGCTCTATGGTGTGCAGGCTTCAGTAGTTGTGGCACGTGGGCTTCAGTAGTTGTGGTTCGCGGGCTCTAGAGTGCAGGCTCAGTAGTTGTGGCGCACGGGCTTAGTTGCTCCGCGGCATGTGGGATCTTCCCGGACCAGGGCTTGAACCCGTGTCCCCTGCATTGGCAGGCGGATTCTTAACCCCTGTGCCACCAGGGAAGCCCTCTCCCAATTTTTTTTATCTACACAAATTTTTTGAAAAGAAACACAACTGAAACATTTTACAGTAGGTGTAATATATTGTTTCAAGTCCTACAATTTATTTATAAAATAGGGATAATAGTTCTTATCTTAGTTTTTCGTTCGTCCTTAAGGTTATCACATTATTCTGTAGTACTTTTAGAAGGTTTTCACATATTGAAGGTTTTCAACAAGTGAGTTTTCCTTGAGAAGTGTGAAGAATGTTTTATCAGTTGCTTCTTAAAATAGCTCAAGTTTCTTGGCCAGAACATTTATCTGTAAAAGTTAGTCATTCATTTTTAACTTTTGGCTGCTGATCTTTTATGATTCAATGAATTATTTTTACTTTAAAGGTTAAATCTGTTGTGCAAGTGCCAATTGGTATGTTAGAAATGTTAAATAGTACTGCTGGAAATTATATTTGACTTACTTATTTAAAAGAATAAATGCTTCCTAGGAAAAATCTCATCCCTTTGGGCTATATATTAATAGAAGCAGACAATTAAGTAGAATTCCTTAATGTCCCTACTTTTGTGAGGTTTACACAGAAGGCAGAAGCATATTTTTATCGTGTCGTTAAAGGAACGAAGTAATAAATGTTGACCAATTCAGTAATTAAATGCATGTAGATATGTAATCAATTCTCTAGATCTTTCCAAATAGTGCTAATAGCATTCATGTCTGGAATTCCATAACTCAGTTTATGTAAGCATAGTCAAAGAAATTTTTTCTCCATAAATTGAATATTTTTATTTCAGTCAAAATAAATAAAAGAAAAAATATTTTCACTGAAATTATATTTTGTTAAAATAAAAAATTTTTTTGGTAAGCACTTGTAAAAGTTAGTAGTTACCTGAAGTATGTCATCCTTTTTTTGCCTACCTGTGAAATTAAGTTTGTTTTTTCCTTATTCACATGGTAAGTTAGGTTCACGGGAGTAAGGCTCTTTTCCTCATGCCAGATAACCCCAGACTCTTGGGGCTGTTTTCTGTTCGTTTTTTGCCTTTCTTCTTTCTGTCACTGCTGTCACTCAGTGTCACGAAAAGCAGTGTTTTCTCCTTCTTTATGACTCATTCCTTCTAAATTCCCATCTGACCTGCTGTGAGCTGGTAACTTAGATTTCCAGGCATGTTGGAAGAATTGCTGGTTGAAGTTCAAGTGAAGTGGAGAGGATTATGAAAGTTTCTAGAGAGAAGGGCTTGGTATCCATTAAGGGCTCAAGAAGGGGAATTGAACCAGATTGTGAATTTATAATTGGCTGAGTGGAATCTCTAATTAGCATATGCTTTTCCTGCTACTGCCGCCAGTCCAGAGACAGGTGTTTTAGTTCACCAAACGTTCTTTGATTGCTCATTATATGCTAGTGATAAACGGAATACTTCCTGCCGTATCAGTAAACAAAGGATGTCACAGTCATCAGTGATTGCAGCCACCTCCGACGGTGAGCTGGTGAGCCGTGAGGAAACTCAGGAAGGAAAAGAATACCTGCCATCTAGCAGCCGTCAGACTGCAATGATTTCAGTGAGCTCAGACTCTTGCATCTTCCCGTGCACAGAGAAGTGCTAAATTCCTTAACTTGAGATATCTGGTTTTCTTTAATTAACAGTAATCTTTTGACATTCAGACTCCCTGCCCTTTGTTACAAAACTCCCATGTATCCTGGCTCCCCACCTCGCCTCCATGGAGCAGTTCTCTCAGGGTTACTTGAGATGCGGCCTCCTGGCCTTGAAGTCCTAAAAATTCCTGCTGAATAAAACATAACTCTCAGCTTTTAGGTTGTGAATAATTTTTTAGTCGACCCTGGGCCCTGGGGGTGCAAGATGAATAAGCAGCAATTCTTTTCACTCTTGTGGGAGTTAGATAAAAAATTGACTGTATTCCCCATGCTGTACATTTCATCCCCATGACTCATTTATTTTGAAATTTGCAGTTTGTACCTCTTAATCTCTCTCACCTATTTCACTCATTCCACCCCCTCTTCCCCTCTGGCAGCTACCTGTTCGTTCTCTGTGTCTATGAGTCTGTTTCTGTTTTGAAGTTTGTTCATTTGTTTTTTAGATTCCAAATATAAGTGAAATCATATGTTTTTTGTCTTTATCTGCCTTATTTCACTTAGCATAATACTTTCTGGGTCGGTCCATCTGTGTTGTCACAACTGGCCATATTTCATTCTTTTTTATGGCTGATTAATATTCCATTGTATGTATATGTGTGTATGTGTTTGTGTACATATGTGCCACATCTTCTTTATCCATTCGTCTGTCGATGGTCACTTAGGTTGTTTCCATATCTTGGCTGTTGTAAATAGAGCTGCTCTAAACGTTGGGGGGCACGTCTCTTTGAGTTGGTGTTTTCATTTTTTTTGGATATAAACCCAGGAGTGGAATTGTTGGATTATACAGTAATTCTTGTTTTAGTTTTTTGAGGAATCTCCATGCTTTTTTCTATGGCGGCTGCATCGATTTACATTCCCACCAACAGTGTGCAGGGGATCCCTTTTCTCCACATCCTTGTCAACATTTGTATTAGTGGTCTTTTTGTTGATGGCCATTCTGATAGGTGTGAGGTGATATCTCACTGTTGTTCTGATTTGCATTTCTCTGACTAGTAATGTTGAGTATCTTCTCATGTGCCAAGGGTGCTTTGAAAACACTCCCAGCCGAGAATCTCAGGGAGGGCTTTGTGTAAATCGTGGCTGAGCTGAGTTTAAATTATGAATACGATTTGGCTAAGAAAGTAAAGGTACGGCTTTTTGTCTGGCGGAGGGGAAGAGAATGATGGGGAGGAATGAATAGTGCTGATTGGTGGTCAAGGCTAGGGCTATTGGGAGGAGTGCAAGCAACCAGAGCATAAAACGTGAGGTGGATGTGGTGGGAGAGAGGCTGGAGGGTTCAGGTGGGGTCTGCTCACAGAAGGCTTTTGACGTGCTGCTGAGTAGTTTGGCTGTCATTCTGCAGGCAGGATGAGCTTGCTCTTAAACATAGAAGTGCCTGGTGAGACTTGCATGCAGAACAGTAATTGGCTGCCTTGTAGAAGGGGAGTGGGGAGTGTGAGGCTGGGAGCATATGGGGGAGAGTCACTTATTTCAGATGCTTTACAGAATCCAAAACCTGTTTTATATTGTGCAGATAGTGGAGATATTGTGTTTGCACTATAAATTCTGTTTTATTGGGAATATTTAGAATATTTTGTTCATCTGATATTTTAAGTCTGTAATTTTGTAAAAGCTTTGACTATCCTCTGAAAACTGGCTTTTTTTTTTTTCTGCATCAACTACTTTACAGCTGTTTAAATATCTTTAGCCCAGCAAATTAAAACTGTGGACCAGATAGTATTGTTTTAAAATCCTTTCTTTTCTTAAAACATTAAAAACAAAACACTGGGCTTCCCTGGTGGCGCAGTGGTTGAGAGTCCACCTGCTGATCGAGATGCAGGTTTGTGCCCCGGTCCGGGAAGATCCCACATGCCGTGGAGCGGCTGGGCCCGTGAGCCATGGCTGCTGAGCCTGCGCATCCGGAGCCTGTGCTCCGCAACGGGAGAGGCCACAACAGTGAGAGGCCCGCGTACTGCAAAAACAAAACAAAACAAAAAAAACACTTTTTTTTTTTTTTTTTTTGGCTTGGAAGAAGTGTTGGAAATAGTAAAAGCTGCAAGACTGATTCTTATAATATTTAATACTTCCTTTTTATACTATTTTGAGAAGTATGTCAATTCATCATTAGAATTAGCAAGGTTATTTGAAACAATTTCACAAGTAAATAGATTTTTACAAAAAGCCTTGCAATACTGAGGTCTTAAATGTGTTCATTGATTTAAATTGTAAATTGTCAAAGTTAGTCTTGAATAACAGAGATATGTTGTTTGTAGATGTAAAAAAGTATTTTAATGGAGAAGCACTGGGTGAAAAATTGCCTGTCCATGTAATAAGACTGTCACTGTGTTTCTAATTTGTTTTCTCTAGACCAGTGGTTATTAATATAAGTGCTATTAAAATTTTCTATTTTAATTTTGTAAGGGTGGCCCTACGTTTGGTTGAAATTTTTAACTTTTAGTTTTATTTCCGTGGACTCAAAGAACATAGTCTTAAATATACATTGACCATTTTTTGCGATTAAGTAAATGGCTAGTTTTTGTCAGTGTTCCTTGGAAACTCGAGGAGTTGTAGTCTTTGAAATGTTCAAAGTTTATATCTGTTTAATTTATTAATTAAGGTAAAAAAGACTGAGTTAAAACCTTTAAATCCAACTTCAGGTTTTGCTTCATATTTATGTTATTCAGACCACAATGACTCATTCATGTTGGATCTTTACTCTCTGTTATGCACTTCATCAATAGAAAATTACCTGATTTATCTAATTTTTTTTGTTCTGAATTATTCATTATTTATAGTTCATACATTTTTGTTCATATTTCACTACACTAGTTTTTTTTTGAATTTTTGAATTTTATTTTCTGTATTTTTTTATACAGCAGGTCCTTATTAGTCATCAGTTTTATACACATCAGTGTATACATGTCAATCCCAATCTCCCAGTTCATCCCACCACCACCCCCACCCCGCCACTTCCCCCCCTTGGTGTCCATACGTTTGTTCTCTACATCTGTGTCTCTATTTCTGCCCTGCAAACTGGTTCATCTGTACCATTTTTCTAGGTTCCACATATATGTGCTAACATACGATATTTGTTTTTCTCTTTCTGACTTACTTCACTCTGTATGACAGTCTCTAGATCCATCCACGTCTCTACAAATGACCCAATTTCGTTCCTTTTTATGGCTGAGTAATATTCCATTGTATATATGTACCACATCTTCTTTATGCATTCGTCTGTCGATGGGCATTCAGGTTGCTTCCATGTCCTGGCTATTGTAAATAGTGCTGCAGTGCACATTGGGGTACATGACTCTTTTTGAATTCTGGTTTTCTCAGGGTATATGCCCAGTAGTGCGATTGCTGGGTCGTATGGTAGTTCTAATTTTAGTTTTTTAAGGAACCTCCATACTGTTCTCCATAGTGGCTGTATCAATTTACTTTCCCACCAACAGTGCAAGAGGGTTCCCTTTTCTCCACATCCTCTCCAGCATTTATTGTTTGTAGATTTTTTGATGATGTCCATTCTCACTGGTGTGAGGTGTTACCTCATTGTAGTTTTGATTTGCATTTCCCTAATAATTAGTGACGTTGAGCATCCTTTCATGTGTTTCTTGGCAATCTGTGTATCTTCTCTGGAGAAATGTCTGTTTAGGTCTTCTGCCCATTTTTGGATTGGGTTGTTTGTTTGTTTTATATTGAGCTACTTGAGCTGTTTATATATTTTGGAGATTAATCCTTTGTTGATTCGTTTGCAAATATTTTCTCCCATTCTGAGGGTTGTCTTTTCGTCTTGTTCATAGTTTTCTTTGCTTTGCAAAAGCTTTTAAGTTTCATTAGGTCCTGTTTGTTTATTTTTGTTTTTATTTCCATTACTCTAGGAGGTGGGTCAAAAAGGATCTTGCTGTGATTTATGTCAGTGTTCTTCCTATGTTTTCCTCTAAGACTTTTCTAGTGTCCAGCCTTACATTTAGGTCTTTAATCCTTTTGAGTTTATTTTTGTGTATGGTGTTAAGGAGTGTTCTAATTTCATTCTTTTACATGTAGCTGTCCAGTTTTCCCAGCACCACTTCTTGAAGAGACTGTCTTTTCTCTATTTTGTATCCTTGCCTCCTTTGTCATAGATTAGTTGACCATAGGTGCATGGGTTTATCTCTGGGCTTTCTATCCTGTACCATTTATCTATATTTCTGTTTTTGTGCCAGTACCCTATTTTCTTGATTACTGTAGCTTTGTAGTATAGTCTGAAGTCAGAGAGTCTGATTCCTCCAGCTCCGTTTTTCTTTCTCAAGATTGCTTTGGCTATTCGGGATCTTTTGTGTTTCCATACAAATTGTGAAATTTTTTGTTCTAGTTCTGTGAAAAATGCCATTGGTAGTTTGATAGGGATTGCACTGAATTTGTAGATTGCTTTTGGTAGTATAGTCATTTTCACAGTGTTGATTCTTCCAATCCAAGAACGTGGTATATCTCTCCATCTGTGTTGTCTTTGGTTTCTTTCATCAGTGTCTTATAGTTCTCTGAGTACAGTCTTTTACCTCCTTAGATAGGTTTATTCCTAGGTGTTTTATTCTTTTTTTTGCAGTGGTGAATGGGATTGTTTTCTTAATTTAGCTTTCACATTTTTCATCATTAGTATAGGAATGCAAGAGATTTCTGTGCATTAATTTTGTATCCTGCAACTTTACCAAATTCGTTGATTAGCTCTAGTAGTTTTCTGGTAGCATCTTTAGGATTCTCTATGTATAGTATCATGTAATCTGCAAACAGTGACAGTTTTACTTCTTTTTTTCCAATTTGTATTCCTTTTATTTATTTTTCTTCTCTGATTGCTGTGGCTAGGACTTCCAAAACTATGTTGAATAATAGTGGTGAGAGTGGACATCCTTGTCTTATTCCTGATCTTCGAAGAAATGCTTTCAGTTTTTCACCATTGAGGATGATGTCTGCTGTGGGTTTGTTGTATATGTTCTTTATTTTGTTGAGGTAGGTTCCCTCCATGCCCCCTTTCTGGAGAGTTTTCATCATAAATGGGTGTTGATTTTGTCAGAAGTTTTTTCTACATCTATTGAGATGATCATATGGTTTTTATTCTTCAGTTTGTTAATATGGTATATCACATTGATTGATTTGCATATATTGAAGAATCCTTGCATCCCTGGGATAAATCCCACTTGATCATGGTGTATGATCCTTTTAATGTGTTGTTGGATTCTGTTTGCTAGTATTTTGTTGAGGATTTTTGCATCTATGTTCATCAGTGCTATTGGTCTGTAACTTTCTTTTTTTGTAGTATCTTTGTCTGGTTTGGGTATCAGGGTGATGGTGGCCTCATAGAAAGAGTTTGGGAGTGTTCCTTATTATGCAATTTTTTGTAAGAGTTTGAGAAGGATGGGTGTTAGCTCTTCTCTAAATGTTTGATAGAATTCACCTGTGAAGCCATCTGGTCCTGGACTTTTTGTTTGTTGGAAGATTTTTAATCACAGTTTCGATTTCATTACTTATGATTGGTCTGTTCATATTTTCTATTTCTTCCTGTTTAGTCTTGGAAGATTATTACCTTTCTAAGAATTTGTCCATTTCTTCCAGGTTGTCCATTTTATTGCGATAGAGGTGCTTGTAGTAGTCTCTTAGGATGCTTTGTATTTTTGCGGTGTCTGTTGTAATGTCTCCTTTTTCATTTCTAATATTATTGATTTGAGTCCTCTCCCTCTTTTTCTTGATGAGTCTGGCTAAAGGTTTATCAATTTTGTTTATCTTCTCAATGAACCAGCTTTTAGTTTTATTGATCTTTGCTATTGTTTTCTTTGTTTCTATTTCATTTATTTCTGCTCTGATCTTTATGATTTCTTTCCTTCTACTAACTTTGGGTTTTGTTTGTACTTCTTTCTCTAGTTCCTTTAGGTGTAAGGTTAGATTGTTTATTTGAGATTTTTCTCACTACACTAATATTTAACCTTTTATGTACAAAGATAATGTCTTTTTTGTATGTGTAGATTATTTTTGATTTTTACTTCAGTATGAAATCATATTTCACTTACAGGGAAATTTAACCTTTTTTAATACAGTTATTATACTTGGTCTTCATGCAGAAGTTTTGCTATCTCTTTTGTTTCCTTTTTTTTTTTTTACTCTATAGATTATTTTCTCTTCCTTTTACTTCTGTAGTGATTTGGAAAGTATCATAGTTTTAATCTTATTTGTGTTTATCTTTAAATTTTTCAAATGATCCATGTAAGTAACAAAAAAATGTTTACTCCTTTATATAATTTTTAAAATTTTGTAAAATATACATAACATAAAATTTACCATTTAACTCTTTTTGAGTGTATAATTCAGTAGCATTAGGCACATTCACATTGTTGTACAATTGTCACCATTATCTGTCTCCAAAACTTTTTCATCATCACAGAGTGAAACTCCACACCCACTAAACAATAACTCCCCACTCTCCTCTTCCCCTAGTCCCTGATAACCACTATTCTACCTTCTTTCTTTATGAATTTGTATATTTTAGGTGCCTCATATAAGAGGAATCATACAGTACTTGTCTTTTTGTATCTGGCTTATTTTACTTTACATAATGTTTTCAAGAGTCATCTTGTTGTAGCATGTGTCAAAATGTCATTCCCTTTTAATGCTGAATATTTCATTGTATGTATACCATCTACTGCATATTGTTTATCCATTCATATGTTGATAGACACATTTCTACCTTTTGGCTGTTGTGAATAATGTTGCTGTGAACATTGATGTACAAGTAAGTGTTTGAAATCCCTGCTTTCGATTCTTTTGGCCATATACTCAGAAGTGACATTGCTGGATCATATGGTAATTCTATGTTTAATGTTTTGAGGAACTGCCATACTATTTCCACAGTGACTGAACCTTTTACGTTTCCACCAGCAATGCACAGGTGCTCCAGTTTCTCCACATCCTCGTCAACATTTGTTATTTCCTATTATTTTTGATAATGTCCATCCTAATGGTTGTGAAGTGTATCTATTGTGGCTTTGATACTTTATGTAACTTTTATAGGCCCCATGTCTTTTAGTTTTATTTTGTGTTTATTTATCCTTGAATTAAAAAATTTCTGACATACATTATATTTTTGTCTTTAGTTTACAGGTAATTTCTCATTTTAATTTTCATAAATTTTCCGTGGAAAGTTGAGAGTGAGAACCCCAGTGCTTTTTTTGTTCTACGTTTTTTCTGATACTGTCCTTTCAGCAGCTAGTTTATAGGGTTATGTCAACATATCTAGGATATATTTTAGTCTATGTTGTTATGACTTGCCAGTTAGTCTACTCTATTTTAGTTTTCATGTTTTATGCATACCTTTCAATTTAAAAGATATAACTTCTATTTAAGTAGTAAGGTATCTAGAAATTTATGATGGTGGAACATTTGCTCTGAAACAACCTTATTACCTGAAGAGAGATTATACAATTTAATATTTCATTGTTTTTTAATTATTTGACTTCCCCTGTTTCATTTCTTTAGTAACTTTGGGATCACTTTGAGGGCAGGGATCATGTCTCTTGAACTAATGCATTTTCCCCCATATACCTGCCACTGTGTTCAGCATACACTAAGTCCAATAAATATTGGATGAGAGATTTACATGCAGTGTTCAAAGTTGGAACAATTAAGTACTAGAAACTAGGAGGAACTAATGGATCATTAAGTTTTTGTATTTTGTTTATTTTTATTTATTATTAGTTAGAATTCATATTAAATACTTAAAAATTGTTAGCTTTTTAAAAAATTTAGGTATACTTATCATTCTTTCCTATCGTTAAAAGTATCTCGGCATGTATTGGTTATTCTTATAGGGAGGAATACATTTATATTATTTAATGATAACATTTTATATTGTTCTCCATGATATTTCTATATTGGCCCCTAAAATTGATTGTTTTCTTCTGTTTTGTGTTTAAATGTTTGCAGAAGAAGAAACTGCTTATGGTGTTGGGGTCCCTTGGAGACAGCATGTGCTACCATAAAAGCAACATCAGTTTGGAACAACCAGAGGCGGTGCTGGTGCACCACAGGATGGCCTTTGTCAGCATTTCGCTGTTTGCAGTCCGACTGCTGCAGACACTTCTCCCTGTTGAAAAGGTAAGGCAGGTAGTGTGGCTTTGTTGTAGTTTACTGGGTGTTACAATCACTGTCCTGTTGTAAATTCCTTCTGATCATTTCATGGTGTACAAAGATTATATTGGAAATGCAGAAATTGAGAAATGGCTAACGTTTTTTATTAGTTTTGACAAATAAATTGATAGAAAAAAATACTAATTTTTTAAGATAACTTTTAAAAACTGTGGTGTAATATGTTGAGAAAGGTGCACAGTTCAGTGCATTTTTACTAAGTGAATATATCTGTGTTTAGAAAGTGACCACCCCCCAAAACATGAAGTAGAACATGACCAGCCTTTCAAGGCCGCTTCCCGTTGCTTAACCTCTCCTCTCCCCACCCCTGCAAGCTAAACTCCTTTCTGACTTCTGTCACCATAGAGGGGTTTTTCTGTTTTTGAACTTTATATAAATAGATGTATAAAGTATGTAATTGCTCAAGATTGTTTTTTTTTGAGATTCATTTTTGTTGTTGCTTGTAGCAGTTGTTTGTTAATTTTTATTGCAAAATACTATTCCATTATGTGACTGTATGTTAAAGGTGATTTTAATAGGTGTAAATATTTCTTTTAAATCATCTTATTGACTGTACTTTAAAGTGGAGGTTATATCTCTGAATTTGAATGTTGGTGGTAAAAATATCTCAAATGACTCATATGCAAGTGTTGTGAACTTATTGCAAAAAGAAAGGTGTAGCATCGTGCTTAACTGAAGGTATGGGAAAAATTACTGCAGCTAAAGAACCATTTCCTGTGCCTTTTGTTGTCCTTTGTTATAGCCACTTGCCCTTTTGCTCTGTAGAATTCTGCAGAGCATGTAGTCTAAACTCCATTTTTTTTTTTTTTTTGCGGTACGCGGGTCTCTCACTGTTGTGGCCTCTCCTGTTGTGGAGCACAGGCTCCAGACATGCAGGCTCAGCGGCCATGGCTCACGGGCCCAGCCGCTCTGCGGTATGTGGGATCTTCCCAGACCGGGGCACGAACCCACGTCCCCTGCATCGGCAGGCGGACTCTCAACCACTGCACCACCAGGGAAGCCCTAAACTCCAGTTTTTAATAACACATATGCAATATATGCAAAATAGTATCAGGTCATCTGGAAAAATAAGAATAGAACATTAAATTTTAAATATAGTATTTTCCTTTAGGGAAAATAACATTTCTGTTAATTTTAATTTTTAACTTTTTTATTAATTGTTATGTTTCTGAATAACACTCTGTGTTAAAGAGTGATAATTTTCCAAGGCATAAACATTATAAATTGAAAAATTTCAGTCATATAAGACTGGTATATAGGTGTCTCAGCTTTACATGATAATGTTATATAACTGAAAAATTAATAGTGCTACAATAACTTGTTACTAAGTATTACAAATGATCAATCTATGTATAGGTTGAGGTATTTTTGGAAAAGTTACTTGTCAGTTGTACCGTAGAGCTTATTTATTGCTTTTTTGATTATAGAGTTCTTTTCATCTATATGCTTATTTGAGCAGGAATCAAAATAGAAGTCAATAATTTATTTTATTTGACTTACTTTAGTGTTAGGATAATGTAAAGCCAACTCGCCATGTCTTTTTTTAAGGTAGCTATTTTTTGTTTTTGAAGGCAAATCAGTGTCTGTCATTTTGGGGAGCTCTTTTAAATATGTAGCTTGGAACTTCATTAGAACAGTAAGTGGGGTCATTGAAGAGATTGTAATTAAGGTATCAGCTTATAGATGGTTATAACTGCTTTGATTGATTAACTAAGAACTTTAAAATGAGATCTAAACAAACATGCTCTTCCTTTGCTGTTAACTTTCTCCTTCAGTTTATATAAATACAAGGCTATGCTGCCCTCTGCCTGTTGCTAGCCCACCAAAAATTGAAGTGGAATTTGGACTCTGAAACTTTCTACCTTAAAAGTGGCTTTTAAATGTTTGAGTTGCCACTTACCAAATATGTAATTTTGAAGTTGGAAAATGATATAGTATGAATCTATGTAGAGATTTCCTGAATTTGAATGTTTTGACAAAATGCCCTGAAGACCTTTTCTGAAATTGATAATTGCTGATTTTAAATGAATTTGGAGAATACCCATGTATAGGTTAAAATGATGCATTGGTAAATGTTATTACCAATGTTATAAATTAAAATTAAAAGTGTTCTGGTTGGGTAAATCAAATTGGTAAGACAAATGAAGTTAACTTCATATGGGGGAACCATCTGGGAACTAAGAGCTAAAAATACTGGCCCTGTGCCAGAAACAAGATCCCAGAGCATCCTAGGAACCCCTGTGACCCTTTCTCAGCCAAGCAGACTGAAGGTAAGGAAGAATTTGTACCACAAGATTTTGACTTTTTTAGTGAGGTATCTAAAATCTAATAATTGGGTGTAGCTGATTGATTCAGAGCAGCATTTCTCAAAGTGTCATGTGCACCCAGGTCACCCAGAGATCTTGTTAATCCGATCTTGCATGTTCTGGTCTGTAAGGTCTGGATAGGGCCTAAGAATCCCTACTTCTGACAGGCCATGCCAGGATAACGCCCTGGCTGCTCTGAGTGGCAGGTTTAGAGAAAACAGTATTATACTCCTCCTCCTCCAGCACGCACGCGATGACGATGTTGACTCTTTTCTATCTAATACTGGTCATGGCTTTTCACTGAAACGTCATCACTTTTAGTCCCAACTGACACGTGACTGATGTTTATATATGTAGGACCACCGTCTTCAGTCTGGGGTGTAAACTGTGATGGGTCCATTGGCCATGCAAGGATTAAACGTATGACCTTACCTTGGTGCTTTGAGTTGCTGAGAGGAGTTTCAGATGTAGGTATGCAGAGTGAAAATGTCAGAATTCCTTAATGATGGGGTGAAAAGAGGAAAGAAAGGAAATTAGTACTTATTGAATGTGATATGCTAGACATCTGCCCAGTGCTTATTTAATCCTCACCTCAGCTATTCTTATTTTTCTGCCTAGAGTCAGAGAAAGCGCCTTTAAACTAAAACACAGTGCCTTTGGAGTTAGACCCACTAGGATTTACTATCTTAGTGCAGAGCCCCACTCACTGAGTCTCCTTTGCTAATTCCTCTCTATCTTCCTAACCTCTTAAAGGGGTGGAACCCCAGGACTGGCCCTGGCCCTCATGAGATATCATCGCATTTTGGTCTTTAAGTGCCATCTATTTGCGGACACCTCCCAAACTTATATTTTCAGACAACACGTGTCACCTGAACCACAAACTCATAAGTATATATCCAATATCCTTTTTGACATCTTCTCGTGACAGCTGATATCTCCGACTGAACATGCCCCAAGCCATACTTCCCTGCACAGATGTGTTCTTCCTCTAGTCTTCCTGAGCTCAGTAAATGGCACCTTCATTCCAGTTGATTGTTGATCAGGAAAAACCTTAGAGTCATCCTTGATTCCTGGCTTTCACACACACTTAGATCCAATCCCTGAGCAAAATGTGTTATTTCTCCTTTGAACGTCTATCCAGAACCTGAACACTTCTCACCACTCCCACTGCTCTACCTGAGTTTAAGCCACCATCCCGTCTCGCCTGGATTATTGCAGTAACCTCCTCCTTGGTCTCTCAGCTTCCACCCTTGCTCTTTTCCATCTGTTCTCTCCAGACTCATCCTGAGGCTTGCTCGAAACCTTCCAATGCTCCTTCTGAGGACAAGTCCTTATAATGACCCAAGGCCTTACCTGATCTGGCACCACTGCCCCCTGACTCCATCCCTCAGCACTAGCTCCAGTGGCCTCCTTGCTGTCAAATATACACTGTGTCCGAGTCTCTGTACTTGCTGTTCCCTCTTCTGTGAGTGCTTTTCCCTCAGATAGCCACTCCTCCAGTTCTCTGCTTAGATGTTACCTTATCAGAGAGGCCTTCCTCTGCTTCCACCTCCTGTAACTTCTCTATTCTTCTCCATCTTTCCTATCCCCTGTTTTTAAAATTTTCTTAGCACTCCTAGCCACACTGGACAAGTATGGTTTACTCTATGCTTTCTCCACTGGAGTGTTAACTTCGTGAGGGCAGAGGTTCTGTTTTATTTCCTGCTGTGTCCCTAGGATCTGGAATGGTGCCTGGCATACGGTAGGGGCCCAGTGAGTATTTGCTGAGTGAGCAAATAATTGGTGACTAGGTAATTTAGTTTCTCGCTCTCTTTTCCCCACTAGGAGAGTTCTTTACAGAAAAAGAGAAATTTCTCTCGACTTTATAATAGCTGCTGTCTTAATAGTTGTTTTTTTTTTTCATGCTTAGTAACCTAAAATTTTGATTCCTTTAGCTTTTGATATTCATTTGGCAACTGTATTTCATTTAAAAGCATTGTTTAGGGCTTCCCTGGTGGCACAGTGGTTAAGAATCCGCCTGCCAATGAAGGGGACACGGGTTCAAGCCCTGGTCTGGGAGGATCCCACATGCCGGGGAGCAGCTAAGTCCATGTGCCACAACTACTGAGCCCACCTGCCACAACTACTGAAACCCATGTGCCTAGAGCCCATGCTTTGCAACAAGATAAGCCACCACAATGAGAAGCCTGTGCACCGCAACGAAGAGTAGCTCCTGCTCGATGCAACTAAAGAAAGCCCACGTGCAGCAAAGAAAACCTAATGCAGCCAAAAATAAATTAATTAATTAAAAAAAAATAAAGAACTGTAATTATAAAAATAAAAAAGCATTGTTTAGCAGATTTAGTTCTTAGACTTTCAGGCAGTTAATGATTATCCTTAAAATAGGTTATCCATGAAAAAATTATGACCAAACCTACTTTAATAAAGGCAGCATTTCAGCCGTAGTAGTAAACCCTGCCAAATGGTTTTCTCTGAACATTGAATTTTCAGGCCTTTTCATTTTCTTAATTGATGCATAAAATCCTATTACAAAGCTAGAATCATTAAAAGAAACAAAACCCAGCAAAGGGTTTTTTTAGTCTTAAATCAATTGATTTAAGTTATAAAACATACACTATTTCATTTGGGCTCCTTGATTTTATACTAATTAAAGGTCAGTCTTTTGTGAGTGTTCTAGAACTATTTTAAATATGTTGAATTTCTCCTTTCCCCTCTAAAACACAAACAAAACCAAATAAAAATTAATTTCTGTTCGAATTAGTCTATAGCTGTACTTGATTTAGTGATATTCAATTCAATATGTAGTTAATAAGCCTTGGACTATATCCTCAGGGGTTTATTGCATTTTTCTGGAGATTTGTGTGCACCTGCACGAAAAACTTAGAGAAAAAGGCCTGGTACCTTCAGTTCAGTAGCAGAGGCATAAACGAGGTGTGGGCCCAGAGGGAGAGCAGTTCTGGGTGTTGATGTGGGGAAGAGGAGGTATCCTGAATCCCAGGCTTTGGGAAGGAGTTGAAATTTGGACTTGGGATATTTTGGGCAGAGAAAAATTGCAGTGAACCTAGGTGTAGATAAATGTTGTGTTGGAGAATAGAATTTTCTTTGGAAAAGCAATAGACTTCGTGATAGAGAATTACTAAAAAAGTTCAACTATGTTAATATTATAGTTTACTATATTTATCTAAAAATGGTTAATTTTTTTTTTTTTAATTTATCAAGGCAAGCCACTTTTTACCAGAGCCTATGTCAGCAGCATTATTTCTAGTTTCTTTGGACATGCCTCTTTCTTTGGAATATCCAAATATTCATGAAGCTGTTGTGGCCTATTTGGAGCAGCTGAATTCTGAAAACTACAGTATTTATAAACGAACTGCAGAGGCTGTTTATTCACTTGAGTGTACCTGTAACTTCCTGTCTGATGTTGGGAAGGAGGTAAAAAGTTTTGTTAATATCTCTTTAAAATTCCTTTGATAAAATATTTAGAAAATTTAACCTATAGTTTTCAAATTGATCGACATTTAACAATTGAATTCTTAGGGGTGTGATCCATTATTACTGAATGGCCCAATTATAAGATTAAAGTAAGGGTATGATTTATATAAAAGTAAAATGAAGATTTAGATCAATGAATGGTATATATTCATGAGACCAGTAGTTTAAAAAAATAATTATTATCAATATCTTTATTAGTGAGTTCCTCTTTGAAGTGGCTTACTGTGGGTGAACAGAGTGACAATTGATGTAAACAATTATAAGGGCCATTTTAGTGCTTATTTGTAGACACATTTTTTCCCTTTATAGACCTTTATTTATTCACAGAAAGAGCCTGATTTTTTATTAAATAAAGCCATGAACTAGATTGTAAGGTAGTAGGATGACTTTCAATACCATGTTATAGCAATAATTATGTATTTGTTATTTATCCCTTTTAGGATATTATTTAGTATGTTATCAATTAAAGGGTTAATGAGTCTTAAAATAGACATTGACTACAATAGTTGTTTACTGTTTGAAAATACCAAAATGGGTCCTGAAGATCTTGAAAAATTAGGAGCAAAATTTTATTCCATTTGGCCCCTACAGTGGAGTTTTTTGAACTTCATATTTTAAATTTTCCTTATTTATCCACTATTGTTTATTTTTATTTTCTTTTCCCCACATCTTTATGCCACTGTATCTTGTCTCCTCCATGATAGAATTTTGAACTGCCTTTTATTTGAATTATTTCTGTGGCATTCTGCATGGTCAGTTAATCACACAGGTATTGATCATCCCTATTTTCCCTAGAACCAATCAGGATGTTAGAAGTGGGAGGTGGATCTTAAAATACATGAGTCCTGCCTTGAGCTGCAGTTAGTAGGGGGATAAGGCCACAATTGAGCAGTCAAAGAACCATGCCACTCAGAGGTAAATAATATAAAGTCTTAAGCGGCGTTGAGTTAGGCATTTTCCCCACATTTTTCCTGCTAGGCTGACGTTTTTGGTTTGCTTGTTGAGCAGGTTGACTTAAGCAAATGTGAACAGTCTCAGGGCCTCTGGATGATCTAATTTCTTGAAGCTGCTTTGTTAGCTGTTGAGAATTTTATTGTACATGACCTTGACATTTACTGTTCCATTCTCTTCTTTTTTTAGGGAGAGAAGAATCTCTTAGAATTAGTGGAGCTGGCAGACCAAGCCTTACATAGCTTTTCCTATCATCAGCATTTCCCCCTAATAAAGGAAATCATCTGTATTTGTTCAAAGATGTAATATTTTCTTTCTTAATATGATTATATTATTATAGGTTGTGTGTGTGTGTAAGTTTAGGAGCAATGAAAATGAAACTTGTCTTAAATCTGTTATTTTTTAGTTTAAACTGCTTTTATATGTTTTGACCTTTAAACTGTATATATATAGTAGCATTAAGACAGTTAACTTGTTTTATTCAAGAGTAAGCTTTAAAAATGTCAGGCCTATAATCAACATGAATTATCCTTGGATTTTTATACATTTGTTTTGGTGTCTTTCCAAACAAGTATTCAAGCACATTTGTTTATTTATCTTTAACATTTTAATTAATAACTTGAATTGAGGATTTTTTAAATGTAAATTTCATTATTCCTACCTTTTATATGGATTTTTGAAAAGCATCATGCATTGGTTAATTTATTTGGGGGACATTGGGACAGATTTTTCTTTAAAACTTAGTATTTTCATTGCTTTTGGAAAGAGTAAATTCCATGGTGATAAATATCCATTAAATATGGGATTTATTTTTCTTTCTGTCTGTCTATCTGTCAGTCATCTCACATAATTACCTTTTTTTTGTCGTGAGAACATTGAAGATCTACTCTCTTAACACATATCAAGTATACAGTACAGCATTATCAACCACAGTCACCAGAACTACCTATCCTGCATAACTGAAACTTTGTACCCTTTGACCAACATCTCTGCATTTCCTCCAGCCCCTGGCAACCACCAATTCTACTCTCTGCTTCTAAGAGTTTTAGGTTCCACATATAAGTCAGATCATGCAGTATTTGTTTTTCTGTACCCTGGCTTATGCCACTTAGCATATCCTTCAGCTTCATCCATATTGTCACAAATGATAAGATTTCCTTCTTTTTTAAGGCTGAATAATATTCCATTATATATATATTATATATACATATATAATATATATATACACACACACACATACACATACATACCACATTTTTAAAAATCCATTCATCTATCAACTGACACATTGTTTTCATGTATTGGCTATTGTGAATAATTCTGGAATGAATATGGGAGTACATATATCTGTTTGAGGTACTGATTTTATTTTCTTTGGTTACATACCTAAAAGTGGAATTGCTGGGTCATATGGTAAATCTGTTTTTATTTTTTTGAGGAACCTCCATACTGTTTTCCATAATGGTTGTACCATTTTACATTCTAAATATAGGTTTCTAAAGACATTTTGTTGTTTTGTATTCTTTAAGAGAGAGTATTCCCTGCCTTGAAACAAGTAAATGCTTGAGTAAATATTAATTCTGGGTTAGTTAAACAAGATCTCAGTTGTAGGAACTGGAGTAGGAAGAAACCCCTTTCTCTGTGCTTTTTAGTCTCATGTTTAGTCCCTTACTTGCCTTAGATGTCTTGTATGTTTACTTTTTTACCAGCTGGAAATCTGCACAGGCCAGTCCATTATTACAAGGAGAAAGTCAGAAGGTGTTTCTACGTATGTTGTCTCACCCTTTGCCACAAGTGAAAGTTAAAACTTACCACTGTTGTCTGGAAATTGTTAAGGTAGGTTTTTTTGTTTTTGATTTTTTTGGGGAGCATTAACAGTGGATTTTCTGATTATAACTCAAAATTAAATTACTTGACCTTTTGGATATGATATAAGAGTTATTACCATAAAAATAGATGGTAGTTATTAGTCAACTCTAAGAAATTTATACTATTGAATTCCCTTAGTAAGTCTAGCAACTGAATTGCCTTATTAGCAGTTTTAATAAGAATTACATTTATGTTGTATTATTTAATGATGGAAAAATTGTAAGGAAAAGTTGACTTCTATCAAGTATTCAAAGGTGATTTCTATGCTCAGGAAAAGTTTTAGCTTATTATGGCTTAAATTTTATAGTTTCGGATCTGTTTTCTTAGTAATATTCTTCTTTTCTTTCTTTTGAAACAAATATTTCCTGCTTTTTAAATTATAAAATATTTCAGCATGGAATAGTACATAAATATTGACTATTTCAATATTGAAAAGAACACTGTACATAGGACAGTATAGAAAAATATATATATTCCTGTGTACTCTTGAAAGTGTCCTCTTGTATTCAGTACTCTTATAAGTACTATCTAGATATAATGTTTACATTTTGCCATTTTTTACTTATGATCCTTTTTTTCAGAGAAATAAAAATATTAGTTATAACTGAAGCTTCTTTCTTTTCTCTTCCACTTTTTTATGCCACCAAGATAACCACTCTTACAAAGTTTTTGTTTATCCTTCCCATGCATGTATTTTATATATGCATATCTCTATAAATCATATATATTACTGTGTTTGTCTCTTTAAAAAAGTATATAATTTCATACCGTACACATGTTTTTGCTGCCTGTTCTTTTCCTTTAATAGTAAGGTTTAAGATCTACCTAGTGGGTTCATCTTAACTGCTGTTTACTTTGAATATACTTTCTTCTATTTATTGATAAGTATTTAGGTTCAGTCTACTTTTTACTGAGCTATGTTTTTCAGTATTTTCAATGACAGTCTGTAACTGATAGTGCATGTGTTTGAAAATGTCTTGATTTCACCTTACTCTTGAATGATAGATTAGCTGGAATTGTAGAATTCTGTAGAATTCTGTAGAGTTCTAGATTGACTGCCATTTTTCCTTAGCACTTCGCCAGTACTGCTTTGCTCTTGGTAGGCTTTTATCATTGTCGAGAAGGCTGCTGTCAGTTAAATTATAATTTCTTTGTAGTTTTTTTCTTCTAGTTGCTTTTAAGGTCTTTTCCTTAGCTCTGGAGTTCTGCAGTTTCATTACAATGTAACTTTGTGTACACTTTTTTTTTTAACGTATCTCTTTTAGCATGCTTCAGTTTGAAAACTCATGTCTGCCTTCACTTCTGGATAATTCTCAGTCATTATTGTTTCCCTTAGCCTTGCTGTTCTCTCCAAGTGGAACTCTCATTAGATCATGTTAGATCTTCTTATTTTACCCTTTGTGTCATTTAAGCCCTCTTTTATATTTGATCTTTCTTTGTTTTGTTTGGATAGAATTGCTCAGTACTGTCATTCAGTACACTAATTCTTTGCTCAACGATGTCTAATTTGCTTTTTAAAAATTGTGGTAAAATGCACATAACGTAAAATTTACCATTTTAACCATTTTTAAGGTTTTGGTGGCATTAAGTGCATTCACATTGTGCAATCATCAACATTATCCATCTCTAGAACTTTTTCATCTTCCTAAATTGAAACTCTGTACCCATTAAAAAATAACTCTCTATTACCCTCCAACCCCCTGCCCCAGATCCTGACAACCACTATTCTACTTTCTGAATTTGACTGTTCTAGGTACCTCATACTTGTGGAATCATATAATTGTCTTTTTTGTGTCTGGTTTATATCACTTAGCATCCATGTTTAGTATATATCAGAGTTGCATTCCTTTTTAAGGATGAATAATATTCTGTTGTATATATTCCACACTTTATTACCCATTCATGTGTTAGTGGACATTTGGGTTGTTTCCACCTTTTGGCTACTGTGAACAGTGCTTCAGGTATACAAATATGCCTGCTTGAGTTCCTACTTTCAGTTTTTTGGGTGCATATCCAGAGTGGGATTTGTGCTAATTTTGTCGAAGAGATGATACAGAGTCATTACTTATATGCAGGTGCATCACTGTATTGATAAGAAAAATCCCACATATATGTTGTCCTCCCCCTCACCCAGAAACTTAAGTCTGTTTTGATTTGAATTTTCTCTTTGTCAAACCTCAGTAAGCAAAATACAAACACCTTAGGATAAGTTTATGGTGTTGTTTATTTCCTATATGTCTGTTATTATGAACAACTTTAAAAGATTATGATTGTCTCAGCAGTTTGGTTATTTAATTTGTCAACACCACTCTTGTTGGCTGAAAGAAATGTAATAGGTATCTCATGCAAACTCAAAAACTGTTAGTTAAGAGAATCTTTTTTTGTGTTCTACCGGTTAAAAGAAAAGTTTCAGTAACATAAGTACTAAAATTGGATTTGAATTATAAACAGAAGAAAGAGGAATGCTTTGGAAAAATCACTGTCACTAATTTTTAAAAACTTTTTGTATTATTTTGCAGGAATGTTTAGGTGTTCATAATGTCAGTAAACCTGTGTCTTCCCTTTGTAATGGAATTCATTTTCTACTTCACCCAAAAGTTCTGTATGAAATCTCTGCATTTGGTATTCAAGAGCCCAAAAATGAGGTATGACATGTTAGAAGGAAGTACAAAAGGCTACTCTGATTCTTTAGATACTCAGCTAAATCAAGACAGTATTCTAATGTCACAAGGTAGTATGAGAAACTAAAAAGAAACTTGTCTTTGATGTATGGGTTCAGTTAAGTTGTTTAACTAAAAAGAAATGTTAAAAAAAATGAGGCTTAAAATACAGGACATACTTGTTCTCAGAGAATTCAGATCAAAATGTTAACTTAAGTTTTTCATGTTAGATATAGGAATGATGCAGTAGTTATAATAAGCAGCGTATTTCCTTAAGGAACATTTTTATTCAATGGAAAAATATACTTTAAAGGTTAAAAAAAAGGAAATCATTAAGGGGGAAGGACTGGTTGAGAACAGAATGTAAGATGATGCTGTGGAAATAGGAACGTTTGAAGGAAGAGATGCTAATTACCTTTCCAGATTTTATGAAATATTACAGGTATGTAAGATGACTTAACGGGCCACCTCCTCTTGGATTGTTTCCCCCGTATTGTTGAGCAGGTGAATGCCACTGCCAAGGCCATCCTGATGCATCTGCTGCAGGGGCGACTGAGGATGACAGCACTGACCTGGAACAAGTTTATCGAGTCTCTGTGTCCTGTCATCCCAGTGCTACAGGTACTCTGTGCTCACCTGCTTACGCTACCATTTGTCTTTAGTGAGTGTGATTGATTTAAACGCACGCACGCAGTAGAGCCATCATGCTGTGGGAGAAATGAAGTGAAGCCACGAAGGCGCTGTGGATAAGGGAACAGGAAGTGGGCGGCTGTCTTGTTTCTGGCAGAAGGTTAAAGCAGGCTAGCGAATTTGTCTGTGTACACCGGGTGGGAGGTTAAGAAGTGAGGCGCAGGCATTTAGCATTGACTGAAAAATAGAGCTCAGCCTTATATAAAGGCTTTTAGCCAAAGCTAGCAGTGCTTTCTAAACAGCCTTTATGTCATGAAACTGGCTTCATGAGTTCTATCTGTGCATATATGGGTTAGCCTGATACTTTGATTAATGAGCTCTTAGAAACAAAGCTGTTTTAGCAGTCCTTCTGGGCTTAGGTAAAGGAGGGAGGGAAGTGCAGGGCCTTCCCTCCCTTGCATGAGAAGGTGGAGATGGGCAACACCATCATAGGAACAGTCCTCTTAGAAGAGAGAGCTGGGCCTCAGGCCCTGCCGCTTGCACAGCTCAGTTCCTTGCAGGCGCACCGGCAGCACTCCACTTTTGTAATGAGGGCACAGGTCTGAAGATCTGGGAGGGGCCTCATCTAGGGGCAGTGCCACTACTAGAATCTTGGAAAGTAGAAAAATTAGCAAGTGTCAGGAGGGTTGGCACATTTTCCTGAAGTTCTCCAGTATTATTTTTTAAATACAGTTGTATGTAGGCTTCTTACCTCATGTAGGTTATTTTGAAAAGTCATATTCAACTGAATTGAAAGAAATTTGTGAGTTGCCTGACAGGTCAACACAATTCTTATTTCAAGTTAAAAAATTAAGCAGTATGTGCATACAATCAGATGGTCATTTCTCTTTTTATGAAATCTGTTAGGGCTATGCTGACACAGAGGATCCTTTGGGTAACTGCATTCTCCTCCTGAGCAAAGCGAGTTCTGAGGCTGGTGAAGGGATTCTCCCCTGTACCACCTGGTTAAAGTCCATACTACGGCTCCTGCTGGTGAAAAAGCCATCGTAAGTACAGCAGAGTCTACTGAATGTGAAAGATGAACGGGAATGTTCTAGGAAAGGGTAGTAATTGTATCAAGCAGTATAGAACCAAAGGAGGTAAAGGAAAGTGATTCTCTTACTAGACAGAGACGGGGAGCTAATGGCTGAAACTAACCCAGTAAAGGTCTTTTGGACACTTTCTAAGACGCTCTGTCCATCCTCCAGCCTTGCTGTCAGATCAGCCTATGTTACGGCATCGCTGCCCTCAGTGCTGTTCATAGTGCTGCTGCGGGCAGGGTGGAGAGCCGTGGAGAGAAACAGATTGCCAAAACCATAGGGCATTCGCACTGTCTTCTCATTAGAAATTGTTAGTCTCCTGGAGTGCAACTTTTCTAATTAAATACTTGTTCTGAAAATTAAAGTTTTTCATGAAAGTGTAGTGGACCAGTTGCCTCACATACCAGGGTATGCATGTATTTTAATCTTGTTTAGCTTGTCCTCTTTTTTGGGAAACTGAAAAAGTGTCCTTTCCTCTACCATTAGTGTAAGTGTCATTTTAACTAAAAGAAAAGAAGGAGAGAAAGATTGTTTTCCTTCCCTCTCTGTCAGTGCAACATGAATCTTGTGTTACTCTCTTTAGGTAACAGTGGTTAGATTTTCTCTCACTGAGAAGAGAAAAAAAGCTTAGAGTAAAGATGGATAAGCAGTGATGAAGAGAAAGTGTCTGTTGAAAAGGCTAGGAGAAACAGACAGATGTTCTTTTGACAATGGATAATATTGTTTTCCCCATACTTACATCTGGATAATGCAGTGGCTTATTTATAAACAGATGATCAGACTAAAAGTTAAGGAAGTAGGTGAAATAAACTAAAACGTTAAGAGAATGGAAAGAGGAAAGTCAGAGGAGATTGTAAGGGCTCATGCATCGTGCAGAGAGGAAAGTTGTGGGTGATGCAGAAAGCAGAGGGGCACATGGGGTGAGTGTGTTTGTGCTCCTCGGGGATTGGCTTCTGCAAATGTTCCCATTGACCCTCGGCAGTGTCTTTATTAATGTACTAGTGTAATATTCCCTACCCCAAATTTGGTGATGTAACACAATAGGTGTATATTTTTGGTTCACCTTTGGGGGCCCAGAGTCTCCAGGTAAACAAAAACAGTCTTATCAGGCAGGACATTCTAAGGGCTTAGAGATCCCCTCCCAGGAGCCAAGGGCAAGGCCAGACCTCTCTTTGGGTAAGGTAATTCTCGATTACACAGAACTTAAAGCAGTCTAAATTACATATTTGTTTTCATCATTTGACTAGTTCTACCCCATCTCACCAGACCATAAACTCCATTAGGCAGGAACCCCATCCATTGGCTAATCTTTACATCCTCAGAACTTCATTGAGTACCTTGGGCATAAATATGCTCAGAATGTATTTGTTGAAAGAAATAAGTATAGAGAAATAATCGCACCATGGTGCTCATGCTAAACCTAAAAACGGCTAAATTTATCTACCAGAGGAGGAGATGCATTAAAAACATGCTTTACATACCCCACTCTGGGCTTTTGCCTGGGGGTGGTGGCTGTCTCTCCACTGACGACCCGAGATGTTAATACAGAGAGTGCTGGCACAAAGGAAGAGCATCGTGTGGGTGTCTGGCTGTTCTGAGCTTTCATGAGGTCACAGCAGATGGGAGAGGGAGGTTTGCCTGACTCCCGCACCATGTTGGAGTAAATATTTGCCCTCCAAAGATGATATCTATTAGTAATACACTAAATTCCTGCTTTCTCTAGATTTGGTAAGCACTTGAGAACCGTGGTGGGCAATGGAACCTAGCAGCACACAACACAGACATGACGCTGCCCTTCCAGAATTGGGCATGTAATTGAGAAGAGAGATCTTACCAGTTATACTTTATTATTAATTGTAATACAGCGAGATCAGTGTTATGATGGGGGACTTCAGGGGTCAGCACACAGCCTTTGCTGTGGTAGGGATGCCTCCCCGAGTGTGCAGGTTTTTAATCGTAGTCTCACAAGTAGTACCTAAAACCTGGAACTTGTATTACTGCTTAAAATTTGCCCAGTGTCCATGTAGTTCCAGAACCTGTCTCAGTAACTCATTGCTGTGCGTCCACTTTCTATTTTTCCATTTCATTGTCTCGTGCATGCAGTGTTTAACCTTTTCTTGAAATCTTCTACCTCCCCACTCAGTGCTCAACTGACCTTGATGCTAATCCATTCCAGATAAAATAGAATTTTGATGGGAACCAAAAATATCATATCTGAGGGGATCTATTTCACCCCCAATATCTCGCTTTAGCTGTTAGTATGATTACTCTCCTGGAGGTTCGACCTGTTGTTTGGGCTCTGCTCATGGGTCTGTGATAGCTTTTATGATTGAGATACATCACTAGACTTGGAGTCAGGAGCTAAGATTTTTAATTTGCAGACCGACTTACTGGAGCTGAGGTGATATTGACAGTGAAGTTCGCAGTCTCAGTGAGTCTGCACCTTCACTTGTAATTATTGATTATTCTTTATTTCTGCTGCTTATTCATAAATGTAAAATGCAGGAATAACTGTGGTATTTTAATAGAAAGTATTAATAAGTATTTTAATAGAAATACTAAGTATTTTAATAGAAAAGGTAAAATGTCATCAGTAACGTCAGTATAAGCATAGCTAATTATTGTGTTGATTTGTAATAATTCTTTGTGTTATGGGCCTTTATAATTTCTATACATTTGTATATTACAAAATGTTGACTTAAAGACTTTGTTTCTTCAGGGTCCGGATGCTGGCATTAAAGCTTTTAGCAAGTCACCTTACAAGGGAAGAGGGGGCGGATACCAAGCGCCCTTCAATTGATGCCAGAGTTCTCTCCAGAGTTACTAACTTATTTATTGTGAAAAAGCCTATTGAACTCAAATTGGATGACAGAAGAGAACTGATTATTAAGGTGATCATAACTTTCAAGTTTATTTATTCATAACTGTGTGGTTATTTGATATATTTTATGTTACATTTTTCAATTTGTGTTATGTACGGGAGAGGGAGAGAAATGGTGGCTTCACCTGTGGTTATTCCTGCCTAGTGTGAAGTTGTGTCCTGGCTTTTTCTGGCTCCTGGATACATTTATTTATTGAACAAATATTTCTTGAGTGCCTACTATATGCCAGCCATCATGTCCCTTTTCATTCAGAATATACGCTGGAAATGCAAATTAATTTGAATAGTATCTTAAATACAACATAAGGCTAATCTAGTGGAAAGAAATTCTCTGATGACTCTTAAAAACAAACATCACTGACATAAAATTATTCTTCTTTTTCTTCTGTTGGAAATTGCCTGTAATACTAAAACAGAAAATATTATGATAAAAGTTTTCATCCTCTTCATTACAGGAAAAATAATATAAAAGGCAAGGGCAGTTTCTTTTAAATGTTACAGTGGTTCTGAGATTTTTTTTGTTAATCTCTTTTCTAAATCTTTGGCTTTTTCCCCCTTTTAAGAGGTGTAGCCTTCATCTCCCTGTCTGCCCAGAACTGCCCCCAAATCATCGTGGACTGATGTAGGATCAGATAAAGCAAGCTGTCCGTTATCTTCATTGCTTCATTCCTGTGTTTTATAGCTTCTCCTGTGACTCCAAGTGTGCAGTCTGGCAGTTTTCTTTAAGTTTAGACCAGACCCCGAGGCCTGTGGTAGAGCCACATGCAACACAATGGATTTTTTAAAACAGGGAAACATATTCAGTGTTCTTCTAACCTAAGTGTTCGGGGCCGTCTGATGGCCCTGGCAGGAGGATTGGAGAACCTTCCATGGGCCACATACCAGGTCCTGTTGGGGAATTCCTGCGTACTGAGCCACTGGTATCACTACTGTGCCCTGTGTGTCACGTGGAGGAAGGTGGAGTGGGGTTCTAGAACTCTCTTTCCTGAGTCCACGTGAGGGCTGCAGGTGGCAGTAGGGGGGGAGAAAGGAGGGGTGTGCTCTCGGTCCTTTTCTACCCCCATTTCCTGTTGTGTTTTGCCTCTTCAGACTGTCCCGGCAGGAAGTGACAGCCAGGGACTGCTGGTGGGGGGCTTGGTCAGAGTGCTGGGCAGCAAGCCCCAGAGAGCTGTCCGCTTGGGGGTCCCTAAGAGGGGGAAGTGGAGAGGCCAAGGGAATTCCAGCTGGTGGTTTCGGGGAGCAGCAGAGAAATCCCAGGTCACGTGTCTGGGGTTGCTGTTCTCGGGCTAGCCTGGAACTACCCGTAGTGATGCTGTGTAACTTGGATGGTTAGTGGGTCATGAATGGCTTCCTAGCGGAAATGTACGTTAAGAGGAGAGGCTTATTTGACATCATGGATCTTTGTTTTGGATCCTAACTCCTTCTCTGACCTAGCACATCATTGTTGCAAATGTAAATATATCAGTTACTTAAATAAGTTGGCCTTTGAGCTTTTGTTTTTATAACTGTAGACTTTTACTGGAGAATTGGAAGTAGATGAAAAAAAATTTTTTTTTTTCAGCTGGAGACTGTTGAAAAGGTATATGACATCTTTATCTCAGACGATATTGATCTTATTTTGAGAAAGTCAGCTGCAGAACAGTTAGCTGTGATTATGCAAGGTAATCTTTTAAGGAAAATGCTGCTGAGAATGGAATTTTAGATTGCTGTGTGTAGTAGTACTGGGGGTTGGCAAACTATGGTTTGTAGGCCAATCTGGCCTGTGGCCTGTTTTTATTTTGCAGCCTTCAAGTTAAGGATGGTTTTTACATTTTTAACAAAGAATATGCGACAAAGGCCATATGCGGCCAGCAAAGCCCAACACATTTACTATCTAGTTCCTTAAAGCAAAAGTTTGCTGACCCCTGGTCTAGATTATTGTTGTTTGACCTGTGGAATGTCATTTGATAAAATTATCTTTCTTCTGAAATGCTGATATAATTCTAACAGTAAATTGCTTGTTCCTTTCTCAGTTCACCTAGTATATGATATTTCAGTTTGTTCCATCTTGCTTAGAGAAATCAAATTGTACTTTGTGGGTAGGTAAGATAAAAATAATGCACTGTAACTATGTATTTTCTTTAAAAGTTTATTTTTAAAAACAACTAGTAAAATTTACTCTTAGCTTTGTTTGTAGTGTTGTTATTCTTTGAGTTTTTAATTTTTTCCTATATGTGATGTATGTAATTTATCTTTAATGTTTGAGAGAAGTAATTTTGCATTTACATAAAAATATTTTTTTTAACTTGGAAGGTGGGGTATGATGGATATTCCCATTCTGACATTAGTGGAAACTGGGATGAGAGATTAATTTGAAAGATCATATTCAACATATTTGTGCTTTTAATAACAATAATAGCGACTACAGAAAATAAGCCTCAATCAAATGTGGAGAGCCTTGGCTAAGAAGATTAAAGAAAACTTTTAGAGGGTATTCTTTCAGTATTGTTTAACATTTCAAAAATGAAGCTTATGATTTGGGTATGCACTATATTGGAGGGTAGTGGAAACTAACCTTTTTAAAGTGGCAGCTAAAGGTAGTTACAGTGAAAGCTACAAATTAAATATCAACTTTATATTTGTACGTCTTTCTCAATGAGAATATAGGAGTACAAACTAAGAAAATTTGTCTGCTAGTTGTGAAATACTTGTCAGTAATCTATAAGCAACTAGAGTTTTTGGTGCTAGTGCTATCTGGTATATGTGTGTGTGTGTGTCTTAGTCTATTTGGCCTGCTGAAGTAGAACACCATAGACTGGGTGGCTTATAAACAACAGAAATTTATTCTCACAGTTCTGGAGGCTTGAAGTCCAAGATTAAGGCACCGCAGATTCAGTGTCTGGTGAGGGCCTGCTTCTTGGTTCATAGGTGGCTGTCTTCTCCCTGTGCCCTCACATGGAGAAGGGGCAACAAAGCTCTCCTCTTTTTATAAGGACATCGATCTCATTCAGGAGGGCTCCACCCTCATGACCTCATCACCTCCCAAAGGCCCCACCTCCACGTACAACCGCACTGGGGATTAGGTTTCAAGCATGTGAGTTCTGCGGGGACAAACATATAGACTGTGGCAGTGTACACACACACACACACGCATGTATATGTTTATTAAAAAAAGAGGTCATATTCTCTAGAAATATGTAGAGTATGTTACAGACCCTTTCTTTTATATTTGCTATTAACAGTTTGAGGTTAAAGATCTTGTATTAATATTGATAGAAAAATGCAAGTCATATTTACATATTAGCTTGTGGAGAATTCTAAACATTTTGAGATGATGGATTTGGAAAAGAGAAGAAATGTCCATGAAAGAACATAAAATAATTTTCCATGTACAAATAAAAGTGTTCATTTGTATTTAAAATTCTAGTCCTTTTCAGAATCTGAGCTAGTTCATTTAATTATTCTTCTTAAATAGCTTTTTTTTTATATTACAGAAGTAAGATGTGCTTGTTACTTAAAAGTTTTCAAATTGTTCAGATGTGTATAAAGTAAAAAGTTTAAAGTGTCATCCTCTAATTTTCAACACTAGGTGTAATTATTCTTAAAAGTTGTGTGGCTGTCTGTTCTATTTTTAAAACTATAGAAAATGTTCTTTAACTTTTAGTAACTTTTTTTTGGTCTACAGATATTAAAATGCATGCTGTGGTGAAAAAATTATGCTTAACTGACAAGATAATTGAGTATTTAAATAAATGTGTGAGTCAGGATGGAGAGGTAAGACATATTTTTACAGATTGGTTTTTTTATCAATTAAATTTGAAATGAATTCAACTGGATTTGGATGAGACTTGGAGTTTCAGTCTTGAGTAACATCCACTACCTTGTTCATTTTTTTTTAATTTCTAAAAGTGAGCTCTCTAAAGGAAAACCTTAACATTTCTATTAGATGTATAAGCAGAAGTATATACAAAACGTACTTTCAGTAGAAAATCTTAATATTTGCATTTTAGTTTCACACAATTTTGATGAAAAAGCATGACATTTAGATTAAGACGATGTTATAGTATATGTTATCTCACCTTAGAATTGATAAAAATAAATAACTGTGTTTTTCCCTGCTGGCCAGGTAATAGAGTGTCTAGTACAGCCAAGCCTCACGCTCCTGAGGAAGGTTCTCTGTGCTGACCCAGTCCTACGTGTTTCCCTCTCCCAACAACCTTCTCTCTTGACCCTGCTGTTCAGAGGTAAATAAAATACATTCTGACAGTAATAAGAGCAATCTTCAGCTTTAACTGTTTATTCTTTAACTGTAGGTAACATTTTCTTTCCGCTTTACTAACACAATAACAAAGTTTATTAGTGAATATGCCACTGAAAAAACCCATCGCAGTGGAAAACGTTTAACACTTTTGTGGGAATTTTCTTAAAATCCTGTTACAGAGTAGACCTTAGGGCTGAGAAGGGCTGAAGCCTCTGATCGCTCTCTGCACCTTGATGTAGCTGTCGTTTGGTGCTCAGATGGTCAGTTGTTACCTGTAGAGAGAGCGCGCTGCAACTGCTGTCACTATTGCCTCTTTCCAGTGTCTGTTTCCTCATTCTTGTTTTGTTTGTGCCTTTAGATCTGACGCTTTGCTGTTATAACTGACTATGTCCTTAAACTGGCATTCAGAGTGTATAGACTCAACTTGTGGGGAGTGGGAACTAGACCATCCTGAATGACTCTGAGCATTAACTTATTACATTTTCTAAAGTGTGGATTTTTTTTTTTAACCTTTTTCAGTTTGGTTGTAATTGAGTAATGTATTTAGGTGGAAAAATTCCATGTTATTTTTTTCTCTTCTTTTCTGACTGTTCTCAATAGAGAGCTTGGTAACATTCTGTGCTATTTTCTTTCCTAGAAATGTAGGCCATTGCTTTTAAATATTCTACAAGAGACATCTTGATCAAATGTCTCAATATGCCTAACCTTGTCAATTATCAGGCATGTAAGAGATTAATGATATTTATGTTCAAAATATTATGAGTCATTTTATTTTAGCATTTTCTTCTCTTCTAATGGCTTCTGCTTGCCAAGTGAATAGGACACAGTTTAAGTAACATTGATAAAGGTTCAAACCAGGTAAAGTTCTAAAGAGAGTCAATGTGTTCGGCTTCATAAATTTTGAATAGTGAGTAAAATTTTATAAGTTTTTTTATAGATTGATGTGGAAGGGTAGCAGTTACGGATCTCTAGTTTTCTTTTGTCTTGTTAATAATTGTCTTCCTGCTAACCTCACTCAGTAGAATTTAGTTCCTAGTTTACCTTTTCATTTATAATTTTGATTTAAATTATTCAAGCAATCAGTTAATTATGAGCACCTACTAGATTCAAAGGCATTTTCTAAGGCAACATAATCTGTACCCTTTTAATACTTTTTTGATCTCATTGATGTTTCCAAAAATTACTTAAGTGAGCCTGAAAATGAATTTTAATGTCTCTCATTAATGAATTTAGGGCAAAATTAGTTTTTTAACTAGGTACTCAACAAGGAAAATTAATTCCTCAGCAAACATTTATTGAGTGCATACTGTGTGCTAGGCCAGTAGTGTCTGTATGCTCCAAACCTACCAGATCAGAAACTCTGTTTTAACAAGCCCTGCAGAGATTTGCATAGATTTGAAAGTTGAGAGCCACTGTTTTAACGATGTCAGTTTATCTGGGTTAGCATCTCATTTCTCTGAGAATGGCATCTCTTCTTTTCAAGTTAAGATATTTTAAATTTGAAGTTCATTCTTTCTAGAGGTAAAAATATTTTATAAAGTTATGCTTCTTTTTATTTACAGTTTCCTTGATATTTCATGAAGATTGTACCGTCGTGACTGAAGTTGGAGCATTATTTTGTCTTCTGTTATTTGATGAAGTATCAAGAATGGATATGTGGTGAGCTATAAGACTTTTAAAAGGTTTTTACTCTGAATTGTCTGTCTGAGTTTCTGATGCAGTCTTATAGCAGTGCATGGAAATTTCTGACTTAGGAAGCTTATGCTTTCTATGGTAGATATACATGGTATGATTTTTGGTTTGAGTAGCAGTATTATGCACATTGGCTCAAAAAGTCACCCTGAACTTTTATTGTTGAACATTACTAAGTACAAAATTTGATAATTACTATAGTAAGTTTTGTCATTAATACGTTTTTTGGTATATAGTCTCAATTTTGTGTGTGTTTTCCTTAATATTTAATTTAAAAAAACCTTGGGGAAGATGTTTAGGATGTAATATCTGATTAACACTGACCCTGAGCAGGATCAGTGGGAGAGAGACACGGAGGCCACCTGCCAGTACAGCGTCTGCATTGTGTGGGTCATTTATTATATGGACTTCTTAAAGAAAAGCATAATTTGCTCTTCAAAAGCAAATCTGGGTAGTGGCACCATGTTATAACTATACTAAATGATAGAACCAAATGCAGCTCTTGATTTGAGTTTTAGTCAAGGAAGCGAAGCAAGTTGTGTTTCTTAGACAAAACGATGGTCTGCTCAGTTGTTTCTTTCCTTTTGTGTTTCTTTTGTGAAATAGGTCTGATAATCTTTCCAGTAAACCTTCTTCACCATCAGTCTTCAGTTTGCCTGTTTCAGTTTCTAGAAGGTAAAGAATTTATTTCTTTGATTTTCTCAAAGATAAAATACTGTTACAGAAAGGGAAATCAAAATCTATGATTTGTTAAAGTTTTCATCTAGCGTTTCATCACATGACTTGTAATGCTTTAATCTTTCCTTCATGGTGGTGCTTCTGAAAGTTCAGTAAGTGTACATCCCTGTCACCAAGTGTTTTTTTTGATATTGTTCAAGTCTATACAAAACTTGAAAGAACTATATAGTGAACACTTGCATACCCTTCAGCCTAGATTCAGCAACTGTTAACACATGGGTCTGCTTTTCTGTCTTTCTCTCTCTCTCAATACATTTATTTATTTTTACGTAATCTTTTTCTCCAACCCATTTAAATATAAGTTTCAGACATAATTTTACTTCCCTCCCAGTTATTCCAGCATGTACCTCCTTAAATTAAGGACATTATCCTACATAACCACTGTACCATGAATGGTCACATCTAAGAAAATTAAAAATAATTCTGTAACATGATCCAGTTTCTCCAGTTACATCCCAAATATCTTCTATAGATTTTTTTTAAAAAAATTCAGGATCCAGTCAAGGTTATGAATTGCATTTGGTTTTCATGTCTCTCTAGGCTTTTTAAAAAGTAAATTGTTTTCATTGAAGTATAAGATACATAAAGTTTACAAATCCTGAATTTTTCCAGATAAATACACCCATGTAACTAACATGTAGATTAAGGTACAAAATGTCACTAGCATGCCAGAAACCACTTTTGTCCTTCCTTATTACCTTCCAGCGCCCACAAAGATAATTCAGTTTTCGTTCCTGTTATTATACATTGTTCTTGAACTTTATATTCTTGCATTTGCCTTCTTTTGCTCAGCTTGGGTACAGGGTACAGATTATGTTGCCTTAGCAGTATTTGATTTATTTTCATTTTTGTGTAGTATTCTGTGTAAGAATATACAGCCGTGTAGTTACCATTCTATCACTGATGGACATCTGGTTTGTTTTCTGTTTGGGGCTATGATGAATAATGACCGCTAAGCATAATCTTGAACACGTATGGATCAGAGGATATTTATATGTTTAGCTTTAGTAGATGCTACCAAGCAGTATTCCAGAGTGGTGTACTGGTTGACATTCCTGCAGCAGTGTAGTGGTCCCAGATGCTGCACACCCTCTCCAGCTCTTGGTATTGACATCACCCCCTATCCTTTTATATACATATATAGGTGAATGAATGTTCATAACAGTTTTATGTATAGTAACCAAAAGCGTGAAACATCCCAAATGTCCAACAGCAAGGAGAATTGATAAATGAACTATGCTATACTCACACAGTGAAACACTATACAACATTTAAAAACTACTTTTTACACAACAACATGAGTCTCATAGACATAGGGTTTATGACATAATCATAGACATAATGTGAAAACAACCACAAAAGAGTATATACTGTATATTCCATTTATTTAAAGTTCACCAACAAAGTTGATCTCTAGTGAGAGAAATCAGAATAGGTAACAATAATAGTTACCTCTTGGAGGAGGGCTAGGAGAGTAATTGACAAGAAAAGGGAACAAAGAAACTTTCTGAGGGGATGGAAATGTTCTGTGTTTTATTCTGGGTGGTGGTTACACAAATGAACACATATAAAAATTCATCAGGCTGTACTCTTAAAATCTGTGTATTTTAAGGGTAAGAAAGTTATATCTTAATAAAACTATGATTAATTTAAAAATAACATTTTATAGCTTGCTAGATATTACATGTAGTATAATCATTTTCACTACTGTATAATACTCTTGTTAGACGATACCACAGATTATTCATTCTCCTGTCACGGGGTATTTGGGTTGATTCTGGGTTTTTGCTCCTGTATACATCCCTGTAAACATTATTGTATGTATCTCCTGGGATATGTGTCCAATAGTTCCTCTTGGATATATCCTTAGGAATGAAATTCTTTAGTTGTAGATATCACATTCTTTATGGTCTTTAGGTTTGGCTAAATAATAAAACGCACACGACAGTAGGTCGTGCTTGAAATGTGATTACCTGTGTGGGTGCTGGGGGCTGTCTTGGCATAGGAGGCCCACGTCCCAATAGAAAATGTGATCTCTAGGAAGCATGCCGTGGGCATAATGTCCAGGTCCCCATAAGGCACATCATGTAGGAGAGCCACAGCACTCAGGGATGCTCAGAGCTGTGGCTTCCCACTGTACATTTACACACAGGTGTGGGTTGTTTCCACACCTCCCAGTCCAGATGCAGGGAGTGATTGTCACCATAAGCAAAGTGGTTTAGTAAAATTGTTGACATTCCATATCTATTTGGTTGTCCTGGGGAAAAGGGTCAGAGAGTTACCTCAAGATCAAGGTTGTCCATACAGAAGAAATGTCAACAGTAATTTCTTTACACATAATAATGTCATTTTAAAAATTGTCCACATGGTGGGTGTGTAGTGGTTTCTCAAACTGGTCCTGATGTAATACCCTTTGCTTTTTATTATTTTCTTCCTTCTGTGTTCTTCAGGTGTAATTTGCAGTACATTTTATAACTTATTAAAAGCTTGACCATTGATTCACAGCCTTAACTCTTTTCAGTTAGTGCAAGTCCTTTCAAGGAGGCTCTTGTGTCCTTTTGCCATGGCTTCACAAGCCTTTTAGTACATTCTTGCTTTCTGGCATAAAGAGATGTCCACGGTTCACCTTTGATTTCCCTATTTCAGACCTAGCATTAGCCATCTCTCTAAGGAGCCCTGGTTACTTCTAAGGAAAATTCCAATTTTTAAAATTTATTATCTTTTAAAAAATTATTCAGCTTCATTTATATACAGAACTCTACCTTAGCCTCTTTTTTTTGAGATGCATGAAATGAAAAAGCACACTAAATTTCCCCTTAAAAATCCTACCCAATTGTGTTTCTCTAATATTAGTTACAAATACATGAATTAGGGGTTTGGGACATGTTTTATAAGCAAAATCATTCTTTAACATTTGAGATGCTAGGCATTGCAGTCCTGCTAAACACTATTAAATTAACATTAACTAGTTTAAGAGATACTGCTATTGAATCTTTTCTTAGATCTAAAAATATTTCTGGGTTCTCTTGGTGACACACAGTGACTGAGTTTATTGATGGTGCAACTGTGTTCTCAAGTGAAAATAGTAAGTTGTGATTCTGTCACTTAGTGACCCCTGTGAACATAAGCAATTCATTTAGCGTCTTTAAGACTCATTTTGATCATCTGTAAAATGGATTTCATGGTGCCATGCCATGTAACTGTGAATGAAAGGTAGATAACGTACAGTGTGTAGCATAAAGTAGACATTTGTGTTTCAGCTGAACACCTTGTGTGTGTGGTTCACTGTAGCCATGGGCCTCGACTTCAAGGGGCGTCACTCATCTCTGCAAACAACCCTAATACAACACAGAGTATGGTAAGTCCTCAGGAAAGAAGTTTAATCAGCTGTTTTTGAAAGTTTAGAGGATGGCAAAAGAATAAAGCCTGGTAACTGTTCAAAACTGGGACCACATGAGAGATCTTTGTATTGCTGTAGAATGGGAGGCGTAGAACTAGCCCTCATTTGTGGCTTGTTCTTTTGAGTAGCACTTAAGAATTTAAAAGTATGTAATTATTTTTGTACATTTTCTTTAGGTATCATCTACCAGTACATGTACTTGGCCACCATGCTGTGAGTCCTTACTCCATAGTTTTGCCGTTATCTGCTGATTGTTTGGCCTTGAAGCCGGTCTCAGATATGCTGAGAATAGCTTGGAACCTATCATGGTATCATGGGAGTGATAATCTGTTGAAGCAAATGAACTCTGAAACTAAAATCCAAGAGTAAGCTGTTACATGTAGTAGAAAAGCATTCACATCTGCCTAATTGTGATTAATTGGCTAGGCCTTATTTTTCCTTTAGGTCAAGTAGCTTTCTTACGTTTTATCGTCTGACCCTGCTTTCTCACTGAAGATTATAATTTTTACTTTGTTTTAAAGATTACATGTCGTTCATTACTTTTTAAAAACTATCACACAAAGAAATTTAAATTAAAAAGCATTGTGCTCTATGCTGTTTTGGAGATTATATAAAGTTTGGTTAGTTAACAGATGTAATTTACTAGGAAAAGTGCTCTGGGTTAGGGTAGAAGCTTAGTAAATACATATGTGAATTTCGTTATCGTCACTGGGGTGATGACGATGATGATGACTTTTAAATACCTCAGTATTCTAATCTGTCAGTACTTTCTCATTTGAAAGCAAATTATATTTCTGTAAGCAGGAAAATGTCAATATAAACATCCTCATGCTAGGATGAAACCCTAATATTGACAGATACACATCAGATTTTCTTTTGGCTGTGAGTCACCCTTAAAAGGGAACAAAACAGAATTTGGGGGAGACAGTTTATAATAAAAATAATTGTGAGCTTTTATTTAATAGCTTTATATTGCTCTTTCTTTTTTTCTTTTTGTTTAGATTTTTAGATACATTGAAGTTATCCACTGAGGACACCCTTACTCTGAAGATGACACACACAGCAAGTGGACTGAAGGACTGTCTCCGCTCCATTGTTCAGGCTGCAGCCCACAGGGAAGTGAGGGCTGCTCTCACGAGGATGAGTTTTTATCTTCTGAATGACAGATTGTCTTTCAAGGGTGGCACTGGGCCATGTGGGATTACCTTGAAGTCCTTGTCTTGGCACACCACACTAAACAGGTCAGTATCAGCTCAAGCCTGCTGGTTTCAGAGGCCTGGATGGAATTGTATTTGGGTTTATCTCCACATGTTTGAAGTTAGGAGTGTGTGTTCTTATTGTTGGTATCATGAGAGAAATGCTTTTTAGAAAGAAAAATTTAAGGATTTTTATTATCTGTAATACAGGTCTAATAATAGCAAAAGAGAAAATTTTAACATAATTACTGCATTTTGGAATTATTACTAAGTTGTTATAATTTTTACAAATATTATAATTATTAGATTTTTATATCCTAACATAGCAAACCTTATTTTTTATCTCACAGAAGTAAATGATTAGGGTAAGACATGGGTAAACAAACTGAATGTTTATTCCTGTCCATATTATATCAATAAATGAGCTGAGACCTCAGGGAACTGATTAAAGGCTTGGTAACTCTGGCTGTTTTGTTTTGCTTTCGGTCTGTTCTTAAGTACATTATCTCATTTTTCTTTTTCCTCTGAATTTCATGGAGTTGATAGCCATGTGGAGGTCCTTTAGTAGTTTTTGGGAAGGCCCTGGCTTGTAAATTTAACACGTTTAACTGGTAGCAGATGGCTGCATTTGAAACAAGACTGATAAGCAGCCGTTGCCAGCAGTTTTACATTTTAGTCTTCATGTGACTTTAGTATAAAATGTATAACTCTATTAAACGGAAAGTGTGCCATTTTCAAAATGCAAGGTTATTTGAGTTTCTAAAATGTGGGCTCTTATTTAGTGTAGCTCTCACAATTCGGATATCCAGTTCACCTTTTTCAGTGGTGTGCTGTCGCCAGCTAGGACTGCCTTGTAAGAGAGGTGATGGTTAAATTATCTGGATTTTTGCAAGTTAGTTGTTAAACACAACCACTCGTAAAATTGAACTTTGTAAACTTACAATTAAATAAATTATATTAAAAATAAAGGTAATGGTTATGCAGAGTCATGGCTTCCTAAGTATTTTACATTTTCCTGTTATCTGTGCTCTCGATGTTGTTTATATGGATTCTGTCTGTGCTGTGGAAATGCTGTATAATGGTGTGCTGCAGTGCCTGTCTCCACAGCTATGTGGTAGATTGGAGGATTGCAGTCAGCCATGGCGGGGTATTTACACTATGGAAATTGGCAAACACAGCAAATCAGTACCCCACTTCTCAGCAGGTTGTTAAATACTTATCCGCACGCCACTTACTTTAAAGAACTAGAAACCATGATTACTGTCTTCTTTATTGTAGATTTTTACAAGTACTTCCTGCTTGCACCGAAGATGAGAAACTGCTAATAGATGTCATACATTTTCTAAATAAGTTATTGAAGGAACAAAGAAAAAATGTATCCGTAGAACTTCTAAACTGGCTTCTCGAATTACTTCTTAGACATGTAAGTGTTGTTAAGGAATTTGAATTTTAGGTTTGACAAATGATATATTTGTAAAAATCATTAATACTGTATATGAAAATATGGAAAAGTATAATTTTTACATAGCCCGTGTTTAGCCAAGTAGTCCTTATGTTGTAATAGATGGCTTTTAGCAATATGCCTTCCTGACGTGATTGTTACTAGGTTTAAGTTAAAAGTCCGTAGCCTAAATGGAACCTTCAGTCTTGGCGTTTAACGAAACCTGTTCTATATGTGAGCTTTCAGCAGCAGTTGTATTAAGTGAGAATCTTGGAGTGGGGGAGTTCAAGTAGGGATGTGGAGGGGCAGTGAGGGGTAGTGAGGTGAGGTTGGAAGGACTCAGTCAGACTGTGCTCAGGCTTCATGTAAGTTTACTGTAGTGTTTACCCGTGTTTGCCCCCCACTACTCTCTACTTTTTGTAGCTGACTGTGTTCTGAGAAACTTGCCAAGAACCCAGGAAGCTAGCTTGTTTTTTTATTGTTGGCCTGTATTTTTTTTTTTTTTTGCAAATACTGTATGGATTTACTTAATCTGGTAAAGATAAACCTTCGCACAAACAATCACGAAAAAAACACATTAAAATTAGAAAAAAGGGCCTAAACTGAAAAAGAAGATAATAGACCTTATAAAACAAATATATTTCATTATATGTTAATACATTTGCAAAGCTCATTTAAAGACGTGATTTTCTATAAAAATGCAAGGAGCTAATATAATGTAAGTTAGAAATTCTAATTGAGAATACTTTTAAAAGTATTTAGAGATTTAAAAAATATGTATATGAATGTTTATATGTATATAAAGCTTGTTTAGATGTTTATTATTTTCTACCTTATTGTGGATTGGTGAAAATAGGGACCGTTTCGTTCACCGTTGCATACCGAGCGTCTACCATAGTGCCTTGCACATAGTGAGCTCTCAATAAACATTTATTAACTCACTAGTAAACATATCACTTTAAGGAAGCTATGTAGTTAATTACAAGAAACGCACATAACCTTAATTTTGTAACATGTTAAAATACAACAAATGGAAACTATAAATTCCTAAAACTGTAATTGCTGAGTCAGTTACAAGTTGCAGAGATACATGTGTATATGTGTTTGTATTGAGTTTTTTTTTTTTTTTAAATAGGTAACTCTTATTTTGAATGATACGATGATTTTCATGATTGGGGTTTTTTTGTTTTCCGTGAATTGTCCCTTGATGCCCTTGCTAGCTATGCCCCACAATTGGGTTTTTAGTTTTCTCTCGCACGTGTGTGCTCAAACACGCTCGCGCTCTCGCTCTCTCTCTCTCTCTCTCTCTCTCTCTCTTTCGTTTTTGGTAACAGAGGAGCCCTTCATAAATTAGAGAGATTAGCCCTTTGTCTGTGATATGAGTTGCAAATGTTTTTTTTTTGTCATTAGTCTTCTGACCTTACTGTATTTTGGACTTATTTTCCTATTTTATCTACCCCTTTCATCCCCTAGCTTTTGTTAGTTATGTTGTTTCTACTTTTCATCTTTTATAGTACTTAAATTGTGTTCCATGATCAATCATAATTTCCACATTTAGGTGTAGTGCTACAGGTGTGTGTGTGTGTGTGTGTGTGTGTCTGTGTGTGTGAAAAACCTGACTTCTCACCACCTCGACCGTTATCACTCTAGGCCGAGCCATCACTGCCCTTCTCCCAGGTTATTGTTAGGTCTTCCAGCCTCCACCCATGCTGCCTGTGGTTCTCAAGACAGCTGCCACAGGGATCTTAAACTTAAGTCACATCATGTCCCTGTTCTCAAAATCCTCCACCAGCTTCCTCTCATTCAGATTAAGCTCCATAGACTACAAGGCTCTATTTGAGCTTGATTCTGAGTATCTTTCTGATCTTCCCTCCTACCACTATACTCCACTCCTTCTTTTCCAGCCACATTGGCCTCTGGTTGTTTTTCAAACACCGCACTCATAGCTCCCTTTGCATTTCTTTTTCTCTCTGGCTGGAATGTTCTTCCCCTAGATATCTATACAGCTGACTACTGCACTTGAGTCAGTGCTCTGTTCAGATGTTAGTCATCCTTATCATCATAATGTAGCATTTCTCCGTGCCTGGCTCTCTGTGCCTTCTTAATCCTATTTTATGTTTCTTCATTGTACTTATCGCTCCCACTTGCAGAATATCTTTGTTCATTTTCTTTCTACCCCACCCCACCCCACTAGAATGTGGGCAGTGGGAGGACAGGTTATGTTGTTTGTTTCATTCACTGCCATGTTATTTTTGTGTAGTCATAGGTTTTTTTTATAGTTTCTAAATTATGTGTCTTCTTGGAAAGATCTGTTTTCCAGAGTTTTGAGAAAACACTCTCATGTTTTCTTTCATGATACTTAAGGTTTTATTTTTGTTTACATCTTTATTCATCTGGAATTTCTTATGATGTAGATTATTTTTTTTAATGGTTAGCAATTTTCTCATGTCATGTCTACCCATGATTTGAATTGGCACCATTTTTTAAAACCATAAACTGATTTCCTATATATGCATGACTCTTTGTTTGAACGTTGTATTATGTTCCTTTGATATGCCTGTATTTTTCTGAAGAACTACATTTTTAAATTATCATAGCAAATTTTTCCTTAATAAAATTTATTCTTTATATTTTTCTCTGGCTATTTTTTTTTTTTTTTTTTGTGGTATGTGGGCCTCTCACTGTTGTGGCCTCTCCCATTGCGGAGCACAGGCTCCGGACACGCAGGCTCAGCGGCCATGGCTCATGGGCCTAGCCGCTCTGCGGCATGTGGGATCTTCCCGGACCGGGGCACGAACCCGTGTCCTCTGCATCGGCAGGCGGACTCTCAACCACTGCGCCACCAAGGAAGCCCTCTCTGGCTGTTTCACTTCTATTTTCATTTCGTGAAACATGACAGAACATTTGTCCAGTAAGAGGGCATTTATATGTGAATTTTATTGGTTTCTGTATGTATGGCAAGAAATACCTTAAGCATAGTTAAAAAGACATGATAAACTGAGAAAATTATTTATAACACAAATGAGAGACAACATACTAATTTCCTTAAATTATAATTTTTGAGTCCTTATTAAGATGATTGCACTTCCAGGGTACATAGATTTATTGTTCAGTAAAGTTTGCTCTTCTGTTACTTTCCCAAGGATGATTTCAAAGTATTGTATTTACTTCTATTTTCTCTTATCTTTCAATTATTAAAAAAATTAAGGAAGCATTCAGAGGCAGTTTTTTTCTGGATATTTTTAATAAAGTGAACAGGAAAACCTGTTGTCATAGTTTTTGTCATAGACAAAACTATGACATAACTATGACAAAACATAGACAAAACTATGTCATAGTTTTGTCATAGACAAAAACTATTGTCATAGTTCTTTCAGCTTTTAGGCCTGCTTAAATATTTTATAGATTAGACATTAAAATATTATTAAAATAATGTCCGTGAAGCTTTTCCTCTGAATGAGTTTTTTGATAAATTGATTTTTGATCTATAAATTTTTTATAACTTCATGATCTTTTTACTCATTTTAAAAAAAGAATAACCCCTAAAACAGTCTCCTTCTTCGGCTAGAGTTCTTGTACACTGGGAGCTGTGGTTGCTTTGGTTTGTGAAAATAGCAGATATGTGATGGGCTTTAGTTTTAGAATCTTTTCTTGAAAATCTGTGCAATAGTTGAATGTTTGCATATGACTGTAAATAGTATATAACAATAGAAAAATTAAAATATACGTACCTAAACTGTGTAAATATAACTAGATAGTTAAAACTTTACATTTAAACGATTATGAATTTTGTAGTATGTCATGAATGCTGATACATATTGCATAATTTATTCATAGTTTTGAAATTAAAATGAAATTTCTACAGGACTCTAGATGATTGTACTGTAATTTTAATGCAGTTTTAGGAAAGGATTTTGGGTATAATTAGTTTGTTTGACTTTGTATGGTAGCAAAGCTGTCTTTGGAGAGCTTTTACCTTGTCTCATATATTATCATCACTAGTGTTATAAATAATAGTAATACTTTTAAGGGTGAGTAAAGTGGACTTAAGCATCCACTATCAGGAGAGTTTACTCTCTAAATATCATGCTACGAGGATTAAATTATTAAGCGTATGTAACAACCAATGTTCAAAATAAAAGAAGCATGAAAATAGAAAGTCAAAAAGTGACTTTTACTAAGTTTATCATCTGAAACGGGTAAAATAAATGAGAAATGGCTCAAGAAGTTCAGTAAAATAGCATTTCCAAAGGAATTGTTTTGAATGTATGGACATAACATATGAAGATGTGCAAAAGTGATGGTGGCAAAAAGAAAATTAGACAGAAATGAATACCTGATCAAGCAGAAGAATGCCTAAAAGATATATAAAGAAAAATCAGCTAACTTACTGAGGGAAGATACAGAAACTTTCTCTTGTGAAAGTTTTGTCTACATGTTTTATCAAAACTTTCATTTATTACAAGCATTTTATGTACTTAAGGAATTTTTTGTACTACTAATTTGTATTTTAATGTATTGATATTTTGTTAGTATATAAAATAGCTGAGAAGTGCTGAATTTGAATGCATTTCTTTTCAGAATGAGTTTTTGATAGAAGTTTATCGAAGTGGGGCCATACTTTTTCGGGGGGACCATTCAGAACTACACAGCACGTGTCTGTCTGTTGTCAGACTTCCACTGGCTCATGGGCACTTAGAGTTCACAGAGGGCATTGTCCATCCTACTATTGTAGGTTGCTGATGGATGGAAAATTGGATATGATGAGTGGTAACTCTGCAGGTAAAGATAATGAACCATCATTGCAGAAACTGTTGCCTTTTGGAGGTCAGCACTGATGAAATAATGGCCCACATAGTTGGTTTAAAATTAGGATTGAATACTAATATCTAAAGACAAAACCTTCAGATATGATTAAGTACTTGAGATCAATAAGCATCAATAGAGACATCTATTTCCTCTTGTACTTAAGGAATAGTAATAAATCCCATATTTTAGAAGTGGTGTTGCTGAGGTTCACTGAATCTTAATGTTAACATGTCAATCCAAGATATGTTATAAAGGGAAAAAGTCTCAGCAATTTACCTGCAAAAATAAGTTATTAATAGGATGAGATTCTTTGGAAGGGTCTTAGTTTTAGGTATTTACATACTGCTTCAATATATTAATATGTTAATCAGTAGCTTCTACTTAATTTTTATATGTATATCAGAATTAATAATTGCTGATGGTAAAATTACATTTTACCAAGATGGGGTTTGCATTAAAAACAGCTCGCTCGTTTAGTCAGTATTTATGGGATGTAGAGGGAGTGTGGGTGTAAGCCTTTGGTTATTTGGGGCTAAGAATACTATAGAATATATATTTATTTTTATGATTTTATTAAATGTGTGTCTAGTTATTTTATTCATGTATGAAACATAGAAATTGTAGTTATGTTTTATGTAATTTTACTTGAACCACGTGAGACACTTCTTGTTCAAGATGAAAGGAAAAGCTGAAAAAAAATGCTGCTTAGGTGTGAAACATAGTAAAGTTAAAGGTAAAGCATCTCTCCTCAGTATTTTCCAAAAGCTCTCAATTAGATTATTTTTAATTCTTCGTACCTGGTTGAAGTATACTGTACATACTACATAATGTAAACAACTTGGAATTTTCTTCCCATTTAAAAAATTTCTTTTTCTTAAAAAGAATGTAGTTATTTTTGAATTGAATTCTTTAGGTGAAGGATGCCATGACAACAGTAATTACATTTTGATTTTATCTCTTTTTGAATGTTGTAATACGCAGTATTGATGTGACATAATGCCGGGGGTGGAATGTTAACTATCTCTGATGTAAGATGGTCCTGAGGTTGAATTCTTGCTCTGCTCATTCTTATGACTTTGGTTAAGTTACCTACCCTCTTCATGAACCTCTGTTTGCCCATCTATAAAATAAGAAAATGCAGCTCTTCTAGTTTAACTCAAAAGTTAAATAAAATCTTATTTTCTTTCTCTCTCTCTTTTTTTTTTAGCACAGTGCCTATGACATTATAGATGATAGATAAATATTCCATCTATTTTTAATGCTGTTGGTTAATGTAACATTTTCTGCTCTCTCAATATTACTAGAAATCATCTAATACATCCTTTAGCTATTTTTTTTAAGTTGGGAAACAGGTTGAAATTTAAGTAGTACTAGTTTCCTTTGTTTATCAGCCTGTCAAATTGGCAAAGATTACAACAGTAATAATACTCAACGTTGGCTTGGGTGCTGTGGGCCCATTTTTTGCAGGGACAATTTGGCAGTATACATTGAAAGCATTAAAACTATTATAATGTTTTGATTTAGTGATTTCATTGCTTAGAATTCATACGTAGGGTATAATCAGAGTTGAGCATGCTGCTGCAGCTCAGTGAACTTAGAAATCACTGATTATCCAGTAGTCGTGGTAAACCCTTATGGCTGAATAACAATCAGATACTAAAATAATGTTTTTGAAGAAATATTGGTAATAACATTGTTTAAAAAAAATGGTCACAGTAGTGGATTTTTTCACTTGATCTCAGTTTTGTTAAAAATATTGAATTATAATTCTGTTTGCACTCACATAAAAAGAATGGTATGTACCAACATACTAATAACAGCTACCTCTGTGAGGTGTGATTATGGGTGGTTTTTGTTTTTCTCATTGTGCTTCTCTCTATTTTCCTCAGTTTTCTGTAATGGATATGCTTTCCTTTTCTTGAGATAACATATGAAGCACCTTTTGAGTTGAGAACATCTCTACTAATGCCGTAGGAACCTACGATTTAGGCGCTATAACTTAGTTACTCCAGAACATGATTAGCAAAAAAAACCTTTATGGGAAACAACATACAGCTCCGTTAGAGGGTAAATATATGTTTTACAAATTCCATTTTTTAGAGTCCAAACCCACTATTGGAGCTGCTGCTTCTGACAGAGTCCCAGGCGCGAGAGGAAGCAGATGACATCCGCACTGCCGTCCGGCAGCAGCTCCAGAAAGAACTGGTCGCTCTCTTCAACACCCTGCTGCTCGGTTCCGTGGCACTTACCGACAGGTACCATTTGTATTATTGGAGGTCTGGGAACTTCACACAGAACCTAGTTTTCTTTTGATTTCTAAAGGGTCTTACTTTTCATTAGTTTCAAATTAAGAGGAGAAAAGACTTCAGTAAAAGTCAGTTGTGGTGGTTTGTTTTTTAGTTCAGATCAGTTTCTGATATAGCCTGATTGTAATTACACATACACACACACACACACACACACACACACACACACACACACACACACACACACACACACACACACACACAGTATTTTGTTGTCTCTAGGTTTAGTTCTTGGTTCTCTCTTAATTTTCTACACATCTGCCTAAGCAGTCATACCCATTTCTATGACTGTACAACTATTTTTGCATGGATGATTTTCAAATGTATATCTGTAGCTCTGACTTAAAAATTTTAAATTCACAATTTTAACCATTTTAAAATGTACAATTGAGTGGGTTTTGGTATATATACAGTGTTGTACAACTATCACTGTTTAATTCCAGAACATTTCCATTACCCCCAAAAGAAACTTTGTACCCATTAAGCAGTCTCTCCCCATTTGCCCTTTACCCAAGCCCCTGGTAACCATTAATCTTCTTTCTTTCTCTATGAATTTGTGTATTCTGGACATTTCATATAAATGGAGTGAAACAGTATGTGACCTTTTGTGTCTGGCTGTTTTCATTTAACATCATGTTTTCAAGGTCCATGCATGTTGTAGCAGATGACAGTGACTAATAGTCCATGTATGGATATGCCACATTTTGCTTATCCATTCATCTGTTGGGGGACATATGAGTTGTTTCTACCTTTCACTGTTGTGAAGAGTGATGTTATGAACATTCATATGCAAATTTCTGTGTGGACATATGTTTTCAGTTCTTGAGTATATACCTAGGACTGGAATTGCTGGTTCATGTGGTAACTCTATGTTAACTTCTAATTTCATTATTGGTTGGCAATAATAATACCCATTTATGCATTTTCAATGTAATTGTTACTTATATTTTACATCATATACTCTGGATGGTATATTAACTATGTTTTTCTTAAAAAGTCTTGTTTTAAGAGGGAGTATTTTCTGCCATTTCCCACCATTTCCACTACTTCATACTTTTTTGATACAGTAAGTTGCTAGTAACCCTCCACCACCACCAAGAAAGCCCATTAAGCCAGTTACGTTTGCTCCGTGGTTGATTTTTTTCCCTCCTTTACATACACAGGAAATGCTTGGAACTTTTTTACGTTTTCCAAACGCAGCTGGCTCTGAAACTGCTCCAGTGTCTGAGAGTCACGGACGCTCCTCACTTCTACGGCCTGCCGTCCCTCGAGAGGACCTTACGAGGGATGGCCCACCTTACAGCATTTCCGGGATGGAGCTCACACTCTCCTTTCACAAAGCCACTAGAAATTTGTGTGAAGTACTTGTCAGGTCTCCTCGAAGTAAGTAAAAATAGTCAATAACTATAAACAGCAATAATAAAACCCCTAAATGATAGCTATTTACAAACCCCCAAATGATAGCTATTTACTATTTACTGACCACTCAGTGTGTACCAGGCACAATATTAGGTGCACTGTATGTGTTATTATATTTAATGTAGATTATTATTCAGTGTTTATGGCTCATTAATGGTTAAATGTGTTAATGATTTTTATTAGCAAATATATAAGTAAGATTACTTTTATGAATAAGCTCATTTTCAAGAAAAGTAAGCCTTACACTTCATTAAGCCCCTTTATTTGGGTAACTTATTTTGCATTTATTAACCCTTTTGTTGTAAAATACAACACATGCAGAAAATACACAAAACGTAAATACATAGTTCACTGATTATCACATAATGAACACACATGTCACCACCCTGATCCTAAGATAGAGAGTAGCCACCACCCTAGAAGCTTTCGTCATAACCACTTCCAGTCTCTACTCCTCCTCTGAAGGTAGTTGTTATTTTGATTTTTACGGTAATAACTTCTTTGCATTTCTTGATGGTTTTACCACTTAATTATGTGTCCATATATACAATAATTTCTCATTCTCTTGATTTTGTTAAATGGAATTGTATTTCTTTTTAACATTATGCTTATGAGAGTTAACTCATTTTGCTTCCTGTAGGTGGAGTTTAATTTCATTTTTGTGTAGTATTCTCTCTACTACAATGCTGAAGGACAATTTGGCTTCTCTTTTTCTTCCTGTTTAGGGCAATTTTAGATACTGCCACTGTACACTTGTGTTGAAAATGAGTATATTATATCTTCTGTGAAATTTTATTTTCTAACTATTTCTGATGTATGGAAATATATTCAGTTTTTATATGTTAATTGTGTACCCAGCAGTCCTTGCTTCCAAACTCAAAGGAAAGGCCTTTAATGTTTTATCTTTTAGTAAGCTATTTGTGGTAGTCTTTTTTCAATTACTTAAAGAAAAGTCAGATTAAGGACATTTTCTTTTAGTCTTACTTTGCTAACTATTTTTTTTAATCATAAGTGTGTATTGCTTTTTCTGTATCTTTTAAGATAATCATATGTTTTTTTTTTTTTGTATTCCATAAGATGATGGATTACATTGGTTGATTTAAAAATGGTAAACAACCTTACATTTCTGGAAAAATTTCAACTAGTTTGTGATGTATTATTCTTTTTATATATAAACAGATTGAGTTTGTTAATGTTTTTAGAATTATTCTACCTATTTTCATTGGCAAAAAACGTTTCTAGAATTAATATATCTATCTTCTTTCTCATAAAACTTCTGTCAGTTTTTTAATATCAAAATAAGTCCATCCTTATATAATTTTCTCTTTTTCTTTATGTAACTTCCTCTTTTTTCTTTTTGGAATAGTTGGCTTGAATTGGTGTTATTTCTTCCTTAAATGTTAAGTTGACAGTGTAGCAATCTGGGACTGGAGTTTTTTTTTTGGGAAGATTATAGATGAAGTAAATTTTTAAAGTAGATCTAGAATTGCTCAGATTTCCTATTTTTTGTGTGTCAATCTTAGTAAGCTATGTTTTACTGAATTTTATCTGAATTTTCAAATTCATTGCCCTAAAATTGTTCATCACATCATCTTGTTTTTAAAATATCTGTCAGATCTGTAGTGAGGTCCCATTTCATTCCAGACATTGACTTTTCCTTCTCTCCAGTTTTGTTGATTGGCCTTACTAGTGGTTTGTATGTTTTATTAGTCTTTTCAAAGAATGAATCTTTGGCTTTGTTTATCCCCCTTTAATGTTTTTTTCCCTTTTTTATTAATTTCTGCCTGTATTTATATCCTTCTTATTTTGGTTTAATTTATGGCTTTTTCCTACCTTTTTAAGGTAGAGCCTTATTTCACTGATTTTTTTAAAAATTTTCTCAAAAATATATTTTTAGCTCTAATCACCTTCCAATCATGGCCTTAACTTTATGCCTTGTTTTCATCATCATTTAGTCCAGTATATTTTAAGAATGTTGCAGTGAATAGAGCAGTGATAGGTTTCTGTAAGAGAACAGCTTTGCCACGGTACCCTGGCAGCTTTGTGTGTTTGCACATGGGCCACGTAGGCAGGGCTTAGGTGCGGCTGATCTAAGCTCTGGCAGAACTTCCTGTGATCCTTTTGGAATGTGAGAAGCCTGTAAGGAACTACAAGGCCGTTGCTCATTCACTTCACTTTCTCTTAGGAAGCGTGTCACGGGCCTGTTTTTATCACCTCCTGGGTTCTGATGCACTTGCGGGCTTTCTGCCTCGCTCCCTTGGGGTACGGCAGCAGGCTATAGATGGCTCAGCTGCAGCTTGGCCTGAGCTCCTCAGCAAGAGTGCGCTGCCATTGCACTGCTGTCATCTGGCCCCTTTGTTTCAGTGTCACCCTGTAAAAGGGACACTGAGAGCTGGCACCTTTGCCTACTCTTGCTTATGCTTTTTATGTAAGTAATAAACTGTCTAGATCTATAAATGGATCACTGTTTGCTTAGTGACCAAGTCTGCCAGCATTGCTTGGCTTGAAAGGTTCAGTTATAGAGGTTGGCATCTTTAACTGTTAGGAATTCAGGCAAGGCTCCTGTAGGAAGCAGTGTATAGAGAGGTTTGGAAGATGAATAAACTGATCAGAAGTGATGGGCTTTCTAGACATGGAATGTTTTGACCAAATCGTGTCTGTAACTTCCTATTCCTTTTTGTGCTGCACGTTTCTACTTGCCACTGGTCTCTACCCACCACCAGATCATCCTTCAAAACAGAAACCTTTCACTCCCAATCTCCTTTTTCAAGTGCATAAGGCTCATTATAATCTAGCATTTTGAGTCTTATCTCTGTTTAAAATTTTCCCCACATCTCTTGAAGTTTCAGTTATATGTGGTTCTTCTCATTAAATAAAAAAGCATGCTTAAAAAGTCTGTTTCTTGGGCTTCCCTGGTGGCACAGTGGTTGAGAGTCCGCCTGCCGATGCAAGGGACACAGGTTCGTGCCCCAGTTCTGGAAGATCCCACATGCCACGGAGCGGCTGGGCCCGTGAGCCATGGCTGCTGAGCCTGCGTGTCCGGAGCCTGTGCTCCGCAACGGGAGAGGCCGCAACAGTGAGGCCCGCGTACTGCAAAAAAAAAAAAAAAAAAGTCTTTCTTTTATATAGCTTCTTTTCTCTTTGGGTGGCAATCTCTACACAAAGTTGAAGATCTCACTTGTTCATTTGCCTTCCTTTAGTAAGCCTTTTTTTATTCTTTCACACATAGTCACCCAGTAAGTATTACCTGACTGACTGATCTCTTCTACAGGTTATGTACCTCAAGCAGTTTATATATGCCACTATTATGGCACTTAATACATTGTATTTTTATTTTGCTTTATGCTTTGATCTGTTAGACTGTGAACTTGTGAGAATCATCTGTGGACCATTTCCACTACCCCCAGCTCCCCACTGGCCTAGGACAGTGATTTGTACATAGTGGACAGATAGTGAATAATTTAGTTGTATCTTATCTATGATTTTAAAATTATTTATTCTAATTCTATTCTATTCTATTTATTCTAATTATTTATTCTAATAACTAATTTGAATAACTGGAAATGTGATGTAAATGAATGTAAATGATGTGTGTTTAATTTTTGTATTTTCATTATTAAATCATACTTTAGGTGATGTTTATATATTCAGCTGTAAATCATGCTTCAGATGATATTATCTAGGATTTGTTTCCAAAAGTACATCTTGTTTTTTAAAAAATATTTCAAAATTCTAAATACTCTCAGCTGTACTATAAAATTTAATATGAATTTTAGTGTAGTCACTTTAATGAAATAATTTTTTTATCTTGAATACTTGTAAATACTGAAAAAGAGCAAACTGTCAGTAAATTAATTATCTCATGCTTCAAGGTGTCCATGATCAGAAATAATATGAATTTTTTAGAATAGATGTATTAGCTAAAAACTTACCGTAATGTTTTTTAAGAAATAAGCTCCTCCAATGCATTTAATATAATTCAATCTACAAGTACCTAATTTATAGCATTATTTGTAATGTGATTTATAAATACTCCATTTAAAAACCTTTTGGAACACATCTCCTCTATTAAGTGATTTTTATCTGTTTCAGATCCCGGATATGTGAGGACCTACTACAGCAGTAATTGAAGAAGTGTTACATTGTTTATATTTAGAAACCCTCAGAAGTATTTTTGTTTGTAAAATTGTGTAACAGGAGAGACTTCAGATCACACCTGTGTTTCAAATACCTGAAATTAAAATGAGCTTTCTGTGTTATTGGAGAACAAAAAGGCTTAGTTAGTTCTCAGTAAGAAGTCGGGGGGGGAAAAAAGACAATACTGTCATTTTAAGCTCGGTTGTCTTTGAGGTAATAAAAATCAATACAGTTTATTAGCTAAGGAATAGATATAAAATGTGATGCTTGTTTTATAATGTTTCACTGTTATGAAAACCTGATAACATCTTTATTTGGTATAAACAGAGGAGTACATGTTATGCTTCATATAACATCTTGGGAAGAAAATCTTTATGTCTTTACATTAAATGACAGGAAAATAATATGAAAAAAATCTGTCACTTTTGTTAGAAATTGTGTGGGAGTCCTATTAAATCTTACTTGGGTCCTTCTGCTTACTTAGCTAGCTAAACAGGTTTCTTTATTTTACTACTGGCTAAATTGATCTTTTAGAGAATAAAGTAATGCTCATGTAACTGGACATTGAAACAAGCCATTGTTGGTCCAAATGATTTGCTTCATAGTTTCTCAGTAATTAAAGCTGATTCCTTTTCAGATGGGAGTTGTAATTCATTATTAGATATTTTGTTTCTGCACAGTGAAATTTGAATGCAGTATTTGCCTTTTGTGGTTGGGAAATGAGACTTTTAGACTAAGCATGATTCATTATGATAGGTGAATAAACTATGATAAATAAAGCCTTAAAAATTATATATGAAGTATAATTCCAGGGATCTGATGGTAAGTTGAAAGGAGATAATATCAACGTTCTTGACTTATCCCTTTTAAGCTAGAACCTAAACCATGACAATATAGCTCTCTCCAGTGACATATAGGAAGATAATAAAGACTTGATCATTTGGATCTCTTCTAAAATAGTCCCTTAAAGTTTTAAACTTCTAATTATAAAAACCTTAAACATATACATAGGCAGAAAGAATAGTAGAGCAGGGCTCCTGTAGCAGTCACCTGTAGTTGTTAACCCCTGGCCAAACTGTTTCATTTTCAGACATACTATACAGTTATTTGGTTTATGAAAATTCTAATTTAAGTCAAAATCCCCAAGTTATCTTACGAATAAATTGCTTTTGTTAAATAAGCTATGCCTAACGTGATTTATATTTATGCCATTTTTTTTAAACTAATCTTCTTTGCTGCATGAGCTAAAAAGAATCCAAACTAAAAAGTAGTCTCTGTTATAAGACAAAATGGCTTACTGTGCTGAATAAAAGCATTGAGTCCTTGGGTGGATGAATTGAAATACTTTCTGCTGTATTAGATAACATGTGGTTTTGATTGCTTTGATTCACAAGTTTTTCCTTCATAATGTATTGGCACCTAAATATAGTTAGCATTCTTTTTTTTATTAAAACTTTGTGAATTATAAAGTGATCTTTTGTCACTTTAAATTTTTTGAGTTGAAAGCTGTAATGATGCTTGTTATTCAGTGTCAACAAATATTTATTGAACCTCTATATGGGGGACAATATGTGATTTACACAGAAATTTTCCAGAAGAGTTTGTCACATATTTTAAAGGATTTTCTAAATCAGGTGGAAGGACTTTTTCTCAGACTGCTGTGTCCTAACTCCCCATGTTCATTCTGATTCAGCTTCTCAGATAAGGGCATAATAGCTTCAGATAAGAAACATTTCTTTTGTTGTTACTGATGGAAATGTGTTAAAGCCCTCAGATATATAGGAGAGAAAAAGTTGACAGGCAATGATTTAAGTAATAAATATATGCTTAAATATGGAGTAGAAATCTAAGATCGCTTAGAAATGTAAATGTCCATTTACATTCAAACCATACTTCCAGAAAACTTAGCCTAAATCTGGTAGTTAGTAAGAGTTTTATATAGCTAGCAATTTCTAAGTATACTTTTCAACAAGGTATTTATAAAATAAACTCTTTTACTTAAAGGATACTATAACATTTGAAGAATGTTACGAGCATATTTTAAATCACAAAATCTTCTAGGAGGATACTACACATTCTTTGTACAAAGTCCAAAGGAAAGCAATTTAAACTAAGAATGTTTGTTTTAATTGTGGTGAAATACACATAACATAAAATTTACCTTCTTAACCACTTTTAAATGTATAAACTAAGAATATTATAATATACTTTATGTGGTTAGGATTCAATTCAGACAAGTCAGTAGAAAGGTATATATTTAGCCACTAAGAGTAAAGCTGCCACAAAATTGTTTGCATTTGTTTTTCAGGTCATTACTTCTTTTTATGTGGAGCGTGGAGGAAATGCTATGTCCTTCATGGGAAAAGGTGTCACAAAGAGCACGGTTCTCTGCTTGCTTCACTTATCCCATGAGATGATGGCCCAGGCCCAGAGCTCGGTGAGAGCTTTCAAAGCTGTCTGTCTTGCCACAGTTGCTAGAAAGGGAATGTGCTGTGTCTAACACGTTTCAAGCCTATATGTTTACTCTAGGAAAATGTCTTTTGACTTGTCTTTTTAGGAGACAAAAATGATTTTTGTCAAAGATGTTTCTTAGAAGCTGTATATTACACAAATCTGAATTTTATTTTAAATTTATTTTGATTGAAATCTGCATGCACTAGAGAACTATGTTTTATCTAAATCATGGGGAAAGTAGCTGTTCTGAAGAAAAATTGTTATGTATAACTTTTTAAGGAGGAGCTGAGATTGTTGTTTGCCTTGTGTTGGCTAAATAATGAATTAAAACCAAGTCTTAAGCATATTTTTACTTTGTTTTGATTTTTAAAAATTCAGTTATTTTGAACTCTGTTTTATCCTTAGAAATATACCTGATGTGTTTCTGTTCCCTTTTTTTCATTCTAGGAGTGGATGTCACTTTGGTTCTTGCCTTTGGGTAGTCACAGTGAAGAACATGCTACCACTCAACAGGGATTGGCTTGGTTGATTCCGTTGTGGGTTGACCGAGACCCAGAGGTCAGTGTGAAGGAAAATCGAGTCCATTATGTGTAGATTAAAGAACAAATGAAACAAAACATGTATGCATATACTTGTTCATATTTTCCAAAATGAGGTTATTTTAGTGCTATACCTTAAGCTATATTTACCCCCTGTCTTGGTCAGTTTGGGCTGCATAATAAAACACCATAGACTAGGTAGCTTGAACAAAGAAATTTATTTTCTCACACGTCTGGAGGCTGGACGTGAAGATCAAAGTGCCCACCCACATGGTCAAGTTTGGTGAGGACTCTTTCTGGCTTTCAGATGGTTCCCTTTTCATTGCATGCTCATATGACCTTTTCTCTCCTCCTCTTCTTATAAGGCCACCAATCCTATCAGATTAGGACCCAATCCTCATGGTCTCATTTAACCTTAATTATCTTCTAAAAGCCCTCTCCTCAAATACATTAGGAGTTAGGGCTTCAACCTATGAATTTTGGGGGTACATAATTCAGTTCATGGTACCCCCTATTCAGTCAGATTCAGAGTACAGATTAAAAATAGTAAGAAAGGAACTATTATAGAATCTGTCCGTTTTATAAAGAACAGCAAAATATTATTGGAGAAGTCCAGCCATTTTTAAACAGTTTAGAAGGATAGCGGCCAAGTGACTTTTGAGTGTCATGTAATAGAATAGTATCATTACAGTGCAGCGTTTTATATTAATGAATTTTCCAGTTTTAGCCATTTGTCTACTGATTTGATTTTTTTAAACCACTTTATTGAGATATGATTGACATACAAAAAGCTGTACCTATTTAATGTGTACAACTTCATGAATTTGAAGGTAAGTATACAGCCCTGAAATATACATCACCAGATTCAATGCCATAAACATATCCTTCACCTACAGAAGTTTCTTCTGTCCTCTTACTGCTTGTTTTTGTGATTAGAACACTTACCATAAGATCTACCCTCTTAGCAAATTTTTGTGTATATAATATAGTGCTGTTAACAGCTAGAGATACATTCTCGAGCCACATTGAACTTGGACTTGGTGCTTGACTGCCTTATGACTGCATTGCTGTTTGTTACCCTGTGGTTATCAGTGAAACTCTGTTCTGAAATCAGAATTCACAAGTTCACCCGATACGTAGCTTGAGCAGTGGGGGTACTATGGCAAACATTACACCATGTCAATCTCTTTTGAAACATTTTTCTTTTAAAAGAATTTTGGGGAAGATACTAAGTACCTTATAAAAAGATAATTCAATTACTTCTGTTTGAAAAGAAGTTTCAAAGAAGTTAAAACCATTTGTTTGAAAGAAACACTGAAAAATTAAGGAAGGTGGAACAAAGTAATAGTATCCTCTTAAAAATGAGAAGTAAACAAGAATCGTGTTCATGAAAGATACGTAAGCACCGTGTGCTTTCCCTAGAAAGAGACTTCTGAACTATAATTTTTAGTCTTACTTATAGCTGGTTTTGACTTTTTGTGACATTTGCTTTTATTTAGCTTTTATAACCTATATTATTACTTTTCTTAAATCATGGAATAGGAGTTTTATTCGCTCATAAACTTATAGGACAGTATTCTTTAAGTATCTTATAATTTAGGATCATCAAGACAGTGTCATAAAAATGTGATATTTTATGTACCAGAAAAATTGAGAATTCATGTTGTGAAATCGGGTTCTTTGGTTTCACAACGTTTTCTCTAATTTGAACAGGTGAGGTTCACTTCACTGGGATTAGGATCGGCACTGACTACCCTTGAAACTGGCTGTGTGGCCTTAGCGAACAGTTGTCAAAACATTTCTGGTGGGCTCTGGGGAACCGTGGTGAACATTCTTCTGGACCAGTCGGAGTGTAGCATGGTACGCCGGGAGGTAGGCCTGTCTGTTTAGCCCCACCCGTTTTCCCTCAGAGACCTGTTGTGGTAGTTCTTAGGAACCATACTCCCTGTTCAACACCGTGGGCTCACCACTGACGGTTGTCTCTTTGACCTGTGAACAACTGAAATGAAATGGTTATAGAGAACAAAATGGTATTGATTCACAGTCAGAACAGGAGTCCTTTACTCTGAAAGATCAAAGCAGAACTCAGTGCATTTTAAATGGACTCTTCTATTTTATTACACATTGAAAAGTAGTTCACAGGAAAAGAAATTACTTTTATATGATCTCAGTGTTTAAGTTTATAAAGCTTTACTTAAGATAAGGGGCTGTCAAAATACTCAGTAGTATTTATTATATAACATGTAAGAGGAAAAGTAAATGCTATTTTAATTCTTTCTAAATACTTTGTTATTTTCTTTACTGCTGCTTTTATCAAAGTGATGATTGATGCAGACCATTTTAAGAACAGTAATCAAATAATGCTTAGAAGCTTGTGAAGAAAACAGCAGCTCCTGGGCCCACCATTAGCCAGTTTCCAGTTTCAAAATCTAAAGGCTGTAGTTTTCTTCTTATTATTTTTTTTAATAATAATGCTTAAACTTGTAGCTTCCTCTTGATTTACCAACTTTAAAGACTGTCTACTGGCTTCCAGTTAAGGTGGTTGAAAATTTCACTCCCTTTGGATCCCCTCTGTTACTCTGGTTATTCTCCCGTTATAATCTTTCACTAAATAGATAATCAGTGTTCATAATTATTATGATTTTTTAATTTGACCATCTTCAGGACCTAGGAGGTTAAGTTGGACATTTGTGGTTTGTATTTCTAGTTAGCAGTTTTTTATTGGGAGGAGCGTGTATGAGAGAGGAAGAAAGAGATGGGGAGAAAGGTGTGTGTATATGATCTGTAGGAGGATAATAGAAACATGAAGTAGATTTCTTAAATACTACCAGAACAGTTTATGGTTTACAGATCATTTTTTGGAAAGACAAAATTCTGAAATAGGAAAAAATATCTTTGCTTGTGAAGTAGTTTCCCCCACTACTATGTCATCACCTAACAGGAAGGGCAGTGGGGAGTTCTCATAATGACCTCTCAGCATGTGCAGCTGACCAGGGATATGCTTTTTTGTTATTAAATAACACTATATTGGTTATTTCAGACATGACAACAAGATGGCAGTATTGACATTTTTTTCCTTTAATTTCAGGCTGCATTTATTTTTCAAAATCTCCTTGTAATTCCAATGCCTTCAGAAATCATAAAGGGTTATACTTGGCAGGTAGGTGACTTTAAACAATTATCAACCTAGTAGATATTTGAGATTAAGTGATGATAAAGTTTCAGCATATATATATATATAGATAGATAGATAGATAGATAGATATATTTTTTATATATGTATATATTTCCTTACTGATGAAACTTTATACAAGCCAACAGGACCTCTTGAAAGAGAATGTAGACTTTTTTTTATGCTTGATCAGATTTACAAATTCTTCTCTGTGGTGTTAAAAATAATTTTAAACAGAAATAATAATCACTGACATGTTTACTATGTACTAGGCACTTGTCTAGAAACATAACAAATATCAGCTTGTGTAATGGTTTGAGTTATGAACCATTATTATCCTCATTTTTTAGATTAAGAAAATTTAGCACAGCAGGTTTAAGTAGTTGGCCCTAAATCACACCCTTTTGCTTTCAGTCCAGGCAGTTTCTCTTTCGCACTCACCTTATTGTCTCTCTAATTTAATAATAATAAACAAATTTGTTTGTAGTTAAATATGCATTGATGTTAACTTCTTTTTTCTTTTCTGGGTAAGTACACTGAGTCATAATTTATCTTTCTTTGCTTTCTATTAGATTAATTTTTTGTATCATGTTCTGAACGACAAGTCAGTAGATAGTTTTACCTAACCTTTTTTTATAGCCTACTGCTTTTTAGGTGATTTGGAGGATAGAAAAGTGCTCACCTGGGGCAAATGAGACATGCTTTTTTTCTACCCATGTCTTTATCCATATGTCCTCATCCTATATGTGCATATTTATCACACTGTTGCATCTCATCCCCCAGGATCTTAGATAAGATCTAAGGTTTCTTTTTAAGTTTTCGTTAGAATATATTTGGAGGAGTTACTGAATCTAGTTGAGCTGTAGTGAGGGCAGCTTTTGGGGCAGTCACCTAGAGCCTGAATCCTGGTGGTCGTTAAGGCCTGGATCTCATTTAACTCTTGGAAGCTTCACTTTTCCAAACTTTGCAAACCCAGTTTAATGCTGCCAATTATTGAAAATCCCAGGCTGCTTGTCCACTGGCTCCTTTAATTTGTTTAACGTGCCTTCTGATGATGGTTGTTATTCACAGTCTGTGTTGTAATAAAACCATAGGAGACAAATTAGAAAAGACTACACAGGATTAATATTTATATTAACAGTGTAGTGGTTTTGATGCCTGTTAGCCAATAACTACATTTAAAAATGTTATTTTTGGCTCAAATGCAAATGATCTCTACTCCCATTGTTAAAGTAGTGACATTTGTATACTATAACCTTTGTGATGTACTGCCAGTGAGGTTTTTTTTAATTATTGAAATAAATATAAAGGCAAGAGTGATAAGTTTTCTGGGTTCTGTTAAAGCTCTTGGGACATTATAATATAAAACCATGTGTAGAAGTTCACATTTTTTTCTAGTAAGTTAAATAGTATACAGCTCCTTTTTGCTACTGGTGACATGCTTAGTGCAGCTTTTTGATTTTGTTATTTTCCAGTTCTTCATCACAGAATTAATTTTCTACTAAAAAAGTTGAAAACAGTGGTTTAAGTACGCTTTTAGAGTCTTTTGCTTCACCTATGTTGGCCATAATCAAAAATACTTGAGAGCTACTCTAATCCAAAATAGTACTTGATGATGAAACTTCTACTAGTCTTAAGCAAAATTAGGAAAATCAGTCTTTTTTTGTGTGTATTTTTAATAAACTCACATTTTCTTCCTCTCTTTTTTAAATTTGTTTTTGGTTATTATTTTTTAAGTGTCCTCACTTGGTAGTATAAAATACTTCGTAATCTAGTATATGTCCCCCAATTTTTAAAAAGTTTAGTGGTACTTTAAATCCCAAAGTGGAAACAGCTGCTGTAGTAAGGGAGGAAGATATTCTTCAAATATAGATCATGGAATTTTCTTTCTTTTTTTTTTTTTTTTTTTTTTTTGCGGTACGCGGGCCTCTCACTGTTGTGGCCTCTCCCGTTGCGGAGCACAGGCTCCGGACACGCAGGCTCAGCGGCCATGGCTCACGGGCCCAGCCGCTCCGCGGCATGTGGGATCTTCCCGGACTGGGGCACGAACCCGTGTCCCCTGCATCGGCAGGCGGACTCTCAACCACTGCGCCACCAGGGAAGCCTAGATAATGGAATTTTATAATCTCCAAGAAGTTGTGACCTTTGCCAGTTTACTACAGCCAGAAAGAAGGTGCTACTTTTTCAGTAATTTAAAATTAAAACTGTCTTTGGTAGAACGATGAGTAATAATCTTATTCAATAAGATGTTTCATTTACTTGCCTTGGTGTACGTTTTGCAGTGTTTGGGAGGATAGAGCAGGAAGTAGCACTAGTATATAGAAGCTTTGTAAATATTTTATTTTGGTTGAGGTAGATATTTGATTAATAATATTTTACAAAGAGAACTGCTTTTACTGCTTTGCACTTTGTCTTGGTGCCTGAAGTCTGAGTTGATGCCCTTTACACTCTTGTTCCACTGGGTGTTCTGCAGTGTTTGCTTTAAGATTATTACCTCTGTCCCAATTCTTTCCCCACACAGCAGGTCTAGATTTCTATTTCATGTTACTATTGAAATTGTACTTCTGAGTGGGAGTCATTTGCATAAATAAATTATGAGTTATATAACTGGCCGGGTTTCCTTTTGTTGTTAAGTAAAGTTTAGTGCTCTCTTATCAAATGTGGTAGTACTTTTTAGCTGGTTCCACCGTTTACATACCTTTTGTTTTTCTTTCATTTCTGGTGTACTTTTCATGTTATAATTTACCTTTCCTTGTAATAGGGCTTAAATCTTTTCTGGAACAAGGTAAGGCAAAGTCACTTAAAACATTTTGGGGGGGTTTGAAAGGAATATTTAATTTATTAAAGTTATAAATTTTATAAAAATTTAGTTCTTCCTTAAGTTTTAAGATTTAGCTTATAATTTTTCTTTTTCTTAGTCTATTTGTAAGGCTACCAAAATTTAGCAGTGTTTTCAAGGGGCTTTTGGATAACGTTTACTTCATTTGCAAACTATTTTTTCTTTTTTTAAATTGAGGTATAGTTGATATACAATATGTTTCAGGTGTACAACATAGTAATCCACAGTTTTTAGAGCTTATATTACATTTATAGTTATTATAAAATATTGGCTATATTCCGTGTGTTGTACAATAAAACTTTTTTTAATTTAAAGAAAGTATTTAAAAAAAATACTTTCACCAACTGCTACAATCCATCTTAATCTTCCTCTTCTCTGAAAGATACTAGCATTTAATGTCTATACCATTAAATTAGGTTCTTCTCATATATACCTTTACTGCCTTGCATATTTCTTACTATTTAACTTAATCTTCCTAGGTGGAATGTGTATTTCAGGACCATGTTTTTAATATTAAAAAAAAATGTTTCTCCCAGCCCCATCCACAGAGAGTGGTCCTCTATCCGTCTTTGCTAATGCGTAGAGATGTGCAAATCATTCCATTTATCCCGTTAGTCTTCTTGATGTTGCTAAGTAAATAAAGTTGAAAATCAGGTCTTACTTTTTGTAGTGAAATTCCCATTTGGATTTCCATGGATACAGAAGCGCACTGGGAGTGGGCGGTCACGAGGAGTAGGAACAGGTAAAGAGCCTCTCAGCGCAGCTTCCCCGGTCCTCGGGGCATCACAGACCTTTTCTATTCTGTTTTTTAACAGCAGCGTTTATAATAATGGCCTTTCTTTGTTCAAGGCTACATTCCTCTTTTAGGGAGGGAAAACAGAATTAGTGTCCAAGGGACCCTCAACTATGTTGTGTTCCCAGCTGTGCAGCGTCTTGTAAACTGGTTTCCTAGAGTCTGACTTGGATTTAGTATTCCTGGATGTGGAAGATTCTGTTTCTGGGTTTAGTTTGAGAACTAATGTCACAAATCCATATCCCAGCAACTTTAACAACCAGAATGGAATTTTAGAGTTGATTATAACAAGAAAGCTGTTAGATAGGGATTATCTGTGTAGTTTGTTTCAGTTCATTTCTCTAAATGTTTGTTGAGTATTTAAATGTTGGGGATTCACAGATGATCTGACTTAGTGCTCTGGGGCTTATGGCCTGTGGGGGGAAGACAGTGTTCTACCAAGAGAACATTACTACAGTGTTTTATATATGCTCGTGGTAGCTTATGTGTACTTTTTACAATATTAAAGTTGTTCTTTCCCTTGAAAATGGTGTCACAGATTTAAATGTAAAGGTAATTTCATGCACTTAAGTAATATAATGAGATGTCAGTTTGTGGTGTAAATACACTTGTTAATGCTTTCATTCCTTTCCATGTTTGTGAGAGGAGTTGGCACGTATATTTTATTTTATTTTTTAAATTTTATTTTGAAAAAAAATTAGACTTAAATGCAAGTTGCAGAAACAGTATAGCAGTTTTTATATCCCCTTCACCCAGATTCCCCAAATGTTATAATTTTACCATATTTGCTTTAGCTCTACCTAGTGTCTTTTTTCTGAACTATTTGAGAGTTGCAGACATATACTTCTATTTTCCCTAAATAGTTAATTGTGAATTTCCTAAAAACAAGGACATTCTCTTACAGAATCACTATAATAATTATCAAAATGTGGAAAGTATTCAAATTTTTCCAATTGTCCCACTACTGTCCTTCATAGAAAACAAACAAAAAGAAGACAGTCAGGATCTAGGATCCAATTTAGGAATACATGTTGCATATAGCTGTCATGTCTGTTTAGTTTCTTTCATCTAAAATAGTTCCTAAATCTTTAACATTTATGACCTTGGCATTTTTGAAGAGCATAGCCTATTTAGTTTTTGTAATATTCTTTAATTAGGTTTGTCTGTTTCCTCAGAATTTGATTCAGGTTATGCATTTTTGGCAGAAAAGCCACAGAAGTGCTCTGTGCTTCTTATTATATTATATCAGCAGATAGGCTATCTCTTTGTCCCATTGCTGGTGATATTAACCTTGCTTACTTGGTTAAGGTAGAGTTGGTCTGTCTTCTCCATTGTGGACTTAAAATTTTTCCTTTTGCCGGGAGGTGCTTTGAGACTGTAAAATATCTATTTCTCATCAACTTTTATTAGTTTTAACTTCCATTTGTGATTCTTGTCTGAAGCAGTTATTACAGAATGGTTGCCAAATGATGATTTTCTAATTCCATTATTTCTTCCACATTAATTACATTTTACTGTAAGGAAGAGCCTTCCTTTCTTATTTATTTATTCACTTATTTATTTACACCAGTATGGACTCAAGGATTCTTAGTATGTTTCATGGATTATGATCTCTTTCTATCATTATTTATTTAGATGTTCAAATTGTTTCAGATTTGGCTAGGAGGACTTCCTTCACAAAGACTCCTATATCCTTTTAACATGTCTTTATCAACCTTTGAGTACTTGTTTACTTCCTGGCATAGCAAGATGTTCTTGACTTTCCCAGCGCCACCCTGGAATCAGATATTTGCTCAAAGAGCCCTGATTTCTTTCAATGGAGAATGTATATAGAAATGAGTTCTAGATATGCTCGTTGCTCCGAGGGAGGGGTCTTTGCTTCTATACACTCTCAGTGGACATAGCTAGACTGTCTGCATATGTGTTTATATGTGTTGTAGAGAGATGGCCGACTCATTTATAGTTGTAGTATGTATCGTTTTCATATTTGATGTTATAATTATCAATGCATATTTTTAATCTTCTAATGTGTTCATCATGGATCATTATGAGTGTTGATTTCACAAAATGCTAAGTACTTGGTGTCAGAGAAACAATACCATTTTAACTATATTCATAATTTATATGCAGTTAGGGATTTCTTATGTAACTAGGGTCATTTTTTTCAATCTCTGCATTACATTATAGCATTTTAAAAATTTGTTATGTATCAAAATAATTCCTTTTTCTTCTTGAAAATATTCTCCATTCTTCTTACATGCAATTTTGTTTTGCTTCTAGTTCCTTTTGAATCATAGCTAATGGATGTGTTAGTACTGTGACACTAGGAGTAAAATGTCTTAAATGTAATATTGTAGCTTCTTGCATCCTTGAGATCAATATTTTCAAATTAATCGGAGTATTCTATGACATAATTGCTGTTTTCTTTGCAAACTTATTTGTTATGGCTCTTGGTGATTTGAAGAGTTTTCTTTCTTTGCATACTGCCCATCTCAGCTCTCCCTGGCAATTTTGCAGATGATTTGGCAGCCCGAGCGCTCACCTGAGGGCAAGGCTGGTAAGGATATAGACGTCCTGAGACAGAGCAATTAGACTGTGCTGATTTCCCCACTTTACCAGAAGACAGCCCCATCAATTACTGATGAATCTATGGAGCGAAGCCTAGTACATGCGTGAAAGGCTTCATTGTTCTGGCCCTTGTACATTAGTCATGTGTGGAAAGCCTGAGCCACACCATCTTTTGCGCTTATGCTGGACTTGGCTTCACTGCTGTGATTAAAGCTCTGTTGATAATGTGCCATTGCTACTAGGAAGCTCTGGCACGTGGAGATTGGGGATTCAGGCTAAATGCTTAGCTAAAATAAATCAAATAAAAAATAAATAATGGTTATGTAATATGTACATATTCCAGATCATCTGGTTTTGTTTGAGAAACTTAAAAATATTTTGAGTGAAATGTTTGAATTTTTAGAAGAAATTATTTTTTTCAAGTAATGAATATATATGGTTAAAAAAGCTAATAGAGCTTATACTGAAATTCTTTACCCTCTTCATTCACAGAGACAGCTTTACCTCCTACTGATTTTAATTCTTCAGGTAGTTACCTTCCTGTCTCTAAATAGTGTGTTTGCAGTAATAGAGTATGTTTGTTCCTTTACTGTGTCAATACATAGGATTTAGCTCACTTAAACAATGTCCTGCCAATATAGTTCTGTTAGTGGTCTTAGTTTCTCCCCTGGTCACCCCTGCTGTTTCTGGTCTCCTTACCTATGGGTCATATCTCTTGCCCGCCCCCATTTAGAAGTTAAGATGTGGCTAAGTTGTTCCTTTTACCGGTATCTTGTCCCCCACTTCTACTGCCAATCTTTGCCAGTTTCATCTCTACTTTTACTTTGTGAAGGCTGATTATGGTTAGATTCTCTTCTACAGCCTCCTTATATCTATAAGTTGATTCTAAAAAGTGAAAACTAGTAATTTGCTGCAGAGCCATTATTTGTTGGGCTGTTGTTACTCTTCCTTATCTATGCTTCCAGGGCTATGACCCCTCTGGCACTCAGAGGAAAACTTTCCTGGTATTTGTGTGTGTGTGTGTGTGTGTGTGTGTGTGTGTGATTTAAAAACTTGATTTGGGCGTTGGGTGATTTTTTTGCCCTTGGAGTTTCTGTTAATTTTTTTTCTTGCATTGTGAGTCCGTATCATAGCTCAAGTTTTTCTAAGCTCTTAATCATCCTTTCTCTTCAGTTAGAATCCCCTTTCCTAGTAATCATCCTCAAAATAATTGTATTCCTACCTAAAAACAAATGCATGAGTGACAAACTTCTGAGTTCTTGTTTGTTTGAAAATGTATTTAAATTGCACTGGATTGATAGTTTGGGCTACTAGGTATTAGGCTGAAATCATTCCTCATGAGAATTTTGCTCCACTGTCTTCTAACATCTCGTGCTACGGATGAGAAGTTGGATACCCATCTGATTCTTTTTAAGTTTTAACATTTTTATTTATATACAGAGAGTTAGTATTGTTTCTGAGGAAAGTAGATATGCTTGATGACCCATTCAAGAAGTTCACACTTAGTTCAACTTAATGAAGCCGATGTCCTTCGCATACTGGGAAACACTGGCAGCACTTACTGAGGCCATATTTCTGGATCAGACTGTGCCGGTTTAAGCAAACGCAGCAAGAGTGAGAACCCTGGCCGAATTTTCTCGGATGGCTCCTGTAGAGCTGCTGGTGACCCATGTTGCTTTCTCCGCTGCAACGAGGCAAAACGAAAGAGGGAGCGCATGCCGGCACTCTTCAGAATTTTTCCATCTGATTCTTTTTACCTCTTTATGGATGACTTTTTCTTTTACTATCTTCACTTTGTCTTTAATGTTCTAGAATTTTATGATTCTGTGTCTTTTTTTCATTTCTCTTGCTTGATATTTGTTAAGCTCCTGAATTTGGAGACATAGATGTTCTATTTCTTTTGGCTCTGACAATTTTTTTTCATATTTATTTATTTTAAAAATGACTTTTCCTTTTTCTTTATTTTTCTAGAAATTATATGAGTCTTATATTAGGCCTCTTGAATTAATATTCTGCTCCTTATCTTTTCTATCTCCTGGTCTTTAAATTCTGGGATATTAATTTTTTTGTTCATATCAGAATTAGTTTAACTTTTTCCATCTTGGTAGGCCAAATAATTTTCACTGTGACTTATAGGCGAAGAAAAAAAGTCAGGTTCTAAACTTTACTAGGTTGATTTAAATTTATGTCTTTTATGACTTCTTTTGTTATCTTTATTTTCTAAATCTTTTTTCTTTTTATATTAGTAAGAACTAGAGAAAAAATGAATTTTTAAAATATATTAATTAAAGGGTGAATATTATGTCAATTATATACCATGATAATTACCATGATAATTATACATATTTATAGAATAACTACTATAGTTCTGCATCATATTTACGTGTGTAATTTCTCACTTTGAAAATATTTATAACTAAAGAAAAGATGGATTTTAGAAGACAGTGGATTTGTAACACTTCTCCTTCTAGCACGTGGTGAAACCATCAGCCTCAGTGGGCCTTTACCGAATAAAGAATCAGCAGATTTAAGAACTCTTGAGGAACTTGTTTTCAGCATTTATACAGTTTACATTCCTTCATGTATTTTTTGGCTACACCTTTGTTAATTTGGACTGTGGCTGTTAACTCATCCAGGAAACAATTATATAGACACAATTTTGCACAAGAAAAAATTTTGAATAATTTTATATAATATGTATAATAAAATATTTGAAAATTATTCTTAGTATTATTATGAAATAAATTAAAAAATAGTGTTTGTGGTACTTTGTTTAATAATTTTATTTTATTGATTTATTGGGGTATGTTACACAGCTGCAATTAAGCTAGTAACCTTTGCTGAATTATTTTTAATTCTCCTCTTGGTTGTTGGTCCTTCCTGGAATCAATATAATGGGGGCTTTAATTTGTGATGTTAAGCAACTATTGCAGATCTCATGTGTGCTTTTTACATTTATGAATGCTATAAGTTGCTTAAAAGATAGAACATTTTGAATGTTAGGATTGGCTCTGTGGCTTTGGATGAATTACTTTGTCCTAGATATTTAAATAAAGTAATGCACGAAAGGGCCACATTGCCTGAAATGTGCACCTGGTTCACAGACGGGAGCCACGTGACCCTGTTCATGTACTCCTCTCTGTTTCGCCTGCCGCTTCTCAAGCTCCGGATTTAAAGTTAACACGGTGACCAGCGTCTGTGACTGCTTATTAAAGAGTCTTATTCCTTCTTGGACAAGTAAATTGCTCTATTTGTAAAGAGTAAAGCTCACAGTGTTGGGTAGGTTTATTAGAACACAACAATAACAAATTCATAAAAATAAAAAGTATTTAATATTGAAGTAAGACATTTAGTTTTAATAATATTCTTAAAGAGAAGGGTTAATGGAAATAATCTTCTTAATGTAATTATATCTTTAACTGTAATTATACATTTAACTATTACTTTATCTTCCTGGATAGTGAGTTTTAATATCCATCTTTCCTTGGTGACCAGGAGGCATGAGAGAAGGGGCACGTATGCAAATTTCAGTTAATGGTAAACTTTGAATAGGCTTTGACCAGACCTTTCCTGTTGGCACTCAGATTTCGATTTTCTTTTATTTTTCTCTCTATTATGATCTGTTTGAAAAGTCTTAACTATATTGATTATCATTTTCCAAAAAAGAGAAATATTTATAAACTAATGATGTGATTATTTGCATACTTTAAACCGATCCTTTGCATACTTTTAATGGCTTGCTTGATTTTTGCCATTTGGGTATTCCAGGAAAAGTAGTGACAGTGCAAAAAATTATTTGAAAAAAAGTGCAAAGAGATTAAAATTTTGCAATGGCAGATCCTTCTCAGCCTCCTGCTGGAAGGGGTGTGTGTGTGTGTGTGTGTGTGTGTGTGTGTGTTTGCACGCATGCATGCATGTATGCAAGGAATTCCCTTGGAAGAAGGGTTAATTCAGTGGGAAGTAAAGTGGCAAACAGATTTTACTGTGGATATCAGGCTTTTCATTCTAGCCCCTCAAGAGAGCGACTAGATCAGCCTTCTGCCTTCAGTGGATTTTTAGGCAGCAGAGACCTGGAGTCCTGTGAAATCCTCTGCCCGGGTCAGGCTGGTGTATGTGGGGAAAGACAGGCAGGTGAAAGGAGAATGGTCACATCTGGGACCCATTTGTTTCGTTGAGGGGAATGTGGGGAGACATGGGTCTTTTTGAAGAAATTAAGTGATAAATCACTGTCTCCCCCTCTTTTCCTACAGGGCCCCTGTGTCCATGATGAGGACTCTGGCCTGTCGCTCATAGGAAAACCTGCCCTTCAGGCTCTTTTGTACCACTGCCATTTTTATGAACATTTGAATCAGATGGTAAAACATTGTTACCTGGGACGGTATACGTTTGATTTGAATTGTTCTGCTCTTAATGGAACTTCTGAAGGCAATGACTTAAATGGTAAGAATATTATATTTATATTTTTAATAAAATGTAACATTTCTTAAACTGTTAAAAACCTATGTGTTTGTTACAAAATATCTGAAAAATAATGAAAAGTACACAGGAAAACATTCTCTAGTCCCATTACCCAGAGGTTGCCTTTGTTACCTTACAGTGTATTTTCTTCCAGTCTTCTTTCTCTGTATAGCTCTTGTTTGTTTTACATAATTGTGTTCATATCTTATGTACATTTTTGTATTTCCTCCTTTCACTAAACATTGCCTAAGCATTTTTCTATTTTATAAATTCTTCATGGAAACCGTTTTTGACATCTTACTAATGTTTCATAAGTTATTTCATGCCCTTTAGTAAAGTTTTACAGTTTTTTCCTCTATTAATGTCTTAAATTTTTGGAAGGTTCTTCCCAGGCAAACAAGAATGAGACCTTTCCTACTAAATTTTCTAATTTGTTTTGCTAATGTATTGAAAAGCTATTTGTTTTTTGGAATGTTACTCATTTATCAAAATATATGCTGAAATCTTTTCATTTCTACTTGTTTGTAGATTCTCTTGGATTTCCTAAGTATAAGATCTTAGCACATATAAATGATAATTATGTCTCATAATAATAAATGATAATTTAATAGTAAGAATAAAAATAATTTTAAGATAAAAATAAATATAAAATAATAAAAATTTAAAAATTTTTAAAATTTTAAGGTAATGTTAAAAAATCTTGACATAATTTCCCACAGAAAAGGTACAAGAATAGAACAAAGAATTCCCAAATGTTAACATTTTACTATATTTGCCCTCCTATACCATGTGTATGTATGTGCATATAAGTGAAATATGTTTATTTATATGCATATATACATATATATGTATTTTTTCTGAGCCATTTAAGAGTAAACTGCAAACATGAAGTTCCCTTACCCTGAAATACTTAAATGTAAATTTCTAGTTCACTTTTCTGCTCACTTCTTGGAGGCATTAAGAGGAGAATGACATTTTTTTTTTTTTGCGGTACGCGGGCCTCTCACTGCTGTGGCCTCTCCCGTCGCGGAGCACAGGCTCCGGACGCGCAGGCTCAGCGGCCCAGCCACTCCGCGGCATGTGGGATCTTCCCGGACCGGGGCACGAACCCGTGTCCCCAGCATCGGCAGGCGGATTCTCAACCACTGCGCCACCAGGGAAGCCCGGAGAATGACATTTAATGAAGTTTTTGAACATTCTAAACAAATGTCCCTGTGAGGAAAGTGACCACTTTAATTGTTTGGATTTCTCTGTATCTGTGTTACTGGAAGCATGGCCCTTGAACCAGCAGCACTGACATCTGCTTCCAGCTTGTTAGAAATGCAGATTTACGCCACCCCCGACCTTGACTTGGGGAATGGAATCTCTGGGAATAGGACTCAGGAAACCACTTTAACAAGCCCTTTATGATTCTTCTGCACTTTGAAGTTTGGGAGCTGGTGCTCTTGCTAAATTGTGTTAGATTAAACTAAAGCGCAGTCAACTAATTGTTTTAATTTTTTTTGTGAAACATGCTGTATATATAAATTAATTAAGAATAATAAAAATTAGGCACACTTCTTTCACACTTCTTTAGTTCTGGATTGGTTTCATGTAAGGAGTATCCTTTCTGTTAATCATTACAGTGCCCAGAAGGCTATTCACGTTGACAGTTTTCTTGTTGTCACAGGTTTAGATGACTCATTCAAGTTTTGGAGGGCTCCATCTCGGATGTCCAGTCAAGATCGAGATCCAAGTTCTCTCTCCACTTTGGAAACAATGGTACTTCCAAAGAACGCTTAAGTGCTGCATTTTGAATTTCTGAAAAAATTTGAATTTACATAGTGGAGGGATAAGAATGGATGTGAAATATAAGGTTATGACCATAACAACTGTGATTTATTTGAAGTGCCGTCTAGAGCAGAACTAGTGTCTGTTTTGCTCAAATAAGTGCACTGACTATCCTTTTAGATGAATTTTCAACCTCTTTCCTACCTTTTTTGATAGAACCGGAAGTTCAGAAGTTTTAAAATGTTTATCAGTAGTAATAGAAAAAGAGAACAAATCCCATATGATTAGTAATGCTTGATTACCCTGAAATTTTGTTTAAGGACAAGGCAGTTTGAAGAATGTTGATCCATTCAGATGATTCCAGTGTGGTACTAATGATTTTAAACACATTTCTAAATGCTTGCATCAAATAGAAGCTTGTCTTGATTATCTGAAATACCTGAAATTTATGTACACCTGCCTGCCTTTCTTCCTTTTTTTTTTATTTATAAGGTGCTTTGTTCTAAAAAGTTTGAGACACTAATTATTTCTAAATAATGACATGCTAGGTTTCATTTGTTTTATCAGCATACAAAATCATTCTCAACTGGAAAGCATTGCAATGTATTTTTGGAACAATATACTGTGTTGTAGAACCTATTAGGGAGGCAGAGCCTCGACACCACTGCTTCCAGGAGCAAAAATAATATGAGAATTAAATAATTAAACAGGCATTAATAAGATTCACCTCCTACAGTTTCTCAAGAGACTGGTACTTTTTGCTAAGTTTTAAGAGACTTTTTTTTTTTCCTCTAGACTCAGAAGAGTTTATGTTTAGTGCTAAATTGAACCTTTATTTAGAAAAACAGAATAATTACTCCAGTTCCACTAGATGTCATGCTTTCTTTTGCAAGCTAGAAATAGTGTGTATCTTTGTCTCAATAAGAGAAATAATTATATGATTCAATGCTAAAGGGGATTGTATTAATTGGTTATTTAGTTCACAGAAGTACAGCGTTAATATGTGCTTAAAAATAATTCTTCTTAGGTTACCCTGTTTGTTTAAAGGGCTGTAGACTAACTTTGAAATCTTTGTACATTCTTCAGTTCTTTGCTTATAGTAGGTATGCAGTAAATAGTAATTGCTGTAAATAACTTTTGAGTTAGCTATTTTGTAGATATCAAGTTACATTTATTTTTTAATTAACTTTTGGCTGTGTTGGGTCTTTGTTGCTGCGCACGGGCTTTCTCTAGTTGTGGCGAGTGGGAGCTACCCTTCGTTGCAGTGTATGGGCTTCTCATTGCGGTGGCTTCTCTTGTTACGGAGCACGGGCTGTAGTCGTGCAGGCTTCAGTAGTTGTGGCACGCAGGCTCTGTAGTTGTGGCTTACGGGCTCTAGAGTGCAGGCTCAGTAGTTGTGGCACACGGGCTTAGTTGCTCTGCGGCATGTGGGATCTTCCTGGACCAGGGCTCAAACCCATGTCCCCTGCATTGGCAGGCGGATCCTTAACCATTGCACCACCAGGGAAGTCCTCAAGTTATATTTATTCATACAAGGAAACTTACATACAAAAAACAAAAGCAAATCAAACTTTTGCATTTCTCTATTTTATAATAATATATAAATCTTACAGATTAAGCTACTAGATTTTCCAAGAAACACTTTGTAAATATGTCACTTATTATAATCATTATTAAAATAGAAGCACATCTATTAATGCAAAAGTCTTTAACTTGTTTATGTTAGGATATCACATAGACTTTTAGAAATACATACCAGTGAAATCTGTTTTTTTTTTTAAGAATTCATATATATAGTCTTATGTAAGATTTACCTTCTTGTAGTTCCTCAAAAGATTAGTATTACCTGTTAGAATTTTTACAGTCAGCTTTTTTCTTTCTTTTTTGGTTTCCAAACAGAAGAGTTTTGGTATTGGTGAATTACTCACCAAACTGGTGACTTTTATTCACAAAAATTAATCTAATTACCCGAGTTCTATGAATTGTCATGTCTTCCTTACCATATGAGATATACTATGTATCTTTTTTCCAGCAGGAGACAAATATGGAGAGTTTATTCCTTATACCATTACTTTAAATTTCTTTCTTTCTTTCTTTCTTTTCGGCTGCATTGGGTCTTTGTTGCTGTGTGCGGGCTTTCCCTAGTTGCGGCGAGCGGGGGCTACTCTTTGTCATGGTGTGCAGGCTTCTTATTGCAGCGGCTTTTCTTGTTGTGGAGCATGGGCTCTAGGCTCACGGGCTTCAGTAGTTGTGGTGCTCGGGCTCAGTAGTTGTGGCTTGCGGGCCCAGTAGTTGTGGCTCACGGGCTCTAGAGTGCAGGCTCAGTAGTTGTGGCACATGGGCATAGTTGCTCCGCAGCATGTGGGATCTTCCCGGACCAGGGATCAAACCTGTGTCCCCTGCATTGGCAGGCGGATTCTTAACCACTGCACTACAGGGAAGCCCTTATACCAGTATTACTTTAAACCTAAACTGTCAGTACCCAGACCAACTAATACTTTCTCAGGTATAAGAAAATGTTGAAGTTACTAATTGAGGTATCAGTTGAGTGGATGTAAATCTTGCTAATGAGTTTATCTGGTTATTAATATCATTATTTTGTATGTCTCCCAGAATTGAGAAAAGATACAATTTGTTGATTGGTTTGTCTTTCCACTTTGTCTTTCTGAGGAAAGCACTGTCTTTTGATATGGGTCGTATCATCCAGTGTGCTGTTGCTGGATCATTACCTTTCTGTGTTGTTAATGCCACATTAGGGACTTTAATGGTGTTATCTAATGAATATTAGTTTAGTTGATTGGGACTTGTATGCTTTGTAAATTATAGGTAGAGTAAGGAGTGTCATTGTTACCTTGGGGGTGTTGCCCTGGTAAATAAATGCCTTTTCAGAGATGGCTTCCCTCAACTCAGTGTCTCCTTCCCCAGGGGAGGGGTCAGGTATCAGTTGTTTTTCCTCCTGAGATCACGTTTCTACTTGTCAGAAATACCCAAACTAGATAGGTGTTTATGCCCAGGACAAACCAGTTTGTAGCAGCAGCTCTAAGAACAAAATTTGATCTTTTCTGCTGCTCTTGAGCAGAATTATGTCTGTATTTTTTAAAATCTGTTTTATCAGTTATCAAAAAAGAGGAAATGTGGGTCATTTGCTTTTGAGCTTTTCTTTGTGAAATGTGTGATTCTTTCAAACTTCCTTGAGCACTAATTTAAGGAAAACTGATTTTACTTTAAGTTTATTTAAACATTTATAGAGAAATTTTCCTCATGGGTCCTCTTAGTCTTTAAAAAATTGATAATCATTTTACTGTTTTACAGAAGAAGAGATTAAGGCATGGAATGAATAAGTGTCTTGTGTAAGGTTCCAGCGCTGCTAACTGGTGGAGCGTTATTTGAATCCAGAATTGTGTTTGGCTCTAGAGCCCAGGTCGTTGACCATGATGTTTTGCTCCTTCACTACAGAGCAAGATGTGGTCAGTCCCGAAATAGATGTTACAGTCAGGGTGCAGTGAGCTTAGATTAGAAGGAATGATGAAATAGGCAGTGATTTTGTGTAAGAAGTGGCAATTGAAATGGGCTTTAAAGGATCAATCCCTTTTTTGTATTATGTACACATTTGCAAGGAACTAAAAAGATACTCAAATATGTCTTAGAATTCAGTACCCACTTATGAGGTTTGAAAGTCTACTTGAGAACATAAAGCATAAATAGGAAATAGCTGAATGCCAAGCTGTGTGGTACTGAATGCCTTAGCTATTCAGAAGATGCAAGATGGGGTTGTTTTGAGGGTGGGAAGAAGGCTGAAGTTTGATTGCTGATGTAACCAGGTGGGGTTAGCCAGGAGAGCCGAGTCCGGTTTTGGATTTGAAGAGATAACAGATTTCAGCAAAGTAAAATGTCATGAAGCATTACAAAGGACATTAGAGAAAGATGAATTGACATTTATTTGATGGTAGTTAAAAGTTATTTTATAGAACAGGATGACAATACATTTATGTATTGATGTGTATTATTAAATATAATCAAATGAGTGTCCATTGAAGATTATTTTCAAGCAAGCAGGATTTGAGCATAGTAGTAGAGCAAGTCAGCTTAATACTTTTTTACCTTTATTTATTAAAATAGTAATATGTTAATATAGAAAATTTAGAAAATATAGATAGGCTAGTAGAAATATAAATCACCCCTAATCAATTTTTAAAACACAGTATATTGCTGTAGAAAGAAGTTCTTGTGTTTTCTCAGCCATATGGGGTAAGTTATAATGCAACCATTAGATGCCTTCTAAAACCAAATTTTCAAACTTTGTGTGTCCCTTCCTTGGACTATACAGAGGACAATCATGGTGTTTATTAATGCCTGACCTTGGTCACGAATGGCAGCTTAGCGTTCTAATGAGCCAGGTATTTAGCGGCCCTCAGAAGCTTTCTTTTCCTGCAGTGAATACTATCTCTGTTTTCATCAGTAGTGGGGACTGCTTGAGTGTTTGCCAACTGAAAGGATGTTCAGTGAAAAGATAAAGGATTCCGGCATCCTTGTCCTCTTAAATTTTCTTGTGTAACCGAGGGAGCTTGTGGCAGGAGCCAGGCTCGTTCATCAGCTCCTGCACGGTTGTGATGTCAGTCTCCGTGTGTGCTTGTTGCTTCACGTGCTAAAAGTTATCTGGATGTCTATTGACAGGAACTGTTTTTTTTTTTTTTTTTAAAACACATCTCTTATAACCAATTGTAGGTAAATATAATTTTTAGAATGTCTTTAGGTTTTTTTCCCTGTTATGTAGATCTAATGTTATATCAAATAAGGCATTTTATACATGCTTATTTATGAGTGATTTCTTTAGACTGAGATTTATCCAGCCTTCATTTTTAGATGACTTCATATGCTTAGCTTACTTTTTTGGCTACAGCTTCTGTCACTTATTTCTTATTACTGTAATGTCATACTTGAAGTGGTGAGAGGCGATTGAGGTCCTAAGTTGAAAGAGGGATTTTTAAAAACTATGTATTAATTTCGTGTGCCATTTTCTTCAAATTTATATTCTCTTTACTATCAGAAACTGCAAATGAAAATAACCTTGGGTTTTGTTTTCATCCTGTTATATCAAGTCTAAGGTACCTACTTTAAGCGTTAGAATAGATATGTAATCAATATGCAAATATCGGGAGCTGTACAGTATCTGGGTTTGTGGTAGGGTTGATTCATAAGTTCTGTTGACAGCTTACCTGTGTACCTGCACGGGCCTGGAGCTTATCCAAGTATGGAAAGTTCATGCTGTCTCAGAGAAAAGAAAATTGATGGGAAGAGACAGTATTTTCCACATATGAGGTACTTGACATCAGTTTGGGCTTTTTCAGTTTTAAGGCTTTTACAGCCTGCTCATTGGTAAACCTGTGTGTGACATTGTGTTTGTTTTCTACAGAATTTCTGTTATGTTTAATGTTTCCAAAAAATGTATTCTGAAGAACAATGTCAGATATTGCCTAATTTTTAACGACAGTTCATTTGTGACATGGGTAGGGGTAGAGAACAATCTTTTAATACTTCTGCTGATTCTTTTAGAGGCACTATTACAATTTGTGTGTGCATTTGAAACTTTAAAAAGCCCTTTTATTATGAATTAAGAAGTGCAAAATATCTCGAAGGACACAACGAATTATAAAGTAGTTTTTTTTTTAGCCTTTCAACATTTGAGCGTAAGTGGGAAGAGGCTTTATCAGGACCTTAAACTCTAGATGGGCTTCAGATCAAAACTGTGCTCCTTTGAGTTACTGATTTGTATAAACTGTAACAGGTCCTATAAGAAGAAGTAGAAAATGCCATTGAAAACACTGTTTTAACTCTCAAGATATGGAGTATTTTCCAGTTATGCGAACTAGTGTACTTTTGTAATATACCTTTTTGTTCAAGGATATCTTGTATATATATTGCTCGTGTTTCATTTTCCAATTAGTAATGTTAACGAGTGACTGTTCCGAGTATAGAATGATTTTCTTTACTGATCCCCAGGTGGCAGCTTCGTCGGCAAGTGCTGAATTTCAGCCGGTAATGCCCTGCACGGCGCCTCTCCCTGAAGCCTCACATGACCAGTTTGTGGCTCAAGGTATCCTTTTAGGAAGACATTCTACTTTCAAAAATAAAAATGATAAGTTGGTCCAGGCAGATATGTTGAAAGTAAATGTTTAGATAAGAACCAAATTAAATAAGTCACAGAACAAACTGTCTAGGTAAGAACAAAACGAAATATCACAGAACATGATAGAATAAATATATCAGAAATTAACAAAACAAATACTCTTAACTAATAAATGGGAATTTGGCCATCAAATAAACAGTCTGATTGCCATATCGTTTCCTATTAGGTAAGAATAGATATTTGGTGTTTGAATTGAGGAACTAATGAATATTAATCAGCTTCATTTTTTTCGCCTTTTGGGAAAACACCTCAGTTTACCACAGTAATCCACTTGAAAGTGATGGGAATGGGGTCTTAAGTATTTTGCAAAGCCTGTGCTTTCATTTGAAAGCACACAAAGTGTTTTGAGCCTTTATTTTGTTAGAAATGTGTGATGAGTAGCCTAGGATTTATTTTTATTAATGACAATATATCGATTTTACTCTTTGTGTTAGGCACTGCCTCCAACTCTATTATGCTTTACGCTTTATATATTTATATAGATTACAACCTAACTTTTGTTTCTTCTAAGACGGTAGATAGACCTTTATTCAGTAACATTAAATTCCTAACCTATATGGAATATACTATCTAAAAAAAAGGTAATTTTAAACACTGAAATATAAGCGTGTGCAGAGAAAATGCTTTCTAAAACTTCAGAGATACTTGCTTAAGGAAGACTTTACTCTGAATTTTCATTACAGTGTTTGTTCCATAACTTCCTAAACAATGTCTCGTTTTGGTTTTTAGTAATTTATGTTAACAATATACAAAAGAGTTTAATTATAGAAAGTACTCATTTGGTCCTCTTAAGAACAAAAGGAGCAAACTCAGGTTGTTTTAAGTGGCTAAGGACACAGAGCATGAAATGAAATTTGATAATGTATTTCATGAATATTTATTTCTAAGAGTGTGTTACGTTACTATTTTTAAAACAGCTTTATTGAGATATAATTCACATTCATACAGTTTACCCATTTTAAGTGTACAACTCATTGTTTCTTAATATATTCACAGAGTTGTACAATCATTACCACAGTCAGTTTTAGAACATTTTCATCACCCCAAAAAGAAACCTTGTTCCCATGAGCAATCACTCCTGATCTGCCCCATTCTCCCCAGCCTGAGGCAATCACTAATCTACTTTCCCTCTTTATAGATTTGCCTGTTTTGGAATTTCATAAAAATGGAATCATCCGATATGTGTTCTTTTGTGTCTGGCTTCTTTCACTCAGCGTAATATTTTTAAGATTCATCTGTGTCGTAGTCTGTATCAGTGATTCATTTTTTATTACTGAATGATATTCCACTTTGTGGATATACTGTATGGATATATATGGATATACTGCATTTCATTTACCCATTCATCAGTTGATGGACATTTGGATTTTTTCCACTTTTTGGCTTTTATGAATAATAATGCTACAAACAGTCATACAGGTTTTTATGTGAACATACAGTTGTGCGGTTTTTGTTTGTTTTTTGATTTCATTATTCTTGACTTGGATTTATTTTATTTTCAAGGATTGTGCTTAGAATATATATTCATGCACAGTTTTTTTTTTTTTTTTTTTTTGCGATACGCGGCCCTCTCACTGTTGTGGCCTCTCCCGTTGCGGAGCACAGGCTCTGGACGCGCAGGCTCAGCGGCCGTGGCTCACGGGCCCAGCCATTCCGCGGCATGTGGGATCTTCCCGGACTGGGGCACGAACCCGTGTCCCCTGCATCGGCAGGTGGACTCTCAACCACTGCGCCACCAGGGAAGCCCCCCATGCACAGTTTTACTGTTTGCCAATTACTTCAGTGTATGTATTTGACAAAAAAGTATTTTACTCCTTTTTGTTGAATCTGCCAACGAATCTTTGAATAGCACTGGAAAGCATTAAATATCTTTTGTCAGTGAGCCTTAAGACTAAAGCAATTTTGTTGTTACATATCTTTCTAAATTCCGTCTCTTTAAAATAGTTACTGTTAAGGTAAAATTTTTTTAGTGATAATGAGATTATAGTTCCCTCAGCTGGAATTCTCAGTGAAGGATTTCTCCATGAAACTGGTTAGTCCTTTTATTTCTTGTTCTGTTAGTTAATTCTTGATTAACCAGGGAATTACTGTGCCCCAAAGTGGTTTAGAGCAGGATGACAAGAACTTTCCCTATCATGTACATCAGGGCCACTTTAGATGTCCAACTTCTCATTCCTAAGTTTAGTTTCTAACTTTTGTAAAAGAAAAATCCTTTTATCTTTTAAGAAAGCTTTAACAGAGTCTCATGATCTATAAGCGTACATTTGATCTACAAAGTTGAAAAGAATCATTACAAAATAAAAATGTTAGTATATTTGAGTATTACAAATATAAATAACTGAGATAGTTCTCTCCAGATAAAATACTAAATTTTTTTTAATATATTGAATGATTTTGAATTTCTTAAATGTTAAACCCCTCCTATTTTATTGGTATTCTTTTCTTCTGTATGCTGCCCTAGAAGTCCTGAAGACGTGTAGTACATCTTCTGTGAATATATAGAATTTTCCCTTAAAAGCAGTTGAACTATTTCTGTGGAATTCCCTAAATTTAATTTTCCCAATTTAGTTTAAAATATCAAATCTGTCTTGACAGTAAATAGTTCCAAAGTGCCTCCTCCAAGGAATTAATTACTTACAAAGGAGAATATTATGACTTTATAATGGAGAAACCTAGTAGACACCACCTTAATCCATCAAATGGCCAAAGTTAACACCACCCGTAATGGGCCTAATAGGAATCATGTTTCTCCTGATATAATGTCCTGAAGATCTAATTAGGAGGGAACATCAAACATCAGACACTCTACAAGGGAACTAGCTCGTGTTCTTCACAACATGTCCGGGTCCTGAAAAACAAAGCAAGACTGAGGAACCCTTCCAGTTCAAAACCCAGAGACATGAGAACTAAAGGAAAAGCAGATCTCAAATTGGATCCAAACAAGAAAAAGAACTTTTTCCTTTTTCCTTTTGGATGTTGGTGGGACAGTGCAAAATTTGGAAAAGGTCTATGGATTAGATAGTACCACTGCATCAATGTTAATTTCCTGGTTTTGATCATTGTACTGTGGTTATAAAAGACAAAGTCCTGTTTTTAAGAAGTTAACTTAGGATTAAAGGGGCATTTTTGTGCAGCTCACAGTTCATAAGAAGGTAGGTAGGTAGGTAGATAAAATGTGGTAAAATACTAATATTTAGGGATCTGGGTGAAGGTATATTGGGAATTTTTGTACTCCTGTACTTTTCTGTAAGTTTGATTTATTCAAAATATAATGTTTCTTTAAAAAAGAAATAAGAAACGAAGGTCATGAGGGAATCTTGAGGCACGTTAAGCTTTCTTGTTAGCAGTACTCTGCTGAGTCTTCTAGGAAAGTTCCCTCATATCTTCAATTCTAAAATCCAGAATCTCTGAAAATGGAAAGTTTTCTCAGAACACAGGTGGCAGTAAAACTTGCCCTTACCTGTATATAGTTGGCTGCAAAATCTGACCAATTCTAGTTTGAGGTTGTATTTGCTTATGTATTCATCCTGCTTGCTGTGATTATGTATCTGCTACATTGCAGAAATATTTATATCCTTATGGGCTGATGCCCAAGATTCCACTGGAAGTGTTAATTAATATATGGTACACGTACCTTATTACTTTTCTAAAATCTAAAAATACTTTGAATTCTGAAACACTTCTGACCCCTAGAGTTTCAAAAAAAGGATTGTGGAGCATCTGTTTGTTCCTCAGTGTCTGAATGCTTGGGACACAAAACCATGCCCTGCCCTTCTTGTCTTGGCTAGTACACTGTCACCCAAGGTAGACACACACACCCTTGTGTACATGCATGTACACACACACACACACACACACACACACACTCACACTCACACTCACACTCTGGAGGAGTTGGACGTCTGACTCCCTGGCCTCGGGGTTGAGGTGTGTTGAGCAGTTAAGGGAATTTCCCAGCCATCTCTCTTTGGCAATTTTAGGAACTTCCTCTGATTATCAAAACTTGTGAATATTGTACATAACCACAAGGTAAACAAATGGTGATAATTTTCACACTTATTTCAATAATAGGTCAGCATGAAACTGCATCTCCACGGCTTCCTCATGATTCATCCCTTTCTGCTCCTCTGCCCAGACAGTGTGTTTTTGTCACTCCGCCTCTTCTTTCCGCGATGTGCAGCCTCCTAGACAGCCTCTTGGCAACGACTCCAGGCGACACTGCAAATGCTTTTCGACAAGCTCGTCTCATAGAGCTTCTTTGTAGGTAAGAGATAAATACTCCCAGAGAGGCGTGTAGACTGCAGGTTTTTGCTTTTGCCAGAACTGTCTCGACAGTTTTTATTTTAGATATGTTAAAGCACTTGGATGGGTTTGTTATGTTGACTATTAAGCTTCCCCAGCTCCCCGTCCTGATTTTTTTTAAACTCCGAAGTTCTGAAACCTTATTTGTCCTCTGCCACATTCAAGGAACATGATGCAAGTCTCCTTGGTCATTCAGAATGGAAGAAGGAGTTTTGGGGTTCATCTCCCTAGCAGTCATATCAGAATAATGTCCTTGGTTTGAAAAGTCATTTTTAAAGTTCATTTGGAGTTACTTAGTTATGGGAGCCTGAGAGTTTTATCAGAAAGTAGTCTGATAAAATTTAGGGAAATCATGATTTGGTTCTTTCATTTACCTAATATTAATCAGTGTCTGACATAACTTTTTCTGGTTTTCTGATTGGCTATATGGTGTAGTTAAAAAGGCCAAGGATATTGAATTCAGTCTGACTTAAGTCCTAATTAGAGTTCATTCTCTCACTAGTGTTGCAGCCTTGGGAAAGTAACTTTAATCTCTGAAGTGTCATTAATAAACACCTAGTTAATGGGGTTACTGTTAGGATTAAAGGTGATGTTGTCTAGGATACTCTCTTATCTTAAGTGTTCCTTTTCTCCTCACATATGTTTATTCTAGCCAAGTGTACCTACCTCCTGTTCACCACATATTCATTTGCATTTCTCTGTCTCTGCCCTTTGAACATTCACTGTCTGAAATGTCTTCCTCCTCTTTGCCAAATCACAATGCTTTCGCTTTCTTTCTGGGATAAGAACAGTCTAAAAAGAAAGAAGTCTGCCTTGCTTCCCTTCACTCAGTTGTGATTACTCCTTTACTCTGCCCTTATAATAAGCAGCAGGGTGTGAGTTTGTTCTGTTTACATTCATTTGTCATCTTTTCTACTTTGATGCCTACTAGAGTTGAAAAAAGGAAACTGCTAGTTGATTGTCTTTCCTTCTTGAATGTTTCCTGTCTCAAAAAGGGTCAGAATGGGGCTTTAGGAATATTCTTGCTTCTCCAGAGTCAGTTAAGAGTCTGTTGTGACATTGAGGGCACAAAGGTATTAAAGACTCTTTCTTGGCAAAGGCTTATATTTCCATCCCTCTTCTTTATTTCTGATTTAATTTTTTTTTTCCTGTTTGTTTTTCATTATTTTATTTTTTACTTTCTAAATCAGAACTTATTTCCTGGCAAATGTTTTTCCTGTTTTAAATAGGGACGTAACCACCAAGGTCTTGCTCTTGTTTCTTTTCCTTCTGAAAGGGCTTTATGATATTTTATTCTGCTTTTAATAGGTTTCATTAGATATTTTTCTTAGAATTCCTTGTTTCCCACATTTATCTGATGAGATCTTTTCCTGTGTTCTGAAATATTGTAGGGTAACTTTTTATAAACAATTATTTCTGTTATTTTATAAAAATCCTTTTTCTTGAATTCTGTTCATGGTTATATCCGAACTTTAAATTCTCACGAATTAGTCTTCAGGAATAAGCATACTGATCATCTGAAGGGTGTTCCTTCTCTGTCCTTCACAGCATCGCAGATGCCACCCTCATAGAGACAAGCGTCCAGGAGCTCCAGGCCCTGCTGCCCGCGTCACCTCCTGTTGAACGCACTCAGGCTCAGGTAAGCGCCTGTGTCTGCATGTGCGTTCGTTTACCCTTAAATGCCAGAAACATAAATTCTGCTGATATACTAACCACAGGAGAAGGTTGAAAATTTCTCAGGATATACGTGGTATGACGAGGTTATTTGAAATAGGTCACTTAATAGATGGTAGAAAAGAGCAGTGGGATTTGAAGACCTAGATTGTATTCCTGGTTCCATCATTAACCAGCTAGAAATGTTTAATCAAAGGTCTGGGTATCTTTGAGCACAGTATTAAAAAAAGGGGATGTTGTATAGCCCACCCTCCCCTTCTGTGATTTTAGGCTGTCTCTGTCATTTCCACCTAAATTGAAGTTGTGAAATACTTAGTGACTAAATTCTGTGTATATTCAAAACTCAGTCTAATAAAAATAAATTTATGTTTGTTCCTTCACAGATATTTAGTGTAGTTGCTGCTAATAGAAACGTTACCGTAAAATCAGATTTTGTAAGAAGGGCTACACGATTTATTTGGGGTGAGAGATAATTACAGGTGGACTAGCAGTCTCTGTTGCTGTGTGCTGTCTCCTTTGAGCTTTCTGAATAAGGCAGACCCCCAGGACAAGGTTGGGTAACACTGTGCCTCATCTTCCAAACACTGTCCCATTGCAGTGTTTTCATTTGTGAGTGTGCTTATTTGCATAATGGCCATCGCCTCCATTTTTCTGTCTGTCCATCCAGCAAATCTTTATTAAGGGCCTACTGTGCACCAGGATCTTCCCTAAATGAATAAAGCAAAGACCCTTTCCCTCAAGTTGGGAGAGTAGATAGTGAGCAACTACATATGTGCCTGATGATGTCTTAGACGTCGAAGAAGAAAAACTAAAGCAGGGACAGGAAGTGAGGTCAGAGTTGGGGGGGCAGGGCTTTTCCGCATGGGGTGGTCAGGGAGGGGCTTTCAGACAGTGACGTGTGGCCTGAACTTAGTGAGGAAGCTGGTCCTATGGGACATAGCAGGGCCCCTGAGAGCTGGCCTATTCAAGAAGCAGAAAGCAGTGGCCAGGGCAGGATCTGTGAGGCGGAGATGGGGCTAGAGGGTTCAGGGCTCCATGAAGGCAGGGCCTTCCTGTTTCATGCCATTGTGTCCTGGGTGTCGGGCACAGTGCCCTTCCCATGGCAGGTGCTCATTCAGTCCCTGTGGAATGAATGAATAATAACAGGAACAGACCTTCATGTGTGCTTGTTTGTGTGAATTTATGTAATCCTCACATCAATCACATGAAGTACCATTAGCAGCCCTGTTTTATAAAGGAAGTGACTGGAGCCCAGAGATGAGTAACTTGCCCAGGGTCACTCACACAGTAAGGGGCAGAGCCAAGATTCCAGCCCACGCAGGCTGATTCTAGAAGCCACGCTCTTACGGTTGCACTCCCTGGCCTTACGTAGACTAAATGTTCTTGCCTTTTTGTCCTTATAGAAGATCATTCATTCCAGAAAAATTTTGGAGCATATGCTTTGCCACATTGTGTTGTAGGTGCTAGTGACGCCTCTGAACAAAGCAGACACATACCCCTGCCCACATGAAGTCTGTGTCCTCGGTACAGGAGACAGACAGTAAACAGTAAATAAAATTTAACTTTTATCGGATGGTGACGATGGTGTGGAAAAAATAAATGAGGATGGGTAAAGGGGAGACAGGTTGATGTTTTTCTTGTGTGGTGATCAGAGAAGGCCTCCTGGAGGTGAGATGTAAGCAGATGCCTCGGAGGTGAGGAAACAGGCCGTGGGTCGAGGGCAGAGTGTGTGGGCAGGACTCTGCACGGCGAGCCTGCAGGCAGCCAAGGTACGAGGGTTCTGAAGCATGGGGTCGGTTGGTTGGTCTATTTATTTGAAGAAGGAGTTTCAAACATAAAAAAAGAGTTACTTTGTGAACTACCATATCAATAGCTGATTACATCTTCAGTATGGTAATTTACAAAAGAATCTTTGACAGCTCAGTTGTTCTCTCTCTAATGCTTCCTCACCTCCCATGGTTTATCTATTTATGGTTACACCATACCTGGAGAGGGCAGACTCGCTGTAACTTCAGTAGTGTAGTCTATGAAGGGATCAAAAAATACTTCACAGCAATAAGGAAATTAAATTTCACAAACTGCTTGCATTCTACCCAACAGGAAAAGCGTAGCACCACTTATACTTTTATGTAAAATATATCTGCAGATTAGATAAAGGGAGTACCTTTCATCAAGAGCAGTAGAATAGAAGAACTATTTGGAAATAGTCTGAGGCCATTTACCATAGAGGCACTATGCCTCCACAAACGCCCAATGGTCCCTGCTCTCACAACAGCAGCCGAATAAGGTGGGGGAAAAACTGTGAGTGAGTGTGTGTGTGTGTGTGTTTATTCTTAAATTATTACATATCCAGAGAATTTTTTTTTAAAGTACTTTTGCCAGTTAATACTTCTTATGGTATTAGTATGTATCAAGCAACATTCCAGAGATGTTTTTATTGGTAATTTGGGGGAAGATTTAATTTTTCTTTTGTAACTAAGAATAGTATTTTTATGCTGAAGGATAGTTGAGGCCAAACATTGGACGTGTTTGCATTTTATTTGTAGCAATAACTAGGCTATTAAGCTGGCTTTTCCCACCCCTCAGTTGTACACTTTAAAGAGTATTTTGTAATCTTTCTTTACAAAATTGTAGATTTTATGATTTTGGACTGCCATTTTTGCTTCTTCCAGAGTATTGATTCTACAATTTAGCTACTTGAAAAATATGAAGACTTTCTTTCTCTAAATAGAATTCAGAATTTGGTTTTGGAAATATTGCTTTGTTTGGTATTATTATAATTGACGGTGTTAATGTGGCCATTAATGACAAGCTTATGAGAAAAATAATGCTTTCTGTGTATTCATTTTAGTCTTTAAAAATTATGTTGAATATTTTATTACTTTTTTATTAACTTATGTTACAAAGAAGTGACTTCTTGTAATGCATAGAGAACTAAAATACTTTATCACTGAGATGGGCTTTTCATATAACATGCTTTGTCTTACTTTATATCCTTTTTTGAATAGGTATCCTTTCTCCTAGAATACCTGTCCTCTTTGTCCAGGCTTCTTCAGTCATGTTTATTGGTAGATCCTGACCTTGTGATTCAGGATGAGCTTCTGAAACCTCTTATCACAAACATCATCAGAGTTCTCACCATATGCACCAAAGATATATCAGGTAAGCTTTATTTTTTTAGTTTAGGATGAAAGTAAATAATACTGAGGAGGAGTATCTTACCTTGCACCAGGTATTCAGATCAAGGTCACATTTTGGGTTGTTCTTTGCCAGTATTTTGGAAGCCTTTTATAATGTGTTTTATAGTTTGGATATTTTAAGTGGTTCCAGGAGACCATTTGAGGCAATTATGTAGTATAATAAAGGACCATTCCCTGTGCTGTCATTTTAAATGAGGGTAAAGTTCTTTATGAAATGTTAGAAAGTGCACTAAGTATTAGATAGTAATTATTCTTATAGTTTATGGCTAAATAACAAGTTTAAGCAAGTCTAGAATACAGTATCAGAAATTTCCTAAGGTCTGGAATTTTTTTTTAATTTTTTGGCTGTGTTGGGCCTTTGTTGCTGTGCGCGGGCTTTCTCTAGTTGCAGCGAGCGGGAGCTACTCTTCGTTGCGGTGCGTGGCCTTCGCATCGCAGTGGCTTCTCTTGTTGCGGAGCACGGGCTCTGGGCCTGTAGGCTTCAGTAGTTGCAGCACGCGGGCTCAGTAATTGTGGTGCGTGGGTCCTAGAGCATGCGGGCTTCAGTAGTTGTGGTGCGTGGGCTCAGTAGTTGTGGCGTGCAGGCTCTGGGGCGCACGGGCTTCAGTAGTTGTGGCACACGGGCTCGGTAGTTATGGCTCATGGGCTCTAGAGCACAGGCTCAGTAGTTGTGGCACACGGGCTTAGTTGCTCCACAGCATGTGGGATCTTCCCGGACCAGGGCTCGAACCCGTGTCCCCTGCATTAGGAGGCGGATTCTTAACCACTGCACCACAAGGGAAGTCCTGGAATTCTTAAAAAACATACTTTGATGAAACGTTGAACATAGAGCTTAGTAGTGGAGAAAATTAAAACAATAAGGTTCGTTGTCAAAATTAAGATATGATAATTGTCTAAAATAGTTTATAATGAAGTAATAGATCATGTGATAATTCTCTTTGCCCATCAGTTCATTCTTATTTAGTCCTTTGAATTTATGGATTTGCAGCGTTTAGGTCTGGTAAGTGAAGTGGTTTATGATGCCCAGCAAAGCTGGTCCTCAATGTCTCATCAGTACTAAGTTATCCCAGTGCTAGAGCAGCAGTAATTACTTACATGGAAATTTTACAAGTGACAGTGATGTCCTGACTAAGCTAATTAGGTTACACCATGCGTTCTCTACAAGGGTGATGTCTCCCTACAAGGCGCAAAAAGTGATTCTTGAGGGAAAGGGATGGGGGAGAAAAATCTTAGCTGTTAGAGTGGCTTGTGGCCCTCAAAAGCTCAACTCTACTCAATAAAATCTTATTCCTTAGTATTTAGTTTCTCTTGTTAGGTATCAGTTGAGAAGCTTTGACGTTGAGCTCATGGAACATGTATGAGAAATATGCAAGATCAGTGCTAAAAAGCCGGTGCGAGCATGGCTGTGACTGGAGTGCTTTTGATCTAATGCTTGATCCCAAAGTCACATGACAAGAGGTGGCCTGCATGTTTTGGCTGCCACCAGCTGCCTTGTGGATGTTTTATTGATTTCCTTGCTTTGATTTGGGGCTTTGAAAATGAAATAAAAATGGTATATATTTTAATATCTAAGTATATGAAAATTATTTAACCTGTAATTAATTATGCCAAGTGCTGAAAAGAAAAAATGTCAGTAATATCTGAATGTATATTTAGCAGGTGGTTAAGTTAAAAGTTATTTTCTCATATCTTTCAAACATTAAACATTAACTAAAATAATTAATTTTTAAGAAATTAAATTTTTTTCTGGAAAAATAACAGTTTTGAATGATTTTTATAAAACATTGATTATACTTCTGGTATATATTTGTATGATTTGATGATTTTCATATATAATTTTATATATCTTAATTTATATGTGTAAATAAATTACATTAAAATTATTCAGCAAGCACAGTTATAAAGTTAAATGTGAATAGCTTTTTAGTTTTTAATTTAACTTTCAACTTAAATATTTTATTTGACCATCTTAAGCCTATATTAAATAAAGCTAGCAAGCTTTATATTTACTCTTTTTTATGTGTAAAGTACAAATATATAGATATTACATAAACAAATATATGGTATCTGTGAAGTTAATATTTCATGGGGGTTTTGATAAGGTGACATATGATTAAAAAGACTTCTATTTATAGAGCTGATAATGACAAAAAGGTTGAGAAACACCAAAGGTTGCTACAATCCAAACTCCCTGGAAGATGCTCTTTCCCAGTGCCTCATGGGTGCTGAAGAACACTGAGCGGGGAGCCTTCAGTTCCTTGTAATGAGTTTGACACAGTTGGCAGATAACTGCTGGTGGTGTGGCCACAGATGACTGTCCTAAGGTAGCTACTGCCCTCCAGCTCCCATTTGCCTAGTAGAGAGAAGGGAAAAGCTGTTTTTTCCTCTAGAAGGTTAATTGCTGCACCCTTAGCCATACATAGGCAAAGCTGCAGAATCCTCTTTTGTATCACAGTTTTCCTTTTGGGGAAATACTCTTTTCTGTTCTTCAAAGAAGTTTCCTTTCTTCACTGCTGTGACCTTGGCCATTATGTTTCCCCCTTTCACCCCTACACAAAGCTGCTAGAGGGGATAAAGAAAACAGGAGAAACTTCACTTTTATAGAAGTAGCACAAGCAATGACATGTTTTTATGATGTGCCCAATATGTAGTTCTGAGGCTATGGCTTAATATTCAGTTTGCCAGTTTCTGCTTATTGTTGAATATGCTTTAATAAGAGGAGGATGTGTGGGTGTGTATTCATTTATCTGTAGGAGGGTGGGTGGAAGAGAGATCTTTAAAAAGCAATGAAAAGGAGAAATTAATTGGAATAAATTTTGAATCATGCTGAATTACATTTGTCTTCATTTGATGAATATATACCTCTTATTTTATGTGTAATAAAGTGTCGGTGAGGTTTTTCTTCTTTGTGTTAATAACTTGAAATGTTTTGATTAATTTTATAGATATAGAGTTAATATCGGCTTTTTATCAGACATGGACACATTTATTTAACCTTCTGGCCACACTCCTGAGGAAAGCTGGCCCTGCCTCTTTCCCATCTATTACGATGGGTCTGGCCAGGTACTGGGCGACGATGGTCGGTAAGAAGATAGTCTCGCTGGGTTTGGGGTTGTTCTGCTAGTAAAAATTAAGATAATCCCTTATTTCTGATTTTATATATAATTTATATGTATTCTCTAAATTTAAGTAGTTATGGCATGGTATATGAAAGAGGAACAAGGTACTTGCTTTGAGAAATTTGCAGTGCTCTTTAGGAACCCAAAAAATGCATTTAAAAAAAAATGAAACGTGTCAAGATACTATAAAAACAAGTAAGAAAAGCCTGTGGCGTTATGAAGATACGTATGATGTGATTATAAAACAATGAGATAGATTTTCTTCTGTTGATGTAGAAACCCACCTCTTTTCTCACACATATGCATTGTGAGTGGGTAAAGCTGCCTATATACTATCCTGCTTACATGATAACTTAGAAAGTTATAATAAAAATGGTGTCTTGTCTTGAGACATGAGGATTTTCTGATAGCCAAGGGTATACTGTAGTTAATTATTTTTGTAAGATGTTTTCCATATAGTAGTTGCCTACTACAATAAACAAATGATTGTTTTTTATATTACTGCTGTCTTTAATTTTTCATAAAGTCTCTTCTAAATTTTAGCATAGCAAGAGCCTTTTTTTACGTAAACGTATATAAATAACATTTGTTACCTTTTAAAAATAGCCAGTTAAAATGTATTCAAAATTGAGTTCTTTTAAGTTTCCACTAATTCAATTGACTTATTTTTTCACATTTCATTTTATCATTTGGTCATTCTGTAAACTTACATGTATGGTACATTTTGTCACCAGAGTGATAGTTTTGAAGAAAGGTTATGGGGAAGTACATGTTCAGCAAGAAACAGAATTGTTAGTTATCTGGATATAGGAGTTCTGAGTTTACCCTAAGGGGAATAATGTCCATTTAGGGATTATTATTTTGTTAAAAGAAATAAAAATTGAAAGAGATTGACCAAGTGAGTGATTAATATTTTCCTCTTGTGTCCATGGTGTGGGGCAGGGGGGAAACTACTTTATCATCTGAATCACCAGTAGTACAGAGCAGCATGCTTTATGGCACTCATATGGGGCACCTAGGCCAGCTGGTCAAATCTGGCCACTGCCTGATCTGGTAAATAAAATCCTACTGGAACACAGCCACACTTATTCATTCCCTTATTGCCCGTGGCTGCTTTCCTGCTATAGCGGTAGAGAGGTGAATATTTGTGACAAAGGCCCATGACCTGCAAAGCATGAAATACCTAGTTACCCTTTGACCCTTTGCAGAAAAATTTGCTGACCCGTGATTTAAGCCTGTTTACCTGACACTATTTCCCTAGTGATAAAATAAAGACATATTAAATTCACAGTCTTTCTACAAAATATACACGTGGTTTTACATAATAATGGTGCTAATAAAAAACAACTTACTATATATACTGTTAGCTTTGATAATCGCAATGTTGATGAAAATATAACTAATAAGAATGATCATTGATATTCCTTACTGAGGGGTTGCTTTTGTCTGTTTTCTGTTTCTCTTATAATTTTCCTTCCCATGTGCCCATATACATTTAAAAATATTAAGTCACTTTGTAACTTAAGTTATCTATAACAGTTTTTTCTCAAATCTGACTAATATTTAGACATCATTTAAATGATTCCCATGAAACCTGCTGACTAAATTTCTTTTCTTATGTTACTTAAGAACATAAGAATTTCTATAAGCCTGAATCTAGGTAGAAATTCTTATGGTTATAACTCTTGGACAAGTATAAATCCAAAATAATATAAAAATAAAACACAACAAAATTATAAACCAGTGCGGTCAAATTAATAAAATTAATATAATATAGCAGACATTCTTTTGATTAAATTTAAATCAGTGCTCACAACAGGAAATTAATAATGACTGCTTTAGTCTAGATTCTTTTGAGTTTGTTTGCCTATTCTTTCCTCTCTGTTATACTTGCAGATCACTTCATAATCACTCTTGTTCTCTCTCTGAACTACTTTGAAACCTTTGTTCCTACATTATGCCAACACTGCAAGCTGGGTCTTGTTTTAAGTACTGTTTAGCATCAACTTGTTTGAAAACAGAAAAACAATGACACTTATTTGTAAAATAGTAATCTAGATAATCCAGAGTATAGTTACATTAACTATTTTTTAAGGTTAGCACTGAAATAAAAACTCAAAAACTCTAGAGTGTTTTTGGGTCCCCCAGTAGACCCCAGAGGGATCAGTACTCATTTATATATAATCCTCTTATTTTAGATCTTAGCAGATATTGTGTATATGTACACTTGTACACACACACTCACATTCATATAAAAAAGAACCTATGTAGGGCTTCCCTGGTGGCGCAGTGGTTGAGAGTCTGCCTGCCGATGCAGGGGACATGGGTTCGTGCCCCGGTCCGGGAAGATCCCACATGCCACGGAGCGGCTGGGCCCGTAAGCCATGGCCGCTGAGCCTGCGCGTCCGGAGCCTGTGCTCTGCAACGGGAGAGGCCACAACAGTGAGAGGCCCGCGTACCGCAAAAAAAAAAAAAAAAAAAAAAAAAGAACCTATATAAAAAGAACAAAATGAAAATTAGATTCCTTCATCAGTAGGTTGTCTTAGTACTGTTTAACTTACCTTTAAACACTACGGTTATTCGTGTGCTAATAAGCTTTACTTCGTTAGAAATTTAAAAACTATAAACTTCATTACTCAAATAAATCTGATTAACTTCTTTAATTTTGAAGAAGTTTTCAGTCATTTACATATGGAATTATTCTCTCTTCCAGATATGTTTTGCAAATGTGTGGGTTTGTCTAGCACCTGCCCCACTCTGTGTACTGCCAGCCTGCAGTTCCTTTCTATTCTCCTGACTGAAGAAGCAAAAAGGTATCTCCAGGATAAGGATAAAACAAGTTTATGCCATAATCCAATGATGGCTTCACTTCTTGATAAAACCCAGGAGAGTCAGAAATCTCTAGAACAACTTAATGAAGTAATTCTTCAGGTATGTGATTTCTTAATTTTTCAAGATTTGGTTTAGTTTTTAAATGAATTGACTTTCAGTCTTGGTCTTGTAAGAATTTTTTTCAATCATTTGAATTAAAAAACAATGCTCATTATGACCATTTAAATAACAGAAAAATATATAAAGTTAAATTAACCATCTCCTCTCCAGTCTCATTCCTCTGATGCTGACCGGTTTCTTTAATACACGTGATGTAAAAATTCAAAATGAAACATTAGTAATTTAAATCCGGCTGTTTATCAAAATAGTTTGCCGGATCATGACCAGAATGATCATGTTTCAGGAATACAGCTATAATTCATAATTTATCGCCACTTTCAAGACATGTTTACATCTTTGAAAATATTTTTACCTCAATGGCATTTGGCTTCTGTAAATGAGCTATATATCTAAGGTGTATGTCCGTGGAGGTAGGTGGACGTGGTTGGCATATTTCTGAGAAAATGCCCCCTTTCCAAACCCTGCTGCCTATTTTATCTTGTAAACTTATTTTTTGCAATCCTAAAATATGAACCAAGAATTTTGTTTCATCGAAAACTTTCTAAAGCCGCTGAAGTATTGTTATTTTATATATAGATTAACAGTTAAAAAAAAAAACGGGAAGTGTTTCCTGAGTTGCACAGCTTTTTACAAATAGGAAATTTACTAGATTTTTCAGTATTAAGAATTCTTTTTAATAATCACATTTAATAAATCAACTATACTCTAATAAAGTTAAAATTAAAAGAAAATCATCATACGGTTTTATGATTTTTGTCTTCTCACTGAAATGTGGGTCAGTGGTGGGTGGGCGCATTGAAGGGTTTGCTCCTGCTTCCCGGGCAGCCAGCCGCGTTTCCCAGTCAGAGTGTGTTCTGCCCACTTGCCGCCGTCCCTGGGGCCTAGGGTTCTGGGATCTTTGCTCCTCCCATGCCCGGGATCGTTGTGGTCACGCAGGTCCTTCTGGTATGGCCCCTTGTGTGTTTGGCATGACAGCCTGATTGTGTTGGGGTGCGGAAGTGGCCGAGGCAGGGGCAGCCCCTGGCCCCGCCTGAGCTGCCCGTGGAGGGGCTCGCGGGCTCCACGGGGACTTCTGTCCCCCTTGCCTAGAGGACTCTAGTGGTCTTCACGGCACAGGAAGGAGCCTGGTAGGGGCTCCCCGACACTTCATCTTCTGTCTCAGCAGCTTCCTCAGGAGCTGGAGCTCTAGGGGACAGGTCCCCAAAGTATTCCTCAAAGACACGTATTCTTGGGAAGCCACCACTTCCTGTAGCTCCTCCCTCACTCATTCCACTCGATTTTTCTTAGTTTAGAACCCAAACTGGACACTGTTCTGATTGTCTCAGTCACAATCACAACAATAGGCTTTATTCCCCCATGATTAACTGAGTCCGATTTTGCACTTTAAGGAATATGGTTGGCTCTCCGTATCTGCGGGTCCTGCCTCCGTGGAGTCAACCAAAAGTGGATTGAAAATGTTTTTAAAAAAATTTTCAGAAAGTTCCAAAATGAAAAACTTGAATTTGCTGTATGCCCAGCAACTATTTCCATAGCATTTACATTGTATTAGGTATTAGAAGTAATCTAGAGATGACTTAACGTAAATGGGAGGATGTGCCTAGGTTATATGCAAATACTTCGCCATTTTATGTGAGGGACTTGACCCTCCGCAGATTTTGGGATTCACGGGGATCCTGGAACCAAACCTCTGTGGATACCAAAGGACCACTGTGTTATAAGCAGGAAACTAAAACTTACACTTTACCGAAGTTCTTCCCCAGCCCCGATCAGAAATCATTACTAGTTTCCCAACTTTGGCTTTGGCAGAACACTCTTCTCCTGGGCGAGGGGCCTTTGCTCGTGCCAACATGTTTTCCTCTTCAGGGAAACAGAGGGTATCTCAGTGGTTTTCCTGATGATTAGCTAACTTTCCTCCCCATTTCTTCCACATTACAAAAGATATAAGATCTGTGTGGATATGGATATGTTAACCAGTTATTTAAATCGTGTTTCCTAATAAATCATACTTTTCTTGCTTATGTAAACAGTAGAATATGAATATGTGACTTTTGTTAGGAGGGCACAGAAATTTAAGACAAAGGAGAGAAAGGAATTGTACCTATGACAGTTTATGAGAAAAACGTATGCCTGACATGAGGTGGGGCATTTATTAATGAACTTGTTAAACTGCAGATACTGTGTTTTCTTTACAGTGCCCTGCATAAAGATGATATGTGAATTAAAATATTGTTAGAATGCATTAAGCAGCAATACATTATAATAAATCACATATGTTTCTTAATATATATCCATGTGAGCCATGAATTGTCCCAGGAGTTATATGAAGCAAAGTAAACTATAGTCTTTAAATTATCAGAAAAAATAGTATTCTGAAATTGCCCTTCAAAGGCGTATTTAAATTTTCTGTAAAACTGTACTCAAAAAATATTAGACGTGTGACCGTAGGCATATCACTTAACCTTTTCTGATTCTGTTCTTCAATGCAAATGGTTGGATTGTATTACATTATTGCTCAGTTTCTGCTGGCTCTAAAATTCTCCGTCTCCTGATAAATTATTATATTGTTGTAACTTCAATTAAAATGTCTTGACAGAGAATCTTTTGTAATGGCTGCTTTACAGCAGTATCCTACAGATGGTACATGTTGAAAGTTTGCATTTGGTACTCATCTCTTAAATCACGTATGTTTATTTTTCCATAATTTTTGTAATTCTGTTTTGAGGTGCTTTCAGGTTCAGAAACTGTTAGCTGTCTTTTGAACATAAAATATTGAACACATTTGACTTAATGGAGATTTTGCCTTCTCTAGGGAGATACTCAATATGTTTCATTTGCAAATACATATAGATAACAAGATTAGTAATAGCTATCTCTATAATAGGTTTTGTCTGTAATTGGTATGTTGGATTATTTTTACTCTTTTTGTTTGATATGATATCTAAGGATAGTAATGCAAGGAAACAGCAGACTCTTACGTCACATTTTAGGAGGTATGTTTTGCACTACTGCTTAGTGAGTGGTAAAATTCAACAGTAAATCTGTTGGAGAGAAGACTTGTTATATATTTGAGATTCTGCTGTGTCAGTGAATGTTCACTGTAATTAAAGAGGCTTTTTCTACTTTAGTACCTTGTGGAAAGAAAGCAAAAAGCCTAGATCACCTAGTATATAGAAAGAGTTATATCAAAAACTGCGTAACATTTAAACAAATTACATTGAGTCCTCTTATTTTCTTTCTGCCTATGGTTTTTCACTCTGTATCCTCTTGTTTTGCATGTCTGCGTCATCCAGTAGCTAGTCGTCCGTCACTTCACCTGTCGTATGTGGAATCTTAGCCTCCCCTCCTGCGCCCGGCTCCTCACCCTTACAGGGTGTCCTGCTCTGATGCTGCAGCTCCTTGTCAGTCTGCAGTAAGAGCTAAGTGGGAGACCAAATTAAATCCTGTGCTCTGGCCTTTGGTCTGTGTTGAAAAGTGTGTGGATTTACTAGAGGTTATTTCTCTCTTTCTTTCTTTTTTTTTTTTTTTTTAAGTTTTGGGTTTTCATACCAGTTTTACCACCTACACATTTTAGAGTGCCAGTTTTGTAAGTTTTTTTACCCAAAGTAGGGAACTTCTGCCACCTTCTCTCATTTCCCTCTTCTCAGAGGTGACTCCTTGTACCTCTTTAGCTTATTATTATTATTAATTTTTTTTTTTTTTCACGGTACGCGGGCCTCTCACTGCTGTGGCCTCTCCCGTTGCAGAGCACAGGCTCTGGACGCGCAGGCTCAGCGGCCATGGCTCACGGGCCCAGCCGCTCCGCGGCATGTGGGATCTTCCCAGACCAGGGCACGAACCCGTGTCCCCTGCATCGGCAGGTGGACTCTCAACCACTGCGCCACCAGGGGAGCCCTAGCTTATTATTTTATAGTTTCCCTTCTGTGTCTCTAAATAACATGCTTGTATTTCTTTATCTTGATTATTCAGTTTTGGACTCTGTTGATTTTCTGGTGTGGAAAATGAGACTTTTAACTCTCTTTCCATGTGCCACCTACGTGCCCAACCGCAGTGAGTTCCCCTCTCATTCCCCCAGTATTATATAGCTTCACATTGACTAGGATTAGGCAGGGTGTAGTGTTAAACTGTGAAAACGTTATACACAATTGAACCATGTTGCAGTGTTCACCTTTCTTTTCCTGCACAGCTTTCTTTTTCCTTAGAGGTAATTGTATTATTTTTCATTTGATGAGTTTTCTCTTATCACTGGAAAGCCCCTTGTTCTTTGCCAGCCATTGAATGTCTTCCTAGTATATTCAGAAATGTCAGAACTTATATTAGCTTCATCTTCTGGAAGAAATCACTCCCGATTCCTTCTGACCTGCTTGGTGCCCAGTGTCATCCTGGGGTCTCCATTCACTTCCTTCCTGGGGAATTCCTTCACCTCTCTGCCTTTTCCTGTGACCCTCTGTGCCCCGTGCCTTCTTTTGGTAGAGTCTCTTTTCCAGCAGCTTCCAGAGAAAAGGTGCATAGGAGGCTTTTTTGAAATCTAGCCATGCTTCCATTTAATTTATAGTTTAGCCAAGTGAGAATGCTAGACTGGAAAACATTCACTTCAGAGTTTTAAAAGCATGTGTCTATTTCCTTTAACTTTTCATGTTACTGTAGAGAATTCTGAAGTCATTGTGATTCCTGGTATCTCTCTCCTGGAAGTTTTTAGAATTTATTTTTTGTCCCTAATATTCTGCATTTTCCTGATGAAGTACCTAGGTGTGGGTCTCGTTTTTCTGTTGTGCTGGGCTTTCTCGGGGGTTCTTTTCATCTGTAAACTCCTGTTTTTTAATTACTTCATTGACATTCCCTCCACTTTACAGGCTCTGTGTGCTGGGAACTTTTGTTAAGTGTTCTTCTTCCTACATAATCTCTCTTTTCTTCTTTTTCCTCTCATTATTTTGTTTTCTATCCCCTGCTGTGGGAGCTTTTGTCAGATGTCTGGTAATCTTGGTTGTCTGCTATATTTCAAACTGTGAGACGTAAAGCAGGTGGATGCTCTGAGCCTGTGAGCAGCGCTGGTGAGCTGCAGGCTCTGTGCGGGAGGGATCTGGCTGGGTCATTTTGTGACCCTGTCTCGGTGAGCTTGTCACATTCCCGAGAGCAGAATCTTCCGACCTCCTGCCTGGGGTTGAAAACCCACCTGCCAACTGTTTTGCAGCAAAGTTGGAGAGAGCTGGGGTCTTAGAATTTAATTTGAACAGTTTCACTTAATCCTTCGTTGTTTTCAGTAGAACACCCTCACCTACACAGGTGCCGAATCTCTGCCAGTTTAGAATCCTTCTAACTCATCCTCTCCAGAGACTAAACCTCCAGTTTTTTTTACAAGGATTCGGGAGGAAGAGTGGCTTGGCTGCACAGAGCCTGATGGGAAGAATCTGGTCCCATGTAACTGCTTCTCAGAGATTTTTCAAACAGTCCTCCATCACTCTCACTTCCCGGGGTACATGGTACTAAGTTTCCTCAGCCGTTGTCAATTCAGTGTATGGACTGGGGTGATACTCAGTTTTTCTCACTCACCGCTTAGAATTCTCAAGCCTGCGAATGCATTGGCCATTCATCCATTGACTTTCTAGTTTCCAGACTTGCACGTGTGTGTGTGTGTGTGTGTGTGTGTTTAATCCCATTTCTCTCATTTTAATGAGATTTCACGAGAGAATAAAAGACACATCTGTGTGCACAGCTCTTTCCCTAGAAGTCTTACCTCCTTTCTTCCCTCATTGCTGCAGATAGTAGATGAGTAGTGTTTTTCAATGAGCTCAGTTTTGTTTTTCTCAAATCACTAATATGTGCAAGTTCAATAAGGATGTGTTTGTGAGAGCAGTTTTCCTATTAATGGTGAAGATTGTTTATAGACAAATTGGGATTCTCATAGTTAACTGTAATGATTATACTCCATAGATATTCATCATCCTATAACACTTCACTGCCTTTTCACCCCTTTCTCATGGTCACACTCAGCATGGTCTTTATCAAGCATCCCTGGCCTGGCCATTTAATGTCTAACATTGGCCAGACAGGACCTGCCTGATTCGAGGCAGCGACCTAAGTGAGATATTTAAGATGGAATCACTGCCCCTGGTGGGAGGGCTGGGAGGCCCCCCCACTCTGCAGGCTCCTCCAGTGTCATGCTGCCAAGTGTAGGCCGGGCTGGAATTGTAAATGGAGTTGCACCTGTATAATTATGCTGTGCTATATTTTATGTAAAGTTATGTCATTTAAGCTTAATTTTAATAATACTGTAAGGCTGGATCATTTTTAAATTACTGGTAGAAGGAAAAGTTATGAATTTGAATGATATCTAATATTTATAAACCAAATGAAGAACTTCTAGATTCTTCAACTTAAGCTTATGAACCCCTTGAACTTGTAATAAAAATGTACTCATATATCCACATGAGAATCTTGCCATGAAAAATTCAGCTGAATCTAGTCAACCCTTTAGAGCTAAAACACCCAGTAAATGGGAAATAACAGAGGAGAGAAGACAAATTAAAATCATTACAAGGAAGCAAACAGACTGTTCCATAATGCGAGCCATCCTGTAGGATGACTGATCTGGTTTATTCAGCTTCTCAACAACAACAGTGAAAAACCCTGGTGGGTGGGGTGGGGTGGGGGGAAGAGGCAGGTGATCGTAGGAGATATAATGTACAGATACGATGTGAATGCTCCATTGGGTTCCGATTCCAATAAGCCAACTGTGAGAAGACGTTTTTGAGACAAAAGAGAAAATCTGAATTTTGACTGCATATAGCTGATTCCAAGAAATTATTGATAAGTAGTTTAGGCATGATAATGGGTTTATGGTTATGTATACTGGAGTGTGCCATTTTATGATATCTACCGTTTACTTTAAAATACTTCAGCCAAAAGTGTTTTAAAAGAGTATGGGGTTTGTTATCCTGTTTTTTCTACTCTTACACATACTTGAATTTTTTATAATGAAAGATTTTTAACTCATAAATTCAAATGTATAAAGGAAATATACCAAAATATCAGCATTTTCAAAAGTACAAGTGATTTTTTCATTTATGTGAGAGTAAAAAAATTAAGTAATATTTTTTTGAAAAACATGTCACACGATAGGTTAATGTTGCTATAGAAATGAAAGATGGAAAGAACCAAATCACCTGAGATACAGGGGTACATTGAGTAGAAATTGAGGGAGGGGAATGTGTCTCAAGAAGAAGACAGGAGGAATTTGATAACAGTTCTCCAATTCCAGTTTTCCAAGGGCCCTTTTAAATAAATTACACGTGTTCATATATTCCCTGGTGAATTTAAGTGTATAAACTTGCTATGTGTTAGTACTAAACATAGCTTTTTTCTTTAGATGATGAGTCTTTGAGAATGATTTTTGGTCTTTTCCATATTATAAATTTCTTATTCAGTCTTATCCACACAGCATTCTCAAATCTTAATAATTTATCAGATTCCAGTGAATTTCATGGAATAGTTGAAAACTAACCATAGCTTTTAAATGGAATGCATCTTTTATTCACAACCATTTTGCTCCAGCTTAAGTTTTTCTCGAAGGCCGTTTGATATATGTTCTTTGCAGTGTTATGAAGTAAAATCCTCCAGAGATGTCCTGAAAAGAGTCGCTGTGAATGCGCTGATGTCGCTTCTGGCCGTCAGTAGAAGAGCACAGAAACACGCTCTGAAGGGTGAGCCACCTGGCACATCAGCTCCTTTTGTGGCATGCTTTCAATTCGTATATTTTACTGCCTGTTCATTTTAATTTTCTTTGGACTCAAAGTGTAAAGAACTTTAGTGTCACTAAAAAAATATAGGTTTTATTTTCCCTGTACAGAAACATAGTAAACATGCATTACTTTTAAAATAAAAAGATTACACACGTAGATTATTTTTTGTGTAATGATTCTGACTCCAGAGAATCTATATCTAAATATTAGAGAAGCTTTTAAAAGTAGCACATCACTCAATTTCATAATACTAACTACAAGCACATATTGCACACGTGAAGAAATCACGTACTTTTGATAGTAATAACAACTGCATTAGATGATCCTATATTTTCATAGAAATTTCCCCTCTTGTGTGTCATAATTTCTCATCTGGAATCAGGGAACACAGGTCTTAGAGATGAAAGAGAACATCAAGCAGCAACATCGAGCCCTAATTTGAGTTGTGACTTTGCTACTGAAACAAACTCTGCATGCCTCCAACGTAAATGAGGCGTGGGTGGTATCATACTAAATTGAAAACAAGTGGGCTTTAGCATTTTAGTTCTCTTACGTTTTTATCCTCTGATTCATTAACGTCTCACTGAAAGTGCAAAAATGAAGTTGGTTGGAAATAGAAAATGTTATTTTTTTGAGACTTTGTTATGTGTAGTTTTAACTTTTTTGGAAATGGAATATCCTTTTGATTGTTTTGGATTTTCCCTCTCAGCCCATCTAATAGACAGTTGCGTGGAGCAGATGAAGCACGTTCATGCACAGCTGAACCTGGAATCTCTGAGGCCTGGGAGGGCAGCACTGAAGAAAAAGGTGACTGAATTCTCAAATTCTGGGAGGCAGGAATGGCCATACGTAGAGACCGTCTCTCCAGTATCCTTGTGCTTATAAATGACACCAATGTTTGGTTGAAATGAGTGTCTGTTTTAGAAGAAAGGTACAGCCAAATAAATTAATGGGATTTCTACATTAGCAGGTTTGCATTCGGGGTTTGTGTGTGTGTGTGTGTGTGTGTGTGTGTGTGTGTGTGTCTTAGTTCTCACGTGAAAATCTTTTAATGAGATTTATATATTATATGTTGTTGTTATAAGCATTTTGGAGTGTGCATGATACATTTTTATACTACAAAAAGAAAATCTTTCTCTCATAGGTTCACTAGGAATGAGATAACTTCCTAAGTGTTTTCTATATGGTAGGCACTATTCTAAACATTTCATATTTATTATCCCCCGCACACTCATGACACCACAGTCACATAACTGGTAATGGATAAAGCCACTGTTTGCCCCGTATCTGGGTGGTTGCAGAGCTCATATTCCTAATCGTGTTTATTTCCTTCCGTGACTTCTGAATGTCTCTTTTAAGCGTTGAGTCTGCTGGACTCATGTTCAAGCTGCATTTTCACTGTAAACTTGAAATAACACAGGTTTTTAAAAAAATTATATTTTATATTGAGATAACATTGGTTTATAACATTATATGTTTCATGTGTACAACATTATATTTCTATTTCTGTATACGCTACACCATACTCATCACCAAAAGTTTAGTTTCCATCTGCCACTGTAGAGTTGACTCTCTTTACCCTTTTTGCCCTCCCCCTCATCCCTTCCCTTTTTGGTAACCACTGCTCTGGTCTCTGTATCTCCCTGTTTGTTTTTATTTGGTTTGGTTTGTTCATTTATTTGGGGTTTGTTTGTTTGTTTTTTATATTGCACATGTGGGTGTAATCGTGCAGCATTTGTCTTTCTCTGTCTGACTTCTTTAACTTAGCATAGTGCCCTCAAGGTCCATCTGTGTCACTGCAAATGGCAGGATTTTGTGTGTGTGTGTGTGTGTGTGTGTGTGTGTGTGTGTGTGTGTGTGTGTGGCTGAGTAATATTCCATTGGATATATACACGTTTTTAATCCATTCATGTCAGTGGTCACTTAAGTTGCTTCTATATCTGGACTATTGGAAATAACACAGTTTTTATATAATAGCAATGGTTAATACTAATAACTATGGTTAAAAAGATCTGCCACACAGGCTTATCAAGAAAATGAATATGTGTATATGTTTATAAGTATATCTATTATATTTATATATATATAATATATATACATAGATCTAAGACCATTATTGCAGCGGTCTGTGTAATAACTAGTTTCTGCTGCCTTTGATAAGAAACCAAGAAAAAGCCATATTTGATAATTTCATTGGTCCAGGGGCTTATATGTTTGTCAGTTTCTTTTCTTGCCTCTTTTCCTTTTTCCTCTCATGCAGAGGCCCTTTACTTCATCATTGAGAGTGTCAGCCAACACCTGATATGACTGAAAACCAGTCTTCCTCCGTGCTTGATAGAACAGAAATAGCTTTTTCTTGGTGGATGTGCTTCTTGAGATATGGTCATCTTTCAGAGATCATTAGCCTGTCAGTTCCCTCAAAGCTATGGCGATCAGGCACAGTGAGAGCATAGCTGCATTGTAATGTGACCCAGGGGCGAAGGAATTACTGTATGTAAAAAGTGGAATATGCTATTGTTGTTCACATTTTTCAACTGCTTTTTGTTTAAACAGGAAGATGGTTTTATTAAAGAGTTAAGCATTGCCATGCAGCTCCTAAGAAATTGTCTTTATCAAAATGAAGAATGTAAAGTAAGTAGAGCTTCTTTTCAAAATTTTGATAGTGCTGTTATTAAATAGGTTAAATTTTATATGAGATAATTTGGGAAAATGGAAAACTCTTCGAATTTTTTTTTTGATGCATGGTTGGTTTGTAAGCTCAGTGTTCATTCTCAGAAATGGATGCACCTAATCTTATCATAATTTCTCAACCCTGATGACATTTCTTATGTTGGCGTTTTAACTTTATCACTGAAACTTTAACTTAAGGCTAAAGCAAAGCTAAAGCAAACTTGAGCCTCTTTTTTTTCTACTGGTAGCCATTTCTTTAGCCATTTTTTCTACTGGTAGCCATTTTTTTTAACTAAGATGGAATGAATGGCTGTGTATGTCTTTTTTTTTTTTTTTTTTTTGGCTGCGTTGGGTCTTCGTTGCTGCACGCGGGCTTTTCTCTAGTTGTGGTGAGCGGGGGCTACTCTTCCTTGCAGTGTGTGGGCTTCTGATTGTGGTGGCTTCTCTTTGTTGCGGAGCACGGGCTCTAGGCTTGTAGGCTTCAGTAGTTGTGGCACGCGGGCTCAGTAGTTGTAGCTCGCAGGCTCTAGAGCGTGGCGCATGGGCTTAGTTGCTCCACAGCATGTGGGAATCTTCCCGGACCAGGGCTCGAACCCATGTCCCCTGCATTGGCAGGCAGATTCTTAACCACTGCGCCACCAGGGAAGTCCCACGGCTATGTATGTATCTTAAGGCAGAATTTTTTCAAAGGTGGTTGTTAAACAACTGTCCAAGGGGATAAGTAGAGGTGTCTGCATGCATAGGAAAGAAGATGAGGGTGTCTCCTGCTTCAGAGGAGAAATCGCTTACTGCTATTGCCGAGTGTGGGCCTGTTGACGTCCAGGAAGTTCTTCACTCCCAGCTCTGCTGCAGCCCCTCTGTTGTTTTGCTCTGTCTGTGAGCATTGACGCTGTCATTTAACACAGCCGTTGGTGCTGTTATACAGGATATAGCGTCTGGAACACTTTGATTTGCTTGGTCATAGTGATACGACACTTTTGAAGAACTAGCTTCCACACAGAATTACTATGGAAAATGAGTAAGATGAAGATAAATTACAGAAGTTTCGTTTTTTAAAAAAATTTCTTACCTTTTTTGTTTTTAGTTGTGATAAAACTGGAAAATATATACTATATCTAGGAAATGAACATCTTGAACACATATCCCTTAAACTGTAAAATAATTTGTTCAAGACACATGACTAACAATTTACATTTCAAAGCAATTTTAATGGGAATTAAGCATTGATAGATTTCATTAAGATTCCCAATGGTACAAACTTTTTACTCCAAATAGAGGTGTCATTTACTGAGTTTGTTAGGGTCCTTGTGACTGGGTGCAGTTAGTATGCATCTGTGACACCTCACTCAGGCAACACGCCAGCACACTTTCCAAGTAGGATCTGCCTGTGGATTTCCGAGATGCTCGCCTGAGTACTGGTTGTAGGTGTAGTGTTCACATTTGTAACACATCTGCCAGCTATGAAAGTGTAATCTCTCCATAAATCACGTGTTTCTGCATTTCCACGTTGTTTAATGAGGAATAAATCCAAAGAAGAATATTTAGATTACTCTTGAGAATAGACATAGTTCTAGGAGGCAAAGATTCTTAATTTCTTTCCCTGTTCCAGCTTACCTGAGGTGTGTGACACACTCCCATCACTAACTGTTGGTCACTCTTGTGGTGATTCACCAAGTCACCCACGCCCACCCCACCCCGCTGTCTATACGTATGACACAGAGGAGTTTCCATACCGGAAAGGTCACCGGGGGTGTGAGGTAGATGGAATGAAGAGCGGGCAAGGTTAGAGGAGGTGAATGTGCTGGTGCAGAAAGAAGTGACGAGACCTTAGCCGGGCAGGGAGAGCGGGGAAGGAGGGAGGGGAGCAAATACGAGAGACTGAGGAGAAAGAAGAGACATGTAGAACGACGTCCAGGCTCAAGTCTACCGCAGGCGAGCCTAACAGAGCGGCCTGTAGCTGTGAGGGATCCTTATGCTGGCTTCGCACATCACAGTGTAAAGTGTCTTCGGGCTCTCGGGGTGGGAAATGGCTGGTAGTCGGCGGATTACACGGCTCTGGGACTCTGAGGGGCGGTGCAGGCTGGGGATCTTAGGAGCTAGCAGTGCATAGAGGTGTTTGTAGCCGTGACTGTTGTTGACATTTCCCAAGAGGGCATGTAGTGAAAGCCTAGGTCATGTCCTCAGAAAATATAACTATTGGAGAGGAGACAGAAAACAGCTGAGAAGGGAATGCTGGAGAGAGTTTGGAGGTAATCTAGGATAGAGGGACTGCATGGAGACAAAGAACAAAGAGCCCTTAATAGTTGCCACAGTGCCTGAGGGTTTGACAGCCGTAAAGGTAGGAGCGATTTTACTAGCCTCATCAGTTCAGAAAAGAAACTGAAGTAAGCTGAAGATTAAATAATAGCTGGGGAATGACAGCATTAAGAGTACTCTTCCTAGAAGCTTGGTTCTGAAAAGCAGCAGTTATAATTTAGGAATATAGCATCAAAGGAAGCTAGTCTGTATATTTACTCCTAACATGTAAAGTGCTTAAATATAAACAGAAATGAGCAAATCGGGGCCTAGTTATTAAAGAGACAGGAAGGGAAGAACTAATAGATGGGTAAAGATCCCTGAGGAGGCACGCGGGGCTGTGTTCCAGAACACAGATGGGCGGATCAGTCTCTGCCCAAAGAGCACCTGTTCCTCACTGCCAGGCAGGAAGGGTGAGTGCAGGGATACACAGATCAACAGTGTGGACGGAACGGCGGAGTAGAGCAGGAGCCCGTACCTCATCGTGTCTGTCTTCTGTGTGAAACAGTAAGCAGGGTCGTCTGCGGCTGTCGTAGGGCTGTGCTCCAAGCCTGTGGAGAGTGGGGAGTAACATTGGGAATAACCCGCCCACTCTCTTTATGGAGTATTGATACTCCATAAAATTGTGTAGGGCATTATGTGAAGGCCCACATGTGTGCACATGGGTCTACAAATTGCCTAGTAACTCTGTTCATTAAAAAAATTGTTGCATTTACTGCCAATAGTTATATTTTATCCATAATATTGTCCCAGCGGTAACTGATCTTTGTAATAAAAACTGAGTTACTTAAGAATTATTGATTTAGCATAATATTTTGACTGAAGTTTATCATATTCAACTTATTTAACAACAGTAATCTACTTCTGATCTATCTGTCTAGCTACACATATTAGATATATATACATATACCTACACACGGGGGGGGGGGAGGGGAGAACTCAGAATTGATCAGAATGTTTCCTTAATCAGAAAATCCCTTTTCTTAACCATATCATAGCATTTATAAGAGTTTATTTAATGTTGCAAGATATCACTGTCTTGCTTAATTTACATGTTCAGAAGCTGTTTTTCTACATTTCTGACCTAAGCTGCGTATCCTGGTCACCCCAGTGTTGCAGGGACTTCCGAGACTGGTCAGGCTTGTGGTCAGGGCAGTCTGGGTTGCAAGGTGCTGAATCTGTCCATAGGATTCCTTTCTCTAATCAGAACAAAAATCAATTCAGTTTTTGTCTCATGTTGGTGACAAGTTTTTTGGCTTTGATTTTAATTTATATTTTCATTATTCAGACTAATGCTGCCCTTGTTTCCTTCCTGCTGCAGGAGGCAGCCCTGGAAGCTCATCTCGTCCCTGTCTTGCACTCTCTCTGGCCTTGGCTTCTGATGGATGATTCACTGATGCAAACTGCCCTGCAGCTGCTTTGTGTCTATACTGCAAATTTTCCAAATGGTAAATGGAACCCAACACTGCCTTTCAAAAGTATACTGCAATACTAATCTTATGTAATGTTGTTAAAGTGGAAAAATGTATATACATTTTGAAGTGTTTCTTCCACTTATTTGAGGGTATGTTGGTTAGAGGTATGCTTTCTCACAGGTATTATAAGAACGAGCAGTTACGTTAGTATATGTTTGATGAGACAGAAGAGTCATTAGACAGCTCAGGGAATAGAGAGGGAGAAACTGTCGCGATTATATGGCAGCGGAACGTTGAATTTAAGAGGAAAATTGAGAGTGAAAATTATGATGGAAGACCTTAAAAACAGATTAAGATTAAAACTTAAAGAGATTCTAGAACAGGAGGCTGGTGTGGTGAGAGGTAGTTCTGGGTTTGGTTGGCTTGGCGACAGTCGGTATCATTGGGGTGCCTCTTTCATTCCTGCATTTGACAGACTTTATTGAGAGCCTCCCGGGGCCCTGCATTGTTAGAGGCCAACAACTAAGAGAGAGCAGAGCAAGCGGGGAGGTGACTTGGGAAGGGAGGAGAAGGTGTGAGGTAACTGTTTGAGGGGAAGGAAGTGGGGGGCATTGCGGGCAGTGTGAATTTTCCATGTAAACTTAGGGTCACAGGTTTAAGGTTTAGTCAGCAAGTTTAAGGTTTGCGTGCTTCTTCTAACAACAGTCAGCAGCGTAGCAATTGGATTCTCCCGGTATCAAAAGACAGACAGAGAAAGGACCGGAACTGAGAACATTCACAGCCATCTTGTCACTGCTGTGTGCTGGGGGTGGCTATTTCCTCCACCCTGGAGCCGCCTGTCCTGTCGCCTGTCCTGTCGCCCGTCCTGTCGCCCACTCCGCATGCCTCTGGCCGTGTGAGCTGGCGGGAACAGAGCCTCAGGCTCTGTGCTGTATGGAGAGCACTGCAGGGCAGCGTCATCCTTGTTTTCAGGCCGCTGCTGTTGACTTTTTCGTCCCCACTTCTGCTCTCACTGCCCCCCACCCCAGCTCACGGCCTCTTGCAGTGTGACCGGCGGGGCACGGCGGTCTCTGAAGTGTGGCCTCTGCACATCATCCTTCTTTACCCCACCCTTCACTCCTTAATTTAGGGTTTAGGGAAGTGTGCTTAGGGGAAGAAAAGAATCCGTTGCAAAATACTGAGCAAAAGAAACATATATTGGGTTGGCTAAAAAGTTTCAGGTTGTTCCATAAGATGCTACAGAAAAACCCGAACGAACTTTTGACCAACCCAATACTTTACGATAAATCTTTGAAACCGTAATCTATGTTACTTACATACTTACAGTAGATGCAAATATTAGAATGTGGTTCTAATTGAGGAAGAAGCTTTTTATTTTCCTGTCTTTTTTGTTTCCAAGCAAACCTGCATCATTTAGTGATAGTTTTATGTAACATGAACGGAAACCTTGGTATTTGGATACTGCTATGTAGTGTGAATACAGGAAATATCACTCTATTTATTTGTGTTTACTTTTATGAGTTTATTTTACAGAATGTATTTGATTCAGATCTAGTTGTACTTAAGTTGGCCTCCTTGCATGGACTTTCACAAGCTAATCACACCTTAGGCTTACGTTACAATACAGTAAAATGCATTTCTAATTCTTTTATGATTATTTTTCTCCTTTGATAAATCCCATATGGTTGTTTAAATTACTGAGTAAACACTGGACTCTGGAAAACCAGTTGATGCTACTGCTGGCGCTTGCTGCTTATGAGCTGTGTGACCTTGAGCAAGTCACTGACACCTCTGAGCCCTGAGATGCCGTTTGGCGTACATGGCTGGTGGCGTTTGTCCTGTCCTCCCACCCCAGGGTTATCGTGGTCCTCATTTTTTTCTTCTGGAAAATGAAAGCATTAGACCACAGTGTTTTTAAATGCTTTATTGAGGTCATTAGGCCCTCAGTCCATTAGATCAGATGCAGACATATCAGCACCAGCCTTCAGTGCCATTGCAGTTCACAGGCTAATGGCCGAGTCCTTTGATAGACAGACATGCTTTACCACTCAGGTTGTTGAACTAAAGCGTGGAGCTGAGACGACGTTGTGATGGACTGTTGTTTTTCAAGGTTGCAGTTCTCTCTGTTGGTCAAGTTACGGACAATATCCTGTTCAAACTACACATCGAGGGGCCCCTGGCAACTCCCTGATGCTGTGTATCCTGAAGATGGCTTCCCAGGTGCCTCTCGAGAACACTGCAGTCCAGCAGATGGTTTTCATGTTTCTTTCAAACCTGGCCTTGTCTCATGACTGTAAAGGGGTAATTCAAAAAGTGAGTACTTAAACTCTCCTTCCTATCATAAAAAAGAGACTCAGTAAAATAATCCTTTCAACCGAGGACATGTGTGAAAAGTCTAGAACTCAGTTTCTAGGATTAATTATTATGATTTTAAGGCATTGTATTTTAAAGGATTGTAAAAGGATCAGGAGGTTCACTTTGTTTAAAGCCTGTTGATAGATGATACATGAAAAGTGACCGAAGCTAGAATATGATCACACCATTCCCTTTTAGTTTGTCTTCTTAGCTTTTGGACTGTATTTTCTCTCTCTCAAAGATGACGGTTTTAGGGCTTCCCTGGTGGCGCAGTGGTTGAGAGTCCGCCTGCCGATGCAGGGGACACGGGTTCGTGCCCCGGTCTGGGAAGATCCCACATGCCGTGGAGCGGCTGGGCCCGTGAGCCATGGCCGCTGAGCCTGCACGTCCGGAGCCTGTGCTCCGCAACGGGAGAGGCCACAACAGTGAGAGGCCCGCGTACCGCAAAAAAAAAAAAAAGATGACGGTTTTAGAAAGACAGCTGTGTTACATTTATTTGAGATCATAAAAGCGATATATTGGTCTTTAAACAAACAAAAAGCAGACCAAATTGAGCATAACAATTCTAGTTCAATTTACATTGTCAAATGGTTTATGAAATGACGGCCCCTCCTCAAGTTAGACCTAAGTTCTTTGTGGCACACAGGTGACTTTTCAGTCCCTGAGACTCCTGTGCCAGAACGTGACTTCCCGCCGCTGGTTTCAACTTGGGCGCTTTAAGAGAGACGGTTGGCTTAAGCAAACCCAGTACACGTGTTCCCTTAGGCCGTATTTAGGTGCGTGTAAACAGGATCCCTAATTTGGAAGATTCCTTAAAATTTGAATATGATCAGATTATCTGTTACTTACTAGTACATAGTAATTTGAATGCTTCCCTTTCATTTACGTGAAGGCCAAGGTAAATTGCAAAAGTTGACCACATTCATAAGAATTGAGTCTCCTTTTCCTCTATCGTATCATCTCCCCAGCCACCACCCCCTCCAAAAACAAACACACTTTGAGTGCAATCTCTAAATAAATAGCAGTCTTACTAAACAAAGATCTTCTCAGTGGTATGTTGGAGCTAACTCACACTGGTTCTTGAGTGTTTTTGTTAATTTTCAGGAATTTTGCAAGCCAGCTGACATCTTGGTGGTATCTTGAAATCAGCCATGGTGGGAATATTCACGCCATGCACATCAGGGACCTACTGCTCTCACCTCAGCACATGGCTGGATATTTGCTGTGTGTGTGTGTGTGTGTGTGTGTGTGTGTGTGTGTGTGTGAAGTCATCCGCAACTGGATTTTGTTGGGCGGGGGTGGGGGGGACAGTGCTTTCTGCCACTTCCTTATGGAGAGCACGCTGGTAGGAAGCAAAGTAGGAATTCCCAAGTGGAATATAAATGCTAATCTTGGATCTGATGTGTGACTGAGCTGACGCTTATTCTTTTTAAGCTTCAGTTTCTTCATTCAAAAAGATTGTAGATTAAACAAAATGATCTCTAAGATATTTCAACCCCCAATCTATGATTTTGGTAAGGTACTTAAGCATATTTTGTTTTTCTCCTTTTTTTAAAAAAAAAATATTTATTAATTTGGTTGTGCTGGCTCTTAGTGGCGGCAGGCGGGCTCCTTAGTTGCAGCATGCATGCGGGATCTAGTTCCCTGACCAGGGATCGAACCCGGGCCCCCTGCATTGGAAGCGCAGAGTCCTATCCACTGTGCCACCAGGGAAGTCCCCTTAAGCGTATTTTGATATAAGTGTGATCGGACTCCATTTCATCAGATTTCCATTTCAGGTGCAGATCAGTCAGGTTATTTTTCCTCTGCTCTAATTAGGAATCCTCTGAGCCTTCCTCTGCTCATTGTTATGAAGAGCTCTGGACACTTTCAGCTACACCTCCCATAACTCATCTGTAGTTATTAGAAAATGTAGCTAATGCTATTGCACAACTAAAATTCTAAAATAATTTCTTTTCTCTCTACCATGGCATATTTCTTTGCATCCTACCCAGTGCAGGAAATCGTCTAAAAACGTCTTTAGGCCCAGCAAAAAGAAGGACTGCCCAGAGCATATTTACAATTTAAAGTACTATCATATATTTTATCACTGTTGTCAACTCCAGATCCCCAAGATCATGGCAGAATCTAGCTGAATGGGAAAGACAAGGGATGAATCTAAAAAGCACTAATTTGGGCTGAGAGGTGGGAAGAGATGTGAGTGATGGCAAGGGCAGGGCAGAGTGGGATGCAGTTCTGCAGTTTACTTGTTGCTTGGGTGGTGTTGCTAATGTTTCTGTAGCTCGTTTCGTTCTTGTACTCAGTCCTTTTATGTAAAAGTGCCAAATTTATTTTATAGATTCAAGCCAAAATTTTGATTTAGGTGTAGGGGAACCCAAGAAATAAGCCAGAATAGGTTGTTAAACAGGAAGAAAGATGAGCTACTCTGGAGAGTTGTGAAAGTTAAGTGATTGTACTTCTGCGCCCTGATCCAAATGCCTGTGGTTCCCATGCTGTCCTGGGCTGCTTCTTGATCTAATACTTTTATGCCCTCTTTCCTTGTTTGCATACAGATTATTCTAGGCAATAAGTTATTGTCTTTCACATAGTTCAGGGTTTGGTGTGGATTTATAGAAGGGGTTTTATTTGGAGGTTGAAATGACTCTTACAGTTAAGTAATGGAGCTTTCTCATCTATAAGTTTACAAGAATGACATGTAGCCCCGAGAAATCATCTGTAATGATGAGCAGCTGGGGTAAAGTGAATATAAGATGTACCCACAGATTTTTTTAAAAAAACACTTGTCGTTGGTACTACCAGAGTTGTTAACTGGTGTCCAAGACTGACTGAGGTTTTGTTTCTTTTTCTTTCCTGTAGGATCGCTTTAAATGAGGAGCAAAATTGCCAGAAGGCAGACAGAAAGAGAAAACTCAGGAAGCCTGAAATAATCCCCAAACTGAATGATCAACCCTAAATAACTAGGAGTTGACTAGTTACTGTATCCATCATCAGGAAAGGATTAGTGAGAATTAAAATTTGAGCACTTAAAATTTAAATTAAAATTTAAGCACTCCTTAACCTTTTCACTTATACCTGGAAACAGTATAGATGGAGTATTTGGAAGGTATTGGGAGGAAGGAGAAATTAAAGTTGGGGAAAAGAGGAGCAGAATGCTAGTACGTGATCTCTGAGGGACTAGGAAAATAATGAAAAGACTCAAGAGGAAAATGATATTCTCTCTATTTATCCACAGAGTAACTTCTTACAGAACTTCCTATCTCTAACATTGCCGAAAGGAGGAAATAAACATCTCAGTAATCTGACCATTCTTTGGTTGAAGTTACTCCTGAACATATCGTTTGGAGAAGATGGGCAGCAAATGATCCTGAGGCTCGATGGCTGTTTAGACTTACTTACAGAGATGAGCAAATTCAAGCATAAGAGCAGCCCTTATCTACCTCTTCTTATTTTTCATAACATTTGCTTCAGCCCTGCCAATAAGCCCAAGATCCTGGCTAATGGTGAGTGTTCTGCCTGTACACCACACGCGTCCATTTATCCGTGTGGTTATTCAGGTGAAAACACAGGATAGTTTATAAATAATGTGCCAGGTGCTTATTCATCATGCGCCACGTTCAAGGCACTGTGGGAGGCTGCAGCTGTAGGGACGAATTGAATCGGGTGTGATTCCCGCCCCTGAGTTGCTGCTGAGTCTCCCGGGTTAACAAGTCGCCGCACAACAGCCAGGCTGGATCCAGGAGGTGGTACCGAGGTGGGCCTGGGCCCCACCTCCCTCCTCCCGTCCCTCGTCCTGGTCCTCTGACTCCTCCACGCCTTTGAGCGGGCACTGCCCTGTCCGTGGAGCCTGCCCAGACCAGCCTGTCCACGTGGTAACCCCACCTCTTCCTCCTGCCTCCCCGCCCTCTCACCCTCTGCCCCCTCCCCTGTTTTACGTTTCCCCATAGCACTACCACCAGCTGCTACACTGTGTTTTCAGTGTATATCTGTGTGTTCCTCGTCTGCCTGCACTGGAACATAAGCTCTTACACGTCAAGAGGTTTCTGCCTCTTTTGTTCATGTTTATCTGGAGCAGCTAGACTCACGCCCGTCACTAGTGGGTGCCCAGTGGGTGTGTGAGCTTGAGAGCCACACTGAGCAGTCAGCAGAGTTCAGGACCCAACAGCACATGGTGACAGTAGCTTCACAGCGACTCCATTCTCTGATCTCAGGACAGATGGAGGCGAGGATCGGTGAGGATTCAGAAAAATTTTGGAACAGAAGGAGCGAAATGGAAACATCTGTTTGTGCAACCATGTGCTGTTTCTGTGAGGGGTGTGTGAATTTCAAGTTTTATGAGGAGGTGTGTTATCATGAAAAGACAAGAGGTGGGCTCTAGTCTCCCACGTACCTGGTGCCGGATGCCAGGCCCTCGTGTGCTCCCGCAGCGTCGCCTGGGGCAGCTTCTCCGGGTACACTTTCTTCATCTAGAAAATGGTCTCTCCTTTCTTGACTTTGGTAGAAATCAGTTGTTAACACATAAACTGCCTGGCACTGTTTATGGTACATGGTAGATGCTCCAGATGTATTAATTCTCTTTCCATTCATGTTTTTCACTTAAACTTTTCTTAGAGGTGTTTTTCTATGAAACGCGGAGTTTTCCAAGTGGAAAGGATTCTGCTTACATTTTGTTGTGTATAGTCATGATTCTATTTTTCTGATAATAATTATTGAATTGCTTGAAATGCAGGGGAAGATTTTAGAAGCTCAGCCAGCCTTTAACTTACCTAAATGAACGATGATCTCCTTTCCCGTGGCCCCTCTGCTGACTCTGTGTAGCTGCCATGGGGGAGGGGCTGGGAGGGGGGGGGGCTCCAGCGACTTGTTTCCAGGTTTCCATCCTCCTTCGCTGTGTCTCCCTCAGTCCTTACGTTTGTGAAATGAGGGTGATGTTAGGGCCTTACCTCAGAGGGCAGTGAGACGGCCTGTGTGAGGCGTCTGTTCCTCTTCCTGCCATCACCTGTTAGCGTTCACCTTTCTCAGAATAAGTGTTTTCTTTGGGGACTGCTAACTGCAATTTTATTATTGAGAGAGTTGGGAAAAGGTCAGGCTTTAGGGAACTGAAGGAAAAGTCTGCATTTTCCATTTCTGGATCACTCAGGGTTTTTTTTTTTTTTCCACAAATAAGATCTTTTATTTGTCACCATTAAAATCTGAATTTTAAACAGATTCTTAGACTGTTGGCTCATATCCATTAGCTCATTCAACTTTAGCACCTGTCTCATCCCCAATAGCTTTTCCAGGACTACTACCTTCACCCTGTAGCTCTGTGAGTTTTCCCAGTTCAAACTTGGGCTTCTTCAGCATTTTTACTTTTCTAACAAAAACATCATGGACCTTTTCTGTGTCTTTTCCAGTGCTGTCTGGAATCAATTTATTGACCACCTTTTTCAAGTCATTTTTCTGCTCCTCTCCAGTCATGATTTCCATCATCTTCTTGTGGATCTGGTGGACTTGCTGGTGCCGGGCATAAGAGGTCTTCCCGAATCTGATTTACATTTTTTAGTAAAACCCACACAGAAGAGACGAAGCAAATAACCGTCGGTAGTCTTGACATCAACGTGAGCTTCAATCATGGTCTGCCATTTTTGACCATGGAGCACATTTTGTCATGCGTAAGATCCATGCCATGGAAATTGGCCAGGCAGTTTTTGCCCTGAACATCCTCAGTAATTAGCTTGAATTTTCTAAATGCAGCTTCATCATTCTGCAGATCATCAGGGCTCGCTTCAAAAACACGACCCTTGAGGCCATCAGATGTGATTTTGGTTCCTTGAGTTCTCGTGACCAGTATTTTCCCAATATTTCTTATATTGAACATAGCTGGTACTTTCACATCATACCAATCTTTCTTAGAAAATTGGTCAACCGCTTTCTTCTTGGCTCCCTTTTTGCTGCCTTTCATAAGATGCTTGTTACTGTTGACTGCCAGGGTGCTGCTCAGAGAGCCAAAAGGCTGGATCACTCAGGATTTATTTTTAAACATTTCCTTGTATCAGCAATGTGCTCTCTCCTTCACTAGCTTAAAGAAGTAGCTTTCCCCAGCCCCACAGATGTGAGATCAGGGGCCTTCAAGGCAGGGTAGGAAGCAGCAACTGTGCCGTTTCTACATGGATGTGTCGCAGGCACTGCCTCCGTCTCCACTTGGGGATCCAGAGGGAATGCTTGGCAGGGTCAGGCAGCTTGAAAATCTTCGCAGCAAGGCTGCGTAACACTGATAGTAGCACCCAAACATCCAGTCTAGATGGCCAGGAGTAGAGTGGGCAGTGGGGCTTGACTTTGCTGTTTAAACAGATCCAGAATACTCCTTGTTTCTGGTCATGTCAGGGTAGGTCCCCTCTCTGAAAACAAGAACATGCTAGATAAAATATATTAAAATTCACCTTAAAAAATCAAAGAACTAAAAACATAGTGGGAAACTTCTAGGCCAATTTTGATTGAAAGTGTGTGCCCAGAGAGGTAAGAAGTTTGTAGAAGGCTCTTTAGCTCCCAGGACATTTGCCAGCTTTGTGTGCTGGGGCTTTTGTCCAGGAGTGCCAAGAGGGGAGGGGACAGACGCCGGGAATCTCTGGAGTCTTATGGACCATCCTGCAGGTATTGAGCTGGAATCCCAAAGAACTAACCTCTTAGAAGAGGATGAATCAGAATTAAATTGGTGCCCCAAACCTCATGCAGGCGACTAGAAAGAAAAGAAAAACAAGTGTGAGAATGGGCACCACAGACTGCCCCTCACAGCTCTGCACCCCAGACACACATAGACAAGTGGCCCATGACCTTGGTTGGAGCTGATCCTCGATTGACAGTGCCGCTGGGGGCTCAGCAGAAGCAAACTGCCCTCTGATGGATGGAGGACAAGTTTGGACTAGGCCTCAGGGAACCTCCACAAATAATTTTTCAAAAGCATCTGCCAGTATACAGTTAAAGATGACCAAGCTTGTCAGGAGGAATGGCAACATGAGTGAGAAAGAGCAGGGGGGAAAATACCAACTTATCTGCCTAGATTTCAGATGCTGGAATTCTAAAACACAGATTTGAAATGACTTTATTTATACAGTATTTAGATAAATAAATGACAAACTTGAAAGTATTTGCTGGGAATAGGAAACTGAAAAATTGAAAGATTTGGAAAAAGAACCAAGCAGAGCTTCACTGTTGAGTATGATAATCGGTTAGTATGATAATCGGTGTTTAAGTGTAAATTATATATTCAGTTTGTTAGTCACACTAGCTACATGTGGCTATTGGCTATCTTATTAGACCACATACATATAAATATTTCCATCACTGTAGGAAGTGCTGTTAGACAGGACTATTCTAGAACTTCAATAGCCAAAATTAAACACTCAGTATACATGTCTGGCAGCAAGTTAGGTGCAGTGGAGGAGAAAACTTAGGTATTAGAAGATAGATCAGAAAAACAATATCCAGAATGCAGCACAGACAGCTAAAAAAGATGAGAAAGGATTAAAAGAATAAAGGGTTTAAAAAAAAAAGGTAAGTGACGTAGCAGATACATTGGGACAGTCTAATTGCATGTTTAATTGAAGTCCTCAAAGGAGAGGAGAAGAGAGGAAATGTAAGCGAGGACAGCTAAACATTTTAAGAACTGTTTTCGTCAGACACTAATCCATAGATTCAGGAGACTCAGATAATTTTGAGCAGATAAATAAAAATAAATCCACGTCTGTTCTCGAGGTTATTTCTATGTTTCTGTGCAAGTTCAGTTCATACCTATTTGTTAAACTTAAAAATGTTTTACATGCTTTTTTGTATACATATTATATTTCACAGTAAAATGTGTTTTAAAAAAAATTGATCCACTTGCATTATCAGAGGGGACACTACATTAAGTGACCTATACATTATACAGTACCTATACAGTACTTTATTAAAAATTTTAAGAGATAGTAACTGGTTGAAGGAGTTATATAAACTTATTTAGATCATGGGTTATATGTTCTGAGTGTCTGATAAAAAGTATGGAAACATGCCTGGATGATACTCAGTTGGAGAACACAGAAATCACCCTCCCATTTGATGATGGTCCCTAAGAGTACCAGCTGCCACCCATCACCTCACATGATGAATTGCATCAGGTAACAGTTGTATATATATAGCCTGGGTCTGGGTAGGTTATGATACAGAGGTGGCGGGGAGTGCAGAGCAGGTGGTGAGGCAGCAGGGGGTAGTCGGCAGAGAGTGGCAGCGCCCACACCTCACTTCCACGCTGTCTGTCCCTCTGCTGCACACAGCTCACTTTATGGAGCCGCTTTTTTTTTTTTTCTGTAAAAGATTTTAAATTTCTTAAAATTTCTTGAAAAATGCTAAATAAGATTACTTGAAATCATTTTTGTTTGCTTTAGTTATGGAATCTTTCATCCAACTAGTATTTATTGAGCCCCTACAATAAACTTGCAATGTGAATATTCATCAGTGAGCAGACACACAGAGTGTACCCTCAGCTAGGTTACAGTTTCATTAGGTGCATTCACTGAGGTGGGGATAATGCATAGAGAGAGTTCCCAATAACAAGTGTTTTACCCCTAAGAATGCAGCATGTTTTTAAAATCACACATTTTAGAGGGAAAATAATTGGATAGAATTTAATGATCCATACAGTTAAGTAGTAAAATAGGTTCATGTATTGTTCTGAAACACTTGGACGATCTCCTTGGGGCTAGACATCTGTACTCTAAAATGAGTAGGCTGCTGCAGATAATTTGTAAGTCTTTCATCCTCTGGCCAGCTTTGCAGAGAGGGGCTGTATCTTGTGTGTTGTTACGCCTTTAAAAAACATTTTCCTCTCTCTCTCACACACACATACACAAACATGCCTTTGAAATGTTTAGGCCTTTTTTACAAGGCTTAACTAATATGGTATTTCTTGATTATTGTTTTATATAGTAGCCCATGCTATTGATATGTTTGTATAATGTCTTTATAATTTATTATAAGACCAAGTCCTATTTTCCTGCATGTGAAAATGTGAGATATGATTGAACGGCTCATTGATAAACTCATTGTGTAGTGGCTTACTTCTGCTCTATCGTTGTCTTTAAATGAATGTGCCTTTGTTGAATTAGGGCCTAAAAAGTTAAGCAGCCGTGGCTTCCCTGACAGTTCTGTGCCTGCTGTGAAAACAATTTGTTTCCAGGTGGTTCTCCCACATACCACATGTTATAAAAGATTGCTTTTGCCAACTTTTTATTTGTTTGGTGGGTAAAAAGGGGTTATCTGACCAGTCTAAGATATGAATACAATGTTTTGTCTGGGACTGAACTTTTTTTTTTAATGTGCTTATTATTAGAAAAAGTCATTAGTGTGCTAGCTTCCTGTCTGGAAAGTGAGAATCAAAATGCTCAGAGGATTGGAGCAGCTGCGCTTTGGGCTTTGATTCACAATTACCAAAAGGTCAGTTTTTAAAATCATTGTTGTCCCTAGGGGGCAAACACCAAGGCTGTCCGGAAGTCAGAGGACTGTCAGAAAGGAAAAAATCAGAGTCAAAGATAGTGTTGCCTTTGTGCGTTCAAACCATTAGTAAACTATCTGTCAAAGTCTTTCATGTAATCATTTCAATAGGAGGTGTCTCAGTTCCAAGTGTTTCTCTCTCGAGTGAATTCTCCCTGTGAATATAACTTGATTTGCCATATTGGTACAATGCTAGTATGAACTGTTTCTTCTAAAAGACGTGTCAAGGAAAAACTCATCTTGAAATCAGGCCGAACAATGAAGTTTTATCCAGTTGCGAGATTCGCCTTTCTCTAGGACACGTCATCACTGAACTTTGAAGTCAGCTCAGTCCTTGTAAGGCTGTGACTGACACAGGGCCGGCCCCAGGGGAACGGCCAGCAGGTGGGACTTGCACCTGCTGTCTCTGGCCTCTGGTCTTCTCTTTGATTGCAGACGTCTCACTCCTGAGAGAAATACCTGTGTGTACCTAGTGGCTGAGTAGTGGCCAGGTGACAGTGTTAGGATAGATGGCCATCCCCAAACGGTGCTCACGCAGCTGGCCGTCCCTGGTGCGCACTGGCTGGTGTCAGCACTTGTGAGGACAGAGGCTGCTCTTGTCACTGTCACCCCTGTACCCCCAGGGCTCAGCACAGGGTTATGCACTTTGGAATCGCTCAGTAAATACTTGTTGACCAACTGACCGACTGCTAGTATTGGGTATCCTTGATCTGAAATCTGAGGTTTGAGGGAATAATGAAATACTGAAACTGAGATGGTATAGTTTAAAATAGCAAATTGAGATCAGGGGAGAAGGGGGAAAAGGGCAGGGAAGGAAGAACATGGGACAGTAGAGTAAAAATCAAGTGAGATAGGGAAGGATGTGGGCGGTGGCACAGTGGGATGGAGTAGTGTAGAATCTCCAGCTACATTATTCTCTTCTGTAGTATCCTGTTTAATACTGTAGTCAACAAGCGCAGACTTAGTATTGTGCTATCCTGATAATTAAACACATGGGAATAAATCTAATTGATGGATTGCTCTATATTATCCTAGGCAAAAACAACTTTGAAAAATCCATCAATAAAAAGAAGAGTGGATGAAGCATATTCCACAGCAAAGAAAAGTAAGTTTTATTATTAAAGAGATTATAGTTAAACTTGGAAGCTGTTCCCTGAGTTCTCTGATTAATGATACATTTGGACAGTTCACAGCAAAATGGCCGAAGTGTGCCAATACTTGGTCCATGTTTTTCATTGTAACATTTTTTAAAATAATAAAATGTTCTAATAGAGGAATGTTTGAGATACAGTATTTTCTTGACGTGTCAGTGATCTTTCTCCAACTCATTTTTTTGTATCACATTTCTTTTTGCCGGTGGCCACCACTGTGCTGAAGTATGTTCTTACATGGTAAGAACTAGGCCCAATTAGAACTGACCTTGAACAGAAAATGTTGATCTAACGTCAGGGAGTTGAATTACAGTCTTCCAAGAATAGATCCCATTGCCCCTGCATCCACTCGGTCCTGTGATGTGATCATGATATGAGGCAGGGTTTTCCTCTCAAAGTGCATTTTTCATTTTAAGTGATACCAGTTTTCAATGAGCATTATTCTCTAAACCTTTTTTCCGCTAAGGTACTGAACTGTGTCTTTCCTGTACTGTGTCTGGTGGCTATTAATTTTTATGTTTTTATAGTGTAATTTTTTTGTAAGTGGTTTGGTTTGGGGGTTTTTTCCCCCCCTTCGGTTTGTTTCTAGCTATGACCATGAGTTTCTAGAGGCAGTGAGTGTTTGAATTTATGTGGTAGGAGGGGTGGTCCGTAAAAAGAGCAAGGCATTCATTTGGGATCGTAGGTAATAGTATCCATTATGGAGGTATATTGATTTTTGTTTATACTCTGTGGCTAAACCAGTAATTAAAAATAAATTCCATAACTTCTTAATTTTTAAAATGTTTAATATTTTAAATATTAAATTAAAAAATATTCTTATAATGCTAGCACTCAAGAATTGGAATAGAACTTTGTCACAGATAATCCTATTCACATGTGTTTGTGTGTGTGTCTACTGTTCAGTGCAGTGCTAAAGTTTAATAAATTGCTCTTCTGTGCTCTAATTTTTCTGTCTCAGCTTTCTTAAACTCAGAAGAAACTCCTCTAAATGCCTATTATTTGAAATGTCTTGAAAACCTTGTGCAGCAACTTAACTCTTCATGAGCGCTCTGAGATGCTTTGCCCCGAAGCCAGCGGCCACCGGACAGGTGAGCCAACCTTGAAGCAAGTTGTGTGTAGACCTGTCCCTGAAGACGTGCTAAGCCTCTGCATCAAAGGGCATAGAGAGTCCTGGGAACACAAACTCTTTTTTTTCTATGCAATGTGTTTTGTAAAAATCCTATTTATCAGTTATTTAATAAAATAAAATATTTTTAGCAACTGAAAATTGACTAATAATTGCTGCTTACAGGCTTTTAGCAGTCTCATGAATATAAATTTTAGAAATGGAAAGAAGACATTGTGTTCTGATTTCCTTTTTTAAAAAAATTTTTACGTGAAATTTGGCTCATCAATACAAATCCTTATTTTTCAAAGCATACACATCAGTGAAGGAATATTTGTAGTAAACGTGTATAATTTTGTGATTAGCTTCTTTTTGCAATTTTTAGTGATAGTAATTCCTTTCCATATGATTTATAAATGTGTTATATTTTATTATTTTCACCTTTCAACCTCTGAAATGTTGTGTAATAAAAAAGGAAGAAATAGTGTTTATGGTCATGTACCGTGGCCTGGGTTCAAATTCTGTCTCAGCTCAGAACATCATGAAGAACAGGAATGTGAAAAATCTAGCAGGAACAACTCTGTCAAGACCTCCTCACATAACTCTTAACTAACATGTAGTTCTGAACTCAGAACTTAAGATTGGGAGTTCCCTGGTGCTCCAGTGGTTAGGACTTGGCGCTTTCACTGCTGTGGCCCAGGTTCAGTCCCTCATCGGGGAACTAAGATCCTGCATATACATACACATACACCACACACATATATACACACTCATTATTTAGGAAAAAGTTTTCTAATTAACCTATGATTAACAAGAAAAAGAAAAAAAAAACTTTTTTATTAAGTACTGTTAGCAAATTGCTATCATTAATAAAATAAGCCATGGGATGTTATTTACGCTAGAAGCATGGGGACAAAATATGTGTTAAATGCTGAAATAGAAGCAGATAAATTTGTAGTTTCTGAAAGTTATTCATTAGAGATCTGAAAAATAGGTCTAGGAAGTTCAGAAGTTTCTGGATAGCCCAAATTAATTTGAAGCAATGGACATGCCAGTATTCTGAAGAATTCTAAGATCAGGAATCTTAGGAATTATTTCTTCCTTTTTTCCTGGTTTCTTGTACTCTATGTCATTTTCTTGGTATCACCTTTAAGCCCTCATTGATGACTGATAGAACAGATTTCTCTGTAACTTCCGTTTAAAGAGCTCTTTCTTTGTCACAGGCACTATTCTCCAAACATTTATTATTTAAAAAAATCTGTCTTTCTCTAAAATACTGCTGTTGTACCTGTGTTAGAGGTGAGTGAATGCAGTGGCTAGGTGATCCGTTTGTGGGTGATGAAGAGGGAAGTTGAGGTTGCAGGCAGACATTGATCCTGAGGTGTCTGTATTTAGGGCCTTGAGCAGTCTGGGGGACGAGGCAGCCCCTGGTTTTGAAAACAGAGGAAACAAGTAGAATAATTAGCTGACCTAGTTGGAGCCTTTCCCCAGTCTTCCTAAAATCTTTTTCAGAAGTGAATAGCTGGAAGTACTTTTCTTTGGTATTCTGTAAATAATGGAGTGAAAAATAGAATTTGACCATTTAATTGCAGTTCACCAGTTTTCCTTTGTAGTGTTAAATTAATACAGATGATGAGTATATTTTCCATCATTAGTCTTGTGGCTGCTCCTTGTCTACCCCCCATTTCCTGGGATCTGCTGCTTGACCCATGATGTTTCTCAAATTCGGCAGATTGATGAGTAAGAATAATGACTGGCATTCCTGTTCCTGCCATACGAGGTGTGACCACAGTTCTTTGGGGGAACGTGGCGAAGTGGTTAAGGGCATAGGGCTCTGGAGTCATATGGACCTGGGGCCAGCCCTGGCCTCACCCTGCACAGCTGCAGGGACCTGGGACAGCCTCCAGGCCATATCTTCCGCTGTCACTGGGGATAAGTATACCCACCTTGTAAAGCTGGGGAGAGGATTGAGTGCCCAGTCTTCTCTGTGTACCTGGTACATAGCTCATTGTCTGTTAGATGTTATCAGTGATTGATTATTCTTACAGTCTCAGAAATGTATCTCTCTTTCATTAAAGCATTAACTCTTTGTGTCCTTGCAATGCTTCTCTCCCTTTGGGGAGGGGGATGTGCTGGAAAGTGAGTTTTGTTGTCAGAACTAAGGCTCCCACATTCCAAAAAGATCATCCGTTTCTGGTGGAGGTGCACATCCACAGTCCTGAGGTCGCTAAAGGCACAGACATTGAGCAAGTCGTCTAAGTCTTGCAAAGCACTGCATAGAGGTGCTAAATACACCTGGGTGACCTGATGCTTTTTCTTCTTCGGCTCAACAGGTTGTCTTGATTGAATGTCAGTTGGTGAAATATTGCCCTTTCTCCACTTGAATTATGAAAATGGAAAATACAAGAAATTATAACCTTAGCAGCTGGCAGAAAATCTTAGCTTACAGAACCCATCAGTTTGGGAGCAGACCTTTTCCTCTTGCCACCTGTTGTTGGCTTGTGTGATCCAGGAAGTTAGGGGAATGGATGATAAAAGGCCATTGTGAATTAGGAAACTTAGTTTTGGGGAACTTAGAGCTTATTTTTCTTAAGTCAGAAGTTATTCCTCAAGGAAATTCCTTATAAAACTCAGGTAACAAGTCCTCATACATAGGCTCAGGATGTAGGGAAGACCATGCCAAGACCTGGGATTCTGAGGTTTGGCAGCGAGACACGAGGGGCTCGGCGTGATACTGTTTTAACTGTTCACAACAACGTTCATCTTTGTGTTTCATTTGCTCCTTCTGCATTTGGGAAATCTGCTTCAGAAAAAAAATCTGCTTTTTTAAAAAAATGGTGTTTCATAAAAGATCCATATGGTAACGTTCAATAAACTTCTTTTTAACTAATTTCACATGAAAGCCAAGAGAAATGTATGTGCTTTAATGTAGACTCCAAGGGAAAAATTCTTTCATGCATTTCTTCTTTTCCAATGACGTCTCTTTCCCTGTGGCCTTACCCGTGCCCGCAGCCGTGCCTTTGGAGCGTCTGCGTCCCATTTGGTTCATTCCTCTGGGCAGCAATGCTTGGTGTTCTGGTAGCAGATTGCTTGCAGTTCTGGAAACATGACTTCCTCAGATACTCTGTTAGAACATTCTTCCCTTGGCTTACCCTGGGAAGAGACAGATTATAAAGTGGAAAACTATTTTTAATCGTTTTCTGGTGTTATTTGTAAAGATTGGATCGCAAAGAATCAGTATATGGATATGATACCTCTTATAAAAAGTTACCTCTTATATCTCTTAGGAAAAGCCATGATTGCAGAGTAGAAAGTCCAAAATAATAATGCCTTCAGTGAGAGAAGAGTTTCTTTTTCTGTTTTTTGTTTTTTTCCACAGCCAGCAAGCTCCCCACCGCCACCCTGGGGTGGGGTGCAGTCCTTGGCTGACGGTGTCCTCAGGGGCTCAAGTGCCCATCCTTCTTTGATGCATTCTTCCTTCGGCAAATTGCCACGTGGACATCTGGAAGGAAAAGAACTCCCCCAGCTGTCTATTGCCCCTTTCAGGAGGCTTCCCAAAAGAGCAGTCTAACAACTTGCCCTTAGGTCCTTGGACAGAACAGTGTGTTGACTACAAGGGAAGCGAAGGGTTGTAGTCCTTCAGCGGGGCTCACTGCACGTTTAGTAACACAGGCCTCTGCCGGGCAGAAAGGAACAAGGGGTTCGGTTAGGCAACCACCAATCCCTGCCCCACTGGCCAACGTTCTAGCTGATTTAAGAGAAAAACATGATACAACTAGAAGTTAAAGTATTATGTTCCCAAATTAAAAATAAGAGGTTAGATGCTTACTGAATTTATTCAATCTGCATTTAGACTTTGTGATTAAGTCTAGTTGCGTTTAGAACTGGAAATAGTACTGTCAGAGAATAAAGTAAGATCACTTCCTGGTGTGGGTTTATTCCCATGTCATGAAAGCCTTCAGTTGTCAGAACCCACCTGCTTATCATAGAGAAATATGGCTGTGAAGACAGAGTAGTTGGTCTGAGCAGATACCAGCATTCTCAATGATAGTTTAATTAATCAAAAAATTAATTGGAAGATTAAAAAATATATGTACTTTTACCATTAATTTCAAATATGTAAATATGTGTTCATTACCCAGTCTCTTAATAAGGGCTGAGGCCTTTTTGAAGGTAGTTCCTTCACTGATGTTATGTTTTGGGGCATAAATCACATCTCTGGACAATTTCCACTTTCAGTTTCTGGAAGTGGAGCAAAAACTAAGACACTTACTAAGCGATCTAAACCTCAACCTCTTCCAGATTTTTCTTTACCATTTTATCCAAGAATTCTTCCAAATTTCTATTATTTCTGACTTTCTTTTGTAGTTAACTCACCTCACCAGATTCAATAGCAATCTGTGACTCATTGTTTCTAATTCTTTGCAAAGCATCCAACTTAGCTCTTATAGAAATAATTATTTTTCATCTTACCGCTGTCCTTAGTATTTAACCAAATTCTATAATTACAGTAAGGAGTCCAAGCGGTACAGATGTTTTAGGAACAAGTACAGCCAGATCCTGGTCAGTATGAAACTCGCCGAGTGGAAGCCAGAGAAGCCTGTGCTGGAGGGAGGTCCACTCGCCCCTGTGCTCATGTGCTCTGGCGTTGGTTGGCCGGTATGTTTATTGGGAAAATGGAGAGAATTGTTTAAGCTTAGCAAATCCGTTCTCTGGTGGCCAATAAAGAGAGGTTATACTATGAGCTTCTAAGATTTCTTGAAACTTTGAACATCCTCTTGTTTGTTTTTGTGGCTAATCCTTGCCTGGCTCCCTGTATTAGACACAAAGAAGGCCAGAGGATAAAGGACACGGGTCCTTGTTGGACATTATTCTCAACTTACCTTGTACCTTCTTCACATTCTCTGGCTTGCTTATCCGTGCCCTTTCTTCTCCTGCCTCTTTGATTGAATTCTCTAACTTTCCTCCACTCGTGTGCCTCCACCCACCTTTACGTTTCCATTTCTGCCTGCTTTAAAAGGCTAAGATCAAATGTCACGTCTCCCGTGAAGCTGTGTCAGATTCCCCAGCTGGCAGGAAAGTCTTTACTCTTTGAGTTTCCACACCAATTTGAGTCGTGTTTTTTTTTTTTTTTTTTTCTTTTCACTTTTATATCACTTAGCGCTTTTCACCTTGTATTATACTCACTTGCACAAAGTCATTGTTCCCACTGTCTGCTTCAAAACAGGACTTCTGACTCAGCTTGTGACTCCATGCCTCCCACAATGCCTCACAAAGCAGGTGTTCAGTTTATATTTATTTACATGAATGAATGAATGAGTGGATGAATATGGAAAATACTTTATTAACAAAAGCTACAGAATTTCATAATGTAAATTAGGCTAAAATTCTGTGGACTTTGTCAAAATGCCACTACTATAAGTAGTTTTTTTATGAGAATAGATTTTTGTTAGGTTCTAAAAATAAAGAATGAAACCAAAAAGCACTGCTTAAAAACACTTTAAAATCCTTAGAATATTTTTTTAGTTTAGAAGAGTAGGAATAAAACCGCAGTATTTTAGATGTGATTTGAAAATATAACCAGCACTGACATGGAACAAAGATTCTAGCCTAAACTTGCAAGATCCATTGCTTACTAAGAACCTTATTTGGGCTATTCTTTTTGGGAGGCAGGATGTAGCTTTTTGCAAATAGGACCTTAAATTCTGAAAGTTATATAAGCTGCAACCCCAGCAGTGTGGAACAAACAGAAGAAGCCAGTTTGCATTACCCATCCTGTGTAAAAAGCACAAATCAACAGATAACCTGTCAGCTTCCTTCCAGTTCCTGTTTCTTAGTGCCCACATTTGGCAGCAGCAGGCACTGTGAGAACCTGACTAAAATAAACGTGACACTGCTTTGCACAGAAAGAGAGGAGGGGCAGCAGTAAAGGCCGAAAGGAAGCTTTTAATACTTTGACTTAAAATTGGGGAAAATGCTTAATCTCTTGGTACCATTGCAATAGGGAAAGAAGTGTGTGATTGTATCACTTTACATTTTTCATGCATATTTCCTATCCACAGTTGATAATACACAGTTCCATTTGCAAGGTGAGGATAATACTACAGCTCCTGCACAGTGATTTTGAGTTTTGACCCAAACGGGGAAGCTTTAAGTGTACAGAGTCTGATTCAAAACTGGTAGATCCGGGCTTCGCTGATGGCGCAGTGGTTGAGAGTCCGCCTGCCGATGCAGGGGACACGGGTTCGTGCCCCGGTCCGGGAAGATCCCACATGCCGCGGAGCGGCTGGGCCCGTGAGCCATGGCTGCTGAGCCTGCACGTCCGGAGCCTGTGCTCCGCAACGGGAGAGCCCACAACAGTGAGAGGCCCGCGTAAAAAAAAAAGCTGGTAGATCCAATGTATATGGCATTTGCTCTGTCTGATTTAAAGATTTGAAGTTGTCAAGGAGACGGGGGCTGGTACTAACAATGATGCTGAACCATCAGGACTGCTGGTCCCTCCTCCCAAATTCACTCCCAGGATGGAGAGAGAGAACGGTGAGCAAACCCTGGTGTCATGGGGCAGCTGTTGGAGCTGCTGTGTGTAGGGGGAGGCCGTGTCTTTGGTCATGGGCAGCAGACAGCCCCACAGGGCTGTGTGAGGGAAAGCACACACGGTGGGTCTGTTCTCACTCCCACCAGCCATTGCCTTGAGGGAACCAGTGCCTGCCCCTCCGTTCACATCTCTGGGCCTAGGGTGCGCATGAGCAAACTCAAGGCCACAACACAGAACCCCTGCAGTGGCGAGGGGCTGAGAAAATGGGTGGAGCTCACTGATCTCCATCAGGCCCTGCTGTGCCCTGCCGCTTCAGAGCCCCAGGCCTGGGCACTGCAGTGGAAAAGTGTCTCTTTCTAACGCGGCTTCTCACCAAGCAGGGGGTGGTTTTTGGAGTGTGGAAGTGACTGATCGATGGGTGCCCTGGACCCGCACTCTCCACCCCTTGAGCTGACGTGGCCCCTACAGATGAGCGCACCGCCTTTCACGATACTTGTCTGACATTCCCACAGGAAGTGAGCTCACTGGTCAAAATAACAAGACATTAGAGGAATACGACCACTTCAAAAGGAAAATCACATGCTGGAAATACATTTTCCAAAGCAGCAGAAATGTTAAAACAGATGAACCAGGAATTTTAAATTAGCCATATTTAAAGAGATAAGGAAAGAAATTAAAACTATAAGACCCAAATGAGAAAACATTTAAAATGTACAAAAAAGTATGTACAACAAATATAAAGGTTGAAAGAAAGACAACAATAGGTAGGACAAGTAGAATGGATCCAGCTGAGTTATGAATTAATGACTCAGGAAACACGATTGAGGAAATCTTTGAGAAGGAAGAAAACAACAGTAAGTAGGAAATACAAAATAAAAATATAAAAACTAGGAGAATAGAAGTAGAAGTGCTCACATCTGGATGGCAGAAGTCTCAGAAATGGAAAAGAATAAAAAGAAAATAAGTACTTGAAGAAATGTGGCGGTAAATTTCCTAATACTAAAAAGAGAAGATAAAGTTTATACTTAAACAGCTCATAGAAAGCCGAAGAAGAGAGGAAAGAAAAAATATATATATACACTCATTGCAAAAATCTAAGAATATCAAAGACAAAAACACCCCAAACAACCCAATAAAAATGATAATAACCCCAATCTGGAAACAACCTAAATGCCCATCAACAAGAGAAGCTAAAAACTATTGTGCTATATTTATGCAATGAAGTATTGCTTGGCAATAAAAACTAACAAAATACTGATAAACACAACATCATGAATAAACGTCAGAAACATTAAGCTGGGCAAAAGAAGCCTGACACAAAAGAGAACATACTGGTTGATTCCACTTATATGAAGTTAAATAACAGGTAGAACTAACCTCTGGTGACAGGAGTTTATAATAACGGTAGTCTTTTGGGGTGTGTTAACTGCAAAGGCACAAAGCAAGCATCTGGCTTCTGTGTTTTGATCTATAACATTTTATTCCTTGATCCAGGGTGTGGTAACACAGGTGTATGCATATGTAAAAAACCTTAAAAGTGTACCTGTTATTATATGTATATTATACTTCAATAAGACACCTGAAAGAAAAAAAGTTTAGATAATATCAACATGATGGACATTAGTGAGGAGAAGAACAAAGCAAGTAAAAGAATGCTATATTGTTATTGAGAGGGGAATGCAGGCTCTAGAGCGCAGGCTCAGGAGTTGTGGCGCGCAGGCTTAGTTGCTCTGCGGCATGTGGGATCTTCCGGGACCAGGGATCGAACCCGTATCCCCTGCATTGGCAGGCAGATTCTCAACCACTGCACCACCAGGGAAACCCTGAAGATGTGGCAATTTTAATACATGTATCTAACAAAATAACCTCAAAATACTTGAACCCCAAGGTGGCAGAACTATAAGGATAAAATGGTTACCTGGTATTGCAGAAGTAGCTTTCAACCCATGCTCTTGATTTTCGATAAGTCGGCAGTAACTCAGAAAAGATATAGAAAATCTGAATAACAAAATTGATAACCTTAATCTAATGGATATATACAGAATTCTGCAACCGAGAATTAGAAAAGACACATTTTTTCCTCAGTCCATGTGAAGCATTTACAGTTGACTCAAGTGTCAGGCAAAAAAGCCTCAATAAATTTCAAAGAATAGGTCCATATAGAAGGGACTCTTGCCACTGTGTAACTGAGTTAAAATTTAATAACAAAAAGACAAGGAGGATATCTTTGTGTATTTGGAAATTAAAAGACAAACTTCTAAATAACTCACAATGAAAAGAAACCACAATGGAAAGTTACTGAATGATAATGAAAACTACCCAAAAAAGACCTGTGAGATGCAGCAAAAGGGAAAGTTCTCTCACTTTTTTAATCCTTGAGAAATTTTTAGCTTTAAATCTGTCTAAAAGAAGGCCTCAAAATGAATAAGCCATGTGTATATCTTAAGAATTAGAAAAATAATGACAGAATAAACCTAAATTAAGTTGAAGAGATAGTAAAAAGAGCAGAAGTTAATGAAATAGAATCAAAGGTATTACAATGTAGAAAATCAACAAAGCAAAAACTGGATCTTTGAAAAGAAATAGTAGACAAATTTCTGCCATAAATGATCAACTGAAAGAGCAGAAGAACACAAATGCTATAATGAATATAAAGGGGGACATAAGTACAGATAAAGTAGAATAAAGAGTTACTACTGGAATATTATCAACAATTCTATGCTAGCAAATTTGAAAGCATAAATGGACAAATGCTTGGAAAAATATTTACTAGAATTGACCTGAAAAATAATAGACTTCAATAGCCCTATAGCTATTAAAGAAACTGAAGTAGTGATTATCATCTTCCCACAAAGAAAACACAAGACAAATGGTTTTATAGGCAAGTTTTAATAAACATTCCAAGGACAATCCCAATTTTATTCAAACTCTTAGCAAGAGTTATAGGAAAAGAAGGAAGAATACCAATTCATTCTAAAAAGCCAGTATAACTATGCTACCAAAACCAAACCAGAACAGTATGAGAATGGAAAAGTATAGGCCACTTATCTCATGAACAGAGACAAAAATCCTAAACAATATTACTAGCAAATCAAGTAGACATTGTATATAAAAAAAGAAAAATATCTATATGTTTCTCTTAGTACATGTAGAAAAAGTACTTGATAGTATTCTAATTAATGTCAAAATCTCTTAGTGAATCAGAAGTAGAAGGCAATACATTAAACAATAAAGAGTATGTTTAAAAACCAGAGCACCAGCATTCTAAATGTGGAAACAGTAGAAGTACAGTTGGCCTGCCGTATCTGCAGTTCTGCATTCTCAGATTCAACCAACTGCAGATCAAAAATATTAGGAAAAAGAGTTCCAGAAAATTCCAAAAGCAGAACTTGATTTGCTACACACCAGCAACTAATTACATTGTATTTACAGTTATTTACATAGCATTAGGTGTTGTAAGTAATCCAGAGATAATTTAAATTGTGAGGGAGTATGTCCATATGTAAATACTAAGCCATTTTATATGAGACTTGTGTATCTGTGGATTTTTGGTATCCGTGTGGGTCCTGTAACCAATACCCTGTGGATATCGAAGGATGACTGTATTTATTCCCTTACAATTAAAAAATGCCACAAGGAGGCTTGCTATTATCACTTCTACTGAAATTTTATTGGAAGTTCTATGCAGTGTAATGAGGTTAAAAAAATACTGACTGGAATCATAAAGATTAGGAAGGAGAAATAAAAGTATCATTACTTGCAGATGATATAATCACATTAAAAAGTCAAAACAATTTTAAATAAATTATTTTAGGAGTTGGGAGTTTAGCAAGGTGGCTGGATTCAAAAGCAGTTGCATTTCTTTACATCACAAGCAACTAAAAACACATTTAATAAGAAGCCATCATTAACAATAGTTATGGAGCATATAATGTACTGAGTAGTAAATCTAGCTAAACATGTACTATCTCTACAGGGAAAATTAGAAATGTTTATTAAGTCATAATTAAAAACACATAAAAATGAGCGATACCGTGTGAATAGACAGGGAGACTTATGCGGCAGGCTGTGTTTTCCAAAGATAGCCACAGCAGTATTTACTATCCCATCTACTTTCTTAGAAAGTGACTGGTATTTCTCCCTCCAGAAATGGGTTTATGATTCTAGGCTGGAAGTGATACTACGTAACTTCCCAGGTTAGACCGTGAAAGGTGATACAGCTTCCTCTTGGTTCTCCGGGAACCAAGCCACTGTGCTGTGAGAAAGCCAGGCAGCCACATGGAGAGGCCATAAATGGATGCTCTGAATGACAGCCACAGCTGAGTTTCCAGCAGACAGCCGGCTTCAACAGCCAGACATGTGAATGAAGGAGCCTTCAGACGAGTCCTGCTGTGAGCTACTGAGTCCCCTTCAGTCTTTCCATCTTCCCACCTGAGGCCAGATGTCACGGTAGGTGAAGAACCGTCTCTGCTGTGCTTCCTCGGAATCCTGACCCACGTATTTCTGACCAACAAAATGGTGGTGGTTTTATATCATTAAATGTCAATTCTTCTCAAATTAATGGATAGATTTAATACAATTCCACCCAAAATTTCAACAGGGTATTCCTGGTAGAATTTGATGAGATTATTCTGAAGTCTACATGAAACAATAATGAGATAGCCCGGACATTTTTGAAGAACGATAGCAGGAGGAGGGGATTTACCTTACCAAGCAGCAGGATTTCTTATGAAATTATGGTAATTAAAACTGTCTGACATGGTGCAGAGATAAGCAAAACATGTTTATGGAAGTTTGGTATATGACCAAAGTGGCATGACAGATAATGGAGAAAGGAGAGACAATTTGATTAATAGGAGAAGAGAAAATGTTGTCCATATGGGAAAAGATGAAGTTGTATTCCTTCTTCACAACATATGTAAAAATCAATTCCAAATGATTAAGGACTAATATGTAAAAGCCAAAACATGAACATGGTTAGGAAAAATTTTTTTTGACTAAATTTTAAAAAGCATTGAATATAATGATAAGATTGATAAATTTTAATATATAATAAGAACTTTAAGGAAAGAACTACAAAACAACCAGAAAATAAGTGACAAAATGACAATAAGTACATGCTTATCAATAATCGTTTTAAAGGTAAATCGTTTTACCTTTAAAATCGTTTTAAAGGTAACTCTACAATTAAAAGATGTAGAGTGACTGAATGAATAATAACAAACAAACAAACAAGAACAAGACCCATATATATGCTGCCTACAAGAGATACACTTTAGAGCTAGAGATACACACAGATGAAAATGAAAGGATGGAGAAAGATATTCCATGCAAATGGAAATGAAAAGAAAACTGGGGTAGCAATACTCCTATCAAACAAAATAGACTTTAAAACAAAGTCTATGACAAAAGACAAAGCAGGGCATTACATAATGATAAAGGAGTCAATGCAAGAAGAAGATATATAATGTTCATAAACATATGCACCTAACATAGGAGCATCTAAATATATAAAGCAAATATTAACAGACATAAAGGGAGAGATTGGTAGTAATACATTAATAATAGGGGACTTTAATACCCCACTTACATCAATGAATGTTGATAGATCAGACAGAAAATCAATAAGGAAAGAGTGGCCTTAAATGACACGTTAGACCATTTGGAATTCACAGATAGTTACAGAACATTCCATACAAAAACATACACATTCTTTTCAAGTGCACATGGAACTTTCTCCAGGTCACATGCTAGGCCACAAAAGAAGTCTCAATAAATGTGAGAAAATTGAAATTATATCAAGTATCATTTTCTGACCACAAGGTATGAAACTAGAAATCAGTTACAAGAAGAACACTGGAATAAAACACAAACATGTGGAGACTAACCAACATGCTACTAAAAATCCAATGGGTCAACAAAGAAATCAAAGAGAAAAATTTAAAAATACCTTGAGACAAATGAAAATACAAGCGTAACTTTCCAAAATCTATGGGACAGAGCAAAAGCAATTCTAAGAGGAAGGTTTATAGTGATACAAGCCTACTCAAGAAACAAGAAAAATCCCAAATAAACAACCTAAATTTCCACCTAAGGGAATTAGAAAAAGAAGAACAAACAGAGCCCAAAGTTAGCAGAAGGAAGGAAAGAAAGAAAGTAGAAATAAATGAGAGACCACCACCACCACCATCAATAATAATAGAAAAGGTCAATGAAAAGATCTGTTTAAAAGATAAACCAAATTGATAAACCTTAACCCAGACTCATCAAGAAAAAAAGAGACAGGGACCCAAATAAATAAAACTAGAAATGAAAGAGAAGTTACAACCAATGTCACAGAAATACAATCTTAAGAGAATACTATGAACAGTTACATGCCAATAAATTGAACAACCTAGAAGAAATGAATAAATTCCTAGAAACATATAATCTTCCAAGACTGAATCAGGAAGAAATAGAAAATCTAAACAGACCAATTACTAGCAATGAAATTGAATCATTAATCAAAAAGCTTTCCATAAATGAAAGACCAGGATCAGATGGCTTCACAGGGGGAGTCTACCAAACATTTAAAGAAGAGTTAATACCTAGCCTTCTCAAACTATTCCAAAACACTGAAAAGGAGGGAACATTTCCAGACTCATTCTATATAAGACCAGCATAACTGTGAAACCAGAACAGGACAAAGACACTACAAAGGAAGAAAATTACAGGCAATATCCCTGATGAACATAGATGTGAAAATCTTCAACAAAATATTAGCAAACCAAATTCAGCAATACATTAAAAGGATCGTACATTGTGATCAAGTGAGATTTATTCCAGGGATGCAATGATGGTTTAGTATCTGCAAATCAATCAACATGATACAACACATTAACGAAAAGAAGGATTAAAAAATCACATGATCATCTTAATAGATGCAGAAGAAGCTTTTGGCAAAATCCAGCATCCGTTCATGATAAAAACTCAACAAAGGTAGTATAGACGGAACATAGTTTGCATGTGGATATCTAGTTTTCCCAACCTCCTTTGCTGAAAGCAATATTGATTCTGGTGGTTATAGGAGGCATGACTCAAACTTTGCTGATCATGTACCCCTTCCCCTTCTCCACATGGGCTGCCCAGGATTTTGGGGTGAGATTTGATGTGTGCACTGAGAGTGGAAGTTTTTCTTATTCTTTTAAACTGTCAACTGTAAAAGTAGTCACTTGGAGCTTTTTATTTCATTGATTTTGTAGAATCGATCCCTCAGTTTACGTTTCAAGCTATATAATGTTGTATGATGGGTTTTTAAAAGTTCATGTCACAAATGCACAGAACGAAACTTGATAATATACATTCATATGTTTTGCAAGTCTGTTTGGTATACTATTCAACTTAAGACTGCTCTATCTCTTATTCTGGTTATGTATGAATAACATAGGAGAAAAGCATTATTTGACGCAGGACTTGGAAACAAACTGGGAAATAAATTGGTAGCACAAGAAAAATGGAAATTGTATGCTTCTTAAAGAAGGGCTCTAATTGCCAACATTTTTTAATTGAAAAGTTTAAAAATGCCTTTAACCTATTGCCGAAATTTAGAAAGAACCTCTCAGATTTCGCTGTTATGAAAGCATACCTGGAATTCTGAGCATCATTATCTAAAATCTCAAAAAAGAAAAATGCTGTGTACTAGGCCACTGTACATTTCCCCCGGTGTAGACTTGTATTAATTCACATTTATCCAACACTTACTATGTTCCAGGCCTGGATACCCTGATATGAAACACAGAGCTTCTGGTTAAGCAGCTCCCAGCCCTCAGGGCAGAGACAAACATATACACACATGAACTGCCAGGTGACATGACCAAATAAGAGCACAGTGCTCCTCGAGTCCAGCGGATGAGGCAGCTAACTTCACCTGCCCCAGACCACTGGTGCTGAAGATGGCACCTGTAGTCAGTGCTGATCTCGTGGGGCATCTTAAAACTAGCTCAGCTCATGGTTGCCTTCTGGTTACTTCTGAAATTAGAAAAGTGTATAATTTGAACTCGTATTCAGACACAATCCACAAAAGTCCTAAAAGTACTTCAGTCCCAAAGGAGAGGAGTAGATGAGAAAGAGGTTTGCTCTGGATGGACTTGGAAATATGTGGATTTGACCCCCAGTATCCTCTAGGGCAGGAGAAAGTAGAGCTCTGCCTTGCACAACACAACACACACACACACACACACACACACACACACACACACACACACACACACACACACACACATCATGGGCATATATATTAGAGTTTGGAGAAGATACCTAGAAACAGAGAGAGCGTGATACCAAGCAGCACAAACATCTTCAAATTGACTACTTAACACCCTGTTCAGGCTCCAGCATTGCTTGGGCTTGGATACCCTGTGCTGGGCGGGGCTGTGCTACTGTGCAAACGCTACCCCACGTGGCTCGGGCTCCAAGGCCACAGGCAGGGCTGCCCTGATCTCGGGTCCTGTCACCTTGCTCTGGGCGGTGCTCCACCCACCTCCAGCTTGAACGTCCACTGGCTCCCACACATGGGTATTTCTGATTATACAGTGATCCTTCACCTAATTTTACATTTGGATGCCAAACAGTAATCACCAACCTCACTCCCTGAAGCATTTGAATTATGTGCTATTGTTCTCCAATCCAATGAAGTTAAAGGTCTGTCTCTTCTCTGCTTAGAGCTGATACGAGAGCACAGATCAATTTAATACACTTATTAAATTGAAAAGAAAACAACTGCTAGTCTGCTTTTATTCCATACTTAGAGAATCGTATATCCCAAGTTCTCGGGCAACAGCCACTAATTTCCTTCCCTCTGCTAGATTAGTAGGTAAGACATTTCATATATCTGAATTCAGTATGTGTGCGTGTGTCTTGGGGACCCCTAATATTCTTCTTCTAGCATCTTAAGATGGCTAAACTTTTCTTATTTAGTCTTCAGACCTCCTTCTTATTTAGCACACCTTGTTGGTGCTCTATTTTATAGAATAGAAATGTTATTATTTATTGTTAGCTATAGGATGATCACTAAATTGAAAACACTTGTGGCAAGGACTTATGTTTCACTTTTACCTCTACTCAGTGATGAGCTAGTTCTCACTTCTGAGAATTTGAACCCACAATAAGATCTGTCTTCTGATCTTTCAAGGACCCTTTAGAAATGTAAGGTTTAGGGTTTGATTGGTGTTATTTTTGCTTTAGTTTTACTATAAACATTCTTCAGCTCTTTCTCCTGTGTACTTTCCCCAAGATGTCATATCACCCCTCTAACTTCAGTTATTACCTCTACTGGGAAGACCCTGGCTCTGCTTGTAAACCCTCGTCTCATTCTTACTGTTCCTTCTCACTATCCACATGCCTCCCTATCGGCCTGATTTCTCAGGTCCTTCTAGATCTAAGTGGCCGCCCGTCCAAGAGGAATTAAAGTTTCCTCCACATTCCATGCACTACATTGTGGAATCATCCAGTGGTTAACAGTTCCTCTTTGTCACTGTAACTGCAGTTTGTTCAAGCTGACATGACAGCAGTCACACAACCAAGGTTATTGACAGTCTCGGCAGGACATGTGCAGACTGCAGAGGATCGTGAAATGTAATATGGGGAAATTTTTGGTGTTCTTATACAAAAAATTTTATAATTATGGTAATTAAGGAATAATAAAGAGATAAATAATTGGCTTTGAAAAAGAATAAAATATCCTACTAGAAGCTCATGTTTATCTCTTCTAAAAATGTTTCCAAATTTTCAACAGACTACAGTTTTGCTCTTTCATATCCACTGACCTTGTCAAAATTACAGCATAACTGAGTGTGCTTTGTGATGGCTCCAACTAGAACACTCTCAGAAGTGGTCCCTTCTTTACTTTCCACTCCCACTTCCTCTTCAAGGGCCTTAGATCATTAGATTCAGAAAACTGACCTGACCTCATTCTGCTGGTGGCTAAAATAAAAGGCGCCTCAGTGCCCAATTGTGTCATCAGATCTATAATGTTGCTAGTATATTCATAGCTGTCCAAAATACTATAGGGAATGAGATCTAGAAACCAAGCTGACGGGGGTAGATAGGCTTGTGCTTGGCCACTCAGCTGTCACTGCTTCTAGACCCTTTCGGTGGACAGAGCCAGAAAACTTATTTTTAAATTTCATGAGTTTACACTGATAACTTTAATATTAGCTTAGGAACACAGAGTTCTTCTCCTTTTCCCATTCCATATTTGTATATCTCTTTTTCACAGTGAGAGCCCTGGTTCCCTACAACATCAGAATGAATATATCTACTCAGTTCCTCTATCTTCCAACCCCAGCAAAATAGTTTCAGAATCACTACATGAGTGATACCACCAGCAACAAGTTGGTCCTACTTTACTGCTAAGTAAAGTTCAAATATTTTGGGGTTTTTTTTGCAACTGCAATTATTTTGTGTTTAGAATATAGCCTTAGTATTAAAGTTTATAGTCAGAGAACTGAGTTCCAAAGTGGCTGGAATTAATTCTTCTTCTTCTGTGTGGTTATACATTAGATGTACACTTAGGTTAATTTTTTTGTAGTCAATTTTAGTTTGATTTTTTAATCCTTTCATTTAATTGTTTTCTTTTGAATATGTAAAACATACATAACTCAAAAGTCAAAATCATATAAAGAGGAATAGCCAGAGAGGTCTCATTCCTATCCGTTTGCCTCCACCTGCTTCCCACCAACCCTACATATAACTATCATCCCTGGTTTATAACATCCCTTCTGTATTTCTTTTTGGGGTATATATATATATATATATATATAATTATTCCTTCTTTCTTACAGAAAGGACAGCATGCTGTACACACTCTTTTGTACTTTTTTTTCATTTAAAATATATCCTGGAAGTCACTCTGCATGAGTTCAGAGGGCTCTTCCTCATTCTTTGTACTCCAGTATATAGATGTACCATACTTTATTCAACCAGTTTCCCATGAATGAGTATCAAGTTGTTCCCGATGTTTTGCTATTATAAATAATGCCACAATTATTAAAAACCTGTTCCTATGTTGTTTTGTACTTGTAGAGGTGTCTGTTCAGAGCAAACTCCTAGAAGTAGAATTTGCAGATCAAAGCGTAAATGCAGACACAGTTTGTTGGCTCCTTCTAAATTCCTTTGTTGGGGTACCGCCTTGTCCTCCGCCCCACCCCACCGGTCCCAGGAGTGTAAGTGAGGCCTTTCTCCCCAGAGCTGCTGTAGGAGATACCTAACTTCTGGCCCACGTTCCCCCAGCTCCCCTGAGTCCTGCAGCTGCGATAGACAGTTTCCAGGTCACTGACAGCTGCCCACTTCCAGCACCTGTGTCTCTCTCCTCATCCTGAGGGAGAAGCAGTTCACTAAACCCAGAGGGGAGGTCCGTTTCAATGTAAAAGCACAGAGGTTGAAAGAGAATGCTTTGTGTGAAGAACAGCTTGAAATTAACTGCTATGAATGTGACTGGAGTGTGTAATTTGGAAATTCATGAAGATCCATTGTGGACAAATTGTGAACAACACCGTATGCCATTTGCAGAGCACAGACTCAAATGAGAGTGTCTGCTCTGTGTGGGACCTGTGTTCAGAGTCCCATGGTCTAAATAAACTGCTTTCAATGCATTTTTATCTCTCTCAAATTGACTTTAGCAATGACTTTCTCTTCCTAAGACTCAAGCACATTCATATACTTTTTGTGCTCACCTATTTTCATTCAGAACATATTCAGGTCAGTCAATACTTATTGAAGAGTTTGTCCATATTTTCGTGGATTGTTTTACTGTAGTAGCTTGTACGAGATTTGACTGCAGCACTTATTAATCCATTCAATAAATAATCATTCATTGCCTTTTTCATTTAAAACGTTCTTGTCTGATAATAATAATAATACGTTTTCATATGAAATATGTAAAATAAAGAGGTTCATGAATACAAATATAAAGATTGCCTTTAAGGCACCGACCCACATAACCACTGCCATTTACATCGTGGTATCATTTTCATTTATTTAATCCCCCAATAAAGTAATTCCCTAGTGACAGGAACAATGGCACATTCATTAAAAAATAATTCCTCCTTTATCAAATGAAGCCATGCTCATATTGTAGAGAAAAAAGAAAATATCACTCCTGTTCTACCTCCTACTCTATTCTTTCTAAGCATAAAGGAAGAAAATAAGACCCTTGCCACTGTTTTACAACCTGGTGTGGCGTCTTCTTTCACCTGTTAGTATTACCTAAGCTCCTGTATGCTGCCTAGATAATTCCCCTGCTTACCTTAAAGTTATGGGGAAGAGGGAGCTGCAATGTTTAGTATTTCCTATGCTACTTTATATCTATATCACAGTCTGTTAGAGGTGGGAAAATCACAGGCAGTGCATGAAATGTAACTGTCAAAAACCCAAGTTAAATACCCTTTTTAAAAAAAAATTTATATTTTTTTTTATACAGCAGGTTCTTATTAGTCATCAGTTTTATACACATCAGTGTATACATGTCAATCCCAATCGCCCAATTCATCACACCACCACTACCACCCCGCTGCTTTTCCCCCTTGGTGTCCATATGTTTGTTCTATGCATCTGTGTCTCAATTTCTGCCCTGCAAACCAGTTCATCTGTACTATTTATCTAGATTCCACATATATGCTTTAATATACAATATTTGTTTTTCTTTTTCTGACTTACTTCACTCTGTATGACAGTCTCTAGATCCATCCACGTCTCTACAAATGACCCAATTTCGTTCCTTTTTATGACTGAGTAATATTCCATTGTATATATGTACCACATCTTCTTTATCCATTCATCTTTCGATGGGCATTTAGGTTGCTTCCATGACCTTGACATTGTAAATAGTGCTGCAATGAACATTGGGGTGCTTGTGTTTTTTTGAATTATGGTTTTCTCTGGGTAAATGCCCAATAATGGGATTGCTGGGTCATATGGTAATTCTATTTTTAGTTTTTTAAGGAACCTCCATATGTTCTCTATAATGGTTGTATCAATTTACATTCCCACCAACAGTGCAAGAGAGTTCCCTTTTCTCCACACCCTCTCCAGCATTTGTTGTTTGTAGATTTTGTGATGATGCCCATTCTAACTGGTGTGAGGTGATACCTCATTGTAGTTTTGATTTGTATTTCTCTAATAATTAGTGATGTTGAGCAGTTTTTCATGGCTTCTTGGCCATCTGTATGTCTTCTTTGGAGAAATGTCTATTTAGGTCTTCTGCCCTTTTTGCATTGGGTTGTTTGTTTTTTTAATATTGAACTTCATGAGCTGTGTGTATATTTTGGAGATTAATCGTTTGTCCGTTGATTCATTTCCAAATATTTTCTCCCATTCTGAGGGTTGTCTTTTCATCTTGTTTATGGTTTCCTTTGCTGTGCAAAAGCTTTTTAAGTTTCATTAGGTCCCATTTGTTTATTTTTGTTTTTATTTCGATTACTCTAGGAGGTGGATCAAAAAAGATCTTGCTGTGATTTATGTCAAAGAGTGTCCTTCCTATGTTTTCCTCTAAGAGTTTTATATTGTCCGGTCTTACATTTAGGTCTCTAATCCATTGTGAGTTATTTTTGTGTGTGGTGTTAGGGAGTGTTCTAATATCACACTTTTCCATGTAGCTGTCCAGTTTTTCCAGCACCACTTATTGAAGAGACTGTCTTTTCTCCATTGTACATCCTTGCCTCCTTTGTCATAGATTAGTTGACCATAGGTGCATGGGTTTATCTCTGGGCTTTCTATCCTGTGCCATTGATCTATATTTCTGTTTTTGTGCCAGTACCATATTGTCTTGATTACTTTAGCTTTGTCGTATAGTCTGAAGTCAGAGAGTCTGATTCCTCCAGCTCCTTTTTTTTCCCTCAAGACTGCTTTGGCTATTCAGGGTCTTTTGTGTCTCCATACAAATGTTAAGATTTTTTTGTTCTAGTTCTGTAAAAAATGCCATTGGTAATTTGATAGGGATTGCATTGAATCTGTAGATTGCTTTGGGTAGTATAGTCATTTTCATAATATTGATTCTTCCACTCCAAGAACATGGTATATCTCTCCATCTGTTTGTATCTTCTTTAATTTCTTTCATCAGTGTCTTATAGTTTTCTGCCTACAGGTCTTTTGTCTCCCTAAGTAGGTTTATTCCTAGGTATTTTATTCTTTTTGTTGCAATGGTAAATGGCAGTATTTCCTTAATTTCTTTTTCAGATTTTTCATCGTTAGTGTATAGGAATGAAAGAGATTTCTGTGCATTAATTTTGTATCCTGCAACTTTACCAAATTCATTGATTAGCTCTAGTAGTTTTCTGGTGGCATCTTTAGGATTCTCTATGCATAGTATCATGTCCTCTGCAAACAGTGACAATTTTACTTCTTGTCTTCCAATTTCTATTCCTTTTTTTTCTTTTTCTTGTCTGATTGCCATGGCTAGGACTTCCAAAACTATGTTGAATAATAGTGGTGAGAGTGGACATCCTTGTCTTGCTCCTGATCTTAGAGGAAATGCTTTCAGTTTTTCACCATTGAGAATGATGTTTGCTGTGGGTTTGTCGTATGTGACCTTTATTATGTTGAGGTAGGTTCCCTCTATGCCCACTTTCTGGAGAGCTTTTATCATAAATTGGTGTTGAATTCTGTCAAAAGCTTTTTCTGCAACTGTTGAGATGATCATATGGTTTTTATTCTTCAATTTGTTAATATGGTGTATCACATTGATTGATTTGCATATATGGAAGAATCCTTGCTTCCCTGAGATAAATCCCACTTGATCATGGTGTATGATCCTTTTAATGTGTTGTTGAATTCTGTTTGCTAGTATTTTGTTGAGGATTTTTGCACCTATATTCATCAGTGATATTGGTGTGTAATTTTCTTTTTTTGTAGTATCTTTGTCTGGCTTTGGTATCAGGGTGATGGTGGCCTCATGGAGTGAGTTTGGGACTATTCCGTCCTCTGCAATTTTTTGGAAGACTTTGAGAAGGATGGGTTTTAGCTCTTCTCTAAATGTTTGATAGAATTCACCTGTGAAGGCATCTAGTCCTGGACATTTGTTTGTTGGATGATTTTTAATCACAATTTCAATTTCCTTACTTGTGATTGGTCTGTTGATGTTTTCTATTTCTGCCTGGTTCAGTCTTTGGAAGGCTATACATTTCTAAGAATTTGTCCACTTCTTCCAGGTTGTCCATTTTATTGGCATAGAGTTGCTTGTAGTAGTCTGTTAGGATGCTTCCTATTTCTGCGGTGTCTGTTGTAACTTCTTTTTCATTTCTGATTTCATTGATTTGCGTCCTCTCCTTGTTTTTTATGATGAGTTTGGCTAATGGTTTATCAATTTTGTTTATCTTCTCAAAGAACCAGATTTTAGTTTTATTCATCTTTGCTATTGTTTTCTTTGTTTCTATTTCATTTATTTCTGCTTTGATCTTTCTGATTTCCCTCCTTTTAGTAACTTTGAGTTTTGTTTGTTCTTCTTTCTCTACTTCTTTTAGGTTTAAGGTTAGATTGTTTATCTGAGATGTTTGTTGTTTCTTGAGGTAGGATTGTATTGCTATAAACTTCCCTCTTAGAGCTGCTTTTGCTGCATCTGATAGGTTTTGGATTGTCGTGTTTTCATTGTCATTTGTCTCTAGGTATTTTTTGATTTCCTCTTTGATTTCTTCAGTGATCTCTTGGTTATTTAGTAATGTATTGTTTTTCCTCACTGTGTTTGTGTTCTTTACGTTTTTTTTCCCTGTAATTGATTTCTAATCTCATAGCATTTTGGTCCGAAAAGATGCTTGATATGATTTCAATTTTCTTAAATTTACTGAGGTTTGATTTGTGACCCAAGATGTGATCTATCCTGTAGAATGTTCCGTGCGCACTTGAGAAGAAAATGTAAGCTGCTGTTTGTGGATTGAATGTCCTATAAATATCAATTAAATCTATCTGGTCTATTGTGTCATTTAAAGCTTGTGTTTCCTTATTAATTTTCTGTTTGGATGATCTGTCCATTAGTGTAAGTGAGGTGTTAAAGTCCCCCACTATTATTGTGTCAATTTCCTCTTTTAGAGCTGTTAGCAGTTGCCTTATGTATTGAGGTGCTCCGATGTTGGGTGCATGTATATTTATAATTGTTATATCTTCTTCTTGGATTGATCCCTTGATCATTATTCAGTGTCCTTCCTTGTCTCTTGTAACATTCTTTATTTTAAAGTCTATTTTATCTGATATGAGTATTGCTACTCCAGGTTTCTTTTGATTTCCATTTGCATAGAACATCTTTTTCCATCCCCTCACTTTCAGTCTGTATGTGTCCCTACGTCTGAAGTGGGTCTCTTGTAGACAGCCTATATATGGGTCTTGTTTTTATATCCATTCAGCAAGCCTGTGTCTTTTGATTGGAGCATTTAATCCATTCACATTTAAGGTAATTATTGATATGTATGTTCCTATGACCATTTTCTTAATTGTTTTGGGTTTGTTTTTGTAGATCCTTTTCTTCTCTTGTGTTTCCCACTTAGAGAAGTTCCTTTAGCATTTGTTATAGAGCTGGTTTGGTGGTGCTGAATTCTCTTAGCTTTTGCTTGTCTGTAATGCTTTTGATTTCTGCATTGAATCTGAATGAGATTGGTAGAGTAATCCTTGCTTGGTAGAGTAATCTTGGCTGTAGGTTATTCCCTTTCATCACTTTAAATATGTCCTGCCACTCCCTTCTGGCTTGTAGAGTTTCTGCTGAGAAATCAGCTGTTAACCTTATGGGAGTTCCCTTGTATGTTATTTGTTGTTTTCCCCTTGTTGCTTTCAATAATTTTTCTTTGTCTTTAATTTTTGCCAGTTTGATTAGTATGTGTCTTAGCATGTTTCCTCTTGAGTTTATCCTGTATGGGACTCTCTGTGCTTCGTGTACTTGGCTGGCTATTTCCTTTCCCATGTTAGGAAAGTTTTCAACTATAATCTCTTCAAATATTTTCTTGAGTGCTTTCTCTCTCTCTCCTCCTTCTGGGACCCCTATAATGTGAATGTTGTTGCATTTAATGTTGTCCCAGAGGTCTCTTAGGCTGTCTTCATTTCTTTTCATTCTTTTATCTTTAATCTGTTCCACCACAGTGAATTCCACCATTCTGTCTTCCAGGTCACTTATCCGTTCTTCTGCCTCAGTTATTCTGCTATTGATTCCTTCTAGTGTATTTTTCATTTCAGTCATTGTATTGTTCATCTCTGTTTGTTTGTTTTTTAATTCTTCTAGGTCTTTGTTAAACATTTCTTGCATCTTCTCGATCTTTGTCTCCATTCTATTTCCTAGGTCCTGGATCATCTTCACTATCATTATTCTGAATTCTCTTTCTGGAAAGTTGCGTATCTCCACTTCATTTAGTTGTTTTTCTGGGGTTTTATCTTGTTCCTTCATCTGGTACATAGCCCTCTGCCTTTTCATCTTGTCTACCTTTCTATGAATGTGGTTTTTGTTCCACAGGCTGCAGGATTGTTGTTCTTCTTGCTTCTGCTGTCTGCCCTCTGGTGGATGAGGCTATCTAAGAGGCAAGCTTCCTGATGAGGGGGACTTGTTGTCGATAGATCTAGGTGTTTCTCTGCTGGGCAGAGCTCAGTAAAACTTTAATCCACTTGTGTGCTGATTGATGGCACTGGGTTCCCTCCCTGTTTGTTGTTTCACGTGAGGCAACCCAGCAGTGGAGCCTACAGGCTGTTTTGGGGGCTAATGGTGGACTCTGGGAGGACTCACGCCACAGAGTACTTCCCAGAATTTCTGCTGCCATTGTCGTTGTCCTCACGGTGAGACACAGCCAACCCCTGCCTCTGCTGGAGACCCTCCAACACTAGCAGGTAAGTCTGGTTCTGTCTCCTATGGGGGTCACTGCTCCTTCCCCTGGGTCCTGATGCACACATTACTTTGTGTGTGCCCTCCAAGAATGGAGTCTCTGTTTCCCCCAGTCCTGTCGAAGTCCTGCAATCAAATCCAGCTAGCCTTCAAAGTCTTATTTTCTAGGAATTCCTCCTCCCTTTTGCCAGACCCCCAGGTTGGGAAGCCTGAAGTGGGGCTCAGAACCTTCACTCCAGTGGGTGGACTTCTGTGGTATAAGTTTTCTCCAGTTTGTGAGTCACCCACTCAGCAGTTATGAGATTTGATTTTATTGTGATTGTGCCCCTCCTACCATCTCACTGTGATTCTCCTTTGTCTTTGGATGTGGTGTATCTTCTTTGGTGAGTTCCAGTGTCTTCCTGTCTATGATTGTTCAGCAGTTAGTTTTGATTCCGCTGCTTTCGCAAGAGGGAGTGAAAGCACGTCCTTCTACTCTGCCATCTTGAACCAATCTAAATACCCTTCTTGATGGCACCTAAAAGGTGAATGAGTCCCCAGTTCCGACTCTTCACAGAAGATTCCTGGCAGTGGGGCACCAAAGAACCATAAATGTTATGTTATTGCCTTCTCTCTTTATTTTCATTGAAATTTCATTGAGATAATTGTAGATTCACATGCAATTGTAAGAAATAATACAGAGAGACTCCATATATTTTTACCCAGTTTCCCCCAATGGTAGCATCTTACAAAATAGAGTACAATATCACAGCCAGGACATTGACATTGGTGCAATCCACCTACAGTATTCAGCTTTCCTCAGTTTTACTTGTACTCATTTGTGTGTGGGTGCATGTGTGTTTTAAGTTCTATTGTATTAAGCTGTATAAGATGCATAAGTATACCATGTTAATACAAGAATAATTGCATTAATTATATTAAGATCTCTACAGTGTTGTCCCCTGTGTAAATCTGCATAGCTCCCACCACAGTCAAGATACAAAACAGTTCCAACATCATGAGGATCCTCTGTGTTGCCTGTTATGACAAATATTTCTTTCCCACATCACTCCCCATTTTTAACCCCTGGCAACTTCTAATCATTTCTAAAATTTCTAAATTTAAAAAAATTTGTCATTTCAAGAATGTTGTATAACTGGAATACATTCACTATGAAACCTTTGAGACTGGCTTTTTTTTTTTTTTTTACTCAGCATGATTCCCTGCAGATTTATCCAAGTTTTTGCATGTATCAATAGTTTGATCTTTTTTATTGTTGAGTAGTATCCCATGGTAGAAGTATACCAGACACCTAAGTCTTTTATTTTATTTGGAGTGATTATAAATGGTATTATGTTTTAACTTTTAGTTTCCCTATGATTATTATTAGTATATAGAAATACAGTTGATTTTGGGGTGTTGATCTTGTATACTGCAAACTTACTGAACTCACTTATTAGTTCTAGAAGATTTTGTAGATTTCTTGAGTTTGCTACATAAACAATCATGTCCTCTGCAGTTTGGCCTAGTTTTATGTCTTCCTTCCCTATCTGTGTGCCTTTTATTTCTTTTTCTTGCTTTATTACAGTGGCTGGAACATCTAGTACTATGTTGTACAGCAATGGTTCAAGCAGACCTCCTTACTTTTTCCCCAGTCTTAAGAGGACAGCATTCAGTCCTGGCTATGGGTTCTTTGCAGATGATCTTGATCAAGTTGAGGTAATTCCCCTCCATTTCTAACTCATGGCTTTTATTGTGAGTGGGTGTTACATTTTTTTATCAAATGATTTTTCTGTGTCCATCAATATGATCACATAATTTTTCTTCTTTAACTTGTTGATATATTGAATTACATTTATTTTTGATTCTCAAATGAGAAGTGACTTTGGACAGGTGAAGAAGGGAGTACACTATGTAAGACTTTGAAAATGAAGCCAAGGTGTTTAGATGTGAATCTATTGCACACCATTTTCCACAGTATGTTCTGATATGTATGCTAATAGAGGATACATAAAGATGTAATTTCACAGTCAAACTAGTTTTAGAAACAGTGGTTTAAACTAAATTCAGTAGGCTTCTTCGTTCCTGATTTTCTCAGAACCTTTAATATGCTGCATTGAATGATATCTGTATTTCCAAAAGGGGATTAAAGAGTGTAAAGTTTCCAAATCCAGTTTATCCACAAAATGCACATTTTCCATAATGTCTATGATAATTGGAAGATGCACTTTGGGAAACATTGCCATACGAAATAATTTTTTCTAATGAAAATTTCTGACCTGGGGAGTACCATAGAAGAAAGGCAGTGTGCTGCAATGGCTCACACATGGAACTTCAGGAAGGTTTCCTACCTGCTGAAAGCCCACTTCATTATCTGTTGAATGGGGAAAAAACATGACTCCATGGGGGGGCAGTAGGATGTTGAGGTAAAGAGTGTGTGCTCTACAGTCAAACATCTGAGTCCAAATCCTGGTTTTGCTACCTAAAAGGTGTGGGGAACATTGGGAAAGTTACTTAATCACTCTGTGCCTGTTTCCTCACATGTAATGTAAGAATAGTAACAATTCCTACTTTCTAAGATTTTTAAAAGGTTTAATGAATAAAACTTGTAAAGCCTTAGAGAAGTGTCAGGCAACTGGTAACCATTTAATAGTCATTACCTGTGCTGTTTATAGTTGAAGGATTAAGTGAGATGATCAGAAAAATACCTATCAATTTTATTACTCAGAAAATAGTTATTAGGAAAGTAGATCCAAGGGCAGTTGTAGGATGAGTTAGAAGCAAGTGAATCTATGCTCCCATGTTGGATGCTTTGAGGACTAGGCCGGTGAGAGCACAGATGTAGAGGTTGCTTTTTTAAATACTTTCTTTAACTCTGTAGCATTTGGTGATTGAATATGAGGGGTTGAAAAAGATGACCCAAAGGTGACACCAGTTTTCAGCCTCGGCATTAGGGAAATGGATATTGTACCCCCCATGAATGAAGCGTGTCCCGGGTATTAACATGTCAGCCAGATAATTTTAGCATTCTCATTAAAAAATAATAGATATTTTAATTTCTGGTTTTAATAAATGCAGGAAACTAAAGAGTTTCAGCCTGTTTATGCTAAACTATGAAATCTGATCCATGTTGGTAAAGGAACAATTTGATTACATAGCTATACTACAAGGAAAATTATGCCCGTGATGCAACTTTGAACTTTGAGGACATCTCGGCTTTTTATTTAGAGCACTGAAGTGGCAGAATGGTTCCTCAGAGGAAATTAAGAGAGAGAAAGGCATGCTGGTGCTCAGAATAGCAGAGAAGATTGAAATAAATGGGAAACATGGTAAAATGACTGAAAATAAGCCAAATATATAAGATAAAGTTAGATCATAGTTATTGTTTATTGAACACCTGCTACATACTGGCCATCGCTTTTGGATTGGGGATACAGTTAGTTACAACTGCCGAGGTCTACCTGGAACTGTCCTGGTTTTAGCACTGAAATCCCATGTCCTGGGAAACTGCTTGGCCTCAGGCAAACCAGGACAGTGGGTCACACTCAGCACAGCAGTGAGCAAGGCAGTCTTTGCACTCAAGGAACTCATATTCAAGTTGGGGGATCCAGAGACAGACGCAAAGCAGATAAAAATAAGACAAAAGGCACAGTTTTATATATAGTGCAGCATCAGGTTAGAAGGAATGTAAACTATTTATATATTGGTTCATCTATTCATTTTGAAAAAGGAGCTGGCTCCTTCTATATCTAGTGTGGGAAAGAGAGGGTCACCGCAGGTCATAATTTGACTTTCAGAAGGATTACTGCTTACCCCCTCAGAGTGGATACACATGAAGTGGGTAGGCTCCCATTGCCCTGAGGGAAGGGAATAGAAGGACTGTTTTTCTGTCTTGCCCTTCACAGGACCTGGTGGAAACTTTTCAAAGAGGCCACATGCACCGAGGAGAGGAGGATGGAGACTCTGGCCCTGCCTCCTTGAGAGCCAGCAGTGTTAGAAGCTTTATGATGGATAAGGGTAATCCTGATTGAGGGCTGGGTAGAAAAGACACCATAGCCTCCCAAGGTGACCAGGAGCTGACCAGGAATGAAGATGGGCTGGACCCAGCACCAGGACCCAGGTGGTCTTTGTTACTGCTGTATAAGTGGAGACCAACTATCCTGATTTGTCCAGGACTGAAGGGTTTCCTTGCTCATGGGACTTCAAACCCACAGCTAACTGAGGTGGCTTTTAAGATGACCTATTATCCAAACCAAGACACTTTTGAGAATGAAATGGGAGGCTGTTAATAAACACACCAGTTCAACCAGGTGTATGTTGGAGCCATTCTGGGGAGCTCCAGAGAGAGATGGGACCCTATCTACATTAGACTACATTTATTCTGGATTCAAATTACAGGAAGATGTGGGGCCTTGTGTAGCTGAGGCAGCAAACCTTCCCTTATCTAGTTAACCTGCCATGGTGACAGGCTATGGGGACAATGACCTTGGTGTAATTGTTAACCAAACAGCTCAAATATAAGCTCCATTACTCGACTGCAGACAAAACTGTCCTCAGGGCACCAGCAAAGCAGAGGAACAACTATGACAACAAAAATAAAAGTTCAGAAATTTGCGATAACAATATCTATCAAGGACCTAATTTAAGTATGTATATGGTTTTTTTAAATTAAGGTGTAGGTGATGTACAATATTACATGAGTTTCAGGTGTACAAGGTAGTAATCCACAATTTTTAAAGACTATATTCCATTTACAGTTATTATAAAATATTGGCTGTATTACCCATGTTGTACAATATATCGTTGTAGCTTATTTATTTTATACATACTAGTTTGTAACTCTTAATCCCCTACCCCTATCTTGCCCCTTCCTCCTTTCCTCTCCCCACTGGTAGTCATTAGTTTGTTTTCTGTTTCTTTTTTGTTACATTCACTAGTTTGTTTTATTTTTTACATTCCACATATAAGTGATAATCATACAGTATTTGTCTTTCTCTGACTTATTTCACTTAACGTAATATCCTCCAAGTCCATCCATGTTGTTGCAAATGGAAATATTTCATTCCTTTTTATGGCTGAGTAGTATTATAGTGTATTTATTTATACTACATCTTCTTTATCCATTCATCTTTTGATGGACACTTAGGTTGCTTCCATATGTTGGCAATTGTAAATAATGCTGCCACGAACACTGGGGTGCATGTATCTTTTTGAATGAAGGTTTTGGGGGTTTGTTTTTGAATACCAAGGAGTGGAATTGCTGGGTCATATAGCAATTCTATTTTTAGTTTTTTGAGAAACCTCCATACTGTTTTCCACAGTGGCTGCACCAATCTACATTCCCACCAACAGTGTGCAAGGGTTCCCTTTTTTCCACATCCTTGCCAACCTTTGTTATTTATGTTCTTTTGATGATGGCCATTCTGACAGGTGTGAGGTAACATCTCATTGTGGTTTTGATTTGCATTTCCCTGATGATTAGCAATGTTGAGCATTGTATTCTTTGGAGAACCATCTATTCAAGTCTTCTGCCCATTTTTTAAAATTCAGGTTGTTTGTTTTCTTGAGTTATATAAACTGTTTATATATGCTGGATATTAATCCCTTATTGGTCATATCATTAACAAATATTTTCTCCTAGTCTGTAGATTGTCTTTTCTTCTTGTGGATGGTTTCCTTTGCTGTACAAAAGCTTTTAACTCTAATTAGGTCCCATTTGTTTATTTTTGCTTTTATTTCCTTTGCTTTAGGAGACAGATCCCCAAAAATATTGCTACAATTTATATCAAAGAGTGTTCTGCATATGTTTTCCTCATATATTTAGGTCTTTAATCCATTTTTAGTTTATTTTTGTGTACGGTGTTCTAATTTCATTCTTTTACATGTAGCTATCCAGATTTCCCAGCACCACTTATTGAAGAGACTGTCTCTTCTCCATTGAATATTCTTGTCTCCTTGTCGTAGATTAAATGACCATAAGTGCATGGGTTTATTTCTGGGCTCTCTATTCTGTTCCATTGAGCTATGTGTCTGTTTCTGTGCCAGTATCATACTGTTTTGATTACTGTAGCTTTAGTAGTATACTGTAGTATAGTCTGAAGTCAGGGAGTGTAATACCTCCAGCTCTATTCTTCTTTCTCAAGATTGTTTTGGCTATTTGGGGTCTTTTGTGTTTCTATACAAATTGTAGGATTATTTCTTCTTGTTCTGAGAAAAATACGCTTGGTATTTTTTTTAATTTATGTTTTTTGGCGGTACATGCGCCTCTCACTGTTGTGGCCTCTCCCGTTGCGGAGCACAGGCTCCGGACGCGCAGGCTCAGCGGCCATGGCTCACGGGCCCAGCTGCTCCGCGGCATGTGGGATCTTCCTGGACCAGGACACGAACCCATGTCCCCTGCATCGGCAGGCGGACTCTCAACCGCTGTGCCACCAGGGAAGCCCTATGCTTGGTATTTTGATATGGATTAGATTGAATCTGTAGATTTCCTTGAATAGTATGGTCATTTTAACAATACTATTATTCCAATCCACAAACACAGTATATCTTTCTATCTGTTTGTGACATCTTCAATTTCTTTCATCAGGGTCTTATCATTTTCTGAGTACAGATATTTTACCTCCTTAGGTAGGTTTATTCCTAGGTACTTTATTGTTTTCTATGTGATTGTAAATGGGTTTGTTTTCTTAATTTCTCTTTCTGATAGTTCATTATTAGTGTATAGAAATGCAACATATTTCTGTATATTAATTTTGTATCCTAGCACATGTATGTTTTGTGCTGTTTTGGAAAGTAAAAAATTTCTTTAAAGTACCTGGGATGCAGCAGTATTGAGAGTATAAGAGGCCGAATAAAATATTCAGAGCTTTGTCTGAAATTCCCCATCTGGGTGGAGGGCACTTGGCTGGGATAACATGAGGGTGGGGTTTGCCAGCCTGGGTGCTCCACTGGGGCTGGCAGAGTCTTTGCTGTCATCAAAGTCCTGGGAGCTGGAGGCCCCATGGCTAGTCCAAGATGGATCAGGATTTGAACATAAGTCTCTTTGCAAAGCCCATACTCTTGTTTATAGGGGAGTAACTCTCACTCTCTCTCACTGACTAACCATAATGCAGGGGGAGTGTTATCACATAGCAGCAGCACAGAGTAATGTGGGATGCAGAGGAGAAAGGAATGAGCTCTGTCAGGGGATGGCTGCAGAGAAGAGATAGTGAATATCTGCAAGTCCTCATCCGTCCATGGACAGTGGCTGTCTGCTGCTTCCTGGGGTCTTTAGAACCAATTCCCAAAGAAGAACTTAGTACTTACCCGGGCCTGATACTCAGGTCAGGAGTCCTGAAAATGTGTGTGCAAGTATTTATTTCCTTGAAACCTTGAGACCATCAGGAGAGGGAAGGTTGATAAACAGAGGAGGAAGAAGAAGACAGTGGCCAGTGGAGTCCTGGGTGCTGCCTGCTGGGCCCAGCAATGCCACACCAGGTGAGAAGAGGGTGAGGGCTCCCAGTCTGGGTAGAACTTTTCAGAATGGCTCATTTGCTGTCTTATGAGTGGATGTGTGTTGAAAAAAGTTCTTCACTTGGTATATTACAGACATTTTGCACGTCTAAATATAGATCTGCATAACCATTAAAGAGCCGCAGAGCATCCCAGCCTATGGACTTAGCACAATTAATTGAGCCAGTCCACTAGAGAAAGGCATGCAGATTGTTTCCTGTTTTCATTAATAGAAATAATGCTGTAATAAACATTTCCATTTTTAAACACAGATCTTTGCTAAATTTATTATTCTTTAAGATAACTATCTTGTGGTGACCTTGCTGGGTCAGAGGATACAATAAGTCATATCTCAACTCTTCTGCGTAGAAAATGTGTACCTGTGTGCATTTGCACTCACAGCATATGGCATTTGTGTTTCCATCTGCTCTTGTTAACAGTGGTCACTATCATTCTTTTCATTTGTATATTTACATATTTGACATGCAAAAATTAATTTGTCATTGTTTTCATTTTTATTTATTCATTCATTTCATGTATTACAACTGGTGAGATCAAATAGCTTTTTACATTTTTCTATCTCTAGTGCTTCTTATGTGAATTGATGTTTAGCATCCATTGCCTGTTTTCTATTGGGACGTTTGTGGGATTTCTTTCTGTCATTGATATTTAAGTACTTTGCACTTAGAAAATACTGTACTTCTATGTCATCCCTCTCCCGACTGTCCTGCCTTTTGCTTTGTTAGTGTGTGATATTTGTCACGCCAGAGTTTTAAGTTTTTATGTAGGAAAAGCTGTCACATTTTCCCTGGCTTTGGCATTTTATATGTATATATATATATATATATATACACACACACACACACATATATAGATGCACATCTTAAAATGTGTACCTTAATATATTTATATATATACATATTCTGTATGTATTTAATCTCAAAACCAAAAATCCATCTCTACCCTCAAGCTTATAAAATATATTCTCCCCTTGTTTAGAATATTTTTCTTTTTCAAATTATTAATACCTTTGAAATGTGTGCTGCTGTGACAGTTGAGTGTAGTGATCAGGGTCCTTAGTTGTACCTTTCCAAAGTACTTCTGTCTAAGGTGAGAAGGAAGCAACTTGAAGGGACAGGGGACGCGGAGCAGGTCACAGAACGAATGGGTGTGAGTTGGGGGGCACCGGCTCCGTGCCACTAGGCCGGCCACAGTTCCCCCAGGGCCACCCCCGCAGGCCTGCGAAGACACCCCTGCAGCCGGCACAGGCCCTGCCGCCACTCCACGGGGACACCCAGCTCCCCTGCTGCTGGCAGAGCCTGTGTGCTGCTGTCTTGGGCATTGGTAGGGCCGCAGCCCTGCTGCCGTCTGGCCAGAATGGGCCCTGGGGCCCTGCTGATCCCCTGCTTTGAATCCTCAAGCTTTGGATTTGGATTCCGATGGAATAAATGTGTTGGCAAGAGTCTAGGTCCCCCACCCAGGCACTAGCTGTGCGGGCCCTCTGGTGGGCGTGGGGAGGTCCTGCTGCCCCGGGGGTGGATGCCGACTGCAGCTTTTCCCAATAGGCAGTCACTTGCACTAACACCCTACAGTAGACAACGAGTTCTTTCCCTGCTGTGTTGAAGTGTCACTGTTGTCATATGCTGAACATCAGTAATTCTGTTTTTTAAACCCAAATTAATTCTGGGTTTATTAAAAAGAGGCTGACAACCTGACTTGCAGAGCCACCATTCACTGTTTACTCATTTCTGAAAAACCGTTTTCCATGAGACCTAATTACACTTTATTTGATGCAACTTAATTACGGGAAAACATTTTACACGTATGTGAAACATCTACCCAATCCTGACCGACTGGAGCATTGGGTGACACAGGAGCTTAGATGTTAGTGTTGAAAAGATGGTAAACCATTCCCATAAGACAAAGAAAGCCCTTTTAGTGAAGTAAGAGAGTATTTCATGTCTCACAGTTGCTCAGAGCATCTTCTTCTCCTCCAGGAGGCCTCTTCCCTTTGCTCAGCCATATTCTTGATATTATTCCTCAGTGAGGTTGACTGACTTCTTGCATGAGCCGAGCTTCCGCCACAGATCTGGTTACTTCTTTCACTAACTCGCTCTTTAGCCAGAGGGAACTCTGATGAAAAAGTTCTGTATTGGTTTCCTGCATGGTTTGTTGCTTATTATTATTTCAAGCCTGATTGTATCAGAATGGCAATGCCTGTGCAGATATTCTTGCTGTTACGAAGGAACGGAGCAGATCCCCCTCTGGTCCCAGCAGAGGTGCATTTGTTTTGAAATCTTTGAAGGGATCCTGGTTTCCATTCAGAGCTGCTCTCTGGGCTGCATGAGATCAGTAAACCACCTTCAATTTTTAGGTAAGCAGCACCTTTAAGCCCAAACTATTAGGTGGGTCTGAAGTGAAGGAAGGGAGTGAGCAAAGATGTAAGATGTAAGACAGGAAAAAACAGCAGAGTTCAAGTGTATCTGGCCTCGTAAGTCGGTAAGAAGTTGGATATTCTTTTGAGGATGGTGAGGCCTTGAAGAGAGTGACACAAGTCAAGCAGGTGTTTTAGGAAGCTTCCTCTGTCCCACAATTAAGTGCTCAGAAGATATTTGTGTGGTGCAAGGCAGCACTTCAAGGTCTTTTGATGCTTTCAGGCATACACAGTGTGCAGAAGAGGCCAGCCTGAGTGTGTGACCTGTCGTTCAGTGTTTGGGGCAGGTTAGCCCCCAGCAAGTGGCTTCTCTTCTGTCAGATGCCATCTTTTCTCCCCAGTATTTCCACGAATTGCATGAACTCAACTTCAGCCACAGCCCTTCATGGTGGTTTAACCTCCATTCCCTAGTACATCAAAAGGATGAGTAAAACTAACTCTGCTGTCCTCTGGAACAACCTAGAAACTATTTCATGTCTGGGACAAAGAAGCTGATAGACTTGCGGGGACAGTTCTTACGAAACCACCAACTTTGTGTGCTTTTTGTGTCAGAGAATCAGAGAGTCAGAAAACAACACCGAAAAGAGTATCTAGGAGGTAGGATTCAAATGCCCTGAGATATGTGCAGAGATAAGCTTCCTGCACTTCAGAGACTTCTGACTCTGAAGTGCTTTGATTGGCAGGAAAGCAGATGGGGAAGAAAAGGCAAAGTAACCAATTTCAAGTTTTTTGTGTGTAGTTTCAGTTCAGAGTTAGAATATTCACAGTGAAAGTATATCCTTTCAGACTGTAGAAGCTTAGGTGGGGCAAAGAGAAGGACAGAAGTATATCTGACTTGGGAATGAGTCTGAGAAGCTAAAACGGTAAAGATGCTTCCAGAAGCAGGGACACTTCTTGACTGGTTTTAATCCTCCTTAGTGAAATATTAGTGATTTACTTCAGCTCCAACCTGAGGGAGCTCTGGTGGAGAGGGCATAGGACGAACGCCCCCAGCTGCTCCCAAGATGCAAACTAGGGGATGAGCACAGCCGGGGAGATGGCCTTGACCAAAAGGGGGTGAGGCCAAGAGGCCATGGTAAACAGGAAGCCCTTAACCAAGACACATACCGGGAAAGAAGAGTCAGAGCGAGCAGGGCGCTCACATCTCAAGGTCAGTAACCTTCTAGAAAAAAGACTGGGTGTGACCACGTTCACACTTTTAAAATTATTAGTGGGCAGGGAGTCGGGCTGTGGATACAGGAGGATGACCAGTAGGGAAAGCAGGAGGAGAGCTGCGGGGAAAAGCTTTAATTAATTCGCAGAATGGTTGATCTCTGTGAACCTGTACGTTTACTGATGGGCATAGTGTAGTAAAAGGGTGTTGCATAAAGTCCTTTTTCTCAGTCTGTTCCTGGGAAAATCTGGTAGTTTGGGTCTTGAGAATAAGAAAATTTAGCTCTTTTACCAGTGTCGGGCTATCAGGCTTAAACTACCTTCCTTCAAGTAAGCCTGAGCAGGGATGAACTTCAATAATAAAGGTTCGCTCTCCAGGTATAAATAACCCTAAGCAAGGGCTGGTGAACTTTTCTGCAAAGGGCCAGAAAGTTAATACTTGTGGCTCTGCAGGCCACGCGGTCCCTGCTGCAGCTACTCATAGTGGCACGGAAACAGCCGTAGACATGTAGACAGACGGGCATGTCTGAGTTCCAGCCAAACTATTTCCAGCAATGGGACAGTGGGCTGGCTTCTTCTGGAGGATCCCCCTGAGGCTGAACTAAAATCTCTGCTTTGAATGGAAGTAAGTTTTTATGGCCCCTCAGCGGCAGTGGAACCTGTCCTGGGGGCAGGTCTGTGACTCGCCACAGGCCCTGGTTGGAAAGATTCTCTTAAGAAGATGCTGTGAGGCAGGGAGTGGAAACCTGGACCACCTGCACCCCCTGGAAGCAGGAGCCTCTGAGCAGCCCAGACCTCCCAGCCACGGGCACCATCAGGTCTGCCTCTAAAAACAAGGGAGGGGACTAAGGACCACACAGCTGTGACCCTGCCAGCCCAGCGGCTTGTTCTCAGGGCTTAGCCCAGGTTTTCTCTTTCACAGGCCTCGGCTCCCCAGCATGTGGACAGTTGTCCAAGCTGGGGAGGAAAGATGTGGGAGCAGGAACGGGCTCCCAGAAACAGCAGGAGTCTCAGCGCGGGCTGGGGAATGCTGGCTTGGGGAACCGAGTGGAGACTAGGATCCTCCGAGTTTCAGAAAGGGCCCCGGCATCTGGGAAAGCAGAACATCTCACAGAGGGCAGAGCAGTGCGTCTGAGGAGGTGGGGAAGTTCTGCAAGGACAGCCAGCAGAGGAAGCAACAGGTCTGAAGAGGGGCACCCAGCCCAGATGAACGTGTGAGCAAAGTCACTTCTGAGGTTTGCTGAGACGTATTAACAGTAGAGAAATCCAGGAATATCTTGATTAATGTCATCCTTGAGGATGAAGCTCTTTTATACAGACAGCTCTAATAGAAAAAAAACCCTTGAGCCAAAATCCCTTCATAAATCATGCAAAAAATGTCTGCCTACCCAACAAAAATAGCTCCGGGCCAGTCTCTGTTCGCCTTTGGTTAGACGTTGATACATAGGGCTCGTCCTTAGCAAAGTTGTAACAGCTGAACTTTATCTTCAGTCCAGTGTCTTTCTGCACCTTTCGTTCACATCCGAGACCTCTAGGTCCTTTGAGTTTAGACGTATCAGGATGCAAGTGCCCTTCTGCTTTCTTCATCCTTTAGCTACGCTGACTTCGGTGCCTTGCGAATGAAGGGGTTACTACTAGTTATTATCAATGAGCACCTGTTTTCCAGTAATCCTCCCACATTCCTGAGTCCTTACTCCCAGTGCGGGGGGGCAGGCATTCACTGAGGGTCTTTCTGTCTTTCTGACGTGAAATATAATTTCCTTGACTCTGATTGGATCTACTCAGTCCACGCTTGGCTTCTCCACCTCCAGCCCCCGAATTAGTCATAGTTGTCAGCGGAATAGGTCAGATTTGTCATAATATCCCGGTGGTGTGGGAGAAATGGATGCCCGAACCAAAACAGGTTTTTGTTAGGAGTGAGGAGAGGGAAATGGGTGATGCTCAGCTCTCTTTCTAAGAATTTAAATCAGGTCATGTAATTCTGGTGCCTAAAAGCCTCCAACAGCTTCCACTTGCTCTTAGAATTGTATCAGAAAATCTTCATCCTATCTATCTACACAGTCTAATCTCTTGTCATTGTGTGTCCCCATCTCCTCTCAATGGCTCCAGCTACAGTGATTTTTAAATACAAGTTCCTCCTAGAGCTGTTATTGTTTATGCCATAGACACATGTCCCAGGAATCGTGCTTGGTGCTGGAGTGACAGATGTAAGCAAGATGTCAAGTTTCAGGGCTTCCCTGGTGGTGCAGTGGTTGGGAGTCCGCCTGCCGATGCAGGGGACACGGGTTCATGCCCCGGTCCGGGAAGATCCCACATGCCGCGGAGCAGCTGGGCCCGTGAGCCATGGCCGCTGAGCCTGCGCGTCTGGAGCCTGTGCTCCACAATGGGAGAGGCCACAGCAGTGAGAGGCCCGCGTACCACAAAAAAAAAAAAAAAAAAAAAGATGTCAAGTTTGAACTCCCTTATGGATGTCATTCAAGACAATTTCAAACAAGACCCAATTTCATTTTTGTCCCCTCCCACCCACTAGATGGTAATCACATCATTTCCTGAAAATGCCCCGTGTTTTGCACCTTTATCTCCTCTTCTTATTTGTCTACTTGGAATGTCTCATTCAGGTTGGAAGGCCCAGGATGTGGTACACTTGCCTTTTTTTTTTTTTTTTTTTTTTACAAAATCTTCCCCAAATCTGTTAGAATGAATTGTTCCTCTCTGGGATGTTGTAAAACTTGATCAAAGAAATGATCTAGTTTTATTATAATGAATTGCTCCTTTAATCTATGTGACCCAATACGTTATGCATGACTAGAGGGCAGAGACTGTGTCTTTCTCATGCTTGTGTCTCCAGGACCTGAACAGGGTACCTGGTAGAGCTCAGCAAAATTTTCATCAAATTGCTTCATTAAATTACTTACAAGACAGAGATGAGAGTTACTTCATCTGACTATATCACAGAGTTGTTATAGGCACAGATAATATAGATGTGAAAGGTTTTGGAAAATAGAATGTTCTGTAACCATAAGGCAGCACTATATGTTATTATATGGACACATTATAATTTTGTTCTGATTATCATTACATTTTTTATTTCATATTTGATTTCATGTTTCCTGAGAAAGTTCCCACATTAGATACTGATGTTAAGGAGAAGACACCTGCTGGTGAACTTTGGGATGGAATCACATAGGCTCAGAGTCAGCATTAGGCAAAGTTGTCTTTAGTGGTGCCTGCCCCCCCTTTTCTCAACTTTTACCCCCTTTTATTTTGAACCTCTCATCAGGGGTCAGACGCATTCTTACATTGTTGCCTCTTGTTACAGAGGCAATAATATATTTTTATGCTGACGTGGTTATACGTTCCCAGCAAGTTCTTAGGAAACTGAACTGTTATTTTATAAGAGAGGGAAGGGAGCAATGACATACCTACTAAGATTATATAAGACAGAACCATGGGGGAAATTAGGTGAAGGGTACACAGATCCTCTCTGCACTACTTCTGCAAATTCCTGTGACTGTACAATTATTTCAAAATAAAAAGTTTAAAAAAATCAACAATAATGGTGGATTTGTATATTCCCTGAGCCACGATACTTTGGAATCTGGAGGGCCTTCAGCGGTCCCTTCATCACCCCCTAAGCAAATGCCTGAGGTCAGCGAAGAGGCAGAGGGGACAGGAAGGCCATGCCCCATGGGCCGTCCATGCTGGTGGAGCTGCAGGCCCCTTCCTGTGCCCTGTAGACTCTGCCCCAATCTCACATTCTCAGTGCAGACTTCCCAGCCCTCCTATCCATGGGGGAACACTACCACGCCATCCCGGTCCTGCTTTGTTTTTCTTCATGCACTTACCACCTAACTCTATTTTGTCCTTCTCTATTTTATTTTCTGCCTCCTCCCACTAGAATGTAAGTTCCATTATGGCAAGGATATATTTTTTTTAATTAATTGCTGTATCCTCATCACCTAGAGCAGAGTTGAGCCCAGAGCAGGCACTCAGAGAATGTTTGTTCGAATGAATGAATCTTTGTAGAAAATGAAAGCTTGAAAATAAGCTATTTCCCCGAGAGAGAAGTAACTCAAATCTGCCCATCTTTGTACGAGAGCAAACCTGACTTTGAAGCTAAGACCTTTTTCCTGTGTTCATACTTCAGATAAAGAAGACACTGCTGATAGGATCTGAGAGGAAGGAAACAGTGCATCGAGCTGGGGCTCTCAATGTGACATTATAAACTGTCTTTCTGTAGACTGGCCTCCCAAACAGGTTCCAGAGATGGATTACCTTACCTTCTTCTTGGCTATTCTTTATGTATGCAAAGGTAAAGATAATGTCTTCATTTAAAGAATTTACTCCTTTTTTAGTCTTATAGTGTGACATGTTCAGAATTCAGAATGCCCTTAGTTGGCTTAGATGATTTCTCACTTGTTCAGAAAAGCTACAAGTTGTAAATACCAATTATCAGCAGTGGAAACCTTTTTAGACTAAGGTAGAAACTGTTAGCCTCAATTTTACTATCTTGCTAGGTCTAGAGTAAGCTTCAGATGTCTGTCTGGTGTTTCAATCATCAGGTCTAATTGAATTCACATGATCACATGATGGTGTGTCTTTCAGCTGGATGTGAACAGATATTTTGGGACACAACTGTTAAACTTGCTAAGAATATGGCCCTAGAATGTGTGTATCCATCAAAGGACACTTTAACCCAGATGGAGTGGTTCAAGATCAAGACACTGGAGAGAGAGTCCATAGCCATTTTCAACCCTACTTACCGTGTGATCATACGAGAGCCGTACGTTGATAGGGTTTACTTTTCAAATTCAACCACGGCCTCTAACGATATGACCTTGTCCTTCCATAATGCCTCTGAGGTGGACGTTGGCTTCTATTCCTGCTTTCTTCATACTTTCCCACATGGAACCTGGGAAAAGGTGATACAGGTGGTTCCATCAGGTAAGTGAAATTTTTATTTACCTTTTTACCCATCTACAATATTTGTTTCTGTAAAGACCAAGTAGAAACTGTGAAATGCTTTATCATATTTTTGTGCCATTTTCCAATTCCATTTCTAGATCCTATATTATTGTTTCAAAGAAATAATACTGTGAATCAGTTCCATTTTTCTTAATGTGCTATCATTTCTGAGTAGAAGAAGCATCTCATGGATTCGAATGTCATGGGAGAAAGCACAGGTTTTATCTTGTCTTAATGAGAACTTGAACCTAGATTAAGCTGATGTTGGCAATGTTTGGGTTCAGAGGTCAGACACCTCCTGTGACGTAGTCCCATTTCCTTTTGCTTCCAACCCTGCTTGTTCAGAGTCCTTTCTGTAACACCAAATCTGGGCTTATTAGTGAATCCTAGGCAGAGTTCAAGCACTGACTCTGTTTTTAGCTTCATCCAAGTTTCACTAGAGAAGATGCTTCAGAAATTGCAAGCTGTCATCTCAGAAAGAATCAAATGATCTCTTGAAGTATTTCCTGCTGTGTCTACCAGTGATTGTAGTTTGAAGCTTAGTTAGTCCTACAAGTAATAGCCACATGGATTGGGTGTTGTATGTTGGAAAAACTTGGGTTTTATAGCCTTTACTTCCTTTATAACCTTATATTAGCTGCTCAGTCTCTCTTAATCTCAGCTTCCTGAATAGTAAATTGAGTTAATAATACCATTCTCTTTGTTGAATGGTTTAGGGATCATATATGTGAGGAACTTGGCCCATGGTAGTCGGGGAATGGTAGGTATTATTATTACTGTCACTGTTATTATTTCCTAGGCTTTTGATACGAAATGACTAGTGATGAAATTTTTAGTTGTCAGAGATAATCTAGGGAAGGAAATAATTTGGGACTGTGTGTTTCTTGTCTGATGTCCCTCAAATTATATCCCAAATAGACATCCAGCAGAGCACATCATATACCACCTGATATAGTGCTTTCTTTTTAAGAAATCCGTATTATAAAAGAACAATTTAAAGTACTATATAAGGAATATCCAATGTTCAGGAAGTAAGAAAAATTCCCATGTGTTGGTTTTCCCTTTCTGTTTAGGTGTAGCTAAGCTCAATAATAATTCTGTGTATATGGGTGAGGCTTACAGAGTGTCAATTAGCAAAATCTCTTTAGTTAAATACTTACTTATTACAGACTCCATTTTGCCACGCAAGATCTCATTTGCTGTTGTGTGCAGCCACGTGTTAAATGCTGTTTGCAAGTCTTCAGTGTATAGTCCACTCTGATTAGCCATGCAAGTGACGGAGAGGATAGGAAGGGTCTTAGGGGTGAGCTGTTTGACACATGGCCTGAGCCACCATGGCCAGAAATACATGCCCTTCCCCACCCTGCCTCGTGTGGTGAGCTTTTGTAGTTTGGGTCCCAAATCAGGTTATTCCGATTTCCGTAAAGAACAACCAACTGAAAACAGGTACACCTGAAACTAACACAACATTGTAAATCAACTATACTCCAATAAAATTAAAATATTAAAAAAACAAAAATGTCCATCAACAGAGGAATGGCTAAAGAAGATATTGTACATATATACATATATACACTAATATGTATAAGATAGATAACTAATAAGAACCTGCTGTATAGCACAAGGAACTGCACTGTACAGTAGAAACTAACAAAACATTGTAAAACAACTATACCCCAATTAAACAAAAAAGAAGGAAAAAAAGAAAACAGGTAGAATGGTGGTTACCAGGGTGGGGAGGTGGGGAACGGGGGAGATAGATGTTGGTCAGAGTACACAGTTGAAGTTATGCGGGATGAACAAGTCTAGAGACCCAACGTACAGCATGAAGACATTAATGATAGTTAATATCATTGTCTTGAACACTGGAAATTTGCTAAGAGAGTAGATTTCAGGTGCTCTTATCACCAAAAAATGGTAACTATATGGGGAGAAGATGTGTAAATTAGCTTGACTATAGTAATCATTCCACATATCATTTTGTTGTATATGCCCTAAACATATGCAATTTTTATTAAAAGCAAAACAAAACAAAAACAGGTAGCTTGACCTCTTGTGAAGGTTTAGGATAGAGGGTAGCACTAAATTATTGAGAACTAAATTATGGTTGCCACACCAAAGTAGGATTTTTAGCATCATGTATGAATGATTTTGGCAATATTTTCTTAATTTTATCATCCAGATTTATTTCTCCTGTTATTATTTTGAGGACAGGAAAAGGGAGAGCTCTGCCTCATGGGGCTTTTTCAAAAACAGTGGTGAGATTTTCAGTCAGTCACCAAGAAAGGGGCGGCCAACCCTCCATCTAGTTCAGATTAGAATCTGATGGTATTCAACATATTTTGCTGTTGTTTTTGATCATTTATATTTTTAAAGAATAGATTGCATTAACCAGCCAGTGAGAGTATTTCATTCACTTTTGAGATTTGGAGAGCTTCATATTTTTTTAAAACTAAGAATGATAGTGAATTTATAAAATATAGTAGCTGTATTTACATTAAATATACTTAACCTTAAATATACTAAATTAACCTTAAATATACTTAAATTCTTCCATGTGTGCTTTATTAACAACGTATTAGGATCTACAAATATCACATGCTTGTATAACATAAAGGGGGAGTTGATGATCTATCTAACAGTGAAAGATTGGACTTGGAATCTGGAAATCTTAATCTGTATAATAGATCGTTAAGATCTTCAAAAAGGTGAAGGAATTGAGCCACATGCTCTCTAAATATACTGATTTCTCCTGTTCACTGAAAGCTGATGATGTGTGAGGAACTTGATCAGTACCTTACCCAGGTCTTCTCGTTTAACACCCCCTGCACACTTGACTGTGGACGTAACCTTGATTTTCGAGTGAGAACACTGAAGGGAAGTAAGGTCCAGTAATCTGCTCAAGTTCTCAGACTTCGTTTGTGTCCACTGGATAGAGCTGCAATTAGGATGGAAAGTGCCAGCTTGGGGGGCATAGGAGCCGGCGGGGGCCTTGAATGAGGAGACATCCATCATTGCTTGTACTTTTGGCCTCCCTCCCCCTTGAGCTTTCAGCCCAGAGTTGAAGAGCAAATTGGATGTCTTATTCTGGATAAATGATATTGTTAATGCAAAATTATGTTAAAACATGAGTTACCTTCAGAACAGGCATTTCTTAATCAGTAACTGATTTAGAGCATTTAATGGCAGGAATGGCTGCATTTATTTCACTGCCTCATGGAAAAATAGCTGAGGCGACTCGAGAGGTGACATTTCAAAGGCAGTCCTTTCATGGCAGAGTTTGCGGTGGAAGTGGGGTTGTGGAGAAAATTACCGTAACCCATGTGTCTCTGGCTTTACTAGTCACTTATGGCAAATGTAGTTATATTTATGGAAATGTCCCCCCAAATGTATGATGCACCCCCAAGACTCTGCTAGCTAACTCTGATTAGGTGCCTACTGTGTGTGAAGTAAATGCCTGTCCTCTCGTTTAATGCTTGTGAAACACCAGGTGGGAGATGAGCGTGCTCACATTATATAGCTGAGGAAACTGAAGTTCAGGGTCATTAATCAACTGAAGGTTGCTGAGCTGCTGAGCCACGGCACCAGGATGACACCAGCTGGTGTTTCCAAAGAGCCAGAAATGAGAGGGAGGGGAGCTTGACACCAGCAGGGTGAACGTGAACAATTAAAAAAAAAAAAATGAAGTAGAGTTGCTGTGCAGTATTATATAAGTTACGGGTGTACAATGTGGCGATTCACAATTTTTAAAGCTTATACTCCATTTATGGTCATTATTGAATATTGGCTATATTCCCCGTGTTGTGCAATATATCCTTGTAGCTTATTTAATACATAATAGTTTGTACCAGGAATTTTTTAGCATCGAGAGACGGGTGTGAGGGAAGAAGAGAAAAGGGCATCTCCAGGGGTACTGGTGGTGTGGAGAAGGCATGAGGAAGTTGGTTCACGCAGGGGACAGAGACTGGATGGTGTGCCTGGAGCACGGAGCTCCAGGAGGGGTAGGTCTCACCTGGGCTCCTGGGCCCCTTACCGCCTGAGAGGCAGCCTTGAGGGTGAGGAAGAAACTGTGACAGTGGGACCCTCTCTCCGCTCTTATAGCAGAGGTGCTCTGGGGCCCCAAGTAAGGTTTTATACAGTAGATCCTATGTTTAAAAAAGAAGCCGAAGCCCATGGGGCAAGAGAATGTCGGAGAAGAACTTGGAAAGATGGGACGGCCCAATGTTGCTGAGCCCAATGGGGTTGGAACTTGACCCTGCAGTGTAGACTGTGGGAAGTCTCTGAATGTTTTCAGATGGAGACACATAATGACCACTTTTTTTCACCACCTAGAAGATTAAACTAGTTGCATCCTTACAGAAGGGGAAGAGTTTAAGGGGCAGGGTGAACAACGATTATTTTATGGATTGGAACACTTATCCACTGCTAGTAAGAGTGTACGTTGGTGGGTCTACTGTATTATTGGTATTGGTAATATTCAGAGTTCTCCAGAGAAACAGAACCAATAGGATGTGTCTGTGTATAGAAAGACATCTGTCATGAGGAATTGGCTTATGTGATCATGGAGACTGCAGTGTGGGCCAGCAGGCTGCAGACCCAGGAAAACCAGTGATGCTGTAGATGCAGGCGGAAAGGAGGCCGGAGAGGCCAGTCTTTTTGTTGTATTCAGACCTTCAGATGATTGGATGAGGCCCACCCACATTATGTAGGCCAGTCTGCTTACTCAAAATGCACCATTTTAAATGTTAATCTTATCCCAAACCACCCTCCAAATTAATACCTAAAATTAACCATCACATCTATTTTGGAAAATGATACTGCATTAGCTAGCTAAAGAACCCCATCCCTAAGACCTAATCATTCTCTCTATTGTATATTCTGGGGATTGCCCACATGTAGGAGAAATGCCTGAGAATGTTTAAGGCAGCAGATCGCTGTGACAGCCAACAAATGAATGACTGATCGTGAGGCTCATCAACAGGGATGAATTTGGGGAACATTGTGTGAAAGAAAAAAGCAAGTTTCAAAACAACACATAGGGGACGATTCCTTTCCTTTAAAGTTTAGAGACATGTAACTAAACAATATGCTATTTATAGATACAAACGTGTGGTAAAACTAAGGAAAGCAGATCTCCGAAGCACAGGCAGGAAGGAGATAGAACCAGGAAGGAATACAAGGGTCTTCCAAGTTCACAATCAGGTCTTTTTCTTATACAGGTGTTTTATTTCCCACCTGTCTTAAAAATGTTTTATGAAACTTCTCTCAAATCTGTTAAATTTCTAATAAAAACAGTGAAGAAGGATACAGTTGCAATTTTGAGCAGTTCACAGGTAATTATCTAAGTTAAGGGTAAGATCTTCATTCTGATTTGGCTTGGAGGTCTGGAGGAGGGAAAAACAAGGATTCCAAATTTTTATGATTCAGGGACTGAAAAATGATGGTTTCACTTAAAAAGATGGGAAATTAAGAGACCGGTTTGGCTTGGAAGAGAGTAAATAAGTTCAGTTTCAGATGCATTGAGTTGTAAGGTAGCCTTTGACCAGCTCACGGCTGAAATTATGGAATGACAAACGATAGTGAAGTTCAGGACTGAAAATACCAATGATGATCACCCAGCACACGTGAAGAAGATGGTTAACTAAGAAAGTACTTGTACATGGGACAGAAGCTGAGGCCGTGGCATTGAAGGATGGTCACATCGAAGTGGGGGGAGCATTTGTGTTAAAGACTGGAGAGGGCATAGCGAGGGGAGGGAGGGAAGAAGCAGGGGAGACTCGAGATGCAGGACGGATGCGTAACTGGTGTAGGAGCCAGATGGGTTTCCTCCTAGCTCATGTGTCCAGGAGAGGGTTAGATGGTCCACTCCACACATTCTGGTGCGCTGTGTTGCTGTATCACATAGATTTCTCACTCTGTGATCTTCCACACTCCAACCCCCTCATCTCAACTTTGACACGGGGTGTTCCTCACTGTCTCCTTTTTAAGGTTTCATTCTTTCCTGGATGGGATGGGGCTCCCTGTGTGTCATCCATGCTTGGTCTTAGATGGGTCTTATCTCTATTCCTGTCAACGTCAGTATTTGCTTTTCTCTTGCCAGTTACTTTTTTTTTTCTTCTAATGTTGGGGTGATCTCAGGATTTAAATTTTATTTAAATCTGGAAATGGGGGAGTGGCCCAGATCTGGCTGTAGAAATGGGTGTGGGACCGAATTCACTTATCCATTAATTCACTCATCCAGTCTTATTGAGAACCTACTATATTCAAGATAATGTCTGTGGTGGGGAAGCTAGAAAGACACGATCTTAGCTCTAAACAGAATGCAGAGCTTTAGGGGAGATAAAAGTTGTATATCACAAATTATAATGTAAAGCAAAGAGTAAGTGCTATTGTAGTTCAGAGGATAGAATTTACTTTCAACCGGGAAACTCAGGATAGATTCCCTGAAAGGGGGGAATTTGAAGTTTACCTTGAAGGAGGTAAGTCAGAACATTTGGACCTGGAGTTGGGCGGAGTAGCATTCAGGAGACTTGCTTTAAATATTATCTAAGAAATAGATAACTTTGGCTCTGCTTTAACGTACTGTGCAAGCCAACATATAGGATTGATCAGCAATGAATGCAGTTTATTCGGGTTTAAAATTCGTGGCTTGGTTTATTTCAACATGTTGACTTAATGCTTCAAAAGTCATAGGAATCCAGATGGGTTATGCAATTATATTCTGCAACGTATCTTGAGAATATTTTCATACTCTCATTTCAGCTTGTGTGTTATCTATCCCAAATTCAGAAGGAAAGAAGAAAACCGCACTACCTTATATATTAGTGAAAGGTGAAAAAGATGGAGGGGAAGCCTTTGTCTAAAAGCCTTCTTTGCCTGTCAGTGGAAATTCCAATCAGGGCTAAGAGGCCGTGGATAAAGAGTCTTTCTTACTCTCCTGTTACATGGGTCACCAATACATACCAGCATGTTTCGTCCCTGCTGGATTCTTTCAGCTTTGCCCGTCAGATGCTTCTCTTTTGCTTTGAGGTTGGGTTTGTTTTTTGGTTTTTTTGTGGTTTTTTTTTGCGGTACGTGGGCCTCTCACTGTTGTGGCCTCTCCCGTTGTGGAGCACAGGCTCCGGACGCGCAGGCTCAGCGGCCATGGCTCACGGGCCCAGCCGCTCTGCGGCATGTGGGATCTTCCCGGACCGGGGCAGGAACCCGTGTCCCCTGCGTCGGCAGGCGGACTCTCAACCACTGCGCCACCAGGGAAGCCCTGTTTGTTTGTTTTTAAGTGAGGTAGAAGAATAAGAAAAAAATTCTTTCATATCTACTGTTTGAAGAATTAATAAATAATTATTAATAGATAACAATAGGTAATGTTAATAAATAATAAACTCTCTTAAGGTCCATTCTTACAAGCTTAGAAATAAGTCATGAAAGTTTCCCCATCTGTATAACTGTGTTATACACATACATATATGAGAATAAAAAAGGGTTCTGTGAAATGTTACATTTCAGCAGTTTTTCATTTAAGGAAGAGAAAAGATATTAAGTAGTATCAATAAGAAATAGCCAACTGATGAAAACAAAAACAATTTTTTTTTTTTTTTTTTGCGGTACGCGGGCCTCTCACTGTTGTGGCCTCTCCCGTTGCGGAGCACAGGCTCCGGACGCGCAGGCTCAGCGGCCATGGCTCATGGGCCCAGCCACTCTGCGGCATGTGGGATCTTCCCGGACCGGGGCACGAACCCGTGTCCCCTGCATCGGCAGGCAGACTCTCAACCACTGTGCCACCAGGGAAGCCCCAAAAACATTTTAAAGGCTGAGAAGTCTCACTCCTTAATTAAATAAAATAGTACATAGAGAAGGCAAATGATAAAGAGCATTTTAAGACTCGTGGAAAGCAAGGTTATGGTCACTGCACTTCTCAAGGGTGAAATTTATGGGAATCTGAAAGTGGACTAGTTACCAGAACCCGGGCCAAGGTTGTTTTTATTGACTTGCTTTCCGTTTGCTAAGCCAGGGAGGAGATGCATGAGAGCACATATCACCACGAGATTCAGTGCTCAGGCTTTGGAGTAAAGCTCTGTAATCAAAAATCAGAAAGGGAGACATAAAAAACAGCTCTGAAACAAGGCAATACTGGATTGATATACAAAATTAGATTCAACAGTGGAATGGCAGGTAAAGTTTAACGTACAGGAACAAATACCCATTTGGGTTTGGTGAGAATAGTTTTTTCTGCTTGTCCACCTGAGGGCACAGGCCTGTGTCCGCTGTGCGACCTCCATGCCCTGCGAGGCCGCCCAGGCTTTCCCACTTCTCAGCCGGGTCAACATCCAGAAAAGGACATTTTCCCTAGACCTGTTGGGAAATCCACTCAGGCGGTCCAGAGCAGGGGAGGCACCTGGCTGTGATCTTTGCCTGTGGTGGTTTTGTTTACTTCCACAAGCCCTACCCTTCCTTGAGCAGCTATTGTTATTTCCAAGATGACCATAGCGTAAGGGTGGCTTTGGCTCGAGGATGAACTACAGCTGAAGCAGGAGCCCCGGCTCCCCTGTGGCCCTCGGAGATGGTCTACGTGCAGCGGAGACACACAGTTCTTGGGTTTTCCTCCTCCAGCCCTCAGCAATCAAGACAACACTTGTGACCACAAGTGTTCTATCACTGGTGACCACAACCCCCCTCTCCCCAGCACTCGGGCGGCTGCCAACCGCGGGCTCTGGAACATGCTTCCTCTGCAGAGTGGGTGCTGCTGGCCTGTGGTGTGAGTGCAGGGTGGGGATCGTGGCTTTGTGAGTAAGAGCCCCTCCGGGTAATCGGAACCTGCTGGGCCCACGCACACTGAGACCCTCCCCTGGACCGTCTCGGCTTCTAGATTCTTTTAAAAAAAATTCCTCTCATCAAAGGTTGAGAACAGCCCCGATGGAGCTGTGTTCACCACATCTTCTCTCAGAAACTTCTCGTAGGATTAGGGGGAGGCGTCAGGGACCTTCAAAGAGACCTTACGGGGATGTGCATCCTGACAGATCACAGTCCTGATGGAGGGTAAAATGATAAAAAATTTTGTGAGTTAAAAATGCTGGATTTGGGAAATTTAAAAACGAAGAAGCGAAAGGAAAATAAATAACTGAAGAAAGAAGGAAAAAGGTCAAGCTCTCAGGACCAGAAGCTTAGGGCTGTGAAGCCCGCTTTCTCTTTGAGCCAATGCTGTCCAGGGGCAGCTGGTTTAGCGTTTATAGAAAGAAGACTTGTCTCTAAGCTCTGCTCTTGGTTGCTGGTTTTTGTTTTTGTTTGGTTTTTATAGGGAGTAGAGGTTGCAAACAGGATAGCTTTTCTGTTCCTTCGAGAACATTTCTGAAGACATTTAAGATTTTGAAACCGTTAAGAATTTTAAGACTATCAAGCCCATCCTTCAGGGATCAATGAGAAATCATTCCCCTGCGCACCATCTCTCCTTACTCCACAATAGTTTTAATTAAATAACTCAGCTGATGGGGCTTCTGGCACTTCCCTTGAGAGATTACTCACAATCCAATAAATCTCAATGTGAGAAAATTTTCCCTGACTTAAGCTATTTAACCAACCTACATTAAAAAAAAAAAAAAGTCTTCCACATAATCTGCCCAGAGAGAAAGACCTATGTTCTGTAGAAGATTGATATAGAAAGCTTTCTAAGGATGGAGATGTGAGATGCAATATTCACATTTAATAGCACTGTAAATAGCTATACACGTCATACCTGCTGGGTTTAGTAGGGCCAATAAGGATGATGTCTGGGCATGAATTCTGTGAGCATTTATGTGCATTTATTAATGCACATTTATGTGCATTTAACTAGCAGAATACTTAAGAAACTTAATATTCTTATTTCAGCAAATTACCCCTTAAGAACATATTTGTTCCATTTCTTGGCAGGCTACATGAAATCCTATATGCTACCAACACTGACGTTTCCAGAACAGCTTACTGAAGGTGTATGCATATGTTTAGGATAATTTCCTTCTTGACATATAAAGAACCCAAAACTTCAGAAAATTTTAGGTCATCCACCTAATTCATTCCACTAATGGAGAGAGGACATTTATTTCTCTTTACAAACTGGGTGCTACAATTGAAAGTGTGTATACCATTTTTCATTAGAGAAACAGCCAGGGAATTCAATACTTGTCTCTGAGGCAGAGCTCAGTAACATTAGTGTATGTCCCCAAATGAGACCGTTTTGTGTCCCATTAGCTTGTGGCACCACAATTCTCAAATTGTGTCCCTGTTATCTTTTAAAAAGCATAGTTGCTCATTTAAATAAGTCAGTAAATATAAATAAAGAATATTTATTGAGCATAGGACTTGTTACTTCTTCCTCTTATTTTTCTTAAATCCTACAAATGGTTCCTAAAAGAATGAACATTTAATAAGATGGAAACATTTCCAGTTACTGGTATTGTGTTTCTTTGAGCTGACAGTGTTTGAACTTTTATTCTTAATACGGTCTGACTATTGTGTTTTCAGTGAAAATAGCAGAACTGAACCAAAGAGCAAATTATTATACCTTATTGTTCAAATGACACTTTGAGATGTTCTAGTCTTTTATTGTATAAATGTTGATAACAGTAATCTAAAGAATTGTAAGCCCTTTCTAAATACATTGAATAGACATTTACGGTTTGCTATGATGAGAAGAAATGAGTAAGAAGGTCACTGTTTTTGAGACGTTTAGAATCTAAGAGGGGAGGTACATACTATACATTATGTAAACATGAGGACTGAGTAACCATGATGTACAGTGGAACTTGATAAGTAGCATAGAACAATGTCTGGGGAGTTGAGAATGGCAGAGGTTACTTCCGGTTTGGGGGACGTTGAAAGGTGCCTGCACCAGGCTGGAAATCTAGGTATGATTCCAGAAAAAAAATGCTTCATGGAAAAAATCCCATGAAAGGGAAATGCTCTTTGCATTTGGGGCAAATGAAAAATACATTTGGTCACAAGCTTAAAGGAAGGGCAGTGGTGGAAGGTCTAGTTTTGAACTTCCTTGGTGGTTAGTAAAGTTTTCAAACAGCGGAAGTCACATGGGTCATGTTTGCAGCCATTATTTGGAGCCATTACTCTAGCAGCTGCGTGTGGGATGATTTAGAGGTGGGGAAAAAGAAAGATGGGAGACTAGGAAACAAGGGAGAAGGAGCCTGCAGCCCTGAAATGCAGCCGGGGCACTGCCTCCAGTGCATGGCCCACCAATGCAATCTTCACAAAGTCTCTGCTTATCTTGCTAAATCACAGCCAAATGAAGCTTCCCCCTCCTCAAGGGCTTCCTTCCCATCCACTCCTAGCTTTCATTCAATAAACAGTTAATGAATGCTGGCTGTGTGCCAGGGGGCTGTGTGAGGTTGCGGGTACATAGACACGTCCCAGTCTCTGATCTCAAGCTGAGGACTCATGTATAATGCCATTTGATGCATGGGACAGGTGCTGGTTGCGATAGGATGGTGGTGGCAGCAGTGCGTGTGCGTGCGCGCCTATACATGTGTGTTGGAAGAATGATTGTTTGGAGCGGGGGGGAGGTCATTATGGAAGCTTCAGAGAATAAAAGATGCTTGAGCTTACTCATAGAGGGAGATGCCAAACCTCCTGGGTTGAAGGATGATCATGCTGTTGGCGGGATGGCATGCCTGCTAGAGGGAACTCATGCTAATGCTACAGAAGCAAAGTGAGTCTGGTGTGCTTAGGAGCTAGCCTGCTGGGTAAAGCCCGAATGTAAATTAGTTTAAGTGGCTAATGGTGCCAGGTGGCGAATCTGGAGGGTGGAGAGCAGAAAAGAACTTCGTTATGCTTTCTACAGGGGCTCCAGATTTTTGCTGGGGAGGGGTGGGGTCAGTTTTCGGAATACTCGACTTGGAATTGTGTTTGCGTAGCAAGGCCTTATTCTGACTTAGATTGCATTTTCTTTGCAGTGGGGTGGGAGCTAATGTCCCCTCTAGTTCCATTTTGTGTCACAACCGTACACCATTCTGAGGTGATTTTACTTTATTTTAGGCAATGGGGAGCCATTAAGAAGTTGGATTAGGTGAATGGTTTGCAATTTAGAAAGAGCAGTCAGACAAGACTCTACAAGGGGATTAGAGGTGAGGGACAAGTGAGGGAAGTCCAGAGGCTGTTATGGGCTGAGTTGTGTCCTCCCAAAATTCATATGTTGAGGTCCTAGACCCCAGTACCTCAGAATGTGACTGTATTTGGAAATAGAGTCTTTAAAATATAACTGAATTAAGATGAGGTCATTAGAGTGGACCTTAATCCAATATGAGTGGTGTCCTTATGAGAAGAGGACATAAGGACACAGACGTATACAAAGATAAGACCATGTGAAGACACAAGGAAGAGGTGGTCATCCAGAAGCCCAGGAGAGCAGCCTCAGAAGGAATCAACCCTGCTGGCACCCTGACTTTCTGCCTCCAGAATTGTGAGAAAATAAATTTCTGTTGTTTCAGCCACCCAGTCTATGGTACTTTGCTATGCCAGCCCTAGCAAAGCAATACAAAGGCTATAGTAGTGGGTCAGACAAGACAGGCAAAAGCATTAAACTGAGGCAGCACAGTGGGGATAAAGTAGAGAGGGGGTATATTCAAGATAGAGTCTCTTTCTAGTGTACTTTTCATTATTTTGATTTCTTCCCCCCGCACAGATTCAGAACTTATATAAAAAACCAGTACAGCTGCCAGCACTTTGGCTCAGAAATTGCTGGAGCGCGGCTTCCCCTGCCTTCCTGCTTTGTTGGGACTTTGTTCACAGCCACTCCTGGCTCTCATTGTCTCTCTATCCTAATTTATTTTTTTCAGTGCACACCCTCTCCTCTCCCCAGACTAGGTACACATCGTTGTTTTATAATCTATGTCTGACATTCTAATATCAAAAGGCTCATTTCTAATATCTGTTTTCCTGCTGCTGATTCTTCCTCTTACTGCTTTATTTCCTTATGTTCTTGGCTTTTTTTTTTTTTTTTTTTTTTTTTTTTTTTTTTTTGTGGTACGCGGGCCTCTCACCACTGTGGCCTCCCCTGCCGCGGAGCACAGGCTCCGGACGCGCAGGCCCAGCCGCTCCACGGCACGCGGGATCCCCCCAGACAGGGGCACGAACCCGCGTCCCCCGCATTGGCAGGCGGATGCCCAACCACTGCGCCACCAGGGAAGCCCCATGTTCTTGGCTATTTTTGACTGTGTGCTGCACATCACTCTTCATAAAGCATTTCTGATTGTTCTTTGAGGCCCGGAATAAATGGACCTTCATTCACAGAGGCGTTGTCTTGGATTACTTTAAACTTAGGCCTTATGGAGCACCCCTGCTCTGGGAATTTAGACTGTAAATTCACGTGAGAACTGACTTGTTCTTACAGCTACTCAAGGATTTTCTTTCTTTCCATGGTCTCCTAGGGATGTGAATGAGGGCAGGTTTACTTCCATTTCATCCTTACCATGAAGGTGTACCCCCAGATGTCTCAACAGGAAGAGGGTCTTCTCCTCCATTACCTATCGCAGGCAGGCCCTGGGCCTTGGCACCCATGTCACTTGTGCTGTGTGAGGCTCAGAATCAGAGTTCAAGTTTGCTGAGATTGGCCAGGTGTGCTCAGGGCAAAAGTGGCTTCCTTCCATGTTCTCACCTCCCTAGTTTGTCACTTTCTCTTAGACTTCTCCTGGTGACTCCTATGTTGTCTGAAATTTGATGCTTTTAAATTGCTTTTAAGATATTTTAAATTGTTTAACATACATATTTAGTTGTTTTTTTTAAACATCTTTATTGGAGTATAATTGCTTTACAATAGTGTGTTAGTTTCTGCTGTACAACAAAGTGAATCAGTTATACATATACATATAACCCCATATCCCCGCCCTCTTGCGTCTCCCTCACACCCTCCCCATCCCACCCCTCTAGATGGTTGCAAAGCACCAAGCTGATCTCTCTGTGCTATGCGGCTGCTTCCCACTAGCTATCTATTTTACATTTGGTAGTATATATGGTCATGCCACTCTCTCACTTCATCCCAGCATATTTAGTTTTTAATAGGAGGTTTAGTGCTAATAACGGAGCCTGGTATTTTACTAGAAATGCAAATATCTACATTTCTAAACAATAAATCCACCCCCGCACACAATCTCTTCTGCGCCCAGTCTCTCTCATTTGAGTCAATATCCCTGCTTCTCAAAACCATAGAAGTCATTCTTTATACCTTATTTTCTCTCATTCTTCCCATTTAAGTGGCTAGACTTCCAAAATAAATATCTCATCCATGTTATCTCAGCCTATATTGCAAAGCACTATTGTTTCTTACCTCTATGTATTTTTTTAAAAAGTTTATTCATAATCTAGATGCTTTTATGTGGAAGTTTGATCTCAGTAACATAGCCCATCGACCACCCAGAAAGACAACATCTGTTGCCCCAGTTTTTGGACTCTGGACCTGGTAGGACTATGTTTCTAGTTGTCTGTGTTCTACGTGCCAATAAGGGGTGCCTGATTTCCTTCATTGTTGATCATCCCCTGATAAGGCAGGCAGTTGCTCAGCTTCCACATTTCTGGGAATGGGCTCCAACAGTGATTATACAGCAGGAGAATTGAGAGAGAAGATTTCATTTTGTATTGGGTGTTGGGTGTGAAGTAGAAGGAGGATTCAAGAGTGGTATCAGGTTTTTACCTGGGATCCCGGGCAGATGGTGCTATCATTTCCTGAACTGGGGTGTATGAGGTGAGAGGAAGGTCTAGGATGGAGCTGAGTGGTTTAGTTCTGGACATCCACATGGAGCTCTCTCATAGGCAGGAGGATTTTTGAGTCTGAGCCCAAGAGAGAAATTGGGGTGGAGTGTAAACATGCAGTCGTGAGTGTGCACTCAGAGCTTTGGCTGGTGGTCTTTTTTTTTTTTGCGGTACGCGGGCCTCTCACTGTTGTGGCCTCTCCCGCTGCGGAGCACAGGCTCCGGACGCGCAGGCTCAGTGGCCATGGCTCACGGGCCCAGCCGCTCCGCGGCATGTGGGATCTTCCCGGACCAGGGCACGAACCCGCGTCCCCTGCATCGGCAGGCGGACTCTCAACCACTGCGCCACCAGGGAAGCCCTGGCTGGTGATCTTTTGCATCAATAACTATGGTTTATTGAACGTTTATTATGTGGCAGCCTCTGGGCAGGATCTTAAAGGCTTTACATGGATTCTTTTATTTATTCCTCGCAATACCCATATGAAGTAGTCTTATTAATACAGAATTTCGAAAATGCATTCAAACAGAAAGTGAAGGACAAACCATGAGAGTGGAGGGAGAAAAAGAACTTAGCACATAAGGGTGACTTGATAAAACAGTGTTTAGTGGGCATGAAAAAACCAAGATGAAAGAGATGCTATTGGACCAGGAGAAGCCTCACTACCTAAACCAGCATTGGCAGGCCAGTTCTGGCCCCTAAGGACCACTCCATTTGAGCAGCGCATTTTCAGAACATTGGAGACACTCACAGACATCTGGAAGGACTGTCGACATGGACCTGACCTTTCTGTTTGGCAGCCTTTCCTAGGCTGAGTAGCTGCTGCTTTTCCGTGAATGATACATTCGTAAGTTCTCCACAGTTCCCACTATTCCCTCTCATTCCACCTTCTGGCTTCTGTAATTTCTGTTATCTTCCTGGAACCTCTGGGAATCTGACATTTCAATCCTTATCTACTCAATTCAGCCTAAATCTTGAAAAGTGCTTTTCCAGGCCTTCTAAGATTTGGTCCTTGTGTACATTCCAAGCTCGTCCCTTTGTGCATCCTTCTTTCAGCCAAAGCAGGTTAAGTTTTAATTCCCTAAACACCCTCTGTATTTCTGAATTTCATGTCTTTGTGCCTTTTCTTTCCCTTAAATATTCTTTCACTCCATACACTACTCATCCTTCAGGGCACGTCTAAGGAAACGTCGGCCCGTCTCTAAAATGGAAAACAGTGTCTCCTTCTCCACTCCCCAGATGTTGTTTGTGACTACTTTTAAATTGACTATAGGCTGGGACTTCCCTGGTGGTGCAGTGGTTAAGAATCTGCCTGCCATTGCAGGGGACACGGGTTCGAGCCCCGATCCGGGAAGATCCCACATGCCATGGAGCAGCTAAGCCCATGCGCCACAACTACTGAGCCTGTGCTCTAGAGCGCGCGAGCCACAACTACTGGTTCCACGTGCCCCAATTACTGAAGCCCGCGCACCCTAGAGCTCATGCTCTGCAACAGGAGAAGCCACTGCAATGAGAAGCCCGCACACCGCAACTGAAGAGTAGCCCCCGCTCGCCGCAACTAGAGAAAGCCCGTGTGCAGCAACAAAGACCCAACGCAGCCAAAAATAAAAATAAATTTTTTAAAAAAAGAAAAGAAACTTAAAAAAAGTTGACTCTATGTCATTTTCTTTGTATTCCACCTAGTGGGTACCATGCCAGTTTCTTCACTGCCTCCCCCATCAAAACCCTCAGATCCCTCCATTGAGGACCATCCCCCATCCCCCTCCCCACGATCCCAGCACACTTGGACACTGTGCTTTGCACTTAGGAGTCATGACTCAATAAAACAGCAAAAAGGTGGGAGTGAAGGGAGGGGGGTGAATCTTCCATAGAAAATCGTCAGCATCAACCCCTGATCGGTACATAGGAAAGGTGTTTATTCCAAACACAATTAAGTGGAACAGAACAACCTCTTCTGATACCTTCCAGGAAGTGTAAAGTACTTTCCTGGGTGGTAAACAGAGATTTATAGCACATTATATACAAAATATAGTTTGAAGTATTTTTTGCTGTAGTTTTTTCCCCTAAATAATTTAATTATTTATACCTAACTTCATTCTAAAAGATAAGTAGAGGAGATTTTTTTTATCCCCTAAATATATTCCTTCCATTGGGCATTTATTAAAATGTACCTAACCACTTTTCTGCATATTTCACAGGTTGCTGAGATACCTTGGTAATTCACCCCACTGGTTTGTTATTTCACCACACAGAATGGTTTAGTGGCATTTGCAAGGTTTTGCTATGGATGTCTATTAGCACATTATTCGGGAATATATTGTGAGCTTAGTACACCAAGTTCACAGAATCATTATTCATAACAGCCAAAAAGATGGAAGCAATGCAGGTTTCCACTGAGGGATGAATGGATAAACAAAATGTGGTAAAGACACAGTAAATACTATTCAGCCTTAAAAAAGGAAGGAAATTCTTACACATGATATTATATGGATGAACCTTGAGGACATGATTCTAAGTGAAATGAGCCAGTCACAAAAAGACAAATACTGCACGATTCCTCTTATATGAGGTCCCTAGAGCAGTCAGATTCGTAGAAGCAGAAAGTAGAATGTTGGTTGTCTTGGGGTGAGGCCAGGGGATGGGGGGTGTTTAATGGGTATAGTATAGAGTTTCAATTTTGCAAGATGAAAAGTTTTGAGGATTGGTTGCACAATGATGTGGCCGTACTAACACTACAGAACTGTACCATTTAAAAATGGTGAAGGTGGTCAATTGTATGTTAAATGACTTTTTCCACAATTAAATATAAATATAGAATAAATATATATTAAATATATAATAGTGAGCTTAGTTACAGGATTAATTCATGGGAGATTTACACTGTTAACAATTTTCTTTTCAGAGAAGTTCTTGCTATCTATTGTGTTGCTTTTTGTCTTCATGACACTGAGAACAAAAATGGATTTGTTGGCAGAGAACTTTGAGTTCTGGTTCTGCCCTTCTTCCTAATAGTCTTGTGACATTTGGAAAGTTCCTTCATTTTTATCGAGCTTCAGTTTACTCATCTATAGAATGGGAATAATAATACACACCTTATGGGCAGGCTTGAGGATTAATGAGATAATGTATTCAAGACCCTATGAGGTCATAGCAGGTGCTGGGTACATGGTAGCTGCATTGGATTCCCTTTCCACGCTCCCTAAAAAATTGGATCTTCTTGTTCTGTGTCGAGAGTATTTCCACAAACACCAAGTAAGCAGTTACTAGTTGCCAGGCAGTCTATCAGGAACCTGAGATATTATGATGAGTGAGAAGATAGAGCTCCTGCCCTCATCCCTGTTATATACTAGTAGGGGAGAGAAATAGGTGGTACTATATCACAGTATGATAGGTGCTCTGATGGGGATAAACGCCAAAGGGGGCCATCAGAGCCCGTAGGGTGACCCTTGTCTTTCCTTATTGTGCAAGTTGTGGGCAGAGTGTCTGACAACTAAAGGAGGGCTAAGAGTTGGCCAAAGAAGGAGCCGAGTAGATGTATCTTCCACAGTAGGACCAGCACATACAGAGGTCCAGAGAACAAAGAGAGTGTGAGGTGCTTGAGGTGGGAGCCCATGAACCTGTAAGGTAAAACATGAGGTAGGGATGGGGACAGGTAAAAGGGAGAGGCAAGCAGGGGCCGTGCACTAAGTGGTTCTGTGTGCCATGCCAGGGACGGGGAGGTGATTGAAGGGTTTGGCCAGAGGAGAGAGAGTAGACTGACTGTGTCGTGGAGAGTAGTTTGCGTGGGACCAAGACTGGAGGGAACTTGGGCCGGAGGCTATTTCAGGAACACAGGCTGGAGGGGGTGTGACTGGACTAGAACAGAGCAATGGGGATGGAGAGCAGGAGACATGTTTGACAGATATTTAGAAGGTACAACTGACAGGATCTAGCCACTGATTGCGTGAGCGTGTAAGGGAAGAGAAATTCAGCATGACACCGGGGCTCTGAACAGTGGGGAGAGTGGGATGGAGCCTTCTTGGAAAGGGGAACGTGGCTTTGCAATATCTGTGAATAGAAAGTGGAGAAAGAAGTTCTGGAAATCTAAATAAGTGTATCCATTGGCTCTCCTTTTCCACATCACTGTCTACTTAAGAAATTCTAGGAGGTGAGTTAGGTGTTGTTTCTCTTTGCAGATATCATGATGTAGTGTCCTTTCTCGTTTATAGCTGGTTAGGAACTAAGTGCTGTTCCAGCATATCCTCCCAGTTTTCTGGACAAGAGTGAGCCTCAGTGTAGTTAATTTTGTGACCTATCTAGAGCCCCCCTGTTGGATGGTGCCCACTGGAAAGATACTTGTTCTGAAGCATGGCCGCCATTCGTCAATATAAGATGCACGTTTTGTCAAACAAGCCTTCATCGAGCATCTGCAGAGAAACTTGAGTGGAGTTTCCCTATTCTTGGGGAGGTCATTTTTGTCCAGTTCCTGCGTTTGGTCAAGTGCTCATCATTTCTTTAGAGTAAAATGTTACCTCTCTGTTCTAATGGGAAAATTTGGAAATTCCCTAATAGCTTCCATAAAGATGGAATCAGATCATTCCTTAAGTGTCCTTATTCTCATTCTCTTTTTGTTCTCTGAAAAACTTGTTGGGGGTGCTATTTTCAAATGCTATCAAGTTTCTCTCACTCACTTTCTCTCTGATGTATTTAAAAACTTTTTGGCATTTATTTTGTGGTCTTTTGCAAGATGGTTTTCAAATACTCTTTTGGCCTCATTTGTGCCTCTGGACTTCAGCACTCTCTCAGTTGAATGATCTTTTGTTTTTTGGTGAGACCTTCATCCTACAATGGTACTTTCACTTTGCCAGTCTAACCATGAGTGGTTTTGTTTTAAACACCCAGACCTTTAGATCTGCAGCACTTACTTTCCCTGGACTTTCAAAAAGGTGTTTTTCAGTAGTTTTGGGGTTTCTTCTGGGATTTTTACTCTTTCAACTATATCTTTTATTTTTTTAACCAGAAAACATGCATTTTATTATCCTTTCTACATGTCATTATACAAAATTTCCAATTTTATTTTTTTACTTTGCTTTCTAGTTAGAATTGCCTTTAGTCATTTTGATCATGACAGGTGCTTCAAAGCACATAACATGTATCTATTCCATTTCACAATGTGATATAAATTTCAATGTATCTTTATTTCCTGTGGACTCACGGAACAGTTACATGTACAACCAAAGTGCAGGGGGTCAATAGTGTTTTCAGAGGGGGAATTCAAGACACAGTGGAGATAAATTTGAGCTCACCAGTTTAATTGTTCAGTCTGCTCCATTTTGCGTAATATTTTCCTCAGAGTTTTATAATATTGGCTAGAAGGTCTAAAGAACAACCCAAGCTAGTGCCCACTTTGTAAAAATTTTAAGTTTCTGTAGCCCTTGTCTATTTAGACAGTTTCTGTGTATGCTGTCCTTTTATACATGATGCTGCATCTATCTTCTAGAAACATTTTCTTTTTCGTCCAAAGGCACAAGACTCCATTGATTTTTACTGATTCACCTATTCCCACCCTGAATCAGATGTGTCACTTATATCAAGCTTGTCACTTTCTTGAAAGTTTCCCATTAACCCACTTAATTGTTTTAGGCCTCCAGGTTACATGGAGATAAAGTGATGGGTTCCTATTGGTCAGTTCCCAGATAAGGGGGATAGAGCTTTCACTAGGGAACAGCACATTTTAAGAAAGGCCAGAGCTGATGGGGCAAGGCAGGGATAAAGGAGAACATGTTGGCAGTTGCTGCTAAGAGACTTGAAAAATCAAGTGTTTGGTGGGGTTTGAATCAGTCAAAGCTGAGGTCCTCCTGTATCTACCAGCCCCTCATCCTCCAATCTTGTCTTCCTGCAACTTGACCCAGCTTCTCCAACATATGCTGTAGTTTGCCATTTTGTTACCATATTTCGGTTTCAAAACTACTCTCAATGCCTCTAACTTAAAACTGCGTGGAGGTGGAGGTGGAGCTGGGGGACGGGGCCGAGAGGGGCTCCCTTCCCAGGCTTTGGTTTTCAGCACTGGGTGTCCTCAGTTTGGCCTAGGTCTGAGTTTTCTGACTTCATGAGATTAGTGCAGAGAAGAGTGTGAGGTTCTGTTGAAGTCTAACGTTTCTACGTTGGGTCTTGGGCTCTTCGACACCAATTGTTCCTTTGACCCTAGTCTATGTTTAGTGTAAAAACATGATAGACACTCAGCAAACACGCAAGGCCTTTCATCTTGACAATGAAATGATTTCTCAATGAAATGATCCTTATTAGGCCTCTATTAATAGTTGAAAAAGACTATCCTTTTTAGTTAGAACAAATGTTAAATTTCGCAATATATTTGCCGCATCTCCAATGTTGTTATTAAAAACCTTCTGAATGTTTACTTTTCCAGCTTTGTATACACCTTAGTGCTTCATTTAGTAAATGATAACTTGTTATTTTTCATGGGGAATTTCTTTTGTTTGACGGACGTGGTAATGATGGGTAATAAAAACAGTAAGGATTCTTAGTACTCTCTTAAGTGTAGTCAAAACCAAAAACCTGAAGAAAAGAAGTCTCTATGGTAATAAGAATAAAGAACATCATGGAGACAAATTATTCCAAACGGCACTGGGTACAATTTAGAGTGTGCAGGACATCTAATGTTTGTGTCCTTCACTTTGATGTACAGTTACATTGACTAATGAGCAGACAGGTCATGTGAGGTCATACTCAAAGATAAGGTAAAGCGAGGAAGACCTCATGAGTCTCCCCACCAGGCACACGTTGAACTTGACGTTTTCACAGGGGCTCAGCCTGGAGGGTGGGGTCACTGGCATATTAAGGAGATTGGGTGGGTCGGTGAAAAGGCTGGTGCCCTCTGGTCTCACTGGACCGGAGTGGCTGAGGCCACTCCTGCCCTGGAGGTGCTCACAGTGTAGTGCACAAGAAGGTGTGTTAATTTCTGACAGCATTGTCTAGACGGGTGAGATACCAAGGTGAAAACTACCTGTGCAGTGAAGGCGGAGAAGGCTTTACAGAAGGTCACCGTGGAAGAGGTATTCAGGAGGGTTCCAGCGGACAGAGCAGCCTGCACGAGGTCGCGGGGGAGTGGCTGAGAGCGTGGGCACGGAGGCCTCGAGTGGCGTGGTGAGGACGGAGATTACAGCCGCGGGTGGACTTGGTGACGATGCGCTGAGGGCAGAAGAGGGACGACAGACTCTGCTGGCCCTGGGGGGGCTGAAACTGTGGGTTCGTGTGGCAGAGATGGTCGCGATCAGACTGACAATTGGGAAAGACTGCGCTCTCGGGAGAAAGATGCACGTACGTCTCCATAGCCTCCGCGTGAAAAGCAAACGCATCTGAAGATGACGGTGACTGAAGACAGGAGGAGGGCACGTACAGCTGATTTACACTGTGCACGGGGGCTGACGTTTTTATTTAAAAGAGCTCCAGAATCAGTAGTTTGTATAGGTCAGAGGAGGAGCTACGGGACTCCCCTGGCGGTCCAGTGATTAGAACTCAGTGCTTCCACTGCAGGGGGCACGGTTTCGATTCCTGGTGGAGGAATGAAAATCCCACAGGCCGCACAGCCTGGCCAAAAAAAAAAAAAAAAGTAGGAGCTATGATGTGCTGTAAGATACACACCTACTATTCTGGTCCATAATGAGCCTTTGGTTCTTTCTGTTAAGAAATTGAATCACATCTCAGATTCAAATACTGACTGTAGATTCAGTAGCCACGACTTTCTTACCACACCTTTAAAATGAGAAGGATAATAATAGTACCTCTAAAATGTAGGGTGGCTTTGAGATTCAATGAAACACTCCGCAGAAAGTGTCACGTCTCAGGTCAAATTGTAAGTACTGAGTACATGTTAAATATTATTATCATTAATTGGCCAAATTTACCACATCAAAAAGAAGGCACCAAAGTTGTTTTCTTTTGAAGAAGAGTTATGGGTAGTGCTGTGTAGAGTGAGAGATACAGAGAACATATGTTCATGAAAGTAAAAGAGAGAAGGGTCAAGATTTTTCAAATAATATAATAAAAAAAGAAAGGGATGCATTCGTAGGACAATAAGGGCTGATATTCTTTTATCTCCTATCTGAATTGACATGTGAAAGTAACAGGGGTGTGTTTCCTGTGGGAAATTCCTGTGTTTCAAAACACAGGAAGTGAAGGTTCATAAATATGAAGGACAAAGAGACTAGGCCACCTTTAATCAGAACCAGTGGAGGGAGAGAAATAAGTTCATTTGCTGTATCTTTCCTAAGGTAAGGGAGACAGTTAAGATCATATTCCATGTTTGCCAGTTTGGGGTTAGAGTCTATGAGGAAAGAGTGAGAACAGAGCAGCTGAAGGTAAGGGGATAGTTCATGGTTCTCAAGATAACGAGTTGGATCTTTTTTGAAAGAACTTCATTTTTAAAATCCTCATGCAGTGTCTGCTACTACTCTGCAAATTACACATCTTGTTACTAGTACTTACCTATCAGTCATGATAAAACAGTTCTTTGTTGTTAGACTTGATGGTCCTGCCTTGCATTGTTCAGCAAAATAAGATAAAAATATGCTTTGCAGAATGCCATTTACTTCACACAGAGATAATATGCTTTGTTTCTTCACCATCTGTTTATTCCTAAAGTTTAACCTTCTTGCCTTCAGTTCTTTCAAAAAGTAGAGTCATGACTTTTCTTTTGCTACCAGACATTGGTTGAAGGGTTTTATCTACCTTCCAAATGGCCCTTTCAATTATTGTGGTGAAAATGAAATGTTTTTTCCTATGTGATAAAATTTCCTGGTTCATGTCTTCTTTTGAAATATTTTAGATATTCTACTTTAGTCATATAAAAGGTCAAGTTTTTTTCTTCTGTGTTTGAAAAACTTTCCCCAGCACCTTTTCTGGAATGTTTGAATTACTCAAGTTTCTCCAGTATTCTTTCTCACCTTGAGCATGACGGAAGCAGAGAGGCCACAGCCAGTGTTGGGTCAGCCCTTGAGAAATGAAGCGGCAGATTGGCTGAGATAGTATCCAGTACTCATTTGGTGCAGTGGTCGCAGCCTCTCCCGTCAAAATATTTACTATGTAAAGTTTCAGCCTTTTTGTGTGTTTGACATTTCTCTCCCTGTTGCTCTTTTCTCTCGTTTTGGTTGCCAGATCTTCCTGAAGCTACATGATTCCCAAGTCCTCCTTCATCTTTCAATTTCTAGGCCCTGGACAGGCTCTCCACCACCTCCTGCCTCCTCTGATGGCTTCCTGTGTCCAGAGAACGGCATCCAACTCACTCTCCTGCAGTATCACTACTTTGCCCCAAACATTCCATCTACAAAATTCAGCGTAAGCACACATCCAACATCCCAGGCCATTTTCAAGGTTTGAATCCAGGGCCTCCCGGCAATTATCAAGCTCTTTTGCTCCTTTTCAGAGTGAATCCAAACTACTCATTTTTTTTTTCTTTCACTAAACCTTTCACCTGTGATCTCAAAGCATAGTGAGCAGTGGATGAATTATTACACTGGAGCCTCAGTCTTGGATAATTTTCAGTGACTTTTTTTTTTTTTTTTTTTTGCCAACAAGTTGTATAAGGAATCAAAGATATGTTTATACGCAAAACTCAGGGCTTACCTGATGTTCTGAATGATGATAGAGAGGTAAAAGCCATAATTTGGGAAAGTGTACTCAAACTATCAAGACAAAATTGGGTAAGAAAACATGTAAGTCCTTCTGTTTTACTTTTAAAAGCCAACAGCTATAGCAGAAGCGTATCTTAGAAGCAGCACTGTGAATAGAGAGATAAATGTGGGTTAAAATATGGGCATAAACTGAGGGAGGGTGGTCTAATCTAGCGGGAGGAGTGATACAGAAAAGCTTCACGGAAGGCTCCACACCTGACTCCCAAGGCGGAGGCACAGGCAGGGCAGGAGGGGAAGGAAGGATGGAGCTGAGGGAGGGGCTGACCTCGTGTGTGTGGGGGATGGGAGGACCCAGAGTGCGCTCAGGGACAGGTGGGCAGCGGACCAAAGTTGAAGGTTGGCAAAACCAGGCCCATAAAGACTTTGGGGATGCACTCAAGACTTTTAAACTGAGATCTACAGGGCCAACTTTGTGTTTTACCAAGATTGCTCTGACTCTATGATAAGGGATGGATGGATAGAAGTGGGCATGAATAGGGAGAGTCAGTATCAGGCTATTGCTGCAACCCAGGGCAGTGGGGACGATAAGAACATGTAAGAGTGGGATGCAGGGAAGGGGCAGACTGAAGGCTTTTAGGGAGCATGGGTGACTGAACTTGGAGGTGAGTTAGATGAGAGGAGTAGGCAGGGGGATATTAAGGCTGGCTTCTACTCAGGTAACATGGCATGTGGTGTTGCATGTACCAAGACAGAGACCATCAGGAGGATACCATGTCACAAAGGTTCAGAAGTTACATGCAGGAAGTAGGACTGCTCTTTTAACATCTCTTAAAGCAAAACTGAGACTATAATGAATGGTCATTAGGGACACATATTGAGTATAAAAATCTTCCCTGGTGTTCTCTTATACACAGATGGCATACACATGGTTCATGCCCTTAGGAGGTTTATACTTCAGTTGAGGAACCATTTATTCATTCCAGAAGATGAAGCTAGATCTCTAGTTCCCCAGAAATGACTCATTACAAAATATTATTTTGTGGTTTGACTTTTGTCTAAAAATCAAGAAAATATACTTTTTGTATTATGCAATGAATCAAACATATGATGACTTGTTTCTGGTTGAGATGATAAATGCTTCGAGTCATAGCTTTCTGGAAAACATTTTATTTCATACAGATTAGTCTGACAACCTAATTTTTTACCTTCTATTTTTAATTTTTTCAGAAGATATATTTCATTTTCAGAGTTGAAATAATATTTGGGGAGAGGGCAAGTGGAGATGGTCAATGCCATGCTAAATTATTCCCTAGGGCTAGCATATTCTTAAATTCTATCATTTAAAATTGGTTTTGGTTTACTTATCATATATGATTTTATAAGTAACTATGCACTAAATCAATCTTTTCCTGAAATCCGCAGTGAAGTTTTTGGTTTTATTTGTGGTGTATCGCAAATAGCTCACAAATCATCGTCTTGGTGGTTATTTCTAGTTGCTTAAGCCACCAGCCATTTATTTATGTGCATCACTTAGATGCCTAATTTAAGCCCATGAGTAAATTATTTTTGCAGCTGAATACTACTGAATCTATTGACAGGCGAAAAAAGATGCTTTATTCTCCTATCTGTTACTCTACCTGGTATACCTGTGAAATGAAATAACATGACTGTGATAAACCTCACCTTGATCGCAACAGATTAGGGTATATTAGTAATCACCACCACTGGCTCTGACACATCCTGTGATTAGACTCAGATCCCCCAAGTTTACAGCTTTTTGTTTTGTTTTTAAAAGGCAAACCCGTAAATGTGATCAATGTAATTCCAAGATAATGGAGTTAGGAAGGCATCACTGAAGGCAATTTTAGAGGAAAATGGGAAGTGTAAAATGATGACTTTAAAAGATTTACAGTTACAGAAGTAGAAATTAAATTGCAGACTTTGGAGGGAAATGTGTACTGTGCGGGGAAAATGGAAGTCACCCCTAACTTAGAGGAAGAGTTTACAGCAAGACAGAAAAGCCAGGGAGATGGCAAACGCGGGGTTCAGATATAACCATTTCAATTAGTTTCTGCTTTTAAAAAGTGACACGTAGCAATAGGACATACACATTCATAAGAGGCGTATTTATATGAGCTCTTTATGACCTTGTTTCAAACAGTGTGTTTGAGAACTAATGGTAATCTGAAAAAGAATTCTGGTTTTTTTTTTCTAGTTCATCTCTGCTTCCAGTGTTTACAAGTTTAATGTAGCTTTTAGATGAATTCTAGTAAGTGGAGAGTCACGGCACAACAGAAGGCACCCAGAGTCTTTGGTTAGTGACATTAACAGTGGATTCACTTATCAGACTGAAAAATACATCACACAGGCTCTTTGGTCACTTACTAACATGCCTATATGTGTCTATATATTTCCACATATTCTACTAATAAATTAAAGCAAGTAGCAGTGATTCTAAACCCTATTAGAGCCAATCTTCTCTTTCATAATCAATACTTTATAAATCCCTTTAACTATTTTGAAATCATATTCACAGATAATAAAACCTACCTATACATACAATTTCAAAAGAATAAACATAATGCTTTAAGTATAATTTCAAGGAGAAGTAACAAGAAATTAATTTATTATAAGTCTACATTTAAACATGTAAGTGTTCAGGCTTTATTATGTGAAAAGACAAAAAGTGGTCAAATGTGTCCACTCCATCTAGAATCACTGTGAACCCTGACAACACGTGCCATTGAAGATGCAATTACCCTGAGTGGTAATGTCACCAATGATGCTGTTTTCAAAATGAACAACTCCTGGTGAAGTTTTGATACTTCAAGGTGAAATCCTCCCCCATTTAAACTGACCAGGAATAGAATTCCTAAAACAAGTCAGGATATGCTAAAAGAGTTCAGAAATATTTTGTGGGCTTTTTCTTGTACCAAATTACTTTCAGATGAGTCAGGACCTCTTGCATTATTAATTGTAATTCCTTTGAAGGTTGTTAGGTTTTGCCTCAGAACTCAAAAAACATCGTATTAAATATAGTAAGTCCTCAATTGATGGTTATTTGTGTGTTAGTTACTTTAGAGTGTGAACATTCCTATTTTATTGGGAGTAACAATGACAGCTGAATGCAACTGAAATGGTTTTGGTTGTCATTCTCAATTAGAAGAAGGGCCAAAAGTCTGTTCTGTCTTGCCCTTCCTTCTTTTTTCCAATTTCTTTGGGTAGAAATATTTTTCTAAAGGAGTGATGTATAGGACCTGGCACAAATATTGAACTGTACAGCTCTTCAGTGAGAAAATTGGAGACTGAAAGAGCCATTGCAAGGGATTGCCAATTACAGGTTCAAATCAAAATTGGAAAAGAAAATCTTTTGCCCTGGGTCCATGGACACGATGAATATATTGATGTAGGATGTACACTGTGAGTTTCATTTCTTGTAGTGGTAATGAATTGGAACTAAGCTCCACTGGTTCTTCCTCTCATTGCCAATGGCACTAATATGAGGTGGTCAGAAACAGTTCAGGAAGATCTCATCAAACTGCTCGGAAGGCTCAGCAATGCAGTTGCTCTCAAGACTTCTTAGCACGTGCTCACCTAACACACTAAGGGCCACGGAGCTGTTTGAAATGTGTTGTATGGAATATTTTTGTGGAAAGGTAGGATTTCAGAGCCAGAAAAATTCTACTTCCTGATATATTTACAAACCCAACTCTTGGACAGTATTATAAATAATAGACACTTTCGATCATTGCTCTGAAATAATGCTAAGAAAATATCACCATAAGACAGCTTTCCAGATTTTGGAACTGTCTCTAATAACAGTGATGTATTTTCTCCAACTTACTCTGTTTTCGGAAGCTTCATTAGGAACACTAGGGATTATAGAGAAGGCATGGGATGCCAGTTTTTTCCTCGCACACTTTGATAAGGAGCATCTTCTTTCCTTCCCTCTCCTTCCTACGGGTGGTCTATAACCCTCAGTTCTCTTAGCCTGTCTGAGGTTTCTCCTGTGTCCCTGGGGCCAGTTCTTTGTTTAATGACAAGCATTTGACTAGGACACCTGAGCCGTGGGAGAAGCATTCTCTATCCACAGTGCCTCCTTCTGCCTCTGAGACCTGAGCTGGCAAAGGGACCATAACCACAGAGCAAGACAGGTAGAGGTTTACCAGTTTAGCTCTAAGGTGATCTTTTTTGCTGAATATTTACACTTTAATGCACAAGCATAGATTAATGAAATTCTGAATTTGCTTCTGGAAGTTTTCCATTTTAGAAAATAAAAAAAATTTTTGTTTGTTTTCCGGTTGTGGCCAAGCTAGTCCTTCTGCCACTTTGAGAAATGAGAAACTTAAATGGCAAAATAATCTGATCTGTGATCTATGACAATATCAAATCCTTTACGCATCTTCATCTCAATTAAGGCCTTGTTTTGTGGTCAAAACTCTGCCACTCTACTTTCTAAAACGTCCTTATATTCCTTTTTCTTTCTGTGATATCCTTGATATTCTCCAGATCTCTCTCTCTCTCTCATTTCTCCACTGCTTTTGAAAAGGTCATGAGGTGGAGGCTGGGAAGATGACTCTATGGGTCCAGATAAGATGTTAGTGGTGAAGCTGGGCCAACCTTAAAGTCACGTCTGCAGAGGCAGCATGTACCACCTGCTGTGTGGGGGGCCTTTGCCCATCAGACGTGATCTTTTCTACTGCTTCTCCTCTTAAGAAGCAGAGTGTCACTGAAGCCTCGGAGTACCTTATTCTAGTTATAAGAAGCCAGTGAATGTGACTCTTTGTTGAGATTGGTTTCTGAGATGCTCTCCATCTCCTAGCCTCTTCTTGTGCTGTATGTGGTGACTTGGGAATATATTGCATTTATTACGAGTGGTAAGTTCAAATCCTGCCTCTTTCCCTTACTTTTCTGGCCTTAGTTTCATCATCTATAAGATGATGCTAATAATAAGGTATGTATATACCTTATTGGATTATTGTAAACACTAAAATGAAATACTATATGAAAAGCATTTAGCATAGTGACAAGCCAATAAGAAGTACTCTAGAAAGTATGGCTATTATTATCATTATTAGCTCAGATCCAGAGATTACATTATTATCAACCTTCTTGACAGGGATCAGGAAACATAGCCGAAATGCTCAGCAAATCAGGGTGACAATTGTAGCTCCAGTGGGGAGGATTTTTTATCCCAAATTTTAAACAATTTTATACACTAGGTATCGCAGTTTCAAAATTTATAGAGTTTTATTTACCCTTTCTCCAGACTAAGAAAGAAAGAGACATGTGGGTAGAAACAAAGAAAAAGTATAGAATGGGCACCGTTTTAAAAGTGCCCATTTATGTCTGTCACGTCATGGTAACACCTCTGATTTTTGGGGGTCTGCTGGGTTTGCACAATATCCTTCCCGTAACAGGGCTTGGTCATTTTATGTTGAAATGAAGAAGCTCCAAAAACACTTTGAATAAGCATAAGGAAATGAAGAATTTACTGCATTCAACTGAACAAAAACTTAAGAAGTTCACAGCTAAGAAATATGATTAAGAGATATCTAATTAATATACCAGGCAAAAATTATTTGTTCGGTATATTACTGAATAATTTCTATCTTATTTTGAGAAAAGAATAAAAGACACAGAATTTTTTAAATGTATGCCAAAGTAGTTACCTCTTTATCTTGATATAGTGATTTGGAAATAAATGAAAAACCAGACTGAGCAGTATGAGGAGTAGGTGAGGAAGGCGTGAAGAGCAGATGCCCAGGAGGAGATGGATCTGAGGCTCGTGGCTGCACTTCGAGTGGCAGCAGGTGATTTCCCAAACCTGGGTGGATGTCCTCATCTATGATATTGGAGACACAGTGACTTGAAGGAATAGGTGCGATCATGACTGGTGGGCTGACAGCTCCGCCTCTCTATACAAGCGCTGATTTTAAGGCTGTCCTGGCACTGGGTTGGGAGAGACACTTATTTAGGGGTTATTTCCAATTTGTTTTGGTCCCCGCTTCCAAAAAGGGCAGGCTCTAGCACGTGGTGAGCTAATTGGCTTCTAATAACTCATTATTTTAGTTGGATAAATGTCAGTATTTGGGCGAAAGATACTGGAGCTCAGCTGATTTCACTAATCTGCTCTGTCCTGCAGAGCCCAAACCTATCTCACTGAAGCTCTCTCTGAATTTTGACATTTATTACTTACTTTAAAAATTAGGACTAGCCCATCCTCAATGTGGTCATGTCTCAGAAGAAACAGAGAAACTTGTATTCTTAGTTAACAAAATGTTGGGCAGTTTTCTTTTTTTTAATTTTTATTTTTTATCGGGGTATAGTTGATTTACAATGTTGTGTTAGTTTCAGGTGTACAGCAAAGTGATTCATATATATCCATATATATATCCATTCTTTTTCAGATTCTTTCCCCGTTTAGGTTATTACAGAATATTGAGTAGAGTTCCCTGTGCTATACAATAGGTCCCTTTAATATAACGTTGCTTTGTGTATACCAGCTTGTTGTGCTGACTCACTTCACCAACACCCAGTTTATTTCTGTCTGTGGGTCCACCCGTATCTCGTCATCATCCCTCTTTCTGAACCCCCTGAAGTGCAGCCCCAGTGCTCCCACTCTATTTACTCAGTTTTCCTTGTCTCACTCTAGATGATATTGGAAAAATATTCCTCTGCTCCACCATCAGTCTTGTCTCCCTTTCCTCTTCTAGGTTCCCAAATCCCACCCCTCTCTTTCTAATAAACTTTGATTTTGGAGTATTTTGGGGTTTACAGGAAAGTTGCAGAGATAGTCCAGAGCGTTCCCATGTGCTCCTTACCCAGTTTCTCCTTGCTAGCATCTCACATTACCGTGATATATTTGTTAAAATAAAGAAAATGAAATTAGTGTATTACTCTTAGCAACGCTCCACATTTTACTGGGGTTTCCTCACTTTTACATCAAAGTCCTCCTTCTGTTCCAGGGTCCAAACCAGGGCACCATACTGCATTTAGCCGTCACGTCTCCCCAGCCTACTCTGCTCTGTGGCAATTTCTGTCTCTCCTTGGTTTTCATGACCTTGACAGTCTTGAGGAGTACTAGCCACGTATCCTGCAGAGTGTCCCCCATTTGGGCTTTGATGTTTTTCTCATAATTATCCTGGGATTTTCGGATTTTGGAAAGAATACAAAGAGGTGAGGTGCCCTTCGCATCAGATCATATCAGGGGTATCTGATATCCACACACCACTGGGAATGTTACCCCCATCCCTTGGTTAAGGTGTGTTTGCCACATTTCTCCACCAAAAAGTTAATCTTCTCCCTTTCTATGTTCTAGTCTTTGGACATGAGTCACCAAGTTTAGACCACCTTCAAAAGGGCTCCCCTTCCTTTGAAAATAATTCCTTACACAACTCACCAAAATGATCAAAACAATATTTACAGAGGTTTTAGAGCATGAAAAATAAATAAATAAGAGAGCTCAAGATCCCATTCTCCTGTTTCATCTTTCCATTTCCAGTTCAATTCTTACTCATTGGCACACATATTTTATAATTTTCAGCAAAGTGCAGATGGCATTAATACATTTTTTCTCTTTACATTATATCATAAACATTCCAACATGGATGCACTGACATCTTTATTTTTTATAACCCACTTAACCTTATTATGTTGCTGGATATTTAGACTATTTCCAATACCCACTATTTTTTTAAACATCTTTATTGGAGTGTAATTGCTTTACAATGTTGTGTTAATTTCTGCTGAATAACAAATTGAATCAGCTGTACGTATACATATATCCCCATATCTCCTCCCTCTTGCATCTCTCTCCCACCCTCCCTATCCCCCGCCTCTAGGTGGTCATAAAGCACCGAGCTGATCTCGCCTTGTGATGCAGCTGTTTCCCACTAGCTACCTATTTTACATTTGGTAGTGTATATATGTCCATGCCACTCCCTCACTTCGTCCCAGATTCTCCTTCCCCCTCCCCATGTCCTCAAGTCCATTCTCTATGTCTGCGTCTTTACTTCTGTCGTGCCTCTAGGTTCATCAGAACAATTTTTTTTTTTTTAGATTACATATATATACGTTAGCATATGGTATTTGTTTTTCTCTTTCTGACTTACTTCACTATGTATGACAGACTCTAGGTCCATCCAACTCACTACAAATAACTCAATTTTGTTTCTTTTTATGGCTGAGTAATATTCCATTGTATATATGTGCCACATCTTCTTTATCCATTCATCTGTCAGTGGACACTTAGGTTGCTTCCGGGTCCTGGCTATTGTAAATAGAACTGCAATGAGCATTGTGGTACATGAGTCTTTTTGAATTATGGTTTTCTCAGGGTATATGCCCAGTAGTGGGATTGCTGGGTCATATTTAGTTTTTTAAGGAACTTCCATACTGTTCTCCATAGTGGCTGTATCAATTTACATTCACACCAACAGTGCAAGAGGGTTTCCCTTTTCTCCATACCCTCTCCAGCATTTATTGTTTGTAGATTTTTTGATGATGGCCATTCTGACTGGTGTGAGGTGATACCTCATTGTAGTTTTGATTTGCATTTCTCTAATGATTAGTGGTATTGAGCATCCTTTCATGTGTTTGTTGGCAATCTGTGTATCTTTGGATAAATGTCTGTTTAGATCTTCTGCCCATTTTTGGATTGGGTTGTTTGTTTTTGTGATATTGAGCTGCATGAGCTGCTTATATATTTTGGAGATTAATCCTTTGTCAGGTGCTTCGTTAGCAAATATTTTCTCCCATTCTGAGGGTTGCCTTTTCATCTTGTTTATGGTTTTCCTGGCTGTGCAAAAGCTTTTAAATTTCATTAGGTCCCACTTGTTTATTTTTGTTTTATTTCCCTTTCTCTAGGGGCTGGGTCAAAAAGAATCTTGCTGTGATTTATGTCAAAGTGTGTTCTTCCTATGTTTTCCTCTAAGAGTTTTCTAGTGTCTGGGCTTACATTTAGGTCTTTAATCCATTTTGAGTTTATTTTTGTGTATGGTGTTAGGAAGTGTTCTAATTTCATTCTTTTACATATAGCTTTCCAGTTTTCCCAGCACCACTTATTGAAGAGGCTGTCTTTTCTCCATGTATATTCTTGCCTCCTTTATCAAAAATAAGGTGACCATATATGCGTGGGTTTATCTCTGGGGTTTCTATCCTGTACCATTTATCTATATTTCTGTTTTTGTGCCAGTACCATACTGTCTTGATTGCTGTAGCTTTAGCACAGTCTGATGTCAGGGAGCCTGATTCCTCCAGCTCCATTTTTCTTACTCAAGATTGCTTTGGCTATTCGGGGTCTCTTGTGTTTCCATACAAATTGTGAAATTTTTTGTTCTAGTTCTGTGAAAAATGCCATTGGTAGTTTGTTATGGATTGCATTGAATCTCTAGATTGCTTATGGTAGTATAGTCATATTCACCATGCTGATTCTTCCAGTCCAAAAGATTCCAAAAGATTCCTTTTATTTCTTTTTCTTCTCTGATTGCCGTGGCTAAAACTTCCAAAACTATATTGAAAAATAGTGGTGAGAGTGATCAGCCTTGTCTTGTTCCTGATCTTAGAGGAAATGGTTTCATTTTTTCACCATTGAGAACGATGTTGGCTGTGGGTTTGTCATATATGGCCTTTATTATGTTGAGGTAAGTTCCCTCTGTGCCTAGTTTCTGGAGGGTTTTTATCATAAATGGGTGTTGAATTTTGTCAAAATCTTTTTCTACATCTATTGAGATGATCATATGGTTTTTCTCCTTCAGTTTGTTACTATGGTGTATCACATTGATTGATTTGCGTATGTTGAAGAATTCTTGCATTCCTGGGATCAACCCCACTTGATCATGTGTATGATCCTTTTACTGTTCTGTTGGATTCTGTTTGCTAGTATTTTGTTCAGGATTTTTGCATCTATGTTCATCAGTGGTATTGGCCTCTAGTATTCTTTCTTTATGATATCTTTGGTTTTGGTATCAGGGTGATGGTGGCCTTGTAGAATGAGTTTAGGAGTGTTCCTCCCTGTGCTATATATTTTGAAAGAATTTGAGAAGGATAGGTTTTAGCTCTTCTCTAATTGTTTGATAGAATTTGCCTGTGAAGCCATCTGGTCCTGGGCTTTTGTTTTTTGGAAGTTTTTTAATCACATTCTCAATTTCTGTGCTTGTGATTGGTCTGTTTATATTTTCTATTTCTTCCTGGTTCAATCTCAGAAGGTTGTGCTTTGTCCATTTCTTCCAGGTTGTCCATTTTATTGGCATAGAGTTGCTTGTAGTAATCTCTCATGGTCCTTTGTATTTCTGCAGTGTCAGTTGTTACTTCTCCTTTTTCATTTCTAATCCTATTGATTTGAGTCTTCTCTCTTTTCTTCTTGATGACTCTGGCTAATGATTTATCAATTTTGTTTATCGTCTCAAAGAACCAGCTTTTAGTTTTATTGACCTCTGCTATTGTTTCCTTCATTTCTTTTTCATTTAGTTCTGATCTGGTCTTTATGATTTCTTTCCTTCTGCTTTAGGTGTAAGGTTATGTTCTTTATTTGAGATGTTTCTTGTTTCTTGAGGTAGGATTGTATTGCTATAAACTTCCCTCGTAGAACTGCTTTTGCTGCATCCCATAGGTTGCACTGAAACCATAGGTTTTGGGTAGTCGTGTTTTCATTGTCATTTGTTTCTAGGTATTTTTTGATTTCCTCTTTGATTTCTTCCGTGATCTCTTGGTTATTAAGTAGTGTATTGTTTAGCCTCCATGTGTTTGTATTTTTTACAGATTTTTTTCCTGTAATTGATACCTAGTCTCATAGTGATGTGGTCATAAAAGATACTTGATATGATTTCAATTTTCTTAAATTTACCAAGGCTTGATTTGTGACCCAAGATATGATCTATCCTGGAGAATGTTCCATGAGCACTTGAGAAGAAAGTGTATTCTCTTGCTTTTGGATGGAATGTCCTATAAATATCAATTAAGTCCATCTTGTTTAATGTGTCATTTAAAGCTTGTGTCTCCTTATTTATTTTCATTTTGGATGATCTGTCCATTGGTGAAAGTGGGGTGTTAAGGTCCCCTAGTATGATTGTGTTACTGTCGATTTCCCTATTTATGGCTGTTAGCATTTACCTTATGTATTGAGGTGCTCCTGTGTTTGGTGCATAAATATTTACAATTGTTATATCTTCTTCTTGTATTGATCCCTTGATCATTATGTAGTGTCCTTCTTTGTCTCTTGTGATAGTCTTTATTTTAAAGTCTTTTTTGTCTGATATGAGAATTGCTACTCCAACTTTCTTTTGATTTCCATATGCATGGAATATCTTTCTCCATTCCCTCACTTTCAGTCTGTATGTGTCCCTAGGTCTGAAGTGGGTCTCTTATAGGCAGCATATATATGGGTCTTGTTTTTGTATCCATTCAGCCAGTCTGTGACTTTTGGTTGGAGCATTCAATCCATTTACATTTAAGGTAGTTATTGATATGTATGTTCCTATTATCATTTTCTTAATTGTTTTGGGTTTTTTATTGTAGGTCTTTTCCTTCTCTTGTGTTTCCCGTCTAGAAAAGTTCCTTTAGCATTTGTTGTAAAGCTGGTTTGGTGGTGCTGAATTCTCTTAGCTTTTGCTTTTCTGTAAAGGTTTTAATTTCTCTATCAAATCTGAATGAGGTCCTTGCTGGGTAGAGTAATATTGGTTGTAGGTTTTTCCCTTTCATCACTTTAAATATGTCGTGCCACTCCCTTCTGGCTTGCAGAGTTTCTGCTGAAAGATCAGCTGTTAACCTTATGGGGATTCCCTTGTGTGTTATTTGTTGTTTTTCCCTTGCTGCTTTTAATACTTTTTCTTTGTATTTAATTTTTGATTGTTTGAACAATATGTGTCATGGCATGTTTCTCCTTGGACTGATCCTGTATGGGACTCTCTGTGCTTCCTCGACTTGATTGACTATTTCCTTTCCCATATTAAGGAAGTTTTCAGCTATAATGTCTTCAAATATTTTCTCAGTCCCTTTCTTTTTCTCTTCTTCTTCTGGGACCCCTATAATTTGAATGTTGGTGTGTTTAATGTTGTCCCAGAGGTCTCTGAGACTGTCCTCAATTCTTTTCCTTCTTTTCTCTTTATTCTGCTCTGTGGTAGCTATTTCCACTCTTTTATCTTCCAGGTCACTTATCTGTTTTTCTCCGTCAGTTATTCTACTATTGATTCCTTCTAGAGAATTTTTAATTTCATTTATTGTGTTGTTCATCATCGTTTGTTTGCTCTTTAGTTCTTCTAGGTCCTTGTTAAACTTTTCTTGTATTTTCTCCATTCTATTTCCACGATTTTGGATCATCTTGACTATCATTACTCTGAATTCTTTTTCAGGTAGACTGCCTATTTCCTCTTCATTTGTTTGGTCTGGTGGGTTTTTACCTTGCTCCTTCATCTGCTGTGTGTTTCTCTGTCTTCTCATTTTGCTTAACTTACTGTGTTTGGGGTCTCCTTTTCGCAGGCTGCAGGTTCGTAGTTCCTGTTGTTTTTGGTGTCTGCCCCCAGTGTGTCAGGTTGGTTCAGTTGGTTGTGTAGGCTTCCTGGTGGAGGGGACAGGTGTCTGTGTTCTGGTAGGTGGGGCTGCATCTTGTTTTTCTGCTGGGCAGGGCTGTGTCTGGCGGGGCAATGCTTTTTTGAATAGGATACCAAAAGCACCAGCTGGCTAGCAATTTGGTGCTGGTTGTTGGTTGGAATCCTCAGTTCATGTACATATAAGCCTATCCTAAGGCTGCTTGAATGTCCTCATGACATGGCATCCGATTCCTCTGTAAGCCTTCAAAGACCAAGGTAACGAAACAGGGAGAGCACAGAAGCACAGCAGCAGCCCTTCAGAGCTTTAGGAGGACCCCAGTATTTTAACTAATGCTTGATAGCCATCTTCATACATACACTTCTTTTAAAAGATTACTGTTTCCTAGGATTGATTTGTATACATTTTCTCTGACTTAGAAAGAACAGAAATTGAATGCTGAATACATATATTATTATCTCCTTTTACTACTAAACTTATTTTTTATATACATCCCAGATTCCCTTTTAAATCCCAAATAAATGGCATGGGAACTCCTTGTTTCCCTCGTGCTCCAGTTCTCTCTGTCTCTTTCCTGGCTTCTTGCTTTTCTGGACAGATCTGGTGACTATAGCCACACTCACACTGTCTTTTCAATATTGTTAAGTCTTTAATTGTGGCTTGAATGACATAATTTCAGCCTCTCCTACCTTAACGGGTTGTGAGGAATACTGTTGCTCTTGCTGTGGTTGGAAAAACACCTGCAGCCCTTTGGTGAGAAGGTATTAAAGCTGTAAATACTGTGGTGCTGCTTGGTCTCAGTGATGTGCCAGGAGGCACGGCTCCTGTGTGTTCTTCCACTTGGCAAATCTGGGAATGAAGAGCCAAACTCATGGAGGACCTGGACTGGAAGATATTACCTTAGGTTCCTGGGATCTTCTGCTAAATTTATAATGTGTTGCCATCCTCAGAGATGGTTTCACACCCATTTATTCCACAGCATTTATTGAGCAAGTTCACGTGCCTGGCATTGTGCTGAGTGGGTGTGTTGAAGACACACTGTCTAAGGCCTTGATGGTTTCATAGGACAGGGCAAAAGAACAACAAATAAAAACGGCACAATAGCAGGTAGAGAAGTAAAACAGAGGAGGGTGTGCTTTGTCTATCTTATGATGATCCTCCAAGAAGCTCGTGTCACTGTTGAGTTTTTCAGGGTAAATAGCGATTTTCCTCGAATGGGTGGAAGGAGTGTATTAAGCCATTTCAGGAGACGAGGTAGCTGGTGCAAGGTCATTAAAGTGAATGCTGTTCTTGGGGGAAACTAGAGAGTTTGACAGATTCTAGCAGGAGATGAGACTGGAGATAAGGGCAGAGGGAAAATCATAAAGGATTTTGCTAGAGAATATGTTTTTGTCCTATAGTAGCAACAGGAAACATCTGAACCTTTCAAAGCAGAGATGTGGCATAATTTACATTTTTAGCTATTGCACAGATTTCTCCAAGAACGTGCTTAACTGGTACTGATGAAGTAAATGAATTAGCAAGTGTTTATTGATCATCATATATGTGTAAGATATTATGTGAGGTGTTTCCAGAGATTAAAATAAGTACAATTCATGGTGCAATTATGTTGAAAACTCTTGGAACCTGGTGGAGAAACAAGCAACAAACGAATATTCGAAAGATGATTTTTGCTTCCAAGGAACTCAGCCTAACTGAGAAAAGCAAGGTATAGCCACAAAAACAGGAAGCACAGCAGTTTCTATTTTGCACGTGTAGTAATTTGTTACTAGTTAAATAGACGTGTGGAGTGAGAGTGGAAGCCGTTGGACTCCGTGGTGGAGAGGTTGCTGTGGGGAGCGGTGAGCAGGCCCTTCGAAAGGAATAAGACGAGCAGGGCCGTGAAGGGGTGATGGAATCAAACAGTGAAACAGTTTTCATCAGCTCCAGCCACATTCCCGAAGAAGTCTTTTCGGTGGCCTCCTCCCCTCACACTGGTATAAGCTCAAATTCTAGGCTCCAATTAAAATTTTGTAAAGTTCTGAAACCGTGCGGGCCTCGGTGCAACCCCTGAGGAGGACGGTGAGTGTGAAAGAGACCTGTTAGGAAGTGTTCCCAGGGAGAACACCCAGGGGTTGGTGTGCCCCCAAAGGGCAGAGGGGTCCCAGGGGATCTGCATGGAGTGCTGAAATCATGTGCCAGTGTCCATGTCAACCACCGCCCCTTCTCAAGTTTATAGAGCTCCCTGCATTGCAGGGGCTGTTCGGAACTCATTGCTTGGAGAGACCCAAGCAAGATACCAGATCTTTCAATTCTCCCCCTTCATCAGTTGCCTTTATCCCTTATGGAGGACACAAATGTCTGAAAGTCTAAGCTCCCCCAGAAACCCTAGCCTTTCTCAGTGATGGCCAGATACAGCATACGATAGTTTTCCTAAGTAAAATAGACTTATATTCAGATTTTCAAAAGAGAGCTGTAAGAGTGAACTTTCAGCTTGCTTTTCTTCAAATGCTGTTGCTATTATTAACTGGAGATTTTTGCAATGCTGAGGGAGACGAAAGGGCAGCAAGTTCCCCTTTCCTTATTTAAAATGTCTTCTGTTTCATAGATCAAGTCTTCTGGCTGTGGAATTTTGCAGAAATTGCTTCCACTTTCTCAGAGAAATTCTAATTGGATAGGAATCACGTTGGCAAAAACTGTGAACTCCCAATTTTCTGAGCAGTGTGTTTTAAAACTTAGTTGTGCAATTCAGTTAATTTTATTACATCTTTTCTTTCTATGGCAGTTGAAGTAGGTGAGCCCTCAAACACGTGCTTATGTGATGTGTGTGTGATGGGTTGTGGGGATGTGCGTTTGTCATTTCTTCTTTCCCCCCTTCTAACATTATATCAATCGCTCCTTAGCCATTTTTCCTATGTCATTCATCAGAAATCCTTTTTATTTGTTCTCCACAAAAACAACTGGAAATATTAAAGAAATGTAATGAAGTAGATACTAAAATAAATACTGTAAATAGTGATGTGCCAGAAAATGTGCAATGAGGAAGGAAACTGAACCTGGGGTAGATGCTCTAAATGCATGAAGCTTAGTTAATCAGGCATATTCCCTTTCACGTCCTCAGCAGATTTTCTTAGGGCAAATAACTTTGCATTTGGTCAAAGAAACTTTGACACATCTTGGTGAGTCCAGAGTCAGCCTACAGAATGGCTTTTAGTTGGCTGGGAACCAAAATCACACCTTTCCATCCCAGGGTTTCTGCAGACATAGAGCTTCAACGGGCAATTTCCAGAGGCTCTGCTTGTGCAGTGACCTGGTTATGTGTTTCTCCACCCACTCAGAACTGTACCTTATTTGTCTTTTTTTTTAATCGAAGTATAGTTCACTTATAATGTTGTGTTAGTTTCAGGTGTACAGCAAAGTGATTCAGTTATACATATATATCGATATATATTATTTTTCAGATTTTTTCCATTATAGGTTATTACAGGATATTGAATATAATTTCCTGTGCTGTACAGTAGGTCCTTGTTGTTTATTTATTTTATGCATAGTGTGTATCTGTTAATCCCAAACTTCTAATTTATCCCTCCCCCTTTCCTTTTCCCTTTTGGTAACCATAAGTTTGTTTTCTATGTCTGTGATCTGTTTCTGTTTTGTAAAATAAGTTCATTTGTATCATTTTTTTAGATTCTACATATAAGTGATTTCATGTGATATTTGTCTTTCTCTGTCTGACTTACTTATGTATGTCACTTAGTATGATAATCTCTAGATCCATCCATGTTGCTGCAAATGATAATATTTCATTTTTTTATGGCTGAGCTATATATATGTGTGTATATATACACATACATACATATACCACATCTTCTTTATCTATTCATCTGTCGATGGACACTTAGGTTGCTTCCACGTCTTGGCTATTGTAAATAGTGCTGCTATAAACATTGGGGGTGCATGTATCTTTTTCAATTAGAGTTTTCATCTTTTCCAGATATTTTCCCAGGAGTGGGATTGCTGGATCATATGGTAACTCTATTTTTAGATTTTTAAGGAACCTCCATACTGTTCTCCACAGTGACTGAACCAATTTACATTCCCATCAACAGTGTAGGAGGGTTCCCTTTTCTCCACACCCTCTCCAGCATTTATTATTTGTAGACTTTCTGATGATGGCCATTCTGACTGGTGTGAGGTGATACCTCATTGTAGTTTTGATTTGCATTTCTCTAATGATTAGTGATGCTGAGTATCTTTTCATGTGCCTGTTGGCCATCTGTATGTCTTCCTTGGAGAAATGTCTATTTAGATCTTCTGCCCATTTTTCGACTGGGTTGTTTTTTTGATATTGAGTTGTATGAGCTCTTTGTATATTTTGGAAATTAAGCCCTTGTTGGTCGCATCATTTGCAAATATTTTCTCCCATTCCACAGGTTGTCTTTTCATTTTGTTTATGGTTTCCTTTGCTGCACAAAAGCTTATAAGTTTGATTAGGTCCCATTTGTTTATTTTTGCTTTTATTTCTTTTGCCTTGTGAGACTGACCTAAGAAAACACTGGTATGATTTATATCGGAGAATGTTTTGCCTATATTCTCTTCTAGGAGTTTTACAGTGTCGTGTCTTATGTTTAAGTCTTTAAGCCATTTTCAGTTTATTTTTGTGCATGGTGTGAGGGAACATTCTAACATCATCGATTTATGTGTGGCTTATTTATCTTTATGTGAATAGTCAGTAATCTTTGTTGAATGAATGAATAACAAAATAGGTAAAATACCATTGCCTCCCATTTTTTTTTTTTTGTTTGTTTTTTGCGGTATGCGGGCCTCTCACTGTCGTGGCCTCTCCCGTTGCGGAGCACAGGCTCCGGACACGCAGGCTCAGCGGCCATGGCTCATGGGCCCAGCTGCTCCGCGGCATGTGGGATCTTCCCGGACCGGGGCACGAACCCTTGCATCGGCAGGCAGACTCTCAACCACTGTGCCACCAGGGAGGCCCATTGCCTCCCATTTGTAATCTGTCTCCCTGCTTATGTGTCCACCTGCCCCTTCCCTGCACTCACAGGTGCACCCTCTCCGCTGCCCTTTGCCCCCCCGGGAGCATCATGGCCTGTGCCAGGCTGGCTCCTACCTCTTCTCAGTGTCCTTTGCTACAGCCTGTCTGTTCCAGGCCACTCACCTGCTTTCCTTCCACTCAGAAAGCAATCTAATGGACGATTTCACACCGTGTGTTGGCACCTGCCAAGAGCTGAGGTTGTTATGTGCATTTTAACAAGGACAAGTAAAGAAACTGATTTCTGATTATAGGGTTTAAGGCATCACAAAATAAGATATTTAGAAAGAAGGGCTTCCTGGGAGCCTATTTTGCGTCTGTGCAATCTAGCCCAGTTGCAGGGTGGAGAGGAAAACTCTGAGTATCACATGTAGACCCTTCCCAGAGATGAGGGCCAGGGCGGCTCCATAAACCCCTGCCTGGGGGTCGGGGGGGGACTCCCTTCTGCGCTGTCAGCCAGCTGGGAGACTCACCTCTGATGGCTGGTCTGAGGATTAAATGTGTTAGCACATGTCATGCATTTAGTGTGGGCACATAATAAGGACTCATTCAAGGTTTATTATTTTGCTTTTAAAATATGTTAAAAATGTTTATAGTATTTGAGACCAAATGCTTTAATGTAGTCTAGACAATTCACTAACGTGACATATTCTCTAGTAGGGGATGATTAGGGTTAGTGTTAATCTCTGATTCTTTTTTGGTGAAACTCTGCCATGCAGAAACTCGACATTAAATTTCCAAATCTGGGAGGTCAATTGCTAACATTTTAGCAGAAAACAAGCCAATACTCCTGGGAAGTATTGCCATCTATTGGTTTTATAAGACCTTAGAACTAGACTGTTTAAAATTCTTATATCCCATGAGTCATTTCTTTTTCTAGTCGGTAGAAATTGCAGAGTTGCCCAAATTTTAAACTTTTTCAACAAACCTTGTGCTACTGACTTAAATAAAAAGCATCATTCTCATTGTACCATGACAGAGAGATTGCAGTGTTGTTCTTTCAACAATTAAAACCCATGAGGGTTAATTGGGAGATTGGGATTGACATATACACACTATTATATATAAACTAGATAACTAAGAACCTGCTGTATAGCACAGGGTATTCTACTAAGTACTCTGTAATGGCCTCTGTGGGAAAAGACTCTAAAAAAAAAATAAAGAGTGGACATATGTATATGTATAACTGATTCACTTTGCTATATACCTGAAACAACACAACATTGCAAGTCAACTATACTCCAAATAATAATAAAAAAAAAAACCATGAGGAAAATTTACAGTGTGAGAAGGCATGGTCACCCTTCCCACAGACCTCCTGGAGCATCTAGGAGCTCCATGAGACTTCTGGGGGCAGCTGGGCTCTGGACTGGGTGCTACAGCCACAGCAGCTGCTTTGAATCACAGGGAATTTTAATCACAAGTCCTTCCAGGCTGAGTTGCAAGCCTTTTACTCTTCGATGCCCAGAGTGGGTCATTGCATTTTGGACATGATGCAAACCTTGTCTTACTGTGTATTTTTTGGGCCGAATCTCTGACTTGCCATCCAGGACACACCTGCCTGATTCTAGTTACTTCTTTTGTTTAAACAAATGGCCTCGCTGGGCCTGCCTCCGTGATGACTTTGTTGGCCTGTGTTTTTATCTCTTGACGCAGCTCTCATTCTTCCCACTTTATCTGTGCTTTTCCATCAAACAATCTATTAGCTTATTTTTATCTTGTTTGGCTCCTTTACCTCTTATCTGCACTTTAAATGAAGGACACAAAACACATGGGGAGAGGAGTTGTGAAGACTGCCCATGTCCCTAACCTGACGGCCTTGCTGCTTCTGATCAGTTCTGGCAAGATCCAGATTGTACTGGAAATTCAGCCAATGAAGTCCTCACCCCCAGCATTAGTCTGCTAGGGCTGCTAGAACGAGATAGCTGGCTGGGTGGCTTAGACAACAGCAATGTATTACCTTGCAGCTCTGGAGGTTGGATGCCTGAGATGAAGGTGTTGCAGGATTGGTCCCTCCTGAGGCCGGGAGGGAGAATCTGTTCCATCCTCTCTCCTAGCTTCTGGTGGTTTCTGGCAATCCTTGGCATTCCTTGGCTTGTGGACACATCACCCTGGTCTCTGCCTTCATCTTCACACAACATGCTCCCTGTGTGCAAGTTTGTGTCTCAATTTCCATCTTTTATAAGGATACCAGTCCTGTTGGATCAGGGCCCATCCTACTTCAGCATGACCTCATCTTAACTAATTACATCTTCAACAACCCGTTTCCAATAAGGTCACATTCTGAGGTGCTGGCGCTTAGGGCTTCAACTTAGGAATCTTGGGGGATACAGTTCAGCCCACACTACCTGCAAACATCACCTGGGAGGATTCCAGCTTTTTGGAGAAATGCCGTCACTACTTTCATTGCTTTCTACATTTGAAATGATGACTTCACAGGAGTCTGTGAGGTGGTCGGAGTGTGTAGTCCATACAGCTCACTGTGGGTGCTCTATTTCTGTTCTGCTTGAAGCTGCTCGACACCTCAGTTCTGTGTCACTCTGTGCCTGTCGCAGGCGGAGCTGGGGGGAGGCAAAGTCATATGCGGCAATTCGGTCTTCGAGTCTGTGTTCCTCCTTCCACCCGCAGCTTCCTCCCCACGCTGCCTGTGCCCTTTGAGGCTCACAAGGGCCACTGCTCTTCTTTCTGAACCTTGCTGCCTGCTTGTGATCAGGAATTTGTGTTTCTGTTTCTTTTGCTTGCCTTTTTTCCCTTTAATGAATTGATTTAGTATTGAGGTATAATTGACATATAACACTGTTAACTTCAGGTGTACAGCATAATGATTTGATATTTGTATACATTGCAAAATGGTCACCACAGTAAATCTAGTTCACCTCCGTCACCCTATGCATATAGATAGAGAATTTTAAATTTTCTTGTGCTGAGAAATTTTAAGATGTACTCTCTTAGTAATTGCTTGCTATTTTTGAGAGCTTCATCTCAGGTCACTTTAGAATACTTCCACAGTCCCATGCAGCCAACATTTTATTTTGCATTTGTAGGGAACACCTTATATTAACGAGTTTCTAGAAAAGTTGTCACCTGAGCACATACATAGTCTAGGCACAGCTGGGAGTGTGCAAAGCTACTGCTCCGATCACTTCTCATTAGCTGGTGTAAAAGCAGTGCTTCTGCAGAAAGCTTCAGGCAACTCTGGCTGTTTAATTTTTAGCCCGTTTTAAACATCAGAAGAAGAAGGTGTTGTCTCAGGCTTTACCCTGGGGAGAGGTCGCACTGAGCAGGGGCTGTTGACTTGGCCTTCCTCCGGAGAGCAGGTGGGATGACCAGGGATGGGGAGTGGAGTTGGGGGGAGCAGTGGAGTCCTGGCGGAACGACAGCATTTTAAAAGACCAGCAAAGAAAGAGGGACCCCTAGAGGAGACCGGGGCAGGTCAGGAAGGACGGCGGACAAGCAGGAAAGTGCAGTGTCACAGAAGCCAAGGCGTTTCCAGGAGGGCAAGGATCCAGTTCTGAATGTCAAGAACGTTGGTGACGTTTGCAGTGCTGGATTTGGCGGAAATGGTGCTCATTGCACTGAAGCTCACGTAAGAATTGATTAGGCACGTTCAGGGGAGCAATGGGTTCCCTGCAGAATTATGAACGGATGGGGAAGAAGAGAGAGAGTCAGCGCCTGAAGTTGGTTTTCAGGCCTGGGAGAGATCCTATTCAGTGCTGAGGCGTTTTGAGTCTTCCGTATCCCCAGGGACTGCTTGCCAGGGTGTCATCTGACATATTTCTCTGCTCTTGGTACTTCTGCAAATTGGTCACTAGATTTTGAGGCTTGATCAGAGTCAGGTTTGATGATTTGGGCAAGGCTACTACTTCCAAGGTGGTGTTGTGGAGACATGAGTGCCTTTTTTTGTGAATTTGCTGGCATTGATGATTGTTGCCCAGAAACATTAATTCGTTTAGGCATTACAAATGTGATTCTAAACACATTTCTTAATATTATCAATGGATACACATTGCATATTGTCTGCCAAGTGAAACTGCAAATTAATTTTTTATTAGAAAAATAGTGATTGATGTTTTACTATATGTCAAGCACTGTTCTAAGTCCTAAGGATAGAATGATATATAAACATCTATACCAAGGTCTGGGTTTATGAAGTCTATAGTAAAAAAAATCTCAGGGTTTTGTGAATTTGATGACTTTTGTTGCAGAGCTGCTCAAACTGCATGCAGAGCCAATGACCAGTGAGGACTGTGAAGGAGGAAGTGTGAGCAGCTGGGATGTGACGGTGGGCTGGGGCAGTGGCGTGATGCACAGGATACCCAGGAATGTTTGTAGTAACCAAGGACTGAATGGTGCTTGGAAAAGGTGATGAAGCACTGAAATAATTTTCAAAAATGATCTATTATCTTGCCAGAAAAGTCACATTCAAAGTACAGAGGATTTCATCATGTTATTCTACAACAAGATATCATGTGAAAACAACACACAGACAAACCTGTTAGAATGGCCAGAATCCAGAACACTGACAACACCCACTGCTGGTGAGAAAGGGGAGCGACAGGAACCCTCATTCATTGCTGCTGGGAATGCAAAGTGGTGCAGCCACTTTGGAAGACAGTTTGTCAGTTCCTTACACAACTAAACAACCTCTTGCCATTCAATCCAACAATCATGCTCCTTGGCATTTTCCCAAAGGAATTGAACACTTATATCCACACGAAAACCTGCACATGGTTGTTTATAGCAGCTTTATTCGTAAGTTCCCAAACTTGGAAGCAATTAAGATGTCCTTCAGTAGGTGAATGGTACTGTGTTACATCAGATGATGAAATATTATTTAATGCTAAAAAGAAACAAGCTATCAAACATGCAAACACAGGGGAATCTTAAATCTATATTACTAAGTGAAAGAAGACAATATGAAAAGGCTACGTACTGTATGATTCCAACTATATGACACTCTGGAAAAGGTAAAACTATGGAGGCAATAAACAAATCAATGGTTGCCAGGGATTGAGCGGAGGGAGGGATGATTAGGCAGGGCCCAGAGGATTTTAGGGTAGGGAAACTCCTCTGTATGACATTGTAGTGATGGATACATGTCATTGTACATCTGTCCAAACACATAGAATGTACAACACCAAGAGTAATCCCTAAGGTAAATTATGAATTTTGTGTGGTTATGATGTGTTAGTTCACCCTTGGTAAAAAATGTATCATTCTGGCATATGATGTTGATAATGGGGGAGGCTGTGTGTGTGTGTGCGTGCGTGTGTGTGCAAGGGCAGGGAGGTATTAAGTAAATTTCTGTACCTTCCTTTCAGCTTTGTTGTAAACCTGAAACTGTTCTAAAAAATAGTCTTTCAAACAAAACACAGCACAGACTATTCTATGTGTGTGCTGTGAATTAATATATAACTAAATAGAAATATAAAATTAACTGCTTTTTATTATTTTGTTTCTGTTTTTACAATTAAATCCTAATCAAACTTTTCCTTCCCTATTAACGATGACATTTTGATCCCTATTTTAAGTAGATTCCCTTTCCAATTCCAAGCACCTCCAGATGCCGGGTCTTCTTGTGACATGCGGTCTCTCTGGTTGTTGTTTTTGGGGTCATTTCATGTCACTTTACACGTGCCCAGCAGGGGGATCAGGTGGCCTGAGCATCAACGAGCATGCAAGGCGAGGCAGGTACTGCAGACCTCAGCTGGGTCTGGATTTTCCTCTGACACCAGTCGGCTATTCTGTTCATCAGGAGAGGTTAAGTGGGGTTACTCTGTGCTTCTCAGCCACCTGCCCCTGGGGCAGGGCCTGCGGCCTTCAGGTCCAGTCTTCGTCTGTTGACAGGTGGCTCGGGTCCTTACACAGAGCCTGTGCTGTGAAAGCCTCCCTGTACCTGCTCCCCAAGGGACAGCTCCACCTGAGACCCCCGAGCAAGACCCACAGAGGAAAACCAAACCAAACAAAACGAAACAGGTGCGTTGGCCCTGAAGACAGACAGCAAAACTGGGGCAAGGGCAAGCCTGCCTCTTATTTTCCAGGGTCCAGCACGGCTCACAGAAAATTTTGTTTCTCCTTCTTGTTAAAATTTTGTTTATGTTCTTTCATTTTCCCAACACAGTGTCCCGTATCTGATTTCCCCTTTTATTTATATTGTCCCACAGTTTCCTTCTCTTTTCTCATACCTTCCTTTCCCTGTATGAATTTTAATTTCTCATTCGTTTCCTTTAAGCTTTTATTTTCTTACTTTTTCCATTTCTTACGAGTTCTCCCTTTTCTTCTTCTTTTGCCCTGGTCTTGTCTCACCTTACTTAGAGATGAAATGTTTTCTGTGTGCTTGTTATGTGGGTGAAATGTTAACTTTGGTAAATAGCTGTAAGGTTTCGGGTTGTAAACTGGAGGGCTGTGGTTTCTCTTTCCAGCATTTTGTCACATGGAACCACTTGCTGAAGAAAGGAAGCTAGTTTTTGGTAGATATGAGACTCATAGACACAATATTGTAGTTTAACACAGATAGCACGTCTTATCGTATTTTAAAATAAATTTTTTTCAAGGATGGTTTCCCTTCTCTTCTCCTCTCCTGTCCTCTCTTCTCTACTCTTTTTTTTTCTTTTTTTGAAGTATAGTTTACAAGCAACATTATATTAGTTTCAGGTGTACGACACAGTGGTTCCACATTTATATTCATTACGGATTGATCACCACGATGAGTCTAGTTCATCTGTCACTGTACAAAATTAATATAATGTTATTATTTTTTTGACTGCACCACGTGGCTTGCAGGGATCTTAGTTCCCAAACAGGGATTAAACCTGGACCCATGGCAGTGAAAGCACTGTGTCCTAACCCCTGGACCACCAGGGCATTCCCAGTGCAGTATTATTAACTATAGTCCCCATGCTGTACATTACATCCCTGATATTTATTTTATAACTGGAAATTTGTATTTCTTAGTCCCTTTCACCTAACCTCCCATTCCCTTCCCCACTGGCAACTGCCAGCTTGTTCTCTGTATCTATAAGTCTACTTCTGTTTTGTTTTGTGTGTTCATTTGTTTTATTTTTTTAGATTACTCATACAAATGAAATCATATGGTATTTCTTTCTCTATATGACTTATTTCACTTAGTATAATACCCTCTATGTCCATCCATGATGTTTCAAAGAGCAAGATTTCATTATCTTTTAATGGCTGAGTAATAGTCCATTGTGTATATATGTACCACATCTTCTTTATCCATTCATCTGTTGATGGACACTTAGGTTGCTTCCATATCTTGGCCATTGTAAATAATGCTGCAGTGAATATAGGGGTGCATGTATCTTTTCAAATTAGTGTTTTCATTTTTTTTGGATAAATACCCAAAAGTGAAATTGCTGGATCATACTGTAGTTACATTTTTAATTTTCTGAGGAACATCCATACTGTTTTCCACAGTGGCTGTACCAATTTATTTTGTTCCCACCAATAGTGCACAAGGGTTCCCTTCTTTCCTCATCCTCGCTAGTACTTGTTATGTCTTGTCTTTTTGATAATAGCCGTTTTGACAAGTGTGAGGTGGTATCTTATTGTGGTTTTGATTTGCATTTCCCTGATGATTAGTGATGTCGAGCATCTTTTCATGTGTCTGTTGGCCATCTGTATATGTCTTCTTTAGAAAAATGTCTATTCAGGTCCTCTGCCCATTTTTTTTTTTTTTTTTTTTTTTTTGCGGTACACAGGCCTTTCACTGTTGTGGCCTCACCCGTTGCGGAGCACAGGCTCCGGACGCGCAAGCTCAGCGGCCATGGCTCACGGGCCCAGCCACTCCGCGGCACGTGGGATCTTCCCGGACCGGGGCACGAACCCATGTCCCCTGCATCGGCAGGCGGACTCTCAACCACTGCACCACCAGGGAAGCCCTCTGCCCATTTTTAAATTGAGTTATTTGCTTTTGTGACATTGAGTTGTGTGAGTTCTTTAAATATTTTGGATACCAACCCCTTATCAGATACGTCACTTGCAAATATCTTCTCCCATTCAGTGGTTGCCTTTCTGTTTTGTTGATATTTCCCTTTGCTGTGCAAAAGCTTTTTAGTTTAATATGGTCCCATTGTTTATATTTGCTTTTGTTGCCCTTCTTTGCTTTTTTAATTGGAAGACAAGAAAGTGGCTCCCAGACAAGCCCTGAACAAATTTGTGACACAGGTAGAGGCTGTGACAGAAGCTCTCACCTTCCTGCATTTCTTATCTGGAGTCTCTGTGATTTATGACACCGTTACTGTTCTTTTTACTTAGACAGTAGGTCAGAATTCCTTGTTGGCAGCTGTGAAGCTATCAAATTTAAAAGGTGTTAATAACTACTGAATAGATAGACATGTTACCATTCTGGGCTATTGTAATTTTGAAAAATAATTCCTGAAGTTTATTCTCTAGATCAAGTTCTTAAACTGCTTGCTCTCAGGATCCCTTTATATTCTTAACATTTTTTTATTGTGGTAAGACCATTTAATATGTGATCTAAATTCTTAACAGGTTTTTTTAGTATACAAGCAGTATTGTTACCTACATGCACTATGTTGTACAGCACATCTTGAGAGCTTATTTATCTTGCATAACTGAAATTTAATACCCACTGATTAGCAACTCCTCATTTCTTCCTTCTCCCAGACCCTGGAAACCACTGTTCTATTCTTTGCTTCTATGACTTGACTATTTTAGATACTTCATATAAGTGAAATCATGCAGTATTTGTCCTTCTGTGATGGGCTTATTTCACTTAGCATAGAGTCCTCCGGGTTCATCCCTGTTGTCTCATATTGCACAGTTTTCTTCTCTTTAAGGCTGAATAATATCTCATTGTATGTATATTCCACATTTTCTTTATCCACTTATCCATCGATGGACATTTAGGTTGCTTCCATGTCTTGGCTGTTTGAATAGTGCTGCAATAAATATAGGAGTGCTGCTTCTGGATGAATACCCATAAGTGGTATTGCTGAATCACGTGGTAGTCCTATTTTTAATTTTTTAAAGTAACTTCCATAATGTTTTCCATAGAGGCTGTACCATTTTACCTTCCTACAAACAATATACAAAATTTCCAATTTCTCCACATCTTCACCAACAACTAATTTCTTTCTTCCTTCCTCTCCCTCCCCTCTCTCCCTCCATTCCTTCCTTCCTTCCTTTTATATTAGTCATCCTAACAGATGTAAGGTGATATCTCATTGTGGTTTTGGTTTGCCTTTCCCCAGTGATTAGTGACATTGAGCATCTTTTCATGTATCTGTTGACCATTTATATGTCTTATTATGTAAATCAAGTCTTTAGTCCATTTTTTAAATTGGGCAATTAGTTTATTTTGCTGTTGAGCTATAGGAATTCCTTATATATTTTGGAAATTAACCCTTATCAGATATAAGGTTTACAAATATTTCTCTTGTTCTTTAGGTGTTTTTTTTCTCTCTGTTGATTTTTTCCTTTGCAGTTCAGAAGACTTTTAGTTTGATGTAGTCCCACTGGCCTATTTTTGCTCTATTGCCTGTGCTTTTGGTGTCATATCCAGGAGATCATTGCCAAGGCCAAAGTCATAATATGTTTTCTTCAGGAGTTTTGGAGTATCAGATACTACATTTAAGTCTTTAATCCATTTTGAGTTGATTTTTATGTATGGTGTAAGATAATGGTCCAATTTCATTCTTTCACAAAGTGTATATCCAGTTTTTCCAACTACATTTGTTGAAGAGACAATCCTTTTCCCATTGTGTATTCTTGATACTCTTGTTGAAGATCAGTTGACCATGCATGTGTGGATTTACTTATGGGGTTTCTAGTCTCTTTCATTGGTCTGTATTTATGTCTTTATGCCAGTACCACACTGTTTTAATTATTGGAGCTTTGTAATATAGTTTGAGATCATGAAGTGTGATGCCTCCAGCTTTTTCTTTTCTGAGATTGTTTTGGCTCTTTGTGGTCTTTTGTGGTTCCATATGAATTTTATAATTATTTTTTCCCTTTACTCTCTTAAAGTTATTGAGGACCCCAAAGAGTTTTTTGTTTATGTGTGTTATAACCATCAATATTTACTATATTAGAAATTAAAATTAAGTAAAACTGAAAAGACCAGAATTTATAAGCACATACCCGTTAGCCATCAGAGCCTCTGAAAACATCAGTATCTTCTTATATGAGTGAATTTCTAAGAATATATATATATATATATATATATATATATTCTTGTATGATAAGAGTTAAAAAGGTAAATTAAATCTTAATATAACTATTAAAATAAGTTTGATTTTGCAGGTCTCAGAGGGAGATACAGAAACTCCCTGGGGTCTTCAGACCACACTATATGAACTACTGACTTACTTAGCTAGTGAATATTTACTGAGTGCTCTGTGCTGGGTATTCTAGCTGTGGTGGTAGGAAGGTAGGAAAATACTGGATGACCTTCTTGGTATCCAGGAATTCATATCACATGTGGGTCCCTACCCTATCTCTGCATAAGACAACTCATATATCTAAAAAATAAGTTTATGTATATATTCAATGAAAATGATTTTCTCTCTCTTTTACACTATTGAAATGTTAGTCGGTATGATAAAAAGCTGGATATTTGTTACTTAAACACTCAGTGTTTGAGTCACCAGCCCAGCATTACCACAGAACAGTACTGTGAAATTCAGCCTCTTGATATGATCACTACTAAGAAAAGCTCCAGGGGGTTCAATTATGTTTCTTATTATACAGTTAACAGAGTAAAAATTGAAGGAATATGTGTGAACAGTCATATCCTCTTCTCTATTTATGTTCTAGCCTCTTTCAAAAGCCTTTTTCTTACATAAAATGTGATATAAAGATATTTACAATTAGTGAAACTATATGAACTAACATCACCAATCATTTTTTAAAATTAATTAATTTTTTTAACATCTTTATTGGAATATAATTGCTTTACAATGGTGTGTTAGTTTCTGCTTTATAACAAAGTGAATCAGCTATACATATACATATATCCCCATATCTCCACCCTCTTGCGTCTCCCTCCCACTCTCCCTATCCCACCCCTCTAGGTGGTCACAAAGCACTGAGTTGATCTCCCTGTGCTATACGGCTACCTCCCACTAGCTATCTATTTTGCATTTGGTAGTATATATAAGTCCCTGCCACTATCTCACTTCGTCCCAGCTAACCCTTCCCCCTCCCTGTGTCCTCAAGTCCATTCTCTGTGTCTGCATCTTTATTCCTGTCCTGCCCTAGGTTCTTCAGAACATTTTTTTTGGTTTGTTTTTTGTATTTAGATTCCATATATATGTGTTAGCATATGGTATTTGTTTTTGTCTTTCTGACTTACTTCACTCTGTATGACAGACTCTAGGTCCATCCACTTCACTACAAATAACTCAATTTCGTTTCTTTTTATGGCTAAGTAATATTCCATTATATATATGTGCCACATCTTCTTTATCCATTCATCTGTCGATGGACACTTAGGTTGCTTCCATGTCCTGGCTATTGTAAATAGAGCTGCATTGTACATTATGATACATGACTCTTTTTAAATTATGGTTTTCTCAGGGTATATGTCCAGGAGTGGTATTCCTGGGTTGTAGGGTAGTTCTATTTTTAGTTTGTTAAGGAACCTCCATACTGTTCTCCATAGTGGCTGTATCAATTTACACTCCCAGCAACAGTGCAAGAGGGTTCCCTTTTCTCCACACCCTCTCCAGCATTTATTGTTTGTAGATTTTTTGATGATGGCCATTCTGACTGGTGTGAGGTGATACCTCATTGTAGTTTTGATTTGCATTTCTCTAATGATTAGTGGTGTTCAGAATCCTTTCATGTGGTTGTTGGCAATCTGTATATCTTCTTTGGAGAAATGGCTATTTAGGTCTTCTGCTCATTTTTGGATAGGGTTGTTTGTTTTATTGATATTGAGCTGTATGAGCTGCTTGTAAATTTTGGAGATTAATCCTTTGTCAGTTGCTTCATTTGCAGATATTTTCTCCCATTCTGAAAATTGTCTTTTCATCTTGTTTATGGTTTCCTTTGCTGTGCGAAAGCTTTTAAGTTTCATTAGGTCCCATTTGTTTATTTTTGTTTTTAATTCCATTTCTGTAGGAGATGGGTCAAAAAGGATCTTGCTGTGATTTATGTCATAGAGTGTTCTGCCTATGTTTACCGCTAAGACTTTTCTAGTGTCTGGCCTTACATTTAGGTCTTTAATCCATTCTGAGTTTATTTTTGTGTATGGTGTTAGGGAGTGTTCTAATTTCATTCTTCTACATGTAGCTGTCCAGGTTTTCCAGCACCACTTATTGAAGAGGCTGTTTTTCTCCATTGTATATTCTTGCCTCCTTTATCAAAAATAAGGTGACCGTATGTGTTTGGTTTATCTCTGGGATTTCTATCCTGTTCCACTGATCTATATTTCTGTTTTTGTGCCAGTACCATACTGTCTTGATTACTGTAACTTTGTTGTATAGTGTGAAGTCCAGGAGCCTGATTCCTCCAGCTCCGTTTTTCTTTCTCCAGATTGCTTTGACTATTTGGAGTCTTTTGTGTTTCCATACAAATTGTGAAATTTTTTGTTCCAGTTCTGTGAAAAAAGCCATTGGTAGTTTGATAGGGATTGAATTGAATCTGTAGATTGCTTATGGTAGTATAGTCATTTTCACAATGTTGATTCTTCCAATCCAAGAACATGGTATATCTCTCCATCTGTATCATCTTTACTTTCTTTCATCAGTGTCTTATAGTTTTCTGCATACAGGTCTTTTGTCTCCTTAGGTAGGTTTATTCCTAGGTGTTTTATTCTTCTTGTTGCAATGGTAAATGTGTTTCCTTAACTTATCTTTCATATTTTTCATCATTAGTGTATAGGAATGCAAGAGACTTCTGTGCCTTAATTTTGCATCCTGCTAGTTTGCCAAATTCATTGATTACCTCTAATAGTTTTCTGGTAGCATCTTTAGGATTCTCTATATATAGCATCATGTCATCTGTAAACAGCAACAGCTTAACTTCTTCTTTTCCTATTTGGATTCCTTTTATTTCTTTTTCTTCTCTGATTTCCATGCTTAGGACTTCCAAAACTATGTTGAATAAGAGTGGTGAGAGTGGACATCCTTGTCTTGTTCCTGAACTTAGAACAATGCTTTAAGTTTTTTACCATTGAGAATGATGTTTGCTGTGGGTTTTTCATATATGGCCTTTATTATGTTGAAATAGGTTCCCTCTATGCTCACTTTCTGGAGAGTTTTTATCATAAATAGGTGTTGAATTTTGTCAAAAGCTTTTTCTGCATCTACTGAGATGATCGTATGGTTTTTATTTTTCAATTTGTTAATATGGTATATCACACTGATTGATTTGCATATATTGAAGAAACCTTACATCTCTGGGATAAATCCCACTTGATCATGGTGTATGATCCGTTCAATGTGTTGTTGGATTCTGTTTGCTAGTATTTTGTTGAGGAATTTTGCACCTATATTCATCGGTGATATTGGTCTGTAACTTTCTTTTTTTGTAGTATCTTTGTCTGGTTTTGGTATCAGGGTGATGGGGGCCTCATAGAATGAAATTGGGAGTTTTCCTTCCTCTGCAATTTTTTGGAAGAGTTTGGGAGTGATGGGTGTTAACTCTTCTCTAAATGTTTGATAGAATTCACCTGTGAAACCATCTGGTCCTGGATTTTGTTCCTTGGACGATTTTTAATCACATTTTCAATTTCATTATTTGTGATTAGTCTGTTCGTATTTTCTCTTTCTTCCTGGTTTAGTCTTGGAGGGTTATACCTTTCTAAGAATTTGTCCATTTCTTCCAGGTTGTCCATTTTATTGCCATAGACTTGCTTGTAGTAGTCTCTTAAGGTGCTTTGTATTTCTGCAGTGTCTGTTGTAACTTCTCCTTTTTAATTTCTAATTTTATTGATTTGAGTCCTGTCCCTCTTTTTCTTGATGAGTCTGGCTAATGGTTTATCAACATTTTTTATGTTCTCAAACAACCAGCTTTTAGTTTTATTGATTTTTGCTGTTGTTTTCTTTGTTTCTATTTCATTTATTTCGGCTCTGATCTTTATGATTTCTTTCCTTCTGCTATCTTTGGGTTTTGTTTGTTCTTCTTTCTCTAGTTCCTTTAGATGTAACCTTAGATTGTTTATTTGAGATTTTTCTTTTTTCTTGAGGTAGGCTTGTATAGCCATAAACTTCTCTCTTAGAACTGCTTTTGCTGCATCTCAAAAGTTTTGGATCATTGTGTTTTCATTGTCATTTGTCTCTAGGTGTTTTTTGACTTCCTCTTTGATTTCTTCAGTGATCTCTTGGTTATTTAGTAATGTATTGTTTTTCCTCACTGTGTTTCTGTGTTTTACGTTTTTTTCCCTGTAATTGATTTCTAATCTCATAGCGTTGTGGTTAGAAAAGATGCTTGATATGATTTCATTTTTCTTAAATTTACTGAGGCTTGATTTGTGACCCAAGATGTGATCTATCCTGTAGAATGTTCCATGCGCACTTGAGAAGAAAGTGTAATCTGCTGTTTTTGGATCGAATGTCATAAAAGTACCAACTAAATATATCTGGTCTATTGTGTCATTTAAAGCTTGTGTTTCCTTATTAATTTTCTGTTTGGATGATCTCTCCATTGGTGTAAGTGAATTGTTAAAGTCCCCCACTATTATTGTGTTACTGTCGATTTCCTCTTATATGGCTGTTAGCAGTTGCCTTATGTATTGAGGTGCTCCGATGTTGGGTGCATGTATATTTATAATTGTTATATCTTCTTCTTGGATTGATCCCTTGATCATTACATAGTGTCCTTCCTTGTCTCTTGTAACATTCTTTATTTTAAAGTCTATTTTATCTGATATGAGTATTGCTACTCCAGCTTTCTTTTGATTTCCATTTGTGTGGAATATCCTCTTCCATCCCCTCACTTTCAGTCTGTGTGTGTCCCTAGGTCTGAAGTGGGTCTCTTGTAGACAGCACATATATGGGTCTTTTTTTATATCCATTCAGCCAGTCTATGTCTTTTGGTTGGAGCATTTAATCCATTTACATTTAAGGTAATTATCGATATGTATGTTCCTATTACCATTTTCTTAGTGGTTTTGGGTTTGTTGTTGTAGATCTTTTCCTTCTCTTGTGTTTCCTGCCTTCAGAAGTTCCTTTAATATTTGTTGTAAAGCTGGTTTGGTGGTGCTGAATTCTCTTAATTTTTGCCTGTCTGTAAATGTTTTAATTTCTCCGTCATATCTGAATGAGATCCTTGCTGGGTAGAGTAATCTTGGTTGTAGGTTTTTCCGCTTCATCACTTTAAATATGTCCTGCCACTCCCTTCTGGCCTGTAGAGTTTCTGCTGAAAGATCAGTTGTTAACCTTATGGGGATTCCCTTGTATGTTATTTGTTGTTTTTCTCTTGTTGATTTTAATATTTTTTCTTTGTATTTAATTTTTGATAGTTTGATTAATATGTGTCTTGCATGTTTCTCCTTGGATTTATCCTGTTGGGACTCCCTGTGCTTCCTGGACTTGATTAACTCTTTCCTTTCCCAAATTAGGGAAGTTTTCAACTATAATCTCTTCAAATATTTTCTTTTTCTCTTCTTCTTCTGCGACCCCTTTAAATTGAATGTTCATGGGTTTAATGTTGTCCCTGAGGTCTCTGAGACTGTCCTCAATTCTTTCATTTTTTTTTTCTTTATTCTGCTCTGAAGTAGTTATTTTCACTATTTTATCTTCCGGGTCACTTATCTGTTCTTCTCTGTCAGTTATTCTGCTATTGATCCCTTCTAGAGAATTTTTAATTTCATTTATTGTGTTGTTCATCACTGTTTGCTCTTTAGTTCTTCTAGGTCCTTGTTAAACATTTCTTGTATTTTCTCCATTCTACTTCCAAGATTTTGGATCGTCTTTACTATCATTACTCTGAATTCTTTTTCAGGTAGACTGCCTATTTTCTCTTCATTTGTTTGCTCTGGTGGGTTTTTACCTTGCTCCTTCATCTGCTGTGTGTTTTTCTGTCTTCTCATTTTGCTTAACTTACTGTGTTTAGGGTCTCCTTTTCACAGGCTGGAGGTTCATAGTTCCCATTGTTTTTGGTGTCTTCCCCCAGTGGCTAAGGTTGGTTCTTTGGGTTGTGTAGGCTTCCTGGTGGAGGGGACTAGTGCCTATGTTCTGGTGGATGAGGCTGCATCTTGTCTTTCTGGTGGGCAGGACCACGTCTGGGGTGTGTTTTGGAGTGTCTGTGACCTTGTTATTATTTTAGGCAGCCTCTCTGCTAATGGGTGGGGTTGTGTTCCTATCTTACTGGTTGTTTGGTTAGGGTGTCCAGCACTGTAGCTTGCTGGTTGTTGAGTGGAGCTGGGTCTTAGCACTGAGAAGGAGATCTCTGGGAGAGCTTTCGCTGTTTGATGTTACGTGGAGCCAGGAGGTCTCTGGTGGGCCAATGTCCTGAACTCGGCTCTCCCACCTCAGAGGCACAGGCCTGACACCTGGGCAGAGCACCAAGACCCTGTCAGCCACCGGACTCAGAGAAAAGGGAGCAAAAAAGAAAGAAAGAAAGAAAATAAATAAATAAAATAAAATGAAGTTATTAAAATAAAAAATCATTATTAAAAAGTAATTAATAAAAGAAAGTAAAAAGAGAGCAATGAAACCAAAAATGAAATCCACCAATGATACAAGTGCTCAAAACTATACTAAACAAACAAACAAACAAAAAATAGACAGAATCCTAGGACAAATGGTAAAATCAAAGCTATACGGACAAAAGCACAAAGAAGCATGCATATACACACTCACAAAAAGAGAAGGAAAAAGAATATTATATCTATATATAAAGAAAAAAGGAGGAAGAGAGCAACCAAATGAATAAACAAATCTACCAATGATAATAAGCTCTAAGCACTAAACTAACATAAACATAAAACCAGAAACAAATTAGATGCAGAAAGAAAACCCCAAGTCTGCAGTTGCTCCCAAAGTCCACCACCTCAATTTTGGGATGATTCGTTGTCTATTCAGGTATTCCACAGATGCAGGTACATCAAGTTGATTGTGGAGATTTAATCTGCTGCTCCTGAGGCTGCTGGGAGAGATTTCCCTTTCTCTTCTTTGTTCTCACAGCTCCCGGGGCTCAGCTTTGGATTTGGCCCTGCCTCTGCGTGTAGGTCACCTGAGGGCGTCTGTTCTTTGCTCAGACAGGACGGGGTTAAAGTAGCAGCTGATTAGGGGGCTGTGGCTCACTCAGGTCAGAGGGAGGGAGGGGTATGGAATGCAGACCACGTAACATTGCACCAGCCTGAGGCTCTCTGCGTGTTCTCCTGGTGAAGTTGTCCCTGGATCACGGGACCCTGGTGGTGGCGGGCTGCACAGGCTCCCCGGAAGGGGGGTGTGGATAGTAATCCTGTGCTCGCACACAGGCTTCTTGGTGGCAGCAGCAGCAGCCTTAGCGTCTCATGCCCGTTTCTGGGGTCCACGCTGATAGCCGTGGCTTGCGCCTGTCTCTGGAGCTCATTTAGGCGGTGCTCTGAATCCTGTCATCTCATGCACCCCGAAACAATGGTCTCCTACCTCTTAGGCAGGTCCAAACCTTTTCCCGGACTCCCTCCCGGCTAGCCATGGTGCACTAGCCCCCTTCAGGCTGTGTTCATGCCGCCAACCCCAGTCCTCTCCCTGGGATCCAACCGAAGCCCGAGCCTCAGCTCCCAGGCCCCGCCCGCCCCGGCGGGTGAGCAGACAAGCCTCTCGGGCTGGTGAGTGCTGGTTGGCACTGATCCTCTGTGCGGGAATCTCTCCGCTGTGCCCTCTGCACCCCTGTGGCTGTGCTCTCCTCTGTGGCTCCGAAGCTTACCCCCTCCGCCCCCCGCAGTCTCCACCCGAGAAGGGGCTTCTGGTGTGTGGAAACCTTTCCTCCTTTCCTCCTTCACTGCTCCCTCCCACTGGTGCAGGTCCTGTCCCTATTCTCTTGTCTCTGTTGTTTCTTTCTTATTTTGCCCTACCCAGGTACGTAGGGAGTTTCTTGCCTTTTGGGAGGTCTGAGGTCTTCTGTCGGCGTTCAGTAGGTGTTCTGTAGGAGCTGTTCCACATGTAGATGTATTTCTGATGTATTTGTTGGGAGGAAGGTGATCTCCACGTCTTACTCTTTCTCCATCTTGAAGGTCTCCTCTCCATCACCAACCATTTTGATAGAACTTTCTGGGTGGCTTCCACCTTAGCATCCAAGAATTCGAGAACCGAAGTATAATCATTTGCTTCTTCTTTTCAGACGGTTTTGAGACAGCTGTGCCATCAAATAGCCAGACAGTCTCAGAACCTGGAAAAAATGTCACACTCACCTGCCAGCCTCGAGCGAAATGGCTGTTACAAGAAGTTACATGGGAGAAGATCCAGCCCCATCAGATTGACCTCTTAACTAGCTGCAACTTGTCCCAAGGAAGAAGTTACACTTCAAAGTACCCAAGACAGATCCTGAGCAACTGCACCCAGGGAATGAGGAGGGCCTTCATCACCATGCCCCACATTAGGACCTCTGACTCAGGACTCTACCGCTGTGGCTTCAAAGCCAGCACAGGAGAAACTGAAACCTTCGCGATGAAACTGATCGTAACCGATGGTGAGTAGGTGACAGATGCCTTAATGTGTCAAAAATGGAAAAAGCCAGACGCTGTGGATTGGTTTATTTTGTCCTTTTCATGACTTTATTATTCAAAATATCTTTAATGATTGAATTTGGTAAGTTGTCAGTTATCGAATGTTAGTGTTTATCTTGCTAATCCATCAATCACAGATTTAACAATAACAGATGTTTCCCATTTTTTTGATCTGCCACTTTCCTAAAATTGAAAAGAAAGATTCAGTCAGTCTGAAAACTACATGGTATCAACAGCCTGTAAGTTTCAGCTGTATAATTTCTTTTTGTTTCAGCTGTATAATTTTTAATTTTCCAATTACTTTAAAAACTTTTTGATGGTGGTAACTAGGTTTTATAATCCTCGTGTATCCTCAGTAATAATAAGGTGTTAGATTGGTATTTGCTGAATCAGTGTTGAGTAAAGGGTAATAAATGTTTAATAATGTGGTTGCTACTTTGCCAGGTCAGAGCTTTGGTTCCCTCAGTTTTCTCCAGAGCTGGGAGCAGGAACAGACGGGCCTTGAAGCTTTGAAACTGACCCTCAGGGCCTCTCACCTGAGCTGGCTCCTTCCAAGGCCCGGTACTTACTTTGTATTAGTTATTTGTCTCCTTTGTCATGATGAAGCCCTAAATTGTGTAAGTTTCAGGCTCCACAAAAGCTGTGTGAGTGTAAGGAAAAGTGGTATTTCAGCGACTGATGGGCAGATACAGAGAGGACTGTGTAGACCTGCATTCCAGTTGAGTGGGAGGAAGTCTGTCTCAGACTGCCGCTCTGCTTCCAGGCAAGTTTTCTCACTGCAGAGGGACCTGTCAGAGAAAAGAATCTATATTTACTGATGACAGAAATTTTATTTCACTTTACTCTCACCCTCTTCTTCCCTCCCTCTTTTCCTTCCTCCCTTCCTTCCTTCCTTCCATCCTTCCATCTATCCATCTACCCATCCATCCATCTTTCCTTCTGCCTTTCTTCTATATGCTTCTAGCCAACTCATGTGCCTTGGCCTGTGTGTAGACTTTTAGAGCCAAGGCTTCCTAGGATGTGGCTGCCCGTTCATAGACTCTGCTTATACCGCAGGCTGAGATTCCCTCCTGCATCAGGAAGGAAGAAGAGGAGGTTTTGTATGCAGCGCAGCCTCCACTGCTGCCACTGTAGCAGCTGTGTGTGCTAAGGAGGCCCTTTGCCAGAGGTTAGCAGCTTTTGTACATAGTCACCTCTCACAGCATCAAAGCTTTCTCTACTCCTCTTGATGACAGAGGGAGCTTAGAACTTGATGAAAGAGAGGGTTGATGGAATATTGGGGGAGAGATATTAAGAGGTTCTTCATGTTGACTCCATTCCTTCAGACACATCGAGAAAATATTTCTCACCTTAAAAAAAAATACTCTTGCATTATAGAAGTGTTCTTAAAACCTGGCAGGAAAAAAAGAGAGAATAAAGGTAGTCGCTAATCTTCTCTCAGAGACCAAGGCAAGAAAAAGTTCTATTCAGAAAATGTCATAAAGAACCATTTTCAAACACTTCTGAAATAAAATCTTGTCCATTATATGTTGAAAAAGTTATTAAAAACACCTTAAATCATAGAGAAAATGGATTCTTGGAAGTATAATTATTTAGCTCTTACTAATTAATAAAAATGTCTTTCAGTTACCCAAACATGGCTAAGTTCCTTGCACAAAGCTGTTTCTTTTCCTTGTACATAAGCTATAAACAGTGTCCAAAATGAAGGTGACAGTGTAATGGTCAGCATTCTTAGTGTTCAAGTGTTTTGAATTCTTGAAAAATGGCTTTTTGACATTCAACTGACAGGTTGAAAGAATATCAACTCGGCCCATTAGTAAAAAGTTATATTTGATAGAAGATGACAGCTGTTTACTGTATGTTTTGGTTTAATTCCTTTTTAAAATAATTATAAGTAAAGATTGAAGGTAAAAAATCAGATGGAAAGCAAAAATAGATCACTTGTGTTTCCCTGATGTGATTCGATTATTTCAAGTCCTGAAGCTGTTTCGTCAAAAATCAATGTAGGGATTAAAGCAGAGAGACAGGTATAAGATGTAGAGCTGATTTAATTTATTTCAACTGGCAAGGGAAAGGTGATTGTGACACAGATTTTATAAACCGCTGTGCATCCTTTTGTTAGCTCCCATCAACTTCTTTTACGGGATCCAAAAGCAAGATTTTCAGGACTATCGTATTTTACACACACGCATGTGCGCACGCGCACACACACACACACACACACACACACACACGTTCTTCCCCTGATTTTGCCTGCCTGTGTTCATCTTCAGACAAGTACCAGGTACTGAGAGGCCACTGAAAAGATGATACGATGTCAACCAATACATCGTATATCCAGGCCTTGACTTATTTTGAACAGAGGGAGAAAGTGGCAGAAGCATGAGTTGAACACAAATTTGCTATTGACTTTTTTTGCTGAATGAAAAGAAATACTTGACTCCCCCTGTTTGCACTCAAGACCTGGGAAGTAGTGTAAAATGGTTCCAGACTGAGTTTTCTGAATTTGAAGGTTGTCTAGACCGCAGGGGCCAGGAACAGGGGAAAAATGCATGCATACTGACAGTGACTAAAATTATTTTTGGCCCTTAATATCCTCTGGATTTTCATTACTTATGAGAAAAGTATTTTAAGTTCTACCAAAATAATTTGTGAAGTCTTTTAATATTAATTTAATGATGTGCAAACTACAATTGTTCAACTGAGTTTATTAATTATAAAAATAATAAGGATCAGAGAAATGAAATCAGTCCCTCAGAAAGTTTCTGGAGAAGACTAGTTTTTAACTATATTAAGAAGTATAGGGCTTCCCTGGTGGCGCAGTGGTTGGGAGTCCGCCTGCCGATGCAGGGCCCGTGAGCCATGGCTGCTGAGCCTGCACGTCTGGAGCCTGTGCTCCGCAACGGGAGAGGCCACAACAGTGAGAGGCCTGTGTACCGCAAAAAAAAAAAAGAAGTATAGTTACTCATGTCTTTCCCCAATCATCTTCCACCAACGAGGCCACTCATCTGAACCATCAAGTTTCAAATACAGCTTTGATGATCAGAGCAGAGCAAAGGGACAAAACAGAGTCCGGGGATGTAAACAGTAAGCACGGGGTGGGGCAGGGGAGTTGTGCATGGGAGATTGCACTCAAATGACTAGGTTGGTACAGAGATTCTGAGTTCTGGATTAATATAGAAGGAGGTAGGCTCAATTAAGTGATAACTTGGTGAAATACTAGATCTCATGTAAGAGCAATGAAAGCCACTATCAGTTCTTGATCAAAGATGGCACAAAGTAGTATTTAAGGAAGTAAGTCAAATAGTAGAGAAAGAAATTTGAGGCAGAGGAAATTAGCTAAGAGTCAGTTGCAATAATCAGTACATGAATGACTGAGCTCTCAAACTAGGCTACCACTGTCACATACTGGGTCTTTGGGCCACAAAAAAGGAGCCCACTTCAGGTAGACAAATGACAAGTGGCAGATAAATTAGAAAAAAAGGTGCCCCTTCCTCCACACTGATGCAGATGCACACGCTTGTGATGGGCCACAGGTCCCCTACCCACTTGGCTGGGCACACAGGTGGCCTGGAGAAGGGGTAGGTGTCATTGGTCAGATTGGAACGTCAGCTTGTGCTTGTCACCAATGCCACGTTCCTACTTCTCCTATTCCCAACCAACTTACTAATTTTCACCACAGTTACCTCCTTTCCTTTAGGGTTTCAGTCTGATCTTACCATCTTCTCGATCTTTTCACATTAGCTCAAACTGCTTCCCTGACATCGAACCATCAAGCATCTTGAATTTCTCAAATTTTTATAACTAGGAAACTGATACCCTTGAGTCATTTAATAACTGCGCCTATTTGCAATGGTCCTGACTCTTATATTAGAAATTACTTGAGATTAAGGATTATGACATCTCTGCTTAGAGCTGTCAATATATCTTTCCAGAATGTGCTTAATAAGTGTTCTTGACCGATTCTGTGTATGTTCATATTTCTGTATGTTCTAGTAGGGACTGTGTCCATTTTATTTCCCAGTTTTCTAGCTGGATTATTTCTAGATTTTCTTCATCAACACAACATTTGAGGTTTAGTGATTGCTGATCAAAGAAACCTGAACTCTCAGAAAATCCACCGCAATGTTTGGGGAGAAAATTTTCATGAACTTTGTTCACATATGTATCTTTCGAAAAGGTGATTTCCTTTCTTTAGTTCTCTTGTTTTGCATATTCTATATAAATGGTGTATAATTGCTAGTCAATAGACGTGGAGGATGGAAATTATAAATGGAGATTGCAGAAGTTTTCACTAGGAAATCATGGGGCCACAACCAAGAGAATCTTCCCATATCTTTCTTCTGTCAGGTATGGGGTCGACCAAGGGGGAACATTGAGGAATAGATGCTATAGGTTCTAAATCTTGCCTGTGCTGGCTTGGTAGAGATTACTGCCTCTGGACTCTGTGCTCCTGAGTTAGACCATGAGAATATTATGGAGGAGAAATAAACTTCATTTCTTTCTTTGGCCTTAGTTTCTGCTAAAATTCACTCATTTTTCTCCCAGGTGATTTGGATTCCTAAACAGTTTGAAGTTGTCGACAAAATGTATATTTTTCGGGATTTATTAATCCAGAACCTTCTGTCCCACTCCTCTGAATTTATAATAGATGCAACTATTGTAGGCATGGCAGTTTTCTGAGCTGGTATGTGCTGGGCTGCCAGATATGTACATTTCCATGACCCGGTGTGATGAACCTCAGCCTTTTATCATCTCTTCCTACATAGAAAATAATGTCCATGACAGTTAACTTATATGATAGAACCATAGGACCGGAATCCCAGAGCACTGGTGTCACTGCCTGGAGGCTCAAATAGCCTCTACCGATACGGATCAAGTACAATTTTTAGCCCAATTTAGTTATGTTATTAAAATTCTGGATGATAACTGGGTATCCAGATGAAACAGACTGTTTCCAACATCACAAGTGAGTTGATTGCTCAATCAGGGCCTATTATGTCGTTGTAGTTTTACAGTTGCCTCTGCCCACATCAGTTCTTTTATGAGACATCTCATTAAAAAAAAAAAAAAGCAAGCAGTCAGTCATTCCGTTTGTTTTGTGAGCCCACATGTTGATTTATTCATCTTTCCTAAGGCACACAACCCTGGAATGTTTGCCTGCAGTCATTGTTTATACGTTACCATATTTGTGTAGATAAACAAGGTATTGGATTGACAAGTTATTAACAGAGAGAAGGAAATGTTGAAAATCTAATGTTAAGTGGGTTTGATGGTGCTCTTACGTAAGGAACATTGATGAATGTGTGTTGCTATCACTACTATAAACAAAGTAAGTTGGTGGTATTAGAAAGCAGCTAATCCAAGGAACTACTTTTCTTCAAGTGGATCTTTATCCTCAGCCCGAATTTCAAGTAATTTTCATGACACTTTCCTCTCCTTAGGAACTTAGAGTACAGGTAGGAATTCAAATTCAGAAAAATGTGCTGATTTTCTTCCCACTTAAAATCCATGACCACACTTGTGTGAGAGACCTGCCTAATGACTCCAAAGGCAAAATAGCCCTTTGGACTCCTTTGTCGTGTGTGCGCTTTTTTTATTTTAAAGCATCTGGGAATTGTTAACAGCTTGTAATTGTCTCTGAAAGCCTTATTAGAAACTGAACATAGATGACTGTGTGAAGTTTTCCCCAAAGGCAAGTAGAAAATTACTTAAAATTTAAAAAAAAAAATTAGTTCTTCATATAAGATTAATGGCATTTCATGCTTAATAGCAATTCTAGCTTTAAGTATTGAGATTCAATTAGTCAGACAACTACTTCCAACTTCAACTGACGTATTTCAAACAGGTACTGACCTGACCCTTGACAAATATTCAAAGGTGACCTAGTAGGTTTGCAGAGGGCTATGTTATTTAAAAGAACAAGAAATGAAGAATAAACACGGATCTGTCATTTGTAGAGATACATCTTTGAACCCCCATTTGTATCTTAAAGTTATTTACACTGAAACGATTCAGGGGTTTTTAAGAGTTATTTATTTAACAGAGGAGTATGCTTGGATAATTTAATAAAATAAATATTTTGTAATTCTCATTGGTCACTCTAAACTTCATTTCCAGAGTTAATTTGATGTATTTCACTTTGCCTAAAACTCAAAAATAACTATGATGTTCATAATCTTTTAAGTACAAGAGTAGTGTTTTATTTAATTAACCCACAGGAAGAGATTCTTCCTTTCACGGATGTAAGGTTGAACTGTTTAAAGCTCTCCACTGCACTCGTGAGGAGAAATGTCTTTAGCTAAGGTGAATAGTGAGTGAAATGAAAAATCCTTATCAACACAGTGATAGACACGGGCAAGTAAAGAGTAAATATTGAGATGAGAAACTACGTTAACAAAGGATGGGATATTTTCTGTGGCTTCAAATCAAAGAAGCTCAAGGACATGATGATGTGCAAATGACCCCCAAATTGGGGCCACATAAGAGGTGACTTTACAAATATAAAAAAATACAGGCTTGCAAAGTATAACCATTATTCTGATTTTTTCATGTTTTATATAGAGCACTGAGATAAATTCTTCACTCTTTTAATTTGTATGTGTATATACACAAATTTTGTGAATTAAGATTACTGTGAATATTGTTAGGTGGGACAATCTGCCATATGGTAAACATTCAGTAAATACATGTGCTTGTGGGCAATTTTATACTCACAAGAAACACGCAAATCCCACTTTAATCAAAACAGGTTGCTTTGCTTTTATGCTGGCTACCGTCTCCTCTTCCTGGTCTAATAAGTGAAGATATCAGCTTTGAAATCCAATCGTGCAATTCCTTTTTTGTAATCACTGGCTATTTTAAAAGTGGAGAGATCAGATGGATAATTAAACTCTAGAGCATAAAGCTGCAGGTTTTGCAATTATTACCAGAGTGCTTATTTCTTATAGCCAGGCAGTAGCTTTCAAATGTTTTGTAGAGCACTTAGTAAACATTTTTTTAATTAAAATGTCTTAAGTTGGATAGAATATTTGGAGGTAAATATTCAGCCCAAAGCTTGCTGTCTGTTTCATATTCTGAAAATATCTGTATGACATTTATAGCACATTTATATATAGGCCTTTATAAATGCCATATAGTTTGCAGTCTAAAGTTTTCTAAGGACCCAAGGGAAAAGTTATAGATAGCAGTTATAAGAACTAAGTGTCACAGGGCTTTGTCTTGGCCACTATATGACAAACTCACACACTATGCTTATGTTTGTGCCAGTCACTCTAAGAATCTACTGGTAATTACTCAGTTGTCACAACAGCTCTATTATTATCTACATTTTATGGATGAGGAAAGTGAGGCATGGAGAGGTTAAGTGAGGCATGAAGTCTTATCCAAGGCTTCACAGCTAGTAGGGAGAGGGGCTGGGATTCAAAGCCATGCAGACTGGCTTCAGGGTTCTTTTTCTTAACTGTGGCACTATATCGCTTCTCCAAGTGGAAGGAAAAAATCATTACTGCCGTCAACAGCAACATCACAAGGGAAGCTGGCTACTGTGCAGTTCCACAGCCTTGTGTCCATCCTTTTAGGAGGTTCATAGGTGCAATGGGTTACCTACCGAACCAGCACATAGAGCATCTGTAGGCAAAGGAGCGGGAGTTTGATCACCCGCTAGTTTCTTCCAGCTCCACCTGCTGAGGTCGCCCCAGGTGCTGTGTCTGTGGGTTCCCCACTGACTCGTCCCCTTTTCTGGGGTTTGCAGGTATCCTGAAGTCACGTGAGGGAGGGTGTTCACACAGTCACACGAGGCACAAGCAAAATCAGGTAGTAGGTGTTAGGGTCTGGAGGGTCGTAAGTCATGTCCACACCAGGCACAGGCTAGGGCAACCTTAGGAGTAGCCTCCAGGCAAAGGCGAATTAAGGTCCTTGCTGGAGAGAGCCGGTGAGAGCTCAGCTCTCACGTGACTCATTGGCTTCGCCAACACCTGCCCCCAAGGTCTTCACCAGACCCGCCCAGCAGAATCTCCCTGTGGGCAAGCTTGCTCCCTTGAGCAACTGCCCTGAAACTGGCTCAGAGTTCCCGAACACGCCCTCCTTCCGCCTTAAGTCCCTCCTCCTTCCTCTCGAATCCGGCTCTCCCTCCAGTTCTCGTAGTTGACTAATGACCATTGGACACAGAGCTGCAGTTATTAGCCATCAGAGTAAGGACAGCAAGGACTTAGCCTTCACAATCTACCACGAAAAAACAGAAGTCTATTTTCTATATTAAATATCCTGAAGAGTTATATTCTCTCACATTTATGGACCTTTATCTTGAACAGCTAAATAAATAAATAATTTAAATGGTATGTTAGGCCTACTTATGTTTTATTGCATGGGTAAAATGTTCATCTTGATTTTAGTGGAACATTTGAAAAATTTCCCATTATATCCTCATGGATAAGCATGATAGTGACACAGTAATGTAGAGTTACACTTGGTTGAACAACAGTAATAACAACAATGTGTTGGGGAATTAGAATGGGAAACAAAAGCTCCTCCCTACCCAGAAAACTGCTCCACCAAGGAAGAAGGGAAAGAACACAATTTTATTGTTGAATAAGCATGAAACCAGAATTGTGATATGCATCACAGGCAGTCCACTAAGACACTGCAAAGACAGAAGGAAATCTTAACCTTTTGTAAAGCCTGGCAGATACAACCCATTATATGCATGTTCTCAAGGTAGACAGTAACTAGTCCTCAAGTAGGAGGACTTGATAGCATCATTTGTCACACACAGCTCATCCTAAATTCACCTGGTATGACCATCTATGTTAGCTAATTGGCTTCATCCAAAGGAAAAATGAGCTTCTTACATCTTTACGCCAGGAGGTAGTTTTGCACCTCGGAGCAAGGTGCCTTTGGAAGTTAGGCTTCTACCTTCCCACAGAATTGGAAGATACGGGCTCTCTCTTCTTTGATGATTACATTCCAAAGATATGGCTTTGATTTATTACAGCAAAAGGATACAAAGCAAAATCAGCAAAGGGAAAAGAGGCATGCGGCAAAGTCAGAAGGACTAAGTCCCAGAAGGAAAGCAGGTGTTTAGCATAAACCACATTGTTTGTATCAATAGTTTAGACTCAATAAACCACCCTAACAGTTAAGAAGTGGTGAGAACACTCTCCACATCCAAGTTCCCACACACTAGCCAGGAGCCAACCTTGTAAGCAGACCTCTCTAAGGCCAGCAGGCTTCGGGCTGCTACATTAACTCTTTTCTGCACACTAATTCACCACAGAAGTGAGCAGGAAGTGTGCAGGCCTTGACATTCTGACTTGTGATGCATAAATTACAATCTCCTTTAATAAATAATATCTGTTTATGAAAATGGAGAAATATTTTAAGAAATAGAACGTAAGACTAAGGAATACTTGGGTAGAAAGGTGAGACATCTAATATGATGGAGTCAGCCTTGAAAATTTTCTCAACAAATTACCAAATCAGAACGTCCACCATCCTTGTGCCACATATGCTGACATGGGTACCCTTACCGTACTTCAATCACCGTAGAGCACTATGGCCCAGAGTACAGCCAGTGCACATAGTGACACCAGGAAATGTAGCTACTGCGGTCAGCCTATTGAGTAGTAGACTTTACAGCCTATCTTAGACTGTGTGTTTCTCAACTGACGTAAAGTTTTAAAGTGTTTAAGTCACTTGGGAAACTATTTTCCATCAAGAGAGGCAAAACCATTGCAGCAAAACGTGTACCTAAGATTAGAAACTCGCTTCCTCATTGGCTTGCTCTGTAATTACAGGACAATTATTTAGATTCTCTGCACCTTATGTTTCTCAGTTAAAATCTAATAATACATTTATTTTTTTAATTTTATTGAAGTATAGTTGATTTACAATATTGTGTTAGTTTCTGCTGTACAGCAAAGTGATTCAGTTATACATGTATATATATACTTTTTTATATTCCTTTCATTATGGTTTATTACAGAATATTGAATAGAGTTCCCTGTGCTATACAGTAGGACCCTGTTGTTTATCAATTCTGTACATAATAGCTTGCATCTGGTGACCTCAAACTCCCAACCCACACCTCCCCCACCCCCCTCCCCCTTGGCAACCAGAAGTCTGTTCTCTATATCTGTGAATCTGTTTCTGTTTCATAGATAAGTTCATTTGTGTCATATTTTAGACTCCACATATACGATAATACTTTCATTTTGAGTAGGAATAGTTACTATTCACTCAGAAGAAAAATTAGAGGTTGATGTCATGGCCCTTTAATTCTCTGAAAATAATTTATTCCCTAGGACCTTCTTGCTATAAAACAGGGAAAGGTTTCTGAACTACAAAGAATATAAAATCGGTCTGCACAAAGAAAGTCGACCTTTGAAAACTTGGGATCATATTACCATGCCTGTATTTCAGGCATACAGGAACGTTCAACAGACTTCAGACTACCATTTTTTCAGTGGTCCTCCAAAGCTACAACCATTTTATACATGTTTATCAACACCACTTCTACCTTTCCCCAGAAAGGTGAATCTAGTTACAGGAACAAGCATCCTCTGTTATACATGACTAGTGCAACATGGAATGTCAACGTGAAAAGAATAGAAATTAGTTATTTAACTCTAATTTTGAATGTGTGCGGACAAAACCTAAGTTCACTCTTAACAGCTTACATTATGTGGTGCTTAAATATGTAATAAATATGTAAATAAAGCCCCCCTACATATTTTATCTAGAGCCACTCCCATGGCCACCCTTAGATTGATTGCATCATCATTTTGCAGTTGCCAAAAAAGTGTCCAGAAGATCAAGTGATCTTACGCCGGGGTCTTCCAGGGAAAAGAATTAGAAGATAGGACTTAGAACTGAAGGCTTCCCTCCTCCATCTATTTTTTTCAGCAAATCGGTGTCTAATGTGGGATGAAGATTGGATATTTGCAATATACAGTGAGCCAAAAATTGGAATCAACCTGATAGTGCTGAGTCTGTCACCTAACACACATCTATCCTGTGGGAACATACACAGTGTGTATCCCATCTGTACATAGAGCGAAATCAAATATTTCTCTTCTTTTTAATGAGGTAAGACAGCAAGAATAACTTTTACTGGTATCTACCATGACCTGTCCAGGGCTGGGTAGAGGGTCAGGATCTCTGAGTTTTTCTCAGCATGTTTTTTGGTCCAGATATTTAGGTTCTAAGTTGCTTGGTTTCCCCAGTCCCTAACCCCACCCCAGACTCTAATAAAAGATAAATAGTAAACATCAATGCCTGCTCTTACCCGCCTGGCTCTGAGGCAAGGACCTGGAAGCATTTATATCCCAAGCCTTTCTAAGGGTTTATAACTCAGCTGTAAATACTTGTCATTGGCAGAAACGTAGCCTGGAGGTTTGCAGTCCTCGAGTAAGTTACTCATTTATATATCTCACTGACGTGCTTTAAATTGTTTTAACTGTATTTACCTTTCTTTCCTTTTTTTAAATAAATTTATTTATTTTATGTATTTATTTTTGGCTGCATTTGGTCTTCGTTGCGGCACACAGGCTTTCTCTAGTTGCAGCAAGCGGGGGCTACTCTTCCTTGCGGTGCGCAGGCTTCTTATTGCGGTGGCTTCTCTTGTGGAGCACGGGCTCTATGCGCACAGGCTCCAGGAGTTGTGGCACGTGGGCTCAGTAGTTGTGGCTCGCAGGCTCTAGAGCACAGGCTCAGTAGTTGTGCACGGGCTTTGTTGCTTCATGGCATGTGGGATCTTCCCGGACCAGGGCTCGAACCCATGTCCCCTGCATTGGCAGGTGGATTCTTAACCACTGCGCCACCAGGGGAGTCCTATTTATCTTTCTTGATGGGAGGGAAAATAATGGCTTTATGGTTCACGACACTTTTGTCCTCCTATGAATCAACACCGCATTGGGATGAAGGTTGAAAAAAAAATCAGCAAAAAAGTGGCTGCCGAGAAGAGACAAGAGAGGGGCTTGAGGGCTGACGTCACTCAAGCTAAGATCTGTTAAAAGAATTTAGGAAAAAGTGAAGGTTAGGAACTATTGATTAACTCCCTAAAGCACCCACACCCATTTGCTTTTCCATTTTCTTTGGTTTTAGCCGTACAGGGCCCAGCAAGTTGGGTGCTTACACCAGCCTGGTCCAAGTACTGCTGGTTCACAATAACGCAGCAGAGGGGTGGGAAGCTGAGAAGGAGGTAACAAGTAGGATTGGCTATAGGCTGGGATACTCTGGATTGTAAGTGAATCTCTACCAGACTCCCATGCTTTTTTTCGGTGCCCACCATTTCATCTCTAATGCCAGGTACACAGTCTGCCTCAACACTATGTGTTAAAAGATGAGTGAAGAAGATGGATCTGAGTCCAGCAGGTCACCCATTGCTAGAAGAGATTAAAAAGAGGCAACATATGTCACACTAAGGAATGCATCTGAAATTTAGATTTTATAAGTGAGCAGTGTGAAACAAATGAAGATACTTTTCAGTGGTTTCTACTTAATTCATATAACTGAGAGCTTAGCAAAGAATGCCATCTTAATTCTTAAGGATTCTGAGTACACTTCTGCAGAGACGCTCTCTACATCCTGCACTTTAAATATAACCACGAAAAACTGGCAGAGTATTCTGCTTTAAGCATGCAGACCTTTAAATTTTTGTACTATTTTTTTCTGATTATTAAAAGCAATACATCATTTAGTACATCTGGAAAATAGCAAAAAGCTTAAAGAAACAATTGCTTTTAATTCTATTCCCTGAAGATCATCACTTTAAAATTTTGGCATGTTGCTGCCTGGCAGGCTTTTTCCTCCTAAGTTCTGTACTTGATTGAGATATCATAGCATGCACAACTGTGAATTCCAGCTTTGAAATTTTACTTAACTTTCTATCTGGAGTCAGCAGTTTTCCATTTCATTGGGATTCTTTACACCCATGATCCTAATGTCTATAGCTGTGATTCTCTAGGAGGTGGCCCCAGACCAGCATCACACAGGAGCTGCAAATTCTGGGACCCACACAAACCTCCTGAGTCAGAAATTCTGAGGGGGGAGCTCAGCCATCTGTGGTTTAACAAGCCTCCCCCCATCCCCCTGCCCTGTGATTCTAATTACATTTGAGACCCTCAGCTGTGTCGTCTTACTTTAGAGTGCTGCTGGGAAAGAAGGATTTTCTTTTTGCTCTTATAAATGTTCCACAAAACTCTTTGTTCACATTCCTGAGCATTTCTTTAGGAAAAAAGTAATTAATCAAATGTGCAAGAAGCTCGTGAAAAGGTCTGACGCACAGAGTGATTTCTTCCCAGAGGCAGGTTGCGGCAGATTTCTCTCCCCAAATGGAGCCTGAGGTCGTCCATCTTGCCACCTTCTTCCTTTCATGCAAACTTGTCTTTAAGCACTTTTGGTTAATAAGTTGTTTATCTTACTTATTGTCTTAACATAGGTTTTTCTTGATAGCAAAGGTATGTTAAAGATACTAATTTTTTGCCTTTACATGTGATGATTTTGACCTACAGATATTTTTCATTTTGACCCAGTCAATCCTATGTGTTTGCTTATTTGTACAAATTGGAAAGTCGTTTCTCATTACAGAGATTAAATAATACTCACTTATAGTTTCTTCTCATGTTTACATTTAAACATTTAGATCTCTGTAGTCCACCCAGATTGGCTTTTTTTTACTGTAATTTTTTACTGTAATTAAGATCTAAATTTCAAAAAACAGGTAAATAATTTTCCCAAAATACTGTCAATGAATTTTTTGATCATAACTTTCATTTTTTTCCACCATGCCTATTTAATTTAACCTTAGCATCTACTGTATTCAAATTATGTCAGCATAGCAACTGCGGTCCTTTTATAGGCCTGTGTTATAATGCAAATACTTTCAGGTATTTTGTTTGCTTTTAATAATGTGCCAAGAGCTTAAAAACATTAATTTCATATTTGACGGGGAAAAAATATCCTTGTTCCATTTGCAGTGGTGGTTCAATGTATTTTTTTGTTGTTGTTCAATGTATTTTTTTTTCTGAATAAGTTTCGCTTTCCTTCTCCCCATCGTATTTGGACAAAACCCTATCTTAGACACTACATACAAGGTCTTTAAAAGTGTTCATATATTTTTTCTATCTTTATTCACCTTACAGGTTAACAAATTTAAAACATAAAAATAATGTTTATTTTTTGACTTAGTTTCTTTTTGCAGTAAAGCTTGCAAAAGAATGAGTGGAATAGACTTTGAGCTCTTATCATGAAAAAAATCTCAGCTATAGTGGGTCAGGAAGGAAGAAATCATCTGAGTGAAGGATTGGGAAGAATGCTGTGAAAAGTATGGTTTACAGGTTGCTGTGGGATTCCAGATAGCCTGGGAGTCAGGGTACAAGCGTTCGAGCTTTTATTTCAAGAGAGAGGGAAGCTGTGCTGTTCTCTGCCATAGCTGCCCCTTTCCTACAAATTTCCTGGGAAATTTGCTGCCTAAAGATATAGAGATGGCCATAAAGATGGCGCCTCGGGGCTTCCCTCGTGGCGCAGTGGTTGAGAGTCCGCCTGCCGATGCAGGGGACACGGGTTCGTGCCCCGGTCCGGGAGGATCCCACATGCCGCGGAGCGGCTGGGCCCGTGAGCCATGGCCGCTGAGCCTGCGCGTCCGGAGCCTATGCTCCGCAACGGGAGAGGCCGCAACACTGAGAGGCCCGCGTACCGCAAAAGAAGAAGAAGAAAAAAAAAGAGGGCGCCTCGGTTTCAATTCAATCCTGTTTCCATCAACAACACATACTGATGAGTTTCTTCTTCTTGTAAGGAGCTCTGTGGGTGGCGGTGGGTGAGGTGTGCAGTGGGCAGGAGGACATTTGAAAGAGGAAATGGTCTCTGGCCTCATGGGATCTGGCTCCAGAGGTGAGCAAATATTTGAATATTGCCTTATTAGCCTCTTATCACAGCTCTGTGATGTAATTAGAAGTGTTGTCATCACTTGACAGTTGAAGGAAGGCTGGCAGAGAAGGTTAGGAATTTGCTGGAGGTCAAACAGCTAAACAGTGAAAGAACCAGGATGAGAATTTCAGATTCCCTGGCCATAGCCCTTTCCAGTTAATCGCTGAGTTGGAAAAGTAACATGCTTTTCCTGATTATTTTTATCATTAACCGTAATTGAGTAGACAATATTTCTTGAACAAAATTCCACTTATAAACATCAGAGTTACATACTGTTGTGTCTTGGATGTACTTAATGCAATAGGACTAAGAAGTAATCTTCATTTATATACTATTTTGATGTGTTTTTTTCCTACAAAAGATTTCGTGTATGTGATCAGGAGCTCATTAGAATGAAGTGATATCTGTCTTGAATGCTTTCTATTCTTGGTCTCAATAAGGTGTCAAACCCACCATTAGATCCAGGAACTAGTGAAAATCTGTGAGGAGTCAGAAGTATTTAGGAGACTGAAAGAAAAATCTTTTTCCCCATCTCAGCCTATTTTTTATTGGAATCTTTGTTTTACATTGTTACCCTATGATGATTAATATACCCTTTCCTAATTTTCCCACTTCCCTTTCTTTTCTGGCTTTAGCTGAATTCCTAATTCCTCCTATAACTTTGTTTCCTCCTAGGTAAAACCAATAACCAGTCCATCCTCTTCGTGGCCGCAGGGACAGCTTTGTTGTTGCTGTTGATTATCCTAATTACCACCGTCATTGCCATTCCTTATAAGAGGTGAGTATTGCAGCTCCTCCTGGATCTAGTTTTCCCTGAGTAATTCTGATGCTGGAGTTTCTCCATTAATAACCCAGTAGTTGGTCAAGCTGTCTTACGACTCAGGTACTGAGTCCATGTACTTTGAGCGCTGCTCTTGTACGTAGCAGAGAAGGAGTTAAAGTTGGAGGAGGAGGCTAGAATGACTCATTTCGGAATTAGTAGGAGTGGGCACTGCACCCCTGCACTAACAAAGCCAGCCGCCTGGTGCCTCTGCTCTGTCTGCTACCCCGTCTCTCCTCTCCTCCTGTAAAGGAAAACGGCTGTCAGGTGAGGGGGAGGTATGTGTGTGTAACAGAGAGAGAGAGAGAGAGAGAGAGAGATGGATTTTGAGAGAAGATCAGGGTTGAACAGTAATAATGCCTTCATTCATTCATTCATTAAATATTTATTGTGGCAGTGGTGACTGAGATATAGTGGCATGCATATTCTAATAAGCAAGCAACGTGATTTTAAATGGTTCTATATTCTCTGAAACAATCAGTGTAGGTGCCTTTATTACAAACCATTGAGAAGAAAGGAGTTGGGAGGGGCTGCCCTAGAGAGAGCAGGTGGCCAGTGGCCTCTTCTGAAGTTTCCTACCTTTTACCGCCTGTGGCACACTTGGCAATTTTCTAGGCTGTTCTTGGTTAACTCTTCCCTTCTTAGCTGCCCTATGTTCATCAACTCACCAGTCTAGGTATTTGTTGCAATCTTAGCTGTAGTCATATTGGGTTGGAATCATTCCTTATACTTGTGATCCAACTAAAGTATTAAATTCTTAAGGAAAGAAGGAACCAAACTTTTGATGTCTACGTTTTGAATGTCCGACACATGGTAGGCACTTACTGTATGTTTGTTGAGTGAAGGAATACATCCATCTCCACTCTTCTCCCCCAGTAATGTTACCACTCACGCATGCGCGTGCGCACACACACACACGCACACACACACACACAGTCCTGCGTGCTTATTGACGGGGTTTCCCATCGGTTTCCCCATCTCGTCGCCATATCCTCTTCGAAGGCTCCCCTCACTGCTCGCCTGACTTCAGCGGTACTCCCCCTTTCTAACCCATCTGTTATTTTCCTGGTTCCTCTTCTAAAAGCTTGACTGGCCACGTCGTCTCCCTGTTTAAGACCTGTTTATTGTCTTTCCACTGGCACCAGGATAACGCTAAGCTCATTAACCTTGTGGCACAGGTGCCCTTTGTTCTGACCCCAGCCCAATTAATCTGACCCCAACCCAATATTCATTCATATTTTCTACTTTACTTACTCCCCTGATATTGACAAAATGTATTAAAACTACAGCTTTTATTCTGTGAACACGCCTGACTCTTCCCATTTGTTATGACACCAAAATGCTGATTTCCCCCATATTTGGCCTTAGAATGATCTGGTCCTGCAGACCATTCAAGGGATGCGTGTCCCCTCTGGGAGGGCTGTCCTGCTGTCTCCCTCCCTACAAGTAGACATGATGTCACCATCCAGAATCGTGTTGCACTTCTTAACCACCACACCTCGCAGCCTGCTTTGTAGTTTAATCACTTCCATGCTTGGCTTCCCTTCTATTCATAATGGCAGGGATTACGTTTTACTCATTTTTTAGTGTTTGATAGCGTTTAGCACTAATCTTTCCAAATAAGGATGGTCCATAAGCATTTGTCTAATTAAATTGAAACATGAAACTGTCGTCCTTCCTTTCTGTCCATCATGGGCTGCCCTCCAGTCTTTCCCTGGTCAGAAATTAGCAAATTGAGGTAAGGATGTTAGTGACACTGAGGATCTCTCTACTGCTTCACCTTGGTTGATTAAAAAATGCACCGAGGGCAGATACGACAGCAGGAGCACATGGGACCACAAGGAATATGGCTAGGAGAGAGTGAGTGACAGGACAGACCTTGAGAGGGTCACAGATATTGGACAGAAAGGATTTAGCTTCATGAAAATGCATCAGTTTTACATGAATAGCTAAATTGAACTGTAGAATATCTTGTCCCACTTGGTTAAATGTGATAAAAAGAAGATTAGTGGACTTGAATGCATAACCATGGCCAAACACCACACAGCAAAAAGCACTTGTTCTTTCTACCTTGTCATTGGTATTGATTTGTGGTCGTTACTTAGAATGGAAACATCTTGAAAAATGTCCCAAGGGACTAAACAATGACCTTCTGAACTCTGTCTTAGCAACTGTTTAAAATAATCCTGCCGCTTCAGCTTCAGATGTGCTGACCTAGAGAGAAGCCACATCACAGGGTACCTGAAGGAGACTGAATTCTTCCTTCACGCCCAGCACCGGGGAGCCTGTGAGCATGAGGCTTCTGGAGCACAGTTGGTGTCATTTCCAGTTAGAGACCAGAATAGTGACCATATTCAGTGAGCATGGCTAGGGGAAGGCATAGCACCAGTAAGCGTGACAGGAGCCGAGATACAGTCTAAGGATTGACACCTGAGTCAGTAGGGAGAAATTTAATATTTAGCGAGCAAATGTTAGGCACTTTTACCTCTGTTGTCAGCTTCGAGGTTCACAGCAAATAGGGTGTCTTGGTTTGCCTGGGACTTCCCCGGTTTCAGCGCTGATCGTTCCTCATCCCAGGGAAACTCCTTAGAATCAAGCAAGCCAGAACGGGAATATGTTTACTGTCTTTATTCTGCAGGTGAGAGGACTGACCTTTAGAGGTGCAAATCACTAGTCAATTGCAGAGCACAAGTTAGACGCAGATCATCCAACTCTAAACTTCGTGTTCTCGTTGTATGATAAGTAAGTGCTAGGGATGCAATCTACGACGTGGTAAATATCATTAACACGGCTCTACATTATGTATGCCTGTTGTTAAGAGAGCAAATTCTAAGGGTTCTCGTCACAAGGAAAATGTTTTTTCTATTTCTTTACTTTTGTGTCTATATGAGATGGTGGATGTTCACCAAACTTACTGTGGAAATTGTTTCATCATGTATGTAAGTCAGATTATTATGCTGTACACCTTAAACTTACACAGTGCTGTATTGTATCAATTGTATCTCAATAAAACTGGAGAAAAAAATCATCTTCTCTTTTCCTCATCACATTGTATATGCTAAGCTTATGTTAAAAGTATATTTGTTGGGGTAGGATAGGGAGGGTGGGAGGGAGACGCAAGAGGGAGGAGATATGGGGATTATATGTATACATATATCTGATTCACTTTGTTATAAAGCAGAAACTAACACACCATTGTAAAGCAATTATACTCGAATAAAGATGTTAAAAAATATATTTGTTTATACATATAACACACATGTATATATATATATTTGGACCTACTTGGGAAAGTTAACTCTATATTATGATATAACAAGCCTTGTGAAGGATAATTTAACAAAGGATCAAAAGTCATAAATCTGTGTCTGTTTCCTCACTTGTGAAAAGAGGATAATAATAGTGTCTGTATCATAGATTTCTTATGAGGAATAAATAATTTATATAAAAGATCTTAGAAATATGACTTGCACATAGCAAATTTACACATAAAGTAAGTAAATAATTTGTTTAAATACTACTTAATAAGTAAATACATAAATGCACATAGTCTGTGATTCTGTTGACATGGTAGGAGGATTTCATAGCAACTAGAAGAGACCATCAGAGTCAACATTGATTATCTGAACAACCTTTCCCTGGAGAGAGACTATCTTGCCAGGTTTTCAAAATTTCCGTGAAGTAATTATAACCTCATCTTTAAAAAAAATCTCTACATTTTTGTATCTGACCCGTCCCCTCTGTGGTTCAATAAGAATCTTTTCTGTAGGGGGATGAAAAGAAATAGTCACCATCTCCCCATGATAACAATTTCCATACACTTGGATATAGTTATTTCATCTTTGCATTCAATTACATTACTCTCTTCTCTTGTATTTTCTTTTCAAAGATTCCTCCTGAAGTTAGGCTTTTATAAGTTTTGTTGAAACTGTGGAGAGTTTATTGAATATTATGGTTTCGGATGGCCCGTTTTCAGCTGCAGCAATGTGACTGTAGAAGCAGTGAGCCTGGTAGTCAGGAAGGAGGGCTGTGAATTCAAATCCCGATTCTACTGATTACCAACCATGTGATTTGGGGCAAATTACTCTTCCTCACAGTGCCTCAGTTCCCCAGTTCGTTAGAGAGTTTTTGATGAAATCTGAATAAAGTAATCCATACAGGTGGTTTAGTAAAACACCGGAAGATTCCATAAAGCTTAGTTATATTGTCATTGTCATCCAAGAAGTTGCACTGTTAGCATTTAAAAGGAAGTTTTAATTGTGGGAAATCTCTAAGTCATTTATGTATCAATAATAACCCACTCTGCACCATTCTTTAGTAAACTCACTGAGATTAATTACTAAGGAACTGGCTGCATATCCGTTTAGTTGCCTTCACCATCTGTGAGCACACTGGAGAAGGTACGAAAAATGAAAAAATTTAGGACAGTGGAATTTTGGGTGAGTATGTATAAAACCGCTGTGGACAGCTGCTTTAACATAATCACTAAGGGCATGTGGGCTGCAGGTACAGGTGAGGTATTATAGAGCGTCTGGAATAATGCTGGTGCTGGAGTGTCATTCTTATTACCTCTCTTGTACATGTTTTCCCAGAAGGAGAAGGAGACAGAAAAGAGGCCTATTTAAAGAGTACTGGGACACACAGAATAGGGTAAGTTTTCTCAGAATTGTCATTCCCCCCGCCCCATTTTGTGCATCATAAATGTAAAGTCAGTCCATTTTGCAGTTAGCAATCTTCTTTTTTATTCTCCTTTCAATAATCTAACCAGTGCAGTTGCCTGTTTTTCCAGTATCAGCTATTTGATGAAATGGTTATTTTCTGAACTAGTCTCCTATTATTAATACCTTTTGAAACTGTTTGTTTTACATTCACATAAATAAAGGAGCAATTACACTAGATAATAATAATCAACATTGCACATTACCAAAATCTGTATTAGTTTCCTAGGGCTGCAGCAACAAAATTACCACAAAGAGGGTGACTAGAAACAACAGAAATCTAGTCTCTCACAGTTCTGGAGGGTTAGAGTCCAAAATCAAGGTCTCAGCAGGATCAGTTCCCTCTTGGGATGAGACTCTGTTCCGTGCTTCTCTCCTGGCTTCCGGTGGTTGCTGGCATTCCTTGGCTTGTAGACGCATCACTCCAGTCTGTTCCTCTGTCTTCACATGGTGTCCTTCTGTGTGTGTGTGTGTGTGTGAGTGTGTGTGTGTGTGTGTGTGTCTGTGTCTGTATCTCTTCTCCTTTGATAAGGGAACCAGTCATATTGGGCTAAGAGCCCACCTTACTTCAGTATGACCTCATTTTAACTAATTACATCTGCAGCAACCCTATTTCCAAATAAGGTCACATTAATGAAGGTCTGGGAAGGACAAAAATTTAGGGGGGATGATATCTGACCCAGTACAGGGCATGATAATATTTTTATGTCGTGAGGTTATTGTGAGGATTAAATTAAATGTAACTAAAAGCATAGCAAGCACGTAGAAAGATACAAGGCAGGATATTCATTATTGTTATGATGTTTGGATTAATTTATTAATTAACGGACGTTCAGATTATAAAGCTAAAGACCTTTTGGTTGGGCTGCAGGAATCGAGTGAACTTGACATTGTCCTCCTTATTCTACGTGCCCCTGCCCCTTAATGTTTAATTGACAGAGGAGAAATTCCCTTCTGGGTGTGAAGATAAGAGGGACGCTTATTTTCGTGCTCATTGTCTCCACTATAGGTCAGATATTCTCTTTAACACATACTATTGTGTTTACAAAATTTTATAATAAAACATTTCCCTGAGTGTTATCTAAAATTACATCCATATCTCTTCAATTTAATTATTTGCCATTGAATGCTACATGGCCCAAACCTCAAGTACTAAAAAGTTTCTGACAATCCAGTGTGTGTGCTTCAAACTTCTTAATAATCTATCAGTTTAACTTTCTTCTTTCTGTTAGGTAGTTACTTTTTTGCAAAACAAAAAAAAATTTTTTTCTGAATATCTCATGGTTTGCTTTTGGGCACCAAGTGCGAAGGCTGGAGAAGTCTGGCCTTGTCTGACCTGCCATGCCTGCACGCAAGGAAACCGTGTTCTGTCACATGCAATTTCCGGATCCCTTCTCTGTCCTTAGCTGTTGTCCATTCAAGCCAATCCAAAGCCACATTTATTGCTGTGAATTTCAGAGGAGGAAAGGCGCTTTGCAACTTCCTCACTAGGTATTCAACTCTTCCAGGCTTTTGCAGAATAATGATAATTTGAATGGTGATTAGAAAGTTAGACAGTAAGCTGGTCTGTGAAGTTAGACCTACTTGATTCTGCGGGGTATTTTTTTAGACAAACTATGTAGAAAACAATAGCACTTGAATTTTCCTTTTACTTTCTCCTCGCAAACACTGAAACCACACTAAATTTTCAGACTACTCACCGAAAGACCCCTCTCTCTCCTTCTCTTCTCCTCCCTTCAATTCTGCCCCGCCCCCACTCTCTCTCCTCCTCTGTCACTTGTGCTTACGTATTTTCTGTCACACACATACATACAGGTGGTCAAAGTGACCCAATTAAGGTAGAGAAGATTGATGATTGTATAACATCATCTTGAAAGTGAATGTGCATTTATTTTTGTAATTTAAAAAAATTTATTTATTTTATTTTATTATTTATTTTTGGCTGTGTTGGGTCTTCATTGTGGGCTTTCTCTAGTTGCGGCGAGCGGGGGCGATTCTTTGTTGTTGTGCACGGGCTTCTCACTGCAGTGGCTTCTCTTGTTGCAGAGCACGGGCTCTAGGTGTGTGGGCTTCAGTAGTTGTGGTATGAGGGCTCATTAGTTGTGGCTCATGGGCTGTAGAGCGCAGGCTCAGTAGTTGTGGCTCATGGGCTTAGTTGCTCTGCAGCATATGGGATCTTCCCGGGCCAGGGCTCAAACCTGTTTCCCCTCCATTGGCAGGTAGATTCTTAACCACTGTGCCACCAGGGGAGTCCCTGTAATTTTTTAATTGTGTTCAGTTGCTTATTTTTAAGCCAGCACACTGTGTACTTTAAAAATATTTATTTTTCCATTCAACAGAAATTAATGATTATCCACTATGGGAAAATACTGTACTAGACTTTCCATATAAATAATACAAATAATGGTTCTCTTCGAAATAGCCTAACATCAGGAGAGGGAGTTTTATATTTAAACAGGTAATTTATATCACAATATATCAAGTGATAATCAAGGCTAGGTCTCTGTTGTATCTCGCTCAGCACCCTACAAACCAAGAATGTGATTTCTCACAGAAGTTCAATACAGTGAAGAGAATGTTTTATGAAATTAACTGTAATAGAAATTCGACCCATATCATGGTTGAACTAAGGAGAGATTAATGTTTTGAGTGTCTTTATTAAGTGCTGAAATGCAGTGAATTATTAACATCCTTTGTGTTTGTCTTTCTAGGCAACCAACAACTACAGAAGTCCTGTCCCTGCCAATCAATCTTCAGATGGTGCAGGAGAGGATATTTATGTCAACTACCCAACCTTCTCTCGTAGACCAAAGACTAGAGTCTAAGCTTTTCCCTTAATCTGAGCATATTAATGATGACTGTTATGCACATGGATCTTTATACAATTTCTTCCCACTATTTAGTGTCTACCTTGGATACTAGTTGACCAAATTTATTTCATTTGACAGGAAAAATACTGCCTTAACTAGAGGGCATTCTTAACAGAAATGTTTTAGAAAACCTGACTCTAATTAGCTTACACATAAGAGGAAACTTATTGAATCCTGTAATGGAACAATGAAGGGGAGATCAAGCTTCAGGCAAGGGTTATTTACCAGGGCTTAAATATTATGTCTAGAATTAAGTACGGATATAAGACAGTTTCTGCATGCCCTTTCACAGTGCTGGATCCACTTCCTTGGTGTTAGCCTAACTCTCATTCAGGCTTTTCCCTTGTGTTTCCAAGATGACTGCCAACTCTTGGCAATTCATAATCCTTGTTTCTGTCTGGTAAAGAGTTTGCTCTGATAGAACAAACACATTTGGTTACTTGTCCATCATAAAACAGTCATTATGACCAGAAAGGATGAAATGGCTTAAGTCAGTTAAGGGCTCACCTCTAGAGCTAGGTAGGAGGGGGACCAAAGCACACTACTGGGAAATTCAGAGTTTTATTAGAAGAAGTAAAGGGGAGCCCGGAAGCTGGGCTGGTTGCCAACAAATGTGGACTCTAATGACCTTCCAAGACATCTTCTGTTAGCCAGCTAAAAAGAGTAGGAGGGCAGGTCTAGGTTAGCTCTCTCCCTCTTCCCACTTCTAGAACCTACTCTGCCAGCTTGGTCCAGAAGAGTACTTGGCAGTAGAATGACTAAATGGTCAAGAGGAAGATAAATGTGGCAGGGAAATCTCTTCCTTTGCTACTCTCAAATAAATTCATTTCTGATTTCATATAGAATTTCACTATCCCTGGTTTAGCCTTATGAGCAAGAGTAGTAGATGATCCAACAATAACTTAATTTTTTTATATTGAAGTTGTTATACTTTTGAGAATTATTATTATTATTTTATTTTTTTAATTTTTTTGCGGTACGCGGGCCTGTCACTGTTGTGGCCTTTCCCGTTGTGGAGCACAGGCTCCGGACGCGCAGGCTCAGCGGCCATGGCTCACGGACCCAGCCGCTCTGCGGCATGTGGGACCTTCCCGGACCGGGGCACGAACCCGTGTCCCCTGCATCGGCAGGCGGACTCTCAACCACTGCGCCACCAGGGAAGCCTGAGAAGTATTTTTAATATATAATTTCTCTCAAAAGAGTCAGGTACCTAGACATTATTAGTTTTTTTAAAAATAATTATGTGAAATTTAAATATGAGAAAAAGAATGATAGTTGGAAGTGGTGGTATAGGGTGGTAGGGTAGAAAAAACAGGGGGCAAAGCACTGGGAGGGAGGGTTAGGGAAGGAGGAAAAGGGATCAAAGAATAGGAAGGTACAAAGAAACTTCTGTTGCTTCAAAGTTTGGCCAAAGACACAGTTTGGCCTAATGTTATGACTAACAGGGCAATTAGAGACCATGCCTGCCATTGTCCAAATTCTAGATGCAGGCAACAATGAAAAGTATTTGTGAAACTCAGTAACGGTCATGGTCACCTTGAAAGCACAATGGTTTGGTAATGACCAAATATAATGATCGTTCGTGTCTCTAATACTCATCTTTAAAAGATTCTTATTTCTAGGCAGTTCCCTGGTGGCCTAGTGGTTAGGATTCTGGGCTTTCACTGCCATAGCACAGGTTCAACCCCTACTTGGGGAACTGAGAACCTGCAAGCTGTGTGGCACAGCCAAAAAAAAAAAGAAAGAAAGAAAAAAAAGATCCTCATTTCTAAAAGGTTCATCACAATAGCTGCATTTAGGTTTCAAAGTTGCAGACTTTTCATGATAATCTAAAGCAATCCCAAACCAAATTCTCATACTGTCTAGACAGATTCTTAAGCTGTAATTGACAGTTTTAGCAGGCCAGTGGATATTTTATGGTTTTATCTTTAAATACATGCATGCCACATAGTGAAGTTATCTGTGGATTACAGAAATTGTGAATGCCCCTACCTATTTCAGAAGGGAAAATGTAAAACCGACCACTCCCAGTTGTACTTACGTACATGCAATGAGAGTTAGCTCTCATTTTTATTTTGTTTGCTTATAGCTCTTTACATCTGGATTCAAGGAGTGTTTCCACAAATATATTTGTAACAAAGTTGGAAGGCAGTTTTATAAGAAAACCATCTACTGTTTTGTTGACTATATCAGATCAATGAAAGTTTCCATGGCTGAATCTATCAATTTGCATGGTGAAGCAAACTTAACATCCTTTAAAAGATAAATGACTTCTTTTCCCTAAAAGTTAATAAAAATATTACTTTCTGGAAGATTCTGATAACCAAATCCTCAATGACTAATGTAGGTGAGAAGCAAAACATTTCTACCATTACAATATGGTTTCAGGGAAGATTTTTGTGGCAAACCCCTTATGTGTTGCAAAGCCTCCAGAACACTTGAAACTCATCTCTTTTTCCATGGGTGTTTTAACCTTTTATAAAAATCTCTCACTCAAAATACTTATGAGAACTATTTACTCTGTCCCTTCTTTTCTATAAATTCTTCCTCTGCAGGGCTCAGAATATTTTCGGGGGTTTGGAACCTTCCTAAGTCCTGCTGAAATTTCTCTGATCTCCTCCACTGATCCTGCTACACTGTCAGCTGTTATGCTGATGAAATTCCATTCATTCATTTTCTTTCTTTGGATAGTCTACTTAACAAATCACTTTCATTGTAGTCTCTTTAATATTATACCTAACGTGCTGGAGTTATGAACTCTACCTAATATATATAAAAGACTATGCTTGCTCTCTCTCTCTCTCTCTCTCTCTGTGTATATATATATATACACACACACACACACTATATATGGTATCTATAGTAGGTATATGGTATATATATAGTATGTGTGTATATATATATGTACCTACAAACACACATGTATATATTTTTTCCCTAATCTGTTGTACCTACTATTCCAGTTGTTACTAAGGAAACAGATCAAAACAGATCCATGGAATGAAAGGTCAGACTTGAATTAAATTATGTTTTAAATCTTTTTTGCAAGGTGTTATTTAGGAAACAAGATGCTTCCTAAGATTCTTTTTTACATATGTAATTTATACTGATACATAATACATTAAATAATAATCTGTGTTTCCCTTGAATGCCCTTATTTTAGTATTTACATTAAAGTAACCAGTTACAAGGAATTGCTGTGTGATGACAAGGTAGGTAAGTTTGCTGAATGTCATTATAGAGTACACAGTTTTGTCAGGGAAAGAATACATCTTATTAACCTACAATGATTAGGGTATTGATTATATTATCATCAGAGAGACCTTGGAACATTATTTAAAAGCCTTTATGCATGCTGAGAAAATCGCATAGGAATTTCATTAGCTTGTAATCTTGCTTATATGGGTGGGAGGCAGGTGGATGAGGTTAGCATTTTCAGTTAGTAAATATTCACATTTATTCACAGTTTATTACTAAAATATTATACATATAAATTTAAAATACTTTGATTATCAATTTACAAGATAAAGTAAAATAAAAATAACTTAAATAGGTTTACTTTTATTGTAAACATACAAGTTATGTTTGTTTGTATAGAACTATGTTAAAAAATAACTACAGCTACATTACAGTAATTTTCCAAATTGGTAGAGTCCACATCGTAATTAGAAATCACTGTAATCAAAATGCTTGTCCTTGATTTTTTTTCTTCTCCTTGATTTTTAATAACATGCTGTATTTTGTACTGCTGGCGTGAAATGTCAACAAGATTGAAGATAATGTAGAATACAGATGCTTATATAGTGAGAATGAAGGTGCTAAACAGTGAGTACAAAGTTTAGCTTCTTTCCACAGTAGAGTTAAGAAAATATCTTTGAAAAATATAAAACAATAGAAACATGTAATACCATTATTTTATTCTCATCATTAGTTAGGCCACTATTAGAATGTAGTGTCTAGAAAGTATTGACCTTCACATGCAGGTTTTTGCATAAATTAATACACTTTTCCACTGGTTTGTTCATTGGATTATTCTAAGTCAAGTCTCTAGGCTCTTATACATTTATGAAGTAAAAATAAGCATTTTTTTAAACTTTTCTATTGCTAGTGATCCGATAGGTAGAACTATGGCTTCTAGAATTAACTGCAATGTTTTCTTAAAAAATTTTACAAGTCTTCACAGTTGGATTACATATTATGTTTTTCGAGATTTAAAGCACTATGTTGTAAGGTGTTGTAAGAAAAGATCTAATTTGGGGGTATGGGTGATAAATGTCTGGAATAATCCCCATTTATTGCCTATTGTTCCTGTTTGAATGATAAGTAACATAGTCACCCTCTTTAGAACATTTTTTTCCGGCTTTATATGTAATTTCAGACTTGGGTTTTGTAAGGCATGCAAATGTTTACCTTGATATACTGTATTCTGTTGTTTGAATGAATAAAATGTAGAGCTCCACGATTGTTAGTTTCACTTGTTATCAAAGAATATTAGGGGAAAATTCCTACAGAATAATATTAACACGAAGAGTTAAATGCAGAAAAAAATCAAACCAGTGATCCTTTGTAGCTTCTATCTCAATGCAACATTCAGTTCATTTTATAAGTGCATGTAGTTCAAAGAGTCAAAGTGTGCTGTTCAAGGGTTTTTTTTTTTTTTTTTTGCAAAAAAATAGTACCCTGTCCTTCGCATTTTCCCTCCATTGAGACAACAAATTTCACTTCTGACTATTTTTTCTACTTTTCTGAATAGTATACATATATCATTACTAGATTTTTAAAAATTTTAGACATTCTTTATTGATTTAGTTGTCTTGCTCTCCACGAACTCACCACACATGTATACCTTTCCCATGTACCCATCCTTCCAAAATATTTATATTAAAATTTTGATTATTTCAGTATTTGGTGTTTATTTTTAATGATCTTGCCAATACTCTTAGTTGAATCCCATGGTAAAAATGATTATGCATTCTCTCCTACATAACTTTTTTTCCTACCTAGAGTTAATAATTGTCTCTTTTTGTAGTTTACTATTTTTGTATTTACCATAAATTTATCTCAGACTCTTCACCAATGGTCTAAGGGATCTTTCCAGATCCTCTGACATGCAATAGATATTTAGTCAATCTCGTCCTCCTAAAAAATTACCTTAGAACATTGACTTGGGCTGATAAACAGTGATTCTTTCTGCATAGCTGTCATCCTGATGTCTCTCTTCATCCAGAAAAAAGCAAGAGAGGACAGTACATCCTGGAGTCAATTCGAGAAAAGTTCCCAGTATAAAAGGATACGAGGTGCCAGATTACAAGTATTTAAGCAGTACCCAGAAAACGGCACAATAAGAAGCCTGTTTTATTTGGGTTTGTGTCTGTAAAAGTTGAGGGTACTGGTTTTAAGCATTAGAAGCAGATGCTGACTATGTTATAGAAAAAACAGTTAATTTATTTGAGTGATATGGGTGGCTCATAGCAGTTCCAGGACACTGATGGAACAAGTTTAGAAAACAGAGAAAAAGTGGCAACTCCAGTGGTCCACAAGCAGGAAACCACTTTGAGCTCTGATAACTTTCTTTCTTCACTCTTCAAAATTTAACCTCAGCTGATTTTATATTTTTCTGCTAGTTCATTCTTTTTTTTTTTAACATCTTTATTGGAGTATAATTGCTTTACAATGGTGTGTTAGTTTCTGCTTTACAACAAAATGAATCAGTTAATTGTTAATTGTTTTGGGTTTGTTATTGTAGGTCCTTTCCTTCTCTTGTGTTTCTTGCCTAGATAAGTTCCTTTAGCATTTGTTATAAAGCTGGTTTGGTGGTGCTGTACTACTTAGGTGTATTTTTAACTAAATATGTACAGGACCTGTATGCTTTGTATCCTATTAACTTGTTGTATTCGCTTGTTAGTTTCAGGGGTTTTTTTTGGTGGATTCTTTGGAGTTCTCTGCATAGACAACTATGTCTTCTGCAAATAAAGATAGTTTCATTTATTGCTTCCCAATCTTTATGCATTTTATTTCTTTTCCTTGTCTTATTGTGGCAGCTTGGACTTCTAGCAAAATGTTGAATAGGGGTGATAAGATAGTCCATTCCTGCCTTCTCTCACCATTAAGTATGATGTTAGCTGTGGGTGTTTTGTAGATGTTCTTTATCAAGTTGAGAATGTGTTTCTCTGAATTTGCTGAGAGTTTTTAAAAAATCATGAATGCACGTGGTATTTTGTCAAATGCCTTTTCTGCTTCAATTGATATGATTATATTACTTTTCTTTGTTAGCCTGTTGATGTGGTAGATTACATTTCTGAATTTTGAATGTTGAACCAGTCTTGCATAACTGTAATAAATCCTAGCTGATAACAATAATTATTTTTAGACATTGTTGGATTTGTTTTGCTAATATTTTGTTGATTTTTTTTTATCTAAGTTTATGGGAGATATTTATCTTTTTTTTTTTTTGGCAATGTTTTATCTGGTTTGATATTAGGATAATTCTGACTTCATAGAATGAGTTAGACATGATTTCTCTGCTTCTGTTTTTGGAAGAGTTGTAGAGAATTAATTGGTATTATTTTTTTCCATAAATGTTTGGTAGGATGGTACCTTCACTTTGGAAGTTTATTAATTTTTGATTCAATTTCTTTAATAGATGTAGCGCTATACAGTTCGTCTATTTTTCCTTGTGTGAGGTTTGGTAGTTTATGCCTTTCAAGGAATTGGCCCATTTTATCTGTTATCAAGTTGTTAGCATAGAGTTGTTCCCAATATTCCCTTATTACCCTTTAACATCCAATTGTTTCTTCAATTGGCTATCCATAATTATGACCCTTCTTTATTTATGATAGTGGTAATTTTTGTCTTCTCTCTTTTTTTCTTGACTACCTTTGCTTGACCTTACTAATTTTTTTTTTTATCTTTTCAAAGAATCAGATTTTGGTTTCATTGATTTTATTCTGTAATTTTCAATTTCATTGATTTCTGCTCTAATTTTTATTATTTTCTTTCTTCTGCTTGCTTTAGATTTATTTTGCTCTTCTTTCTCTAGTTACCTAAGGTGTAAGCTTTGATTATTGATTTTAGATTTCTCTTCCTTTCCATTCTTGGCATTTAATGCTTTAAATATCACTGCATCTCACAAATTCTGGTAAGCTGTATTTTTATTTTTATCTAATTAAAATATTTTTGGATTTTTCTTGAGGCTTCTTTGACTCATGGGTTATTTTAAAATGCTTTTTAAACCTCTCTATATTTTTGGATTTGTCTTACAGAGTTCTAATTTAATTTTGTTGTAGTCTGAAAACATTATTTGTATGATTTCTATTCTTTTAAATGTATTAAGGTGTGTTTTATGGCCCAGAATATGGTCTACCTCGGAGAATATTTCATGTGAGCTTGAGAAGAGTGTGCATTCTGCTGCTGGATGTAATATCCTACAAATGTTCAGTAGATCAAACTGACTGATAGTGCTGTTCAGGTCACCCTTATTCTTTCTGATTTTCTCCCTGCTTGTTCTATCACATGCTGATAGAGACATGTTGCAGTCTCCAGGTACAGTTATGGATTTTACTATGTCACCTTGCAGTTTTATCAGCTTTTGCCTCGTGTATTTTGGTATTCTATTATTAGGAACATACACTTTTAGGACTGTCAGTGTTTCTTGGAGAATTGACCACTTTGTCACATGTAATTGCCCTTTTTATCCCTGATAACATTCCTTGTCCTGAAGTCTGCTTTGTCTAAACTTAAACAGGTGCTCCAGCTTTTTTTTGAATTGTGTTAGCATGTCCTATATATCTCCAGCTATGGGCTTGGACCATGGCAGACATTGGATTGGCCCCCAGGAGTCCTCACTGTGACCCAGAATGCTCTGCAAGTGTACACACTCTCGGCCCACACATGTGCAGTACATACCCCCGCCCTGGCTTTGGTCAGTCCTGCCCCTGTGTGTCCTTTGGCCCAGAGCCTGGTCCCCACAGCTGGCTGTGCCTTTGGGGTGAGACTTCAGCACACTGTGATTCTGACTGAGGGTTGGGAGGCCTTGACAATGATTGGGGTTTGCTTGAAAGATAGCATGGACCAGACTGCATACTGACAAGTCTGGAATAAGGGCCTCTGGCAACTGGGGCGCCCAGGTGTTTCCCATCCAAGGACTCTCCATCCTCTCCCCCACCCCAGGAACTCCTGAGATCAGAAGACATCGGGCTCGTTCTGGAATGAATGCTCCTGGCAGCATCTTGGGCATTTTCTGCTGTCCTCTTAGCTGCTCCTGACACTGAGCACATCCCAGCCGATTCTCTGCCTGAGCCTCTACCTGGACCTGCACTTTACTCCCCACCCTTACACAGCCACATTCACAAAGTGCATCCTGAGAGCTTCGCATGTGCCCCCTTCCCTTCCTGGGAGACTTCACAAAGAGCAAAAAAGAAAAAAATGTACCAAGTACTCCTAGGTACTCCTCGGAGAGATTTTCCCTCTTGAGCTCTTTTGTCTGCAGTCTGCTGTGATTATACTGGATCCCTACTGGTGTGATGGCAAGTGGCGGGGGAGGAGGGTGTTCTACTACTGTATGATTCAGTCTCAGCCTATGACTTTGTTAAGTTCACAGATGTTTCCCTGGCGGAATTGCTTTCCCTCTTGCCCTCTACCCCAATCCCTGGCTGCAGAGTTTCCAGTCTACTTCCATGACAGCCTGGCCACTGTTAACTATGTTATTATGATTATGATTTTTATTTTTCTTTCTTAAGTGAGGCAGGAAGGCTGCAGGAGCTGCGACTAGGTTTCAGAACTGTGCTCTGACAAAGTCCTTTCCTCTGGAGTGTAGGTCTTTGTTACTGAGAAGGCTCTTGGCTTATTTCACAGTAGTGATGCTGCCCCTTCCCTGGCCAGGTCCATGAAGGAATCTTTCTTGAATCCTCATGGTGAGACTCTGGTGGCTTTCGGGGTCCCTCTTAGACTATGGTTCCCATGAGTTTCTCACGCTTAGTCCACAGTTATGTTCAGCAATTCATCCAGCTCACCATTTAGGTGTTCCTATTAGTTGATGGCCTCAGAGCTTCTGCTCCAGGTGAGGAGATATTGGTTGCTGTAGCTGTCTGGATGTGTCTGTCTCTGCAGATTTTGCAGTGGAGGTCTGCCTTGTGACCTCAGTTCTCTGATAGATCCAAGGAAAGTCACTGATTTTTAGTCTGTTCAGTTTTTTCTTGTAATCATGGCCACTGCCAAGCTCTTTCTATGTTGGCATTAAACCTGGAAGTCCTTCCCCACATACTTTTAGTGTATGTATTTTCTACTGTCTTGGTTTCTGGCCTGTTTCTTTGTCCTGATTTTGTGACGCTTCACTAGGGTGGCCTGACATTGGATTCCGACCCATCTGACTCTCTCTGTTCCATACTTATTTTTGTCCCACTTTCACGGGCCACAGATCCACGTGACAAAATATTTATTGTCTATGAAAATTGAGCACAAATAAAATATAGAATACAATCTGAAGATTCGTATGAGGTCATATGATCATACTCAGTTTCCCTGACTGTTCAGATCAACATCAGGCCTTATCAAATTTTTAGTCCAAAAAGAAGCAAAAGGTAGTAAAGAGACATACCATCTCAAGCCGCAAGAAGAAAATAGTGTGTCAAGTCTACACAGTCAGCACAAACTAAGTCAGAGGAACTGTCAGTTACACCCATCCATCCCAGAATACAGTCTGAGGCACCAGACTTCATGACTTTTTTTGGATGATGCTAAAATGGAATAAATGCAAGTCAAAGGAAAGTGTTTCCCTGGCTACATGTATTCAGTATAAATTTATTTTAAAGATTAGTTGCACAGGAGGTAAATGAGAATCAGAAGAATGCATGGGTAAGAGGAAACAAGGCACTAACAGCATGATCAGGGTGTATATATACATACAAATGTTAGGCTTCAGTGGAAGAAAACACAATGCAAAGCAAGATAAACAAAACAGAATGGCAACTTGAGAAAGGAGGTCCACATCCTGAGGGCCCGTTACACAGTGCTAGTTATATGCTTTCATAAATGTGTGAAAGAGTCAATTTAACATGAACAATGGATCCAAGTCAGAGTAGCCCTATAGCTTCTTCACTCCATATGGCCATAAACCAGAACATTGCAAAGCTTTTCTGAATAGATCATTGAACAATTTCTTCTAAAACTCTAAACTCTTTCTCTTTACATGTTAATAGAAGCAGTGTTGAAGTTGAACATTTCTATTAAGTTAGACTAAGAAACAATCCATTACTGCCCAAGACCTGTTACCATCACTTCCAGATTAGGGAACATCGTTAATAATAATCACCAGTTATTATTGTAAGAATCCTATGTCATTTAAGCTTCAAGAAAAGATGGTGTCTAGACAGGAACCAAAAAAGACAGAGATGATCTCTTTTACTCGAGTTCTCAGCAGTGACCTGAATCATTTGAGAGCTCATAATGTTCTGATACATTAAAAATAATGCCCCAAACTCTACAACACACAGTTAAGTATAGCATATAAATGTTATTGTTTAAAACGTCAAACATCATGATATAACATCTCTTTTGGGGAATAGTGCCTCTTGGATATGTATACATTTTATATCTCTGTTGAAGAGTTGGAAAGGACAAATGTCACACGAAGGATGGAATAATTACATTTTGTTCATGTATGTAGTGAATAGCTTGTACTATATGCAATGTTGATTTTACCTGAGATATCCAATATCACCCCCAATCAGTCTAAGTTGTGCACAATATTAAAAGTAGCTGTGGACAATCTTTCCTATATAATACCTAGTCATCCCACTTACAATTTCTAAATTTATGATGATTCATTTTAGTTACATTTCTTAGCTCTCTCAATGGTCCATGCAATTTAGGATTTAGAATGCCAGCCTCTCTCAGTATTGAGAAAGAGGGCCAGGTGGTAGGGAAGGAGGGTGGGAGGTGCGGAGCTGAGCAGAACGTTCACAGTATATCCTTTGCGGCATTTTTACTTTAGATTATTTTGCTGACAGTGAGGTGGCTGTAGTTAGAGTGAGTGAAATGGATTAGTTCTGCTAATGGCCTTAATATTTATTGTTTTGGACATCAAGCTCTATCTATTTAGGTCTCTGAAATAGAATTACATTTGTTAAAAAACTATAAACTTCAGAAACAGCAGGCTGCCTAAAACATATGTTTTAATGGATGTTGGAACAAGAAAGGAGTTTATTAAGTCAAGCAACATTGGCTGAACAGCGCTAGACTGGATATACCTACTTCATGACTTGAAATGCATACTTTTCCTTAAATGGTGAGTTCCTTAAAGGAGAATCTAAGTCTTACTCACTTTTGAATTCCCAGCTCTTAGAAGATTCAGTTAATGTTTTTTAAATTGAATTTTGAAATAGTATTTTTTTTCTTTCAGCTACCTTATAATCAAAGTTTGCAAATATTCAGAAGAGTATAAGAGATGTAGAACAGATTTCTGTAATTCACACATACATAGACAGTGATGGCGAGTCCATAGTCGTCTTATGTACACGTTTGTGTCGAGAGGAATAGGGAGTTTTAGAAAAACGGGTTTAACAAAATTTATACAATAGAAATAGCAAGAGGTGATTTTGGAGTTATGTTAGACTATGCTGCCTCATAATTTCCTGTGATTAAAAAAAGTGAGGCCTAGCTATTCAGAGAGAAGGAGGGAGAAAAAGGGGGATTGAGAAAGAAGAAGAAGGAGGAGGAGGGGAGGGGGTGGGCGGGGGGGAAGAGGAGGAGAGGAATGCAGAGACAGCTTCGAGAAACGGATTCAGGAGGCTGACGAGGCTGGTCTCTCTTCCCTCCCTCACTCCTTTATTTTTGCCATCTCAGGTCTTCTGTGGAAAGCCACACAGCCTTTTGCCATCAGAGTGCCCTCCTGGCACTGCTGTGTATCCAAAGTAATTAAAAGGAGGCCAGAACAAGGGCCAAGAGGTACCGGGTGCCCTCTACGCGTGTCTTGTCAATATCAAGCATTCAGTAAGTATTCAGCCACTGACTAGCCTTTGAGATCATATAAATCAGCAGCCCGGTTTCCTAAAACACCTAGATACTAGGATAATTCATGTTTCCATGAATATTTAGATACTGTATCCAGTTCTTACTCAAACATTGATTTAAAATTTTACCATATGGATATCAAAATTAGGTATATTTGCCTACTATTTTTCTTGAATAACTTAGAAATAAAGATAGCAGTTTTGCCATTTTGGGGGCTTATTTGATTTTGCTTTTCTTTGTATATTACAAAAATAGCATAGTAATTGCTATTGGACCGTGCCCTCTGACATGCATTTATTAAATATCTTCTCTTATGTCAGCTCTAAACTTACACAAACCTTGCACTTTTCATAAGGACCCTTTGCCTGGTAAATATAATCCCCGTGATTTTAATAGTGACAGAAAGGAAAAGAAAAATCCATCAAGTTCACATCACCAATTTGTTATGAAATTAGCACAAAAACGTCATATCCAGAATAAGCGGTATTTCATTCAGCAGTTAGAAAGAATGAGTGTTTGCATCATCATTGCCACTCCCTAAGTATTTTCCAACCTTCTACCTTCTGCACAGAATTGAAAGCACTCATACATTTTTCATTGCTTTCCTCAAATTCATGACCTTGTCCAGACCTGGTTGGAGCAGGACATTTTAGCACTAGGACTGACCGCTTGACCCTCACCCATTTTGATTTCTCTGATATTATGGAAGCCTCACCCTTTCTTTAAAGACATGACTCTCTAAAAGGAAAAATACTCCCAACTAGTTTGGTAAAGTAATAAGATATATCCAGCTAATATTTAAAGATTAAGTTTCAGGAACAGATTCTGTGGTCTAAATCCAAGTGACAAATGTTCTATATCATGGGATGGAAAATAATAAAGAAGCTACTGGTGTCTAGTACAGTCATGACCACACACATTTCACTTTGGATATTAAACCTTTGTCTACCAAATGTTCATTTTTAATAATTTTCTTTCTTTATTAAAGGGTGAGCATAGTTCCGGAGGAAAATCTTTTTTCTAGTCGTGTGACACTGAGAAAGCCACTTAAAAACTTTGGGTGTGACTTCACTAGAAAATGTGTTAACCACCAATGTCATTTTCAATATTAATATTCTATGATTCCACCAAACCAGAGTCAACCTAATAAAAATTATATTCTATTATCATAAGGAAAACACTGGAAATGCATAATAAATTCTCAGTAACCTTACATTTAATAAAGGGCCTTCTTTTACTTTATTTTAAAAATAGCAAGCCAATAAGTGAAGGAATAATTGACATTTTAAAGGTTAGCAGAATATGATTGCCAGAATTCTGTTTAATTACATAGTTACAGTTCATCATTCAATAACAGAAATTAAGGAAATCATATAATGTTACAGTGCCAACAATATTAAACAACTCTTGAGTAAAAAACCATCAAGTTAGATATTCAAAGTCTCAATCATGCAAAGTTGTCATGTAAAGTAGTAGTTCTGAATGGCTTTACCTTTTTTTAAGTGATGGGGGAAACTTAATCTTGCACACTATAAATTTTCCTCCTGGTAGCAATATCATTTGTAAATTTCTTAGAATTATGAGTAAGACATTAATAAGTTTTATCTATTAAGGACTGAGATATAGAAACTATGAATTCAGAAAAAGGTAATTCTTGAACTATGCATTTCATGTATTTTACCAAGGGGGAAAATCACAGAGACAGATTTTAAAATAATTTAATTTCCTAATTTTATTATTGCCACATTATAATAATATTTTCTGTTCTGCCAGAAATTCACATTTAGTTTCCAGGGGCAGCTATTTCTTTGCACTCCCTTCCCAAAGGTGGCCCAATGAGTATTTAAGTCCAGACGTCCCCGAACTATTATTTATCTGGGATAGATTGTGATTAAAAATAAAGAATGTCAAATCACATATTTTCCAATAGAAGCAAGTTTGCAATGGGTATTTTATTTCTTAACAGGGGCCTAGCATCCAAAGTTATTTTTATCAAAGTACTCATAAACAATAAATTTAATCAATGACAATTGACATTTGTTTACAATGTACCGTATAAGACTTCACAAAGTATATACAAATTAATTTAAAAGAATTTATGGAAAGTAGACATACAGCACATAATTTTAATATATTTTGAAGATTCATAGGGATAATGATTTTATAAGATGGAATAATTCTGTGTGGACCTAGGAAAAAGAGTATTACAGTGGAATATATAGTGTAGGTAAATAGTCAAAAGTGTGTGTGTGTGTGTGTGTGTGTGTTAGGGCTTGTGTGGAGAGAGTAACTGAGGCCCTTGCAGACCCTGGGAGGTCTCCTGTCATCTTCAGTAAAGGTGATTCTGGCTTTCATGTTCATTTATTGTCAAGGGGTAGACTGATTTGTTGCTGTGATTTATACATTGCTTACTATAAATAAAATTATAGTGTCTTATACTGGGAAAGAATCTTCTACTTCAGGTCATCACAAAAATTTGGAGTTCCATCTCCCCCAACTCCACCCACTTATATATATTTTTTCTTTTAGATAAGAAAAAGCATTGTTCTTTGAATTATGCAATATATATGTAAATCTCAATTTTATTAATCAAATTATTTCATATTGACCTATATCATATTAATTTCTGATTCATACTTAATATCAAGATACTTCCGTCATTTTCTTCTTCATTTTCCCTGCCTTTCAGCCTCAAAGAGTTAATGATATTGAAACGCCATAAAAGCCTCTCATAACTCGTAATGTTTTCTTTGAGAGAAATCATGTGGTGACTTAAAAAAAAATTTTTTTTAAATCATCATCTCAATTTTGTTTTTCTCTCTAATTTGGGTTTTTAAATTTCTGATTCCTGAAAATAAGCGACCCTTACGAGGCTGTGGATCACTTGAGTGTTAAGATAACAATCAAATTCCAACATGAACACAACTACAGGGACAGTGTGGAGACCTTGCTCCATTTGACCCATGATTCTGTGTCTATAAAAAAGGATTGATTTTATGTTCTCATTAAGTCTAAAATTGTCCTAAAATCAGGGAGCAGACTGAGGAAGTTAACTGCATCAACTACTAAACTTCCCAAAATAACTATTAGAAAATTTTAATCCACTCATTCTTCTTAAAACCAGAATATGGAATATGGACTAGGGTAGCAGACATAGAAGGTGAGGTAAAATAAAAACTTATTAAGCTGAATTATTAGAAGGAAGTTGGTATATTTCAGTTAAAAATGTATTTTTCCTCTCCTTTAAATCTTAACAAGACATTAAAATCTTCAACTGGGAAAAATGTCCTAAAATCACAAGGAAAATGTGGTTTTCATATTATTTAGTAATTTTAACTTATTTATTTATCTAAAGTTAATTTAAATAATTGTCTACTGAAGTGTGTAAGAAGAAACTTGATGTGTAAGGTATTTTAATGTAAAAAATGCCATTTCCCAAATTTCAATTGAAAATGAAAGCTTTTTGAGTTCACATGGAAAAAAATGTAGCTTGGATATTATTATCTAAGTTGCGACAAATGCCATAAATAATTAAACGAAAGTGCTACAGAATGATAAAGATCCTCAAAATAATAATCACAATTATAATATGATGAACTAGCAGGAATACAAAACATAGACATCTACTTAATTTTTTAATAGTTGTTCAACTATCACTTCAGGATAAATAAATTTGAATTTCCAATAAAGAACTCGAAGACAGTGTAGGAGTCATAAAACTTATCCTAATCATTCATGACCTACAGCCAGTCTAATGAATTGCCTCATCAAGCCTTTCTATTGATATCGTGGTGATGAATCCAGGAAGAGTGAGGAACATCTAAAAAACTGGAAGAAACCCTTAAATGTACAAGGGCCTATTTATTTAGAGACCATGTGGTATTTCTCGCTCCCACCATGCCTAACTGGGAGATGACATGGAGTCAAGGAAACATTCTTGGATTAGAAGCCTGGAATGAGGCAAAACTATTCCTGACCATTTTCTTTGCCTTTGAATAAATTACAATACCCACGGGTTTTGGTTTTCTCCTGAGCAGAACATAAAGCGGAAATTTTCTTGTACGTGATTGCTTTCAGAGCTAGCTAGCATTCCATCTATTTAGAAAATGTGTCCAACATCTCATGATACTTCCCCGAGAGTCTATGAACTATCCCATGCCTCACCTAGTTGTAATAATTGTAGAAATGATACAACAAAGATTTACATTCTTGAGTAAAAATGGAAGCATTTGTGGTCGTTTCAGAGAAGAGAAGTGGGTGAATCTTTTGAATACATTGATAGAGAATTCACATGTGAGGCTGTTGACCTCTTATTTAGTCCCCAGCCAGTGTCACAGCTAATACATCATGTTGAAACTCAGATGAGGTTGACCATACGAAACTGATGCTCGTGTCAGTGAAGAGACATTTAACCATGGGTGTTTTGTGATTATACATTCTTTTGTGTGCAATAATTTTCACTAAACTGAAGGAAGCATACTTGATATGTGTTGTCTTTCTGTGGTAACTTCAAAACCTGATACAACCTATGTCTTCTTTCAATTGCATACTTAGTACGAGGTGAAACTAGTAAAGAAGGCCATGTCTGTGACATAGAACTGAGGTCAGAATATGAAGACAGCAGAGTCCCAGTGTAACACTGGACACTTCATTGGAGTTTTTGTAATTTTATCTAAACTGTTGCCCTAATGACTAGTCCCCCTCCTCTTGCTCTACCCCCTCCATGGGAAGTTGCACTCCATAAATTTCATAGGCTAGAAATTCATTTGTGTGGTGTATCACCTACTATAATTATTAACACAGGTCTAGTGGCAAAGTTCTATCTATTCTGAGAAGGCCAAGTTTCCGGGATTATAAAGTATAGTTAATGATTGATAAAGCAGTTTGAAATTGCAAGGTATTGACAGACATGATAGATTTGGAGAAAATGTATAATTTTCACTTTGAGCAGTTTTTAGTATAATGTTTGCTATGAAACACAAAGTGTTAAAGGCCTAAGCTCAGCCCCACTGAGTGTATACTGCCCATTTATTGTGCTGTATGTATTGTAAAAATCAAATCTGGACTACAATGTTTTTACAAGAATATAATTTTCTTAGCTTGTTTTCACTGTAGCATTAATGGTCCATTTTAGTAAGTGGCTCAAATAATCAAGGGAGTAGTGTAATCATGCTTTTTTACAGAGTTTTCTGAGATATTGGCCAAAGAATGAGGGGCAGACATCAATTTTTATGATGTTTTTAATATCTACTATAAAGATACCACATGCAATAAATTGGATTTATAGAAACTACTAACAGTGTAAAGTTATTTATCAGTCCACTGCTTCTATACTGGACAGAAAGAATAAGTGGTTAACCATTTTATAGGTGATAAATTATTTTCAAACATAATTGCCCAATGAAGACAGAGGAAAATTGTACAAGATACAAGGACTAGTACTATAGTTACTACTTGTTGGAAAAGGTGAGGTTTACTTTTAATAAATACGTTTCACTTTATTTCACATGCTCTATCAAACCACATCTTCCTTAATATATAAGTAAATATATATTTCTTATTTCATTAAGTTCAAATTGTGGCAGTGGCCAAAACCTATTGATTCATAAATATTTATTGCATAAACAAATTAGTTCTGAGTGCTAATCGTCATCATTGTTTGATGACTAAGAGAAAGAAGTGTTTTCTTTTCCCTCCCACCAGAATAGTAAACCATTGGGTCAAAGTTATTTTGTACTTTTCTACATAAATATAATGTCACGTGTACAACAATTAATATTATCAGAACAAAAAATTGGGGACATAAAAAATAAATCCCTTCAGGTAATCTTTCCATGAAATGTGTACGTCTTCCAGGCTTTCTCTGCTCTCAGAAGATCCTTTATGACTTGTGTTGGGTTCCTTGACCACTGCTTTCTTCCAACCTGATATGGAAACTGTGACCATCATCGTCCGCTGGTCTAAATCTGGATGGAAAGCTGACTGAGTCAGTTTCAGAAGGAGCCGAAAGATGTCTTTGGTTCATAGCAGTCACTCCCTCACAATGAAAAAGTCACATGTATATTAAAGAAGAGCACAATTTCTGAAGGGAGAAAAATGCTCGCAAAGCGCAGAGGCATCTTCAGTCAAAAACCTACAAGCTCGAGTGAGTTGGATACACGCCTATGACCACTCTACTTACTCCGCTGGTGCTGGTTTTATGACCTTCCAGCAGACCGGTTCAGTAAGTTTTCATCTTTGGTTTTTGCAGAATATTTATCTGCTTGTCACTGATTACAGTGTGCATTGCCTTATGCCAAGTATATTAGGTTAATGTAAATTCTATCTGGTCATTTAGCAATTTTGACGTAGCTGCAATTTTAAGTATAGTTAGAGGAGTATGCTAGAATAAATCTCCAAAAATTTATCATGAAATCTTTCACAGCATTATTCTCATTGTGATAGATTGGGTTAAGGACACGGGAAGGAAATTTCTCTCTGACTCTTTTTTATGACATTATTTTCTGAATGAACCGGCCCAAGGTTATGCCTGATCTTTGGGACCCCCTCAGTTACACTCACTGGAAATGATCACAAGCAAACAGTGTTCTGGAAACTACTTCATGCAGGAATCGCGTCTCCCACCAAACAGACACAAGAGCAGACTCGTCCAATTAGCAGAATCCGCCCCCGGACCCGCTGTCTGTGCTTCTGGCACATTAATAAAGCTGAGACATATACCAGGACCCCTGAGGATCTGTCCCCCTAAGTTCCATGTAGAAACTTGTGGTCTGTAAGCAACAACTCGACCGAGTGAGCCACGAGAGGCTTGCTTTGAGCGTGGCACCACTGGGAGCTGTGCTCAAATGGTCTCAGCTGGGAGTTGCTCTGGTGTGTTTCACTAGCGGCATTTCAAAAGCAAACGCCATGTGCTAAAGTAATTCAGAGGTGTTCAACCCTGAAAGCTGGGATTTCAGGGAAGGCTGTACCATCGTCAGGAACCAGTCATCCGCTATTCTGCTGTGTCAGCAAAATTCACAGTGCAGAGCATTTGAGTAATTTTCTTTTTATCCCTGAAAGCTTAGGATAATTATTTTTCACAGCCACATTAACTCTTATGATTAGCATCTTGAGGGCATTTTCAGACATCTGATGTGTGGAAAATCTAGGCAGTTGATATAAGTGCAAATTTATCACGGAGGGACTGAATACCTCTTTTACCACTAGTAACTCTCCACAATGAATTGTGACTCTGCATTCAAGCTATGGACATGGATGAAAAAAAAGCCTTATCACAGATCAGCAAAAAAGGTACCCTTTCAACAGACTAACTTTGAAAGCTTAAAAAAATTTTGATATTGAAAAAAAAAATCAGGTTTTCATCTTACATGACCTGGGCTCGCTCTTCTTTAAATCCACCTTCGGAGTATTTATGAGCTGACCATCTTAGGCACGTGGCATCAGATAATTCGGGCAGAATGATTTTTATTTTTACTTGAGTAAACTCCAAAACTAAGGGCAAAAATATCTATGTTGACCCAAATTAGCCAAACTTCCCCAGTTCACGTGGAAATCACCACGTCCCTTTAAATCTAGTAGGGTTGTCATTAGTCTCAGGAATGAAAAAAACTTTGTTTTTGTGGGGGGGGTCTATTTTCTCTTATAATCCCAGCCAACCCATATCCAGTAAAAGGAAAGTAAAGCCCAGCCAATTCTGGTTACACAGTAAATTACAAGCCCCTGATGGCTCTCTGGGAACAGCATCTGTGACACATAAAATGATACCTACAGTCCTGTCCCTATTGTTGGTCTCCTGACTGCAAAATGTCTGATTTCATTTAAAGTGTACTTTTATCTCTTTCTTAAACAGACTGTCATTTAGAGTGCTTCTTTTCCTTGAGGTTAAAGGAAAGCCAATCGAGGATCACACCCAATCTTCCCCACGTAGCTCAGAGGGGGCCAAAGGGAGAAACATCGTCACCAACAAGGGATTACTGAACAGAAAGACAGTGCAGTGACGTGACGTGCAGGACAGCCAGACTGGTTCCTTCGCTTCTGAAGTGGTCCCCCTTTTCACATCGTCACCTATGTTTCTCACAGGAGCAGACATGACTACATAAATACTTTGCTAATAAGAAGCTTTTTTTTTTTTTACAGCACTATTTTAAAAATAGCTATTCAACTTAACAATCTTAATTTTAATGCACCAAATAACAGTTTTCAACAATTTAAGTGAGCATATGCTGTCACTCTCAGCACACATTGGTATATACTTGTTAGATATAGATGGATACAGCAATATCCATATCTATACTTGTCTACAGACACACACACACACAACACACACACACAGAGCACACACACAGAATAGAGCTACAGGGCCCTGCTTAAGAGTGTGTTCTAAATTTCGTGGGCGTGTTCCCTTGTCACTGGGCTTATTTATATGGAAAGTTGTGATGCCATTTGTAGAGCTTACTGGATTTGTCCCTGTCGAAACCCTCCAAGCCACAGAACTTGTGGTGGGTCACCTTTCTGTCTAAGGACAGACCTCTCCTCAGGTGGGAGGACTGAGCCAGGAGGACAGGGGCAATGCCTTCACCCAGGTATAGTCCAGCGTGGGCGACTTCTCACCCTGCCCAGGCTTCTGCTACTGTCAGACTCAAAGGATTTTGTTTAAATGACTGTTCAGACGATTTGGATTCTATTTTTGTAAAACATAGACTCCCCCGCAAGAAACTCAATAAATAAAGGACTTAGCCACGGAATCAAGGAAGCAGAACTCCAGTTTTTAACCTTCCACTGGGAGCGGGGATAGACCCAACCCATTTCAATGTTCCCTGCAATTGGTCCTCCGCGAGGCAGAGGGCGTGATGGCCCCCAGGCAGGTCCGGAGACTGTCTCTCTGGTCTCAGCATCTCTCTGGGTGTCATTGGATGAGGCTGGAGCTGTAGCTGAAGCCATAGCTGCTGGACCGGGACAAGGACGGCTGTGTCTCTTCGCTCTGCTCCGAGGCGTAGCTGGGAAACGTCTGTGCGCGTGACATCTTCGCGGACCCGAACCCGTGACCTGGAGAGAGAAAAAGGAAGGAGAGCTGTACCAAGAAACTGACTCCGAAAAGCACAAGGTGAGTAGGTAAAAATGGAGAAACGGCGCTTGGTTCCTTGGTGAGTTAAAAATGTATGCAGGGCTCGATAGTTTCCTTAGTGTGTCTTCTCAAAAATTCTGGATGCCAGAGAGCTAGGGATCTCAGACTTGTACTCTACTTCAACCTTTGGAACAAAAGCACAAAAAGCTTTTCCAAAAAAAAAAAAAAAAAAAAGCTGTTTTTGCTGGAGAGCCTGTAAGCGCTTTCTTTTCTTTGAGACTCACTTTTCAGCGTACAGAAGCAAATGACATACTTATAAAAACCTTTTGAGCAGGCAGACTACACTTTATCCTAACCCGTCGCCATCAATTATCAGGAAGAATCTTTCACAATGATTGCGTTCCAGGCCCTGGCTTCACCTGGAGGGTTTGTGAGTAACTGAGCCCACTTCATGATATGGTTAACCCAAACGATAAACCTTCATGGTTACTAAAATAGCCTCAAAGTTAAGTCTTATAGGAAATTTATTTCTGTGATTTTATAGTTCAGATGCACCCCTGCGACGAGAAATTTGTTTAATGCAAAATCCAGAAATGATTACTGGAAAACTAGCAGAATGCTAATAACAACGTAGGGAGAAAGGATGCGTTCTAGGGCTTCAGGTGAACTTCCAGGGGTCTCCCCATCCTTCTTAATCAGTCAGTAATTGTTCTTCACACGTGAGAATGATTATCTAATGGATGAGCTCAGTGGGGAGAGAAGAAAAAATAGATACAGTGTGCTCTGCCCTCTCAGAGCATTTCACTCAAAGCAAGAGACGTATTGAGTTTGGTTTATGTTTTTTCTCGTCTCTATGGTGAGGAATCCAGGGAAGATGATTAACACAGAAACATCAAACATCTCCTCAGGCTCCTCAGGTGGGGCTGGCGTTCGCAAGGTCATGCACTAAGCCACTTTTCAACGTCAGGTGTGTTTGGTGACTCGGAATCTATCCGGGTGGAGTCTGAAGCTTGGGATCCAGGGAGGAAATGCAAATGCATTGGGCAATAAAAAGGTAATTAAAGGGGTAGAACCTCAGTGTTAAAAAGTCGTGAGAGCAAACTCTTGCTTTCCAGATAAAAATCATGTTAGTTTCACTGTTGGCCTGGTTCTCTCATTAAGACTCAGCGGGAGGTCAGGGAGGAGAGGCCTGGGCATTTCCTACTGAGGCCGTGCCCTCTGCTCCTGTGCTTGGGAGGAGAGGCCTGGGCGTCTCCTACTGAGGCCGTCCCGTCTGCTCCTGCGCTTCTGCCACCCAGCCTCCAGCTTCTGAGTTTCCAGACCTTTCTGCTCCCTTCCCTCCCTCTCCCAGGGTCCAGAAACCCCATTTCCTTTCTGTGCTCCTTCAGGCCTGAGGCGGGCAGGGCTGCCTTGCCGTTGCCATCTCTCACATCTCCTTACTGATTCAGTAATTGGACGGACAGCTGATTCAAAGGTCCAGCTGAATTCCATCATCAAACTCTCATAAAATCTCAGTTAAGTGTGTCTTCTCTTTGCTGTAGGACCCTGAGGAGGCAATGAGGAAGACGAAGCTGGGGGTAGGCAGGAGGGTTCGGCCGTTAGAGGCGAGATCAGCTTGGGGACTTAGGAGTTAGAGCTCTGGGCACACGTGCTGCCCCTGTGGCTAACTCGTTGTAACTGATCTTGAGAGACTTACTTGGTCTCTGGGTTTTGCAGTTTCCTTATTTGCACATTCTGGATGACAATAATGGTATAATATGGTACTTTTGAGTATTAAATCAATGTGTATCAATTAAATTCATACATGTTAAATGCATCCCCACAGCAAGAGACAGATGCCATGAGGGACTCTCTCCAGCACGGCCATCCGTAGGGGGCAGTCCATGAAGGCTTCCCTAAGGAGGTGGGCTTTTGATATGATGCTTATGTGACAAGGTTGTGATATACTAATCCGATATGGGGAACATCACTTCAAATTTTAACAGTTTGCCTCCTTATCTCACCATTGACTTGCTGGATGATAGTTCGGTTCCCGTAAGAGGAGAGACTGGCGTTCATGAGCACAAACCAGTTGGAAATACTAATATTAAGACCATGTTCCTGGCCTGGGTTTTATCCTGTCATTTTAAAAAATGTTAGAAATATCTGAAAGAGAGCAATGCGAGAGCACACCTTTCATTCACATTACTTGTGGTCTAAAGGCTAAGGTTTGAGTCATGAATATAGAAGAGTCCTTGCCTTTGCACACAGAATCTAGAATGTTGGGGGTAAAACTTCAATCATGCAACTAAAATTTGCCAAGCATCTACTAAAATAGTTCAGGACTCCACAGGGAAGACAAAGTAATGGAAGCCTTGGTTCCTGAGTTTCCAGAGTTCACAGGCTGCTTTGGGAATGATCATCAGACAAGGATAGATAACAGTAAACATCAAATGAAGGGTCCACACAGCCCGTGCTGTATGGGATCAGAGCAGGACGCCAGCGCAGCTTAGAAGAGCTGGTTACAGAACTGTACACTTCAGTTCAACAATCACCAGAGACCTGCTCCACGGAGTGTGCAGACACCACCACCAAAGACTCTGAAATTGCTGAGTCCAGAATCCAGCTCTACCATCCCTTTCTGAGCCTCATTTTTTTGCATGGAAAGAACATACTTTCCTAAGGTATTTTGAGGGTTAAACAAAACAACATACAGGAAGACACCTGGGATGGTAGGTACCTAATAAATGTTAGTTTTTATCCCTTCTTTCTATGCTGAATGTGTCCACACTCTTGTCCATTTTCTTGTTCAATGTCTATACTTTGTGAACCCTCGCAGTACGCTGTTCTCACTGTGACAGGTTTGGAATATTATTTTCCTTCAAGGTCATCTTGAAGATTTCTTCATCTCCTCTACAAACAATTTCTAGTCTAATTGGAGATTAAATGATGTTTTTTCTTACCTCAACCATTTCTTTACAGACAGTTCACAAATGATGCTGTTTCTGCTTATCACAAAAATAACATACCTCAATCAGAGCTGAACATATGAAGGCTTAATAAGTGCTGTTTGATTTTGGCAACAATGAGTATGAGAACAAAAGAGAGAAGTAATTAATCATTTTCTCAACATTTATTTGAATTGTGCCCTTAGGCACCGTTGATGAAAACAAAACCAAATCAACTTTGTGGCTTAAATTACAAACTCACTGGACTAGACCTGTTCGTTCCACTCAACAGAGACCCTCTAAATCCTTCCTAAACTTTCCCCTGCGGACCGTCCCCTGAAAGACAGACTCTGGGCATCTGGGGAATGCTGCAATTTAAAAGTAACAAATTTGTTCATAGCCATCAGTCTATCTTAAAAGTCCTTTTGAATTTTCATTTCTACTCCATTGTATATTCATGTCTGTTTTAATAGAAAATAATATTTTCTACCCATGTATTCAGGTAACATTGACAATCTGGGAGAGAAACATATCATATTTACCTGGTGGTTTGAAGTATACTCTGAAATGACACTTCATACCATCCCCTACCCCCTTCCCTCCATGGCAAGTATATGAGCCCCAGATGGAGAAACATGGGTCCACTCCAAAAGGAAGGACATATATTGGATACAGAGGCATTTAAGACATTTGTTTATTCTAACAAAATTACATGACTTCTCCTGGAAACTGAAGAGTACCACGTGACAAGAAAGGTGAAGTGACTCTAGCCATAGAAGGAAAACTTCCTGCCGCATCATGAAAGATTCAAACCGGGAATAAACTAGATGGAACACAATGCAGTAGAAAATAACTACCAAGTCGGAATGCAGGACTAGAGATTCACATCACACCTAGGAGAAAAAGTGAGGGATGGCAGGCTCTTGTAGGTATCTTCTCTTTCCTGAGGGATAAAGCAGTACTTTGCTGCCTGGTACAGTTACCACTGCTCATCCTCTTTCTGCCAGCTTCTAGTTTTCCATACTTACTAACACCGATTTTATTCTTTACATAAAATATAAAGGAAATTGTTTTGGAAGGAAGTCAGAAGATTCCCAAAGCATAAAACTTGTGGTCATTAATTGGTAAGAGGCGATGCCCCAGTAATGCTACGTGAATTTGTGTGTTTTATTAGTTTGTTAGAATCTGGGGGACAGGAAAGAGTGTCGTCCCTTTAAATAATAAAACAAAGCAGGAAAAAACCCCAAATAGAACAGTTGCCTCCTGAGGAAGGGAGCAGCCTGGACCAAGGCATCAGCAACAGTCAGGACTAGGTGGACACAGCGGGGATGCTGATTCCCGAGGCTAGAAACCCCTTGTTAGGAGAGGGCAGACGACAGATCAGGCCCGGATGCTGGAGGAGGGAATGGAAGAATCAGTTGGGGTGCAAAGCAGAGGGCTTAAGGGCTCTCACTGCAGTGAATCTGGGGCCAGCAGGTTTTTATGGGATGTTTAAAACTTGTATGTTTACCTTGCAGCCAGGTAAAAGGTGAAACCAGACAGGAGGTAGAAGCAACAAGGGCCATCTCCACTCTCTTAGTGAAAACCTGCCATGTATTAGTCATGCTTGGAATGCTCAGGACCTGTAGTCAGTGGCTCTTCTATAAGCTGTGTTTGCATTTTCCTCAGTTCTAATTACAGTCCAAAGCGGACTGTGTTTTGGTCGATCTTTGTGCTCTCCTAGGGGTGTGCTCCAGAAATGCCTGTGAGGATTCCAGGGTCCCGGGAGCTCCATGACCCTTGAATAGATTTGCTGGGGGGAATTGGGGCTCGCTCGGTTCAGTGCATCTGAACCACCGGGGAATGAAGACCATGGGTTTCAAAGCAGACAGAAAGTGATTCGGAAACGAAAAGCCATGATGGAATAACTACTGTTCATTGAGCACATATTTCTATGCTAACTACCTTAGAAATATTATTTTTAAAAATCCTCATATCAATTCTTTAAGACTGGGTAGCTTAAACAACAATATGTATTTTCTCATAGTCCCAGAGGCCAGTATGAGGTCAAGGTGCTGGCAGGGTTGGTTCCTGGTGAGAACTCTCTCCTGGGCTGGCAGGGGGTCCTCACTGGTGCTTTTCTCTGTGTGGACTTTCCTGTTAGATCTGGGTCCAACCCATAGGATATTATTTAACCTTAATTGCCTCGTTCAAGGCCCGATTTCCAATACAGTCATATTTGGAGTTAGGGCTCCAGCCTATGACTTTGGGGGACACAGTTCAGTCCATAGTCCATTCATTTTATAATAACTAAAATTAATCAGGAGACATTAATCAGAAAATGTAGGTGACACCTTTTCTTTGGTTAGGGATTGTTATTTTCTTGACCTTTTCTCTGGGAGGTATTTGTACTTGCTAGTGAAATTATGTAATTTGGCTTAAGATTACATAAAATGGTTAAACGTGACATGTAATTTTTCATCCTTCAAATTGTCAAAAAAAGAAAAATTTTAATGGTGGTTTTATGCCACTGTTTCTGATATAAACTCAATTTGCATTGCACTAGCTTACATTCCCACTTGGAGGGTATAAGAGTACTTTGTGTCTTAACATTAGATGATCTGGATATTAATTAGACTAAAAATTTTGCCAGGTTGAAGGATGAAAAATTGCATCTTATTGTTTAATTTCCTTTTGCTACATAAAGTATTTAAATTTTGTAGTCAAGTGTTGGTGTTCTGATTTTGTGTGAAATTTTGTGAAATAAGTCTTTCTTCATCACAAGATTATTAAAATATTTTCTTATAAGTTCTTTTTATATTTTCATAAATTTCTTTTGCTATCTTCAGCTTTTTAATTTATTGGGAATCTCTCTTGGTTCATGCCCTAAGTTAAGGATCCTGTATTGTGTGATGGTTAATTGTGCTGGCTCTGAAGGAGGACGACTTGTGTTTGAGTTCCCACTCTGTCCCTTTACTGTTCTGTCCTTCGAGTTCCTCAAGTGTAAAATGGCAATTATGATAGTTTCTACCGATAGGATCATGTGTTCAAAGAGTTATTTCATAATAGCACAGTCTAATGGTGTATTACATTAGAGTTTATACAATAAAATATTAACACTAAGAGCAGGGGTACTGTATCGTGGTATATGCACACGAGCGTGTGAGCACTACACACAGCCCACTAGTTCATTTAATCTTCACAACCTGCTAGTGAAGTAGAAACAAAGCGTTTGCAATAGTGCCTGGCATTGATCCTTTGTTATGAGGTTCATAATGATGTGTCATGGTGTTAGTATTTTTCCAAATACTTTATGAGATTTTATTTTTCAATCAGGGAACCAAGGTGTCTCATTTCTGGGAAATACTTCTGGATTATTATTATAATTTTTGTTAATTATTTCCCTTCCAGCATTTTCCTCTGCTCTCTTTCTCCCACTTCTGTTCTCTTTCTCTAACCATCTATTATTTATATGTTCCAGTGCTGTTCTGATCTTATAATTTTCCAATCTTTTTTATTTTCACTCTCTTTTTTGCTGCTTTATTTTGTGGGAGATTTGAGGTTTGCTTAACCTTCTCTTCCAAGCTTACTAAATTATAAAAAAGATTTTCCTGTTCTAATTTTAATTTGCAAAAGCTTTCTTTTCCCTGTTCCTTTCCCTCTTGTTCTCCTTTCTTTAATAGACATTCATACATTTATTGTTATTAATAATGGCACCTTCACCCCTAAAACTATGGACCTTTTTTGCTTGTTTCATAAGTGGACATCTAAGTATCCTTTACTCATATCTTTAAAAATTAGAAATGTTTGAATGGGAAAATGCATATTATTTAATTCTGTGTAGTACCCAGCCTCCAGTTATAGAGAGCCTGGTGGGTTAGCAACCGCATTCTAATACTGAAAAATATCGAACACAATATAGTTTATAATACTTTAATTTGTTTTAAAGATGGTTTAATTTGATTCACACAGAATTACATTTTTAATACCTATTTCATCAATTCTCTGGACTAAAAGTAGTCTTCTATCTATTATTCTGGTTGATGTAGCATTCATTTTTTCCTGTTGCTTGCATTTCATTTCTCATGTATTTTAATTACCTATTGGGATATTAATTTACTACAACTGTGATATTAATTTTCTATAACTGATCTCTTCACAAAACTTAGTTGAACTCTTCACTGTTAGCAGAATGCATTTGAATAGTTGTGGAAGGTATAAGCAATCTGTGGCAGCTACTAAAATGGTAAATATTAACATGGGATAATCTAAGTTGAAACTGAGTAGAGAATACATGAAATAAAAATTCATCAGTGTTGCTCAACAAGAGGAATGGGAAAATATAAAAATTCAGTTTTTTGAGGAATGGGAAAATCTCATAAAATAAAAATTCAGTTTTTTATTTAGTTTTTGAGCTATAAATTTTTCATTGCTATTTTCAAGGGTTTAGGTATAAAATTTTGAATATAATGTTAATAAAAATAAGTTATATATTGATACATCTTTGTTCCCACTTATGAATATATTATTTATAGAAAGTTTTAGCAATCAAGGAACTATTCAGGATTGTGAAGTAGGGTGTGCCCAGTTCAGGTTGAGATCCCCAGAACTATAATCTGAGGTATTTTAACAAGTTTACTGAAAAGTCACGTTAATCTCCTGCAAATCAATAACAAGAATACTTTCCAGCTGATCGTCCTCAAGATGGTATCTTAGGGAGAAAGTGGCAATTTTTATTTGATATAATTCTTTTCTAAAGATTTTAAACGAATGCATAGAAACACTTTTCCAAGAGCATGGGACTTCCCTACGTAATGTATAGTTAGAGATTTGAGTTATGACAGAAATGTTATAGAAAAAGTATTGAACGTCACATAAGTTTACATAGGAGGAAGTTTGTAAAAAAGACTATGAGGAAGATTAACAAAATTATTGAAAATTTACTGTCAGGTTTTCATAGAATGTAGCACAGTTTTATTCTGCGGTAGATACAAGGTTAAGCTTGCATTTAGTCTGAGGACCTCTGAAATGAGTTTGAGGATAAGTGTCCAAAAATCTGCTTAGCACTTGACACATCTGATTTCATCTCATTCTCTGTAGAACTTTACCTAGAATTTTTCCTTCTAGTAATGACTAGGTTGAGTTTTCAGAGATCTGGGAAACATTCTGATAATCACAAACAAAATTTTGTCTTCTTAGATTTGTAAATATTTTGTTTGTCAGTATAAGACCACAGTGCCCAAATGGTCATGGCTTTCAGACTCTGTATCTCACCATCAGGAATTAGGCCCTCATGATGCTAATGATGAGAGATAAAATTCCGGATGGTGAGTTGCCGCAGATGAGATATGGACGTGGGGAGGGGACACACCCTGGAGAGTCTGTTATATCTTATGAAGCCAATTGGATACTTTTTTAATGGATGATAGAAGACTTTTGAATGATTTAAAGATGAGTGATTGGATCGGATTTGCGGTTCAAAAGCTCGCTCATTCAGTGAGACGACAGAGGAGCTGTAATCAATCTTTTCCCACCATCACACATCTGATAGATTAAATTTAGCCCCAGATAGAACAATTTCTCACAGAAGGCAGTGCAAAGATAAAAAGAAGCCTCTGGTTTTATGTGCATTTCCTAGGGTTTACTTATAATTCTTCCTGATTTTCTCCAACTCATCAGCATTCTTCCAGGTCCAGTGGGAGCGTTGGAAACTGCCGGTACCGACCTAGAGAAGGATGAGGCCAGAATGGTTGGGTGTGGTGAGGAGTTGAGGACATTCATTGTCATTGAGAAAGACCTACAAATATTTCTTACTATAGTTACATTCAATATTCTGTGTTCTCATTATACAATCAATAAACTGCAGTAATTTCAGAACCTGGAAATCTGAAGCCTAGATAGTTTCTGGTTAGTAGCACTTCCTGGAAAGTGTCTGTATTGATATTGAAAATATCCAGATACATAGAGAATAGGAGATCTGAGATTCGTGAAAATGGAGTCCAGGAGTCCAGGACAAAGGACGTGTTCTGCGGACATTTCTTCTGTTTTATGAGAAACTGCTGCAAAAAATCCAAATTACTCTTCTAGGCAGGTTGCGAAATCCTTATTAGGCATTTCATCACCGTTGTACCCAGAGACAGCAGTGAAAATCACTTTAACCCCCGGTCAGCTTTTAATTTTTAATTAGTTATCTTTATTTTATTTTTACTCTGTGGGAGGTTGAAATATATTTTCATCAGTTATTGTTTAATATTAAGTACTAATGTCTAAAGGCTAGAAAATGTTTGTAGAATTATTGCCATTTTACAATGTCACGTTACCTGTAATGATTTCACTGAAAACAGGCCAGGACAGGGAAGGGTTGAGAGCACAGGCTCTAAGGCGGGTCCTGGCCTCACCAGGTGACCTCGGGTGGGATACAATCATACATCAAGTATCCAAGTATCCGAGTGCTTGACTCAGGATGTTAGCGTCATTAATACTGAGCACTAACAGTGTACCAGGAAGTGTCAGATGTTTCACTTATGTTGATTTACTTAATCCACCTGGCAGCCCTATAGGATCAGTCCTCTTATACTCTCTCTCCTGGGTGCACAGACACCAGTGTTGGAGTCCAGGCTGCTGGCTTGAAACTCTTCACTCACCCCAGAAGGTTAAGGCTACCCCACAGCACAACAGAGAAAAGGGCATGATTTGGCAAACAAAAACATATTTTAGAGGCAAGGGGGCAAGCAGGCCTCATAACTTTTTCTTCTTTTAATTCCCTCAGTTATATTGATTTTCAGAAGAGCACAGGATAATCTGAATTAACTTTATTTCATGTTACTTGACTGTGAGAATATGGATATTCACTGTTTTTTCCAAGAGTCTTTATTTCTTTATATGTTTTACTTTGATTTTATAATTGTGAAAGTCAGAAATGTTAGTTTCTTTTTTTAAAATATTTAACAATCACTTAATAGACTAGAAGGCTAAATCTTAGGAAGTTATGGTCACTAATCCATCTGGATTGTTCTTGGGTTATGTCCACGACAGTGAGTTGGCCAGTGTCACCAAATTCACTCAATTTCACTACTGCTGTAGCACGTAATATTTTTATGGAAACCGTTTATGTTTACATAATTAATAACATTGACTTAAATTGGTAAATCATATAAAAATTAACATTTCCTAATTAACTAAGTCAAAGACAGAAAAGCTTTATGTCTCCTTGAGTCTTTATGCCTCTACATAAGTCTCTAGTTCTATCAAATTTTAAAAATTTCTAGTACTGGGAAATTTGGCCAGCTCTCTAAGGAAACATATTAGTTTATATTCTTTCCTACACTATATATAAAAATAAATTACAAAGACTTGAAAAAGCAAGTGAAAACATAAGCATTAAAAATCACTAGAAAGAAATCTAGGAAAGTAGTTCGAATTGGGAGATAGGTATGAAAGCAGCTGAAGTTAAAATAAAGGGTCATTTGTCATTTTTTGACACCAAGTCGAAAAGAATCAAATTCTGAGTTTTAACTCCTCTAAAGCCGGACAACATTCAGTCCTGTGGAGCCTCGATTTGTGACCCTGTCAGGAAAGTGTTTACTAGCTACCATTTACATGTTAGAGAACATTTCAGCCTGGACTGATTCACTGAGGGGTCATGACAGTGGTGGTGAGTGGGCTTGAAGTGGTCAGAAAACTATTTTTGTTAAAAATTGTATTATGTTTTTACTTAAGATGACTCTGCCCAATGTGAGTACATTTTCTGTGTGCTTTGGTTGGATATATCATATATAGAGACATGAATACACACATATATACACACACATGCATATGTATATACACACATACGTATACGTATATTTCAGGCTGGTAGTACTATCATCTAATGATTGCAACTTTTGATCTTCAGTCATATGTATTTTACTTAAAACATTTTTTTTTGGTAGACAAGTCGTTCCAAACATAAATCCAATGAAATGATAATGAAAGAATCTCTCAGTGAAGATGAGTGTAGCAACTAAGACAAAGAACAGGCATCTCTCAGGAGCTAGAAATTCGGAATTCTAGAGAAAGGACCAGGAGGGCACTGAGAAAGAGCATTTTTGCTTGACCTGAGAATTTGGTACCAGTGTTATATGAATTCGGCCATAGCAAATAGGCCCTCCTGTTCCTTTCAATCAGGAGATTGGAAATGTAATTCTCAGAAAGAAAATTGGAGGAGTTTAGCTGCGTAAGAAACGTATTCCTCTCAGTTGTGAAAGCAGCGCCTGGTAGACCAGAGATGGGACCTTGAGAACCGCTGATTCTCCAGACTCGCAGGCTTTACTAGCCTTAAGCCTTGAGCAGTTATAACACAGATAATTTAAATGGTTTCAGCAGGTTTAGAAGCAAGACTGAGACGGCAAAATACTACACCTTTTAGAAGCTTTGAAGCGAAATTGTATGGGGAACACAGGAAAGTTAAAGAATATAATTCAGGGCGTGATAGACTCGAGTTACAGCGTCCTGACTGTAGCTGAAGCCTGAGGTTCCTCTTTATGTGTGAAATGAGAACAGTCCTAGGGACTCCACCTGAGCAGTGGAGATGCAGTGGGACGGTGTAACTAAACCAGTGCAGGGAGTAGATCCCAATATGTTGTAGTAATGCCTTCGTTTTGCTTCCCTTTTATTTGAAATGGGTTTCTGGATATTGTTGAATTTACTAAATAACTAGGCTCTGATAAATTGAAGAGAGAATTTATTTCTAAAAATGGAGGAGGGAAAGGTGAGTTGTTTTGGGGTTCCCGTTTGGGAAAGCCCAGCAGCTGGAGATCTGATCGCTGCAATGTTCTCTATCACCTACAGACAAAGAATGAGAGGCTTTTAAAATGGGGAAAACCTTTGTGCCTCTTCAACTTGGCATTCATCAATTAAACAGGAGAGCATGGCCAGAAAACAAAAACTTGTCCGTTACTGACAGGTGGTATTTCAACACTGAACCCACCATTCTTCCCTGCCCAATTTCCTGTCCTCCTGTACTTACTATTTCAGTGAATGGTACCCATCAACCCAGCCCAGGTCAGAGGACTGTGAGCCATCCTGGTCTCCCTGCTTTGCTGTCATCTCCCCTCCTGCCATCAGCCACTAAGTCCTGCAGTTTCTACCTCTTCAAAACCTGTTGAATCCACTTATTTTCTTCATGCTCCCTATCTCTGCCCTGAATCTCATCAGGCTTATGGCCATAGCCAGCCAGCCGGTCTTCCTGACCAGTGGTGTCCACCCCGCTGCACACCTGTTCAGGGTAAATGCAAACTCTCCCGCATGGTACTTAAGTACTTAAGGTTCTCAATGGTGGTGACAAGGGTATAATTTGTGGGTTCTTTACTCGACCCTCATGTACAAAATCCATCAGTTCCACTCCTCTCCAGTAAAAAATCCATGTAAAAACATTGCTTTGCTTACAAATACGGTTTCAAGACAAATCCTCCAGGGCTTCCTTTTAACCACATTGTTACCCTTAAACTCTTTCCTATATATATGTGTATAAATATATTGGAACTGCCCCTAAGGACTCTGATTTGAACTGTGCTCACTTCTCCAGCTCCAGCTTTTTCCAGCCTCCACCTCCACGTCTGCTTTCACGGCCTCTTTCTAAAGGACACACAGTTCCCAGCTAAAGAGGCTGCCTGACCCGTGGCATGGGCTTCTTTCTCTGCTTGGAATGTCCACCCTCACGCTGCATTGTGCTCAGCTCTTTCAGGCTAATTCCTGTTTTTCTTGAAGAGTCCATCTTGGAAGCCTGGCACCGTCTCACCCAGCCTGAGTCTGCTGCGCTTTTTTTTCATTTTTATCTTGTTTATTTTTGGCGGCGTTGGGTGTTTGTTGCTGCACGCAGGCTTTCTCTAGTTGCGGCGAGCGGGGGCTACTCTTCGTTGTGGTGCGCGGGCTTCTCATTGCGGTGGCTTCTCGTTGCGGAGCACGGGCTCCAGGCGCGCGGGCTTCAGTAGTTGTGGCTCGCGGGTTCAGTAGTTGTGGCTCACGGGCTCTAGAGCGCAGGCTCAGTAGCTGTGGTGCACGGGCTTAGTTGCTCCGCGGCACGTGGGATCTTCCTGGACTAGGGCTTGAACCCCTGTCGCCTGCATTGGCAGGCGGATTCTTAACCACTGTGCCACCAGGAAAGCCCCTGCTACACTTTCTTAGCACCTCCAATATACCTCTTGCTCATCTCTTAACGCTTCACCTTGGTGTCTCTTCTGTGAGCTTTTACCCTGAACTTGAGGAAAGGAAGCTTATTTACCTTTGTCTTTGGAACCTTGTAAAATGCCAGGCTCACAGCAGGAACTCAGTAAATATTAATGAATAAAACTATGAAAAATGCATGCAGCAGCTCAGTCTGTGCAGATAGAAGATAGAGAGAGGGACCGATATCTCATCGATTGCCTCGCACGTCTTTGATGGTCAATAATTATTTAGTTGAATCAAAATAATTTAATGATGTTGCCTGGTCCTGGCTAATGGGGAAATGACAATCCTTTTTAAAATTAGAATTTTAATAACAATGTAAGGCTAAATGTGATTGTCAGATGTATGCTATAGGTATAAATAGGAGAATAAGGAAATGATTATTTTTAGCTTCATTATAATACACTGACCCCAACACATGTACCAATTGAAAACGTTTTAAAAGATCTGAACAGATGCGAGTTTAGTGAAAAAATGAGGAAGTGAAAGTTTGTTGGTAGGCGATCCTCCATGAGCCTCTTGCATCTCTGCATGTTTGGTGAGCACGGATGGCCTTCTTCTGAAAAATGGAGCAAGTGTCTCCCTCCGGAGAAAAGGGAAGATTTGCTTATGTCCATGAAGTAAGGATAGTGCCTCCCTCAGGGACAAAGTTCAGGCTGTATAATTGCCCACTATAAAATACTGGGGTTCCCTATGCTTGTGGTTCCTCCCCTGTAACACAGCCTACTTCATATGTGGGTGTCACCTGACCTTCTTTTCATCTCCCTGTAAGAAATGGGACTCAGGAAACCAACATAAATGCAGATACTCTGGCCAATGCTATTGCTGTGAGTAATAAAAGGTCCTTAGTCTCTGATCCAGGGGTCTCTTGTGTTCTGCCAGCATCCATGAAACTGCGGCAGGCTTACTGGCTAGCTGGCATGTGGGGTGAAATCTTAGACTGTCCACAGTTCTCGACAATGTTAATAAATAGTGATATTTATTGATTCTCATGATAATGGCAGTGACTTCCAGTTTTTGTTGGATTTTTACAATGACTTATTATTTAGTCAGACTCTGCTAAGTTTCAGTGAAATTCTTCATCATCTGAAATACACATCATATCTTAATGAAATAATTTCATGATAGTGACTAGTAGGACAGTTTCATAGAGAGAGCTGAATAACTCCATGACATGTGAGAAAGAAAGAATGAATACGGACATTCTGGAATTCTTACTAGAGAACAGAAAATTAGGTAAGCAGTTCTCTTACCACTCAAATTCATAGGATGGATATACTTATTAATCAAAATTAATTTCCAGTACAGTCCAGTCACCTGAGAATTATCCAAATTATTTCTTATAAGGCATATAGATTTTTGTTCCTGCTATTGTTTTGATGGGGAGAGTCTCTTCTTCAGATGAGTTTTTTTTTTTAACAATAGCATGCTGTCAACATAAAAATAAAATGGAGAAAAAAATCAGAGCCTTCATTTAATTGTCACAGGGAAGAAAGAAACATTTGTTTTAGGACCAACACAACACAGGGAAGATGAATGATTCCTGCGGTTTTAGAATGAAGCTTTCATTCTGTTAGAGCCTGTGTTAAAAAAACAAAGAAGCATGTTTTAATTCTGAATATGGAAGACTGTGCTCGAAGATTTGCTGCCCTTTAAAATTGCTCTAGAGGATTGCTATACTGCAATAGGGTACTTTAAAGATAGAAAATAAAGAGATTATAGGGTAAATAGCCTACACGCTGTGATGGTTAACATTCAGGGGATGATTAACTGGTGAATATATCTCTTACCAGAGTTCTTTTGTTAAGATAGTTTCTTTTTGTCTCCTGTGACAGACAGTTAAACTGAACTGAGAAGATGCAGTCTTAGTGTATTTTAGAATATCCTGTTACTGCTGTTAGAACGTGGGACGGAAAGCAGAGAAATGTGGCTGACACAGGAAGTATGGTGCGGGGGGTTTTGAGAAGCCAGTTGACAATCGGACACGCTCTGTCTTATTGATAACTTTCAATTACCGACTTGTCTCACTATTCTCAAGCATTTTAACCACTACGTGTAATTTTCACAGGATGGTTGACATGTGAGTCTATTGGGAAAAAAAATGTGTATAGAAAATGAATGGCCAACGATTGTTATTCTGATATTTACAAACTTCTGAATGGTTTGCCTTTTTACTTTAATAAGAATAGGTTCTGGCAGTGTTTACATATTGCAGCTGTATTTTTAAATAAGTGGAAAGAGATAGGATATAAAAACAGTAACTCGAAGGTTTAACATCCTCCTCATCTTCATTGTCTGTGCTAACCTGTGCCCGGTGGAGCTAATCCATGCACAGAGGCAGCTCCCTTATTGCTTGGTGTGTGTTGAAGTGTGTACTGTTGGGAAAAATTCATCAGTGACTTGCATCATTACACATGTATTCTGCCTTTTGCTTTCTACTGACAATCACAACTTTAGATAGATTCATTAAGTCTGCATCTATCTATATCTATAAATAATATATGTATATATGCTATATTTAAAAAATATTATATGTGTTTTCCTTTGTGGCAGAAACTACAAAGCACAATAATTTTTGTCCATTCAGGTACTTGAGACTTGGGAGCTTAGCGTGGGGATGCGTGTGGGACACAGCTGGTGGTTAAGATCATTGTCTGAAATCCCATTCAGTCTCTGGATATATGGGATGCACTGGAATGAGAACTGGTCTTGGACAAGCTGCAGAGCTCCTGGGGAAGGGACAGCTCACACGGTCTCACAGCCAGGATCACAGGGTGGTCAGGAGCTGCTCGCTGCTTTGAGGGGCAGCAGGTGCACTGTAGACAGTATGGAAATCTGCATCAATGGGATAGTTTTGTCTAGACTTTTTTCTTCACTTCATGCATATTCCTCACTCATTGAGAAAAATACATGCTGAAATAGATGGCTATCCTCCTAAGACTAAGATAACGATACAGATTAGATTGAGTGGCACTGGCTAAAATTAAGAAACACGGAAGTCAACAAAAGTAGCAGAGATGCAAGAGTTTGTTCCTGGTGAGATGGTGCTGCCTGATGCCCCTGTGTACTTGCAAGAATATATTTTTTTGCTTTTAGAATAACAGGCAGACATCCTCTGATACCAACAGTGCTAAAACCAAGACTCTGTTATATGTGTGTAAAACTTTTCTTTTTAGTATTTTTTACATGCATTGTTCCATGAAGCCCTCGCAGTAGAGAACTACACTCAGATTTCACTGGGGGTTACGCCGTGGTGCCCGACAGCCCTCTACAGGGCGAAGGGGACGCCTGCAGGCTGGGGAGTCTTTCCTGTGTGAACCTGGCCGGGCCACAGACCCGGTTTTTATCAAACACTAACTAAGATGCTGCTCTGAGGTGTTTCGTAGGTGTGGTTAGAGCCCAGAAGTAGGGAGATGATCCCAGAGAATCTGGGTGGAGCTGATTCCATCAGGTGAAAGAATAGCACTGAGGACCTCCTGGCGAAGGAGCAGTGCTGCCTGTGGATGGCAGCTTCACGCCCCGTCCTGGAGCCCCCGCCTGTGACCTTGAACTTGTCCAGTGAGCCCCCAGAAGTACATAAGCCGATGCCTTGCATTGTCTCCATGTGTCTCTCCAACTGCCTCTGCTTCTCTGCCTGCGCCCTGACGGACGGACGCATGCAGCGGGGTGTCCGCTGTAACTAAATTCTGGTCTCAGAGCACATCCCTCCTGCTTGAGACGCCCTGGGGTACAGGAAACTCTGTTGGAAGTGGCTCCACAAACTACAGCGGGTCTGGGAAAGCCGTAGCTGCAAAAATGGCCAGTTCACAGGCTGGAAATGCTCCATAATGTGATGGCATTTCAGGATTCAGGAGGCTCCAAGGTCTTCATAGTTCATTGGTTCTCAGCTTGCAGGGGGGTCTTCAGTAGGTATTTGTGGGGGAGGGCTGTATATGGTGTTTGGTTTTGGATCCCAAGGCCTCTTTCTGAGTTCTCAGTTCTCTAAAAAACTCCAAACCTCAAAATTCTGATTTTGGCAGCCTTTCTTAGCTTGAATATGCTCTTGCTTCAGTCTGGATTTAGAACTCATAATTGAGGTGAGGGTACCCACTGAGTTTCCCTGAGATGCTGACATTGGTGTGGACCAGAGGCGGGATTCTCATGGTGCAGCTAGACTGTGATGGTTGGGATCCTGGACTGAACCCAGCGGTTGCAGGACTGCTGTGGACTGAACTGTGTCCCCCCCAGATTCACTTGTTGAGGCTCTAATCCTCAATGTGACTGACTTGGAGATAAGGCTTTTAGGATGTAATTAAGTTAAATGAGGTCATAAGGGTGAGGTCCTAATCAGTGAGCATTGGTGACTTTATAAGAAGAAGAGAGAGATCTCTCTCTTTCCACACTCACTGAGGAAAGGTATGTGAGCTCACAGCAAGAGGGCAGCCACCTGCAAGCCAGGAAGAAAGCTCTCCCCAATATCTGACCGTGCTGACGCCCCGACCTTGGACTTCAGCCTCCAGAAGTGTGAGAAAATAAATTTCTCTTGTTTAAGCCACTCAGTCTACGGTATTTGGTTATGACAGCATCAGTAAATTCTGGAGTGATTGATTTTAGGGCCAAAGATCCTTAAGGACCATTTTTATTATTGGCTTATTTCTTTTCTTTTCTTTTTTTTTTAAACTTATTTATTTATTTATTTTTGGCTGCGTTGGGTCTTCGTTGCTGCACGCCGGCTTTCTGTGAGCCGGGGCTACTCTGCGTTGTGGTGCACGCGCGGGCTTCTCATTGCAGTGGCTTCTCTTGTTGCGGAGCACGGGCTCTAGGAGCGGGGGCTTCAGCAGTTGTGGCTCGCGGGCTCTAGAGCGCAGGCTCAGTAGTTGTGGCGCACGGGCTTAGTTGCTGTGCGGCATGTGGGATCCTCCTGGACCAGGGATCGAACCCGCGTCCCCTGCATTGGCAGGCAGATTCCTATCCACTGCACCACCAGGGAAGCCCCTCTTATTTCTTAATTAAGAAGAAAAATGAAGCTTTGTCACTTAATAAAGAGGGAACACATCTGAAATGATCAGCAGTAGTGATCATCGATGATCAGTTCAAGACAAACATTCACTGAATGGAGTTGTATAAGGCATTTCATGAAAGAATAAGAAAGAAATAGATGAATTGGGCTCATATTCAAAGAACGAAAACCTACTATGCAGCAACAGTTAAAATGTAACACTTTTAAAAGTTTAATTTGCACGTCCTTTGGTGTCTGTGGAAGCTGTGAGTCTACTGACTACCTCATGGGCAACAGGGACGTGTGAGAATTCTGCTCTCGTAAATACTGTGCCGAATGCAGAATGTTTTCCCTTTGGGGTTTTCTTCAGGAGCGTACTGGTGGACGCAGCTGTAACTTTTGCTGGGATGCGATCCTGCAGCTCTTGCTGAGGGCCTCTGCTGCCGCCCTGGCCTTCTCTGCTCCTCCCCGGTCCTCCTGGCATAGCATTCAAAGGTCAGGAACGGTTCCTAAACCAGCAGCTACAAAGCTGGCCTCCTCCAATGTGGACAAGTTCTCAGGATAGAAAGTACAGTATAGTATAGTATAAGTTTACAACTGTGGAGATTACTTTTCATGCAAATATATTTAATCAATGAAACTGACAATGAAACCAAAAAAGAATTTTAACCAAATATCGAAAAGTCTCAGGTTACATTACCTATCTATCCATCTATTCCAAATAGAAAGATACGATTGAACCCTATAATAGTTGTTTTTAGGTCACAAACTGTAAATTATCAGAAATTTCATGGAGTTCAACCTAAAATATACATACAGAACTTTAAAATGTGATGATTACAGAGTTTTATGTCGTCTGTCAACTTCATTTGCTTTTATTTAAATGACTTATTCCTGTAACTGTATTCTTACGTTTTAATATAGAAAGAGCTGCAGCACGAATCATATGAACTCTGTGATTGCTTCAGACCTTATTCCTAGCCCCACTTAATGGCTTTGATGCTATTTTTAGCACACAACTCCACAATATAGTATTGTTTTTTTATTAAAATTTTTTTCTTTGATGTGTTTCCAATCACAGAAGGAATGCATGTTTGTTGTAGTGAGTGAGACCAGACAATGTGAAGATGAACAAAAGTAAAGTTCATCTTCCCATCTTCCTTCAAACCTGGGCTAAGGCGTGGCTTTCTCTCTGTGTCGTTTTCCCCTGGGGGCCTGAGATCTCACCTGCTGCCCTAGCAGTGCCACACCAGCCCCCAGGTTGTTTCTCTGAGTACCAAGTTGGAATAATACCTGCCCTCTTCTCAGTGCCGTTTTCAGAATTAAAATAAGCAATTACATGTGAAACTATCTGAAGCCTGAAAGCAACATATAAACATGGCCTCCCTCCCTCCCTCCCTCCTGGTGCTTTTATTTCCTGCCGCCTCAGCTAGGCTTCCCCAGGTGCCCCGAGGCCTGGGATTTGCACGGAGCACATCTCCGTTCTGGTCGCAGCGCCCGGCACACGGAGGCCAGCTCACGTCCACTTGCATTCTTACGGGGATCAGACTTTCAGACTTGCCTGCGATGATTGCAGAATTATTAGAGAAGAGAAACTAAAACCCAGCCCCGCCTCCACTTCACCTCCCCCTGTCCGGCCACTCGTCCTGCTGGCCGCGTCCCGCAAAGGCATTTTGCTTTGTTTACCACGGCGCCACCTTTTGTCCCCTCCCATTTCCCCCCCCACTTCAGGGCCAGTGTAGCCTTAAAAATACACACTTGTTGTTGTTGAGCTGCAGCTGTGTGATCGGGAACACCTCATCCAGCCTCTTTCACTTCTCTTTCTGGTTGGTACTGGTTTCTCATTGCCGGCCCCCGTATTTTTATCGTCGTCCTTTACGGGTTTTCTCAAGGTCACCCAGCTCTAGGTCACCGTCTGTCCCTTCCTTTCTCCTGGAGGTCCCTCCTGTCACTCCCCCACCTCTCTGCGGCGGTGCCTCCCTTCCGGGTTATACCCTCTCGGCCGCGGGCCGCGTGCTTGCCCAAAGTAGTAACATGTTTATATGTGGCTTTCAGGCTTCAGATAGTTTCACATGTAATTACTTATTTTAATTCTGAAAACGGCACTGAGAAGTAAGAGGGCAGGTATTATTCCCACTTGGTACTCGGAGAAACCACCTGGGGGCTGGTGTGACACCGCTGGACCGGCCAGGTGCGCGTGAGGTCTACAACCCAGATTGCCGAGTTCCTGGTTGTGTGTTTGCTTCCTCGCACTGCACCCCGGGTGTCCTCTGGGCTCTGCTTCGTGGCTTCTGGAACATCAGCAGTCTAATGACAGAACTCTTTCTAAGTCCCCCTTCCCCCATTTCACTCCCCAAATGAAGTCCAACTCTGCCACTAAAAAAAATGCAATCATCTGTATGAACTGAACTGTGTAGGATATTCTTAGGGAAGTCAGGAGCTCTGAGGTTCCTTCTGACTTTACTGTCTTGTCACTCATAAAATGGAACAAAATGGGGCACAGTTGCTTGGAATTTAAGCGTTCATCAGAATCACCCCAAGTGTTTCCTAAACACGGACTCCTGGGCTCCGCCCCTAGAATTTCTGATTTTCAGTAGGTCTGGAATTTGCATTTCTAACAAGTTCCCTGATACTGCTGACTTGGGGACCACACTTTAAGAACTGCCGGCCCACATAATTTCTAAAGTCTCTTAACTTTCAACCAGTTGTGATTGGGAGTGACAGTGGTCACTGTCGTAAGCTGCTGATAAAACCATGTAGCTTGGCACTTTTTTGAAGATGAGAAACTAAGATGGAGGATGCTCGTAACGTACCCACCAGCTTCTCCTGACCAACTCTGCCTAAAGCTTGATGTGAATCCAATATGGGTTCCCTTTTCCATTTGAACCTATGATGAACTTGAATGGCTAGTGTTTATGTTTTAGAAATTTGTAGAGACATCAAAGCCAATCTGCATGCAATCGGATTTCTGAATGACCTTGTCCCTTAGCATAATAATGTTATATAATAACCTGCCTCGTGGTATGAACCTCCAATGACCTAGCCCGCCTTGTAAAATACTGATCCTTAAGGTTGATGATCATGGGACTACAGTGATTGATGAATGGGATTTTATACTGTAATTCTGGGTCTCACCAAAACGGAATGTATTTGGGCTGTATAGCTAGTTTCTAGTCAGGGCAGCAGCTGCACAATTTATGTTTCTTATCCTCTGCTAGGTTCATGGGATCTGAGGGAAACAATCCTATTTTCCTGCTTAATAACTATAGGGTTAAACTCATTAATTACACTGAGATTAATCTGGTGTTTAGGGCAGACACTAAAATGCATTGCATTGAGTATTTGACCTTTTACAATATTAACAGTTGGAACGGGCTAAAATTTAACATACAGCACAAGTCCAAATAGATTTAGCAGTATGCTCCTGAAAATTTTTATGTTCCATTCAGCTGCCTTCCAATAAGAATTTATAGGCAGCAAGACCATCTAAGAAGACAAAAATAAAACTAATTTTCTAAACTGTGTGGATACCATTAAATATATAATTTATTATACTAATTATACTAGAACAAGTAATTTTTTTTTTAGTTTCTTAAAAAATTTTTTAAAATTTATTTTTGGTTGTGGGCGGGCTTTCTCTAGTTGCGGCGAGCGGGGGCTACTCTTCGTTGCGGTGCGCGGGCTTCTCACTGCGGTGGCTTCTCTTGTTGCGCAGCACCGGCTCTAGGCGCGGACTTCGGTAGCTGTGGCTCACGGGCTTAGTTAGTTGCTCCACGGGACGTGGGATCTTCCGAGACCAGAGATCGAACCCGTGTCCCCTGCATTGGCAGGCGGATTCTTAACCACTGCGTCACCAGGGAAGCCCCAGGGAAGCCCCAAGTAGTTCTCTTTGATTAGGGCTTTACTAGGTTAGAGAACTAAAAAGAAGCCCAGATAAGAAAGACATTTAAGTGAATATAATGCAAATTTCAATCTAAAATTTTGAAATACATCCAAGAAATCTTGAAGGAAAAGTAAACAGTAAAGTACACTTTTTTTTAGCACACACACACACACACAACAAACTCAGTTTCAAAAACCAAATAATAAGTAAGTGAAATTATTATCTCTTCCCTTAATAATAAAATGAAAAACTTGTTTGAAAGGACAGATACAATTAATGACTTTTCTTCAGAGTTTATTCATATGTTTGTACCCTGAGAAGTTTCAGTTAAGCCTGTGAACCTTTGGTCAAAGCTTCAGGAAAATGTGTTATTGCTTGTTAATTGACAGTTCTCAAACATTATCACATATGTGCTTTAGGTTAGATCAGAATTTGTTTGGGAGAAGATCTATTTGGAAATACTGTGGCCTAATTTGGGTTTCTTCTTTTTTCCTCCCCGTGTGTATGAGCGGTATCTTAACAGTGTTATGGTTCCCTGGAATATTGAAAGAAGATTATTAAACTGTAGAAACAAGTTCAGTCAAAATTACGGCACTGCCTGTTTTGAGTGTGGCTATGTGTATTGAAAAAGGGCTTTGTCTATTTTATTTTGCATCGATTATTTCATCAGTAGTCTTATTTCTAGGATCATTACTTCTCATCACTCATTTCTTCCATGAAGTCTTTTCAATGGCCTTCATACTCCCACCTTCATCCTCCCCCAAAGGACATAACAGGTGAAATAAAGCCACCATCTAAGTGCTCATGAACTTTCCTCCTCTGAGGTGAAAATACTTTCTTCGGTGATGAGTTTAATGTCTCACCAGCACATATGCCTCCCTTAGATTATAAACCACAAGTGCAGGAGCTGTGTCTCTATGTGCTGTCCAAGTTCTGACTTTTGACGGCACCTAATCATAAGAATCATTAAATGAGTGAGAAATTGCTCGACCAAACGCCTCCATTTTGGCAGTAAAAGGCTATGAAATAGAGCTTGTTCTGAAGTGCTTCCCTGAAGTGCTTCCAGGATGTAAGGACTCACCTTCCTTTCTGAGCAGAAATGTATTTTGACCCTCCCCCTGTTGCTAAACTTCTCCATTCTTTATTTTTATCCAACTTTGCAGTTACTCCCTTTGGTAGATACCCTGCACCAAAGTCAGAGTTAGAGAAAATTTATGACACTCGTAGCACCAGTGCCAGTTGGCAGTCTGTGTTAATATGTGAGATGGCAGAGCAATCTGTGAGTATGAGAAATCTTGGCTTAAGATTTTCTGAGGAAGCTTAAGAGGTACTTTGGGTTCCAGCTCTAAGATAAATAAGTTGTGGGGATGTGATGTACAGCATGGTGACTATAGTCAACAATACTGGATTGTATATTGGCGAGTTGCTGAGACAGTAGACGTTAAAGGTTCTCATCACAAGAACAATAATTTGGTGTTTAATAGCAAAATAAAAAACCAAACCAAAAAACACAAACAGGAAACAGTCTAAATGTTTGATAGTGGGAGTTGGTTGTATCTATTAAACTATAGACCTACTGCTTAGACTATCATATAGCTATTCTAAATGATGATGTACAAGGATATTAATGATGTGGGAGAATGCCCATGATATACTGTTAAGGAAAAGGCTGATTAAAAAGTATTAAAGATGCACTGAGTAAAACAATCAAACTAAACAAAAAGGCTGCACGTATCTTTATACCTAAATACTAACATGATAGTCTCTGGGAGATGCTTTTAAACGTTTTATTTTATTCTCATTTCTCACTTTATTCTTAGTTCTTTTTTCTTTCCCCAAATTTTCTTCAATTCCCATACATTATTTTAATCAGAAGTATATGCACTTAAAAGATAGATTTAAAATAGTAACTTGCTTGAATAAATATTCTTGGAGAATTTATAATTTTCTAATTATATTGTCCTAAAATATGCCAGATTCTGTTTATTGCCTTGACAACTGCCCATTTGCCCTTTTGTCCTTGTGATAAGAAGCCAGGGTAGAAATCTTTTGATCTCAGGGAAGTTAGGGTTTTCCCTCAGGCAAGGAGATAAATAATGACTGGTAAGCTCATCACAGCATTTCCTTCCCCTTTGCCAGTTACTTACTTTCCCAGCGTTTCCCACTGCAGACAGAGTTACCCATAATGTCAAAATTCTGGCCCATGAAATAGAAGACATCTGTGTGGAAATTTGGAAAGATTTCCTTCACTGATTAAAAATTAATAAGCCTCAGAGTGGAGAAACTTTGTCTCTTCCTTCTGATTTGTGTTTTGAAAGTAAATGTGATGCCTGGAGCTCTAGCAGTCATCTTGTGAACAAGAGTTACAAGCATGAAGATGGAAAGGAAGCTTGCTAATAAGCACAATAGAACAGAAGCATAGAAAGACCCTGGATCCCCAGTGACATCACTGAGCAGCTAAATCAACAAGAGGAGCCAAATGAGGCTTTTTTATATGATAAAGAAATGGACTATTGGTGTAAACCACTGTCAGTTGGTTTTTAACTTACTTGCAGCAAAAAACATTCCTAATTATTAAATGAGGTCCACTAGCAAAATTAGATGGTGGGATTGTAACTATATTTAAAAAAAATACTATTAGAACCCCCTTACAAATCGTTTGAAAAAACGAGAATATTGTAAACAATGTAATTTAACAATATTTGTTATAGTGCAGTTTGGAGTAGGTTCTCTTTCCTTTTTTTTTTAAATTAATTTTTATTGCAGTATAGTTGCTTTACAATGTTGTGTTAGTTTCTGCTGTGCAGCAAAGTGAATCAGTTATACATGTACGTATATCCACTCTTTCTTAGATTTCCTTCCCATGTAGGTCACCACAGAGCAAGGAGTAGGTTCTCTTTCCTAATAGTGGTCACTAAGATGTGGTTTCCCTTGAGATCAAGCAAACTTGGGGCTAACCTCTTTTTGCAAGGGGACGGAGGACAGGAGTTGGATTCCTGCTGTCCTCTGGTCCCTGTGGCAGGAGACGCTGACTCGTCCGGCTGTAGCACAGTAAGCCTTAGGGGTGACACTGACCCTACGTGTGCTGCCTGTGTGAGGCTCAGCTGCTAGCCTCCCCCTCAGGCTTGAAATTTCAACTCGTAAATAATACAAATGTTGGTTTCGAAAAATTAAAAAGAGAAAACTTGAGTGGCCTTTCTTAAACTATGAAAAAATATTTGTCTTTGATAGTTTCTTGGCAATTCAATTCCCAACCATGCGGTACTTGAACAAGAGTCCGGTATTCTCTAGCATAGAGGTGACCCCACCTGTGCAGTGTTCTCTATGGATTAGCCCAAAATGTGATGAAAAGTAGAACAGCCAGAGAGTCAGAGATGCGGTAATAGTTCTGGGCACTTCCGTATCTAGTCGGATGGCTGTTTCGGTTTCCTACTGCTGCTGTAACGAATGGCCACAAACTCAACGGCTTAGAACAACACAGATTATCCTCTTGCAGTCCTGGAGGCGGGAGTCTGAAATGAACGCCCCTGGGCAGAAGGGTCAGCAGGGTCGCGCCCCCTCCGGACTGTTGCCTTGCTTCTTCCTGCTCCTGGAGGCCGTCCCCATGTTTGGCTCATGACCCCACCGGCACATCACCTTTGCCCTCTTCTGCAGCCACACCCCCCTCCTGCCTCCTTCTTAGAAGCACACTTGTGATGACTTTTAGGGGCCCTCAAGTGATGGGCGTTGTTGGGGGACCATTATCCAGCTCACCACAAGAGCCTTAGACAGTTAAGGAAAAACCATACTGATACTAGTTGAACCCACATTGTGTTCCACACACAATTTATTCTAAGGCCTGGAAAACAGGAGAAAAAAGTGAATATTTAAGAGGAAAAAACATTAACTCACTTAATATTTGTATCCCTATGTGATAAGTACTAAAATTATTCTCATTTGACAGATGAAGATAATAAAGTACAGAGAATTTAGTTTACCTGAGATCATAATGCTTGTAAGGGGAGGAGTCCTAAACAAGAACCCCTATTCTTCCTCTCCATGCTACATGCCACCTTGACCTCTTGGGACTGGAGTTTCATCGTTGTTGGGAGGGTATAATAGAACTAGATGCACTCTGTATTTCAAGTTCTAATGGATTCTTTCCAACCCAAGGACGTAAAGGTATTTTGCCCAATGAGAAAAATTCCAAAGGTATGTTAGTTGTAGCAACAAAATCATTAAAATAAATGTTTCAGAGTCATTTATTATGTTCTTTGGAAAGAGTGTAGTGTAGGGGAAAAGTCTTATTTCTTAAAATACAAACTTCATCAAGATATTAGTAATGACATTTCTAAGCTGGCCAGAATGACTGAACTATTCAGAGGTTGAGTCTGAGAGGCCAGATTATATAACAGGTACTGTAAAAAAGATACCCCATGTCTTTCAGAGGCCATTTTCATAAATTAATTTTAAAAATCTAGCATTCTGAAACTATTATGATGCCAAAATAGAAAAAAGTCTGGAGAAAAGAAGATATTCATGTGAACATTTTGTTACAAAATTATGAATTCTGACAAAATAAAGTAACAAAGCTTTTTGTGTTAAGCTAGGTCTATTAGACATGTATACAGGCAGAGGGCATGGGATGAATCATGTTCAATAATAGCACTTAATATCTTTCCCAGAACCGTAATGGGTAATTTCTGAAGCCTAAGTGATTTCTGAAAAGAGGAACTAAACAGAGGCAAAATAAATGTTGACACAATGTAACTTCTTTGTTATAAGCAATTTGAAAATACAGTGGGGAGAGTAGCATGTAATTGTAATATAGAATCTATTTTAACATCCCATTTAATGAGAAGCCACTTGGTAGGTAGTGTACCTAAAGAAAAACATTAACATACTTTGAAATTAGGGAAATTCGTAGATTAGTGGCTTTAGATTTCATTTACTGCTTCAGTGCAATAGAAAAAGGAAGCCAAATTGAATGGCTCCAAATTTTGTGTTTTTATAGCACATGCAGAGATAAAGAAAAACTAAAAATTGTAAAAATAACTCCATAAAGATAAGCTGAACTGTAAGTGTTTCTTTCCTGCTGATTTCAATTTGTTGCCTTAAAATTGTATATGCTGGGAACTAACTCCCACCCCTTGAAAGACAGCCATCATAATTACTTCTATTTGCGTTTATATTAAAGTCAAATGGTTTGGAGAATGAAGCTGTGCGGCTAAGTTTAGAGGGTTTCGCAGCTGATGATATCTGAGACCGAACCAGTCAAGTGTGAGAAAAATGTAATAGAGGCTTGGTCATCAGGGCATCATGGAAATGATGGACTCTCAGGGCAGAATCACATCTGAGATTTATTATGCTGTGTCTTCCACAAATGACTGAAGCAGCCTGATTATTCAAGATGTGGATTCTATGTGATAAAAACATCACATTTCAATCCCATGGCCAAAACTTGTTGTCAAAGTAGTTTCATTTTAGAGCTAACTAGCTTATTGAGAGCACTTCATGATCTTGGATGCCCGTCAAGCAAATATCGGGGACATTCAAGCAATGCTAAGGAAGTATAGGTAGCTTTCTTTTTATATGGAAATTGATGGAAAAACACTTCATACCTTTTCCGATCTTTTTCAGAATGAACAATTTCAGTGATTTCAGATTAAGTGCTTCTCAAAGCCCATTTGTTGCCTTTTGGGCCATAGGCAAGCCAGAGTTAATGACTTCATTTTTTTACGAAACGAGGTTAGGTGTTCTCAGATTTAAAAATACTTAATTTTTCTCAGCTAGTTTGCAGAATATTGCTGCGGACAAAAAAACTTCTAAAAAAAAATAAAGAGTTTCTAATTTTGTGGTATCTTAATGGATTTTAGATGAACAAGATAAAAGTGTTAAAAATTCAAATGAAGAAATGTTTCCTTTTAGCTCACAACTCCAATTTCTTGCTTGCAGGTCAATATATTAGTAATAATAGTAATAATCAGTAGTAATAGTAGAAAAATCACAGCATTAATTGTAAGTTTACTATGTACTAGGATTTATGGTTTCTTTAAACACATTAAATTCTGTTTACAAGCCAGTGACTTCCTAGAAAGATTTTTAGTTCTATTTTGCACATTAGGAAACAGACAATATGGTAGTTAAGTTTTCTGCCCATGATTGCATAGCTAGTACTCCAACAAGGTTGGTTTGGCCTCAGAACCAATGAATGCCCTCATCTCCTCTAGAAGCTAAAAAACATGAAGTGAAAATGGTTGTCTCTATAACCTAAAAACGTAGAAGCAAAAGTGGAATATTTTTCTAAATTTTATAACATTAATAATATTAATAGTGAATAACATGATACTATTAGTTTATTTAAGAGATTCCAAAAGTATACAAAACAGAAAACAAAAAAATTCTGTTCTCCTAAAATCTGGTAAGATCGACTTCTGGCATTTTAGATAACTTGAATTTTCACAAAGATTTGAAGACATAGTCTAATGTCCAAGTGTTATGTAATTAATACAGTTAATTTTTAAATTATGATTTTACTGTTTTGAGCAGTTTTAGCTTCGCAGCAAAACTGAAGGGAAGGTGCAGAGATTTCCCATAAACCCGCTGCCCCTACACATGCACATCCTCTCCCCCATTATCAACATCATCCAGCAAAATGTTACATTTGTTACAACAGATTAACCTACATTCATACATCATAATCACTCAAAGCCCAGAGTTCACTTTAGGGTTCATTCATGGTATTATACATTCTATGGGTTTGGACAAATGTATGAAGATATATATCCATCATTATGGTATCGTACAGAGTATCTTCACTGCCCTAAAAATGTATGAAGATATATATCCATCTTGTATGGTATCGTACAGAGTATCTTCACTGCCCTAAAAATGTATGAAGATATATATCCATCTTGTATGGTATCGTACAGAGTATCTTCACTGCCTTAAAAATCCTCCTTGCTCTGCCTATTCATCTTCCCCTTGACCAACCTCTGGCAACTACTGATCTTTTTACTGTCTCTCTAGTTTTGCCTTTTCCAGAATGTCATATAGTTGGAATCATAAGTACATAATCTTTTCAGATTGGCTCCTTTCTCTTGGTAATATGCATTTGAGGTTCTTCCATCTGTTTTTATGGCTTGATAACTCATTTATTTTTAGCCTGCAATAATACTGTGTGGATATACCACAGTTTATCCATTCACTAGGTTGCTTCCACGTTTTGGCAATTATGAATAGAGCTGCTATTAATATCTGTGTGCAGGTTTTTGTGTGGATGTAAATTTCCAATTCTTTTGGGTAAATATCAAGAAGCATGAATGCTGGATTGTACGGTAAGAGGATGCTTAGTATTGTAAGAAACTGACAAACTGTCTTCCAAAGTGGCTGCATCACTCTGCATCCCCAGCAATGAGTGAGGGCTCCTGTCGCTCCACATTCTCACCAGCATTTGCTGTTGTCAGTGTTCTGGATTTGGGCCATTCCAGTGAGTGGAATCCTGTTGTTTTACTTTGCATAACATATAACGTGGATCATCTTTTCATGTGCTTACTTTCCATCTGTATATCTTCCTTGGTGAGGTGTCTGCTAAGACTACTGGCTCATTTTTAATCGGGCTGTCTCCTTCTGTTGAGTTTGGGCTCCTTTTATATTTTAAATGAGAGTCCTTTTTGGATTATCTTTTGCAAATATATTCTCCCAGTCTGTGGCTCGACTTCTCATTCTCTTGCCATTGTCTTTCATAGAGCAGAAGTTTTGCATTTTAATGAAGTCCAGCTTATCCATTATTTCTCTCATGGACCATGGCTTTGGTGTTGTATCGAAAAAATCATCACCAGACCCAAGGTCATCTAGGTTTTCTCCTATGCAATCTTCTAGGAGTTTTATAAGTGTTATGTGTTGCGTTTAGGTCTGTGATCCATTTTGAGTTCACTTTCATGAAGGGTGTAGAGTCTGTGTCTAGTTAAACTTTTTTTCGTATGTGTGTGCATGTGGATGTCCAGTTGTTCCAGCACCACTTGCTGAAAAGACTATCCCTGCTCCATTGTGTTGCCTTTGCTCCTTTGTCAAAGATCTATTTCTGGGCTCTCTATTTTGTTCCATTTACCTATTTTGCCAGTACCAAACTGTGTTGATTACTGTAGCTTTATAGTAAGTCTTGTAAGTCTTGAAGTTGGAGAATGTCATCCTTCAATCTTGTTCTTTTCCTTCAATGTTGTGTTATCTATTCTGAGTCTTTGCCTCTTCGCATAAACTTTGGGATCAGTTTGTCAATTCTATGAAATAAGTCACTGGCATTCTGAATGGGAGAGCATAGAATCTCTACATCAGTTTGGGAAGAACTAGAATCTTTACAATTTGAGTCTTCCTATCCATGAACATGGACTATTTTTCCATTCATTTACTACTTCTTTGATTTTCTTTATTAGATGTTAATGTAAATGGTACTGTGGCTTTAATTTCAGATTCCACTTTTTCATTGCTGGTATATGGGAATGCAATTGACTTTTCTGTATTAACTTGTATCTTGCAGCTTTGCTAATTACTTACTCATTTCAGGAGTTTTTTGGTCAATTCTCCCAAATTTTCTGCATTGATGATCATGTCATCAAAGAACAAAGACAGTTTTATTTTTTCCTTCCCAATCTACATACTTTTAATTTCCTCTTCTTACTGCATTAGCTACTATACTACTTCAGTATAATATTGAAAAGAAGTGTAAAGGGCAACATCCTTGTCTTGTACCTGATCTTACTGGGGAAGCTTCTAGTTTCTCACTCTTAAGTAAGTGTGATGTTAGCTGTAGATTTTTTGTAGATGTTCTTATTAAACTAAGTAAGGTCCCCTCTAGTCCCAGTTTACTGAAAGTTTTTATAATAATTGGGTGTTGGATTTTGTCAAAAGCTTTTTCTGTGTCTACTGATATACTCATTTGATTTTTCTTTTTTAGACTGTTGATGTGATGGATTGCATTAATTGAGTTTCAGTTGTTGAACCAGACCTGTATACCTAGGATATAAGTCCTTGTTGGTTAAAAACAGATAATTTTTAAAATTATTTTTAACCATTTTATTGAAAAATAAAACATAGATACAAAAAATCACGTGAAACAAAAGTATAGTTTACTGAATTATTATAAAGAGAACACAATTAAAATCATCATTCAGGTTAAGTAACATAACTTTGTCTCCCACCCAAAACCTTTCTATTTGCCCATCCCAGTCACAGTCCTCTCTCTCCTTCCAAAATAACCACTATCCTGGCATCTACGGTAATCACTTCCTTATATTTCTCTATCGTTTTACCACTCAAGCATGCATTCCTAGACACTGTAGTTCATTCTTGCCCGTTTTAAAAACTTAAATATATCTTTTATGTCTCTTTTAATCCACAGGTTCTCTCTTTATCACTTTATTTACCTTACAGTTTATCTGTTAAAGATACTGGACTGACTGACCTGTAGGGTTGAGTTGCCCACAGGCTGGATTCACTGTTGCACATTTATGGTGGTCAATATATTCTGCTCCTCTCTGTTTGCTGAAAATTAGGTGTATACAGAGACTTGATCAGATTTCAGGTTTAAAAATGATTTTTGACTAAGATGCCAAATCAACTCAATGGGGGAAATGAAGTTTGTTTTTGAACAGATTGTGCTTCAATAACTTTAGTATCTATATAGATTTTCAAAATCCTCTATTCCTACTTCACTCCATGTAGAAAAGTCAATTTGAGGTGAATCAAATACCTAAATGTAAAAGTGAGACCCATAGAGCTTTGAGAAGAAAACATAGAAGCCTATCATTGTGTTCTTGAGGTAAGCAACTTTTTCGGGAGGACTTAGTAAAGCAGAAACCTTTGAAGAAAACAATGTGAAATCAGAGTTTTCCAAAATTAAAATTTTTTCTCCACAAAGGACTCCATTAAGAAAGTATAGAGGCAACCCATAGAAAGGGAAAGAATTTGCAATACTTATTTTTGACAAACAACTTATACCAAGAAAATATAGAGAACACCTACAAAACAAAAATAAGACCTAAAACCCAGTTTTGAAAAGAGCAAAAGCCTTGAACAGACACTTTAGAAAATTAGATAGACAGTGGCCAATGGGCACATGGAAAGATGTTCAACTTTATTACTCATGTCAATGCAAATAAAAAAACGAGAGAGAACAACACACCTGCTAGTATCACTAAAGTTAAAATCTTGAAATACCAAATACTGACTAGGATGGGAAACAACTGGAACTACACTCCCATCTGAATGGCTGAAATAGAAGAGACTGACAACATCAAATGTTGAAGAAGCAACTGGAACTCTCACAAGTGGTTGGTGGGAATGTAAAATAACAACGTTTGGGAGTTTCCTACAAAGTTAGACACACATCCAACTTATTACCTAGTGATTCCCCCCCAATAATTTAACCAAGAGAAATGAAAACGTGTGTCCAAAAAAGACTTGTATGAGATTGTTTTTCACAGTCTCGCTCATGATAATGAAAACTGGGAACAATCCACAAGATGGTCAGTAAAAGAGAGGATTAACAAATTGTGGTATATTCATACAATGGAATAATAGTGTTACTGGACAATAATGGGACAGTATTCAGTAAAAAGAAACAAAGCGCTAAACCACACAACAATACAAATAAATGTCAAAAGTTTGTTGAGAGAAGGAAGCCAGACACGAAATAATATACAATGTCTGATTGCATTTTTAGAAGTCTAAGAACAAGTTAAATAGATTCGATGGTGATCCGAGTTCAGGAAGGAGTTGTTTGGTGGTGGAGAATTTGACTGGAAAGATTCACAAGCGAACTTTATGAGGTGATAGAAATGTTCTATATCTTGTTTAGGTGGTGGTTACATGCGTAATTTCAAAACTCAAAGACGTGAAATTAATGATCTATAAATATTTATCTTATTGTAGGTAAATTATAACTCGATAACAAGTTAATATGGGAAAACAAAAATAAGTCAATCAAGTTGGCTTATTATATGAGTCTGTATAAAACTCCAGGGTATAAGCTGTGATGAAAATCTGAGTCAAGAATCATATTTAAAGAGGAAAATTGCATGGAGGCAGCAACCTTATTTTTCTGGTTTACTAATGCCTGCTTTAATAAACATTTGATGAAAGAATGAAAAGAAGAAATGAATATAAGACAGTGATAGTCACTGTGAGGAAGTAAAAAGATACTGCCCCTAACTACTAGAGAACACACCATTTGTAATACAAACTATGAAACAGTGTCATAAGAAAGAAATGTGACGGCAGTTCAAAAAAGGAAGAAATTATACCCAGTTGGGGGAACCAGTGGTATAGAAGGCCTTAGTAGAAGATAACTTATTTATGGAAATAATTTATTAACAATTACCTGTATCATTTATGTTTTATATTCTTTTAAAAATTAGTATATTAAAAAATTTGAGCTATTTTTCCCCTAGCACTAACAAAATAGAAGATTCTTGCCCTTGTTTTGGTTTACATTCTTCCTTAATATATACAGGTATTTTTTAAAGGTTAATGTCATTTCAAGATGTTAGGATCCCAAGGTGACATTCTGACATTTTTATAGTTTTCCTGAATGAAAATAAAAAAGTTACTTTAAAGAGGCAACTTCGTAAATGAGACATGGCTTATATAGCATGCGGTAAATAGTTTTCAGGTAAGTGGAACAAAAATGTGAAAAAAATGAACGTAAAGCAAGCAACGATACATATTCTCCTAATTGTTTTACTTTTTCACATTTACTATGCGGCTGGTGGGTGACATTATCTGACTACAGTGATGGTGGCATTTTATTCCTATAAAAAGGATACAACTCTTTTTTTAGAGAATCTTAGAAGCATTATACCACAGCAATGCCACAAAGAATTTTAAAATCATGTCTTCTTCCTTTCAATTGGTGAGAAGACCTGTCCCTTGGGGTAGGTTTTGTGCAGGTGTAAAGCATTGGTTTCTAATTCATTTCTGGTAAATATAGGCAAGTCTATCAGGAGGTAACATAAAAATTGAAAATAAATCTCTATAAAATTACTGAATCAACAGGTGCAATTTCCAGAAAGAGTAATCACCATAGCCCAGCTGAGTTGTCATGAGACAAGAGCTGTTTTCAAGAATCTTACTAAAAAATATTCACACGACCCAGGATGCTTTTAATCTGAACGGTACCTTCTGCTCAAGACACCACCCTCAGGAGGAGTCATGCAACATCGAATAGCTTCAGTAGTCTAGGCTGCCCCAAACTAGGCTATGGGGATGACAAGCCATTGCTAGCCGGAGCCTTGTAGCTGGCTTGACAGTTTGGGCATTCATGATAGGGAATTTCAACAAGTTGTCAGTGACTTTAATTTTTCTATAAACTTTATTTTGGGAGCAAGACGGGTCTGTTTTGAAATTGATTTGTGCCACGTATTGTGCTTAGCAAATTCTACTTTTAAGGCTATGTGCGTTCATATTTCAGACCCTCCCAGGCTGAGAAAGTTCCCTCAGAGACGGTGGTCTTACGTTTTAAGAAGGCTGGTGTACAGGTGAAAGCTGACAGAAAAGGCTGTCATTTCTGCCAGATCCACGTGTTAGACTTACATAGAGTAAAATAAATTAATTAGAAGTGAGGGGAAGGGTGCGTATCATCAGAGACAAATTCACAGTGACAAGTTTTTCATTATGTGGATTGGTAGAATTTGGATTAGAGAAACTGGGAATGTGGGTCCCAAACATTCCTGAAAAGCAAGCCATGCTCATTTGTGTGTTTCTAGGACCCTTCTCTGGATTTCTTCTCCTGCTTCCAATTATCCTGTTACGAGGGTCACCTTGAAGTGACAGGGATTCATCTGTCTAATCCACTAGTTGGGACTCTGGCCACAGCCAGCTTTCCCTACACTGCCCACCGCCCAGACGACTGCTGTGACATTTCCTTTCTCTTCTCTAAGAAATACTCAGGCAGAAAGTTCATTCTTCTAGAAAGTGCCCCAGGCCCTCAGTTCCAGGATGACTGCAGTTCACAGTTCGGTGACTAGCTCTTTCCCTACGTGGTCCAGGATGGCCTTCCACAGTCTGATTACTCAGAGGAGAAATGGGCAGGTACATGGAGCCGTTTCTCTCTTCCTTCCCACTTGTTAGGAGGTAGTTAAAAGCAGATGAAACTTCTCATTAAAGACCTTTACTTTGAGTGCAGCAAGACTTTGTGTTTACCCTGCCTGCCAAATGGGTAAAATTCCCAAACCGTGGTGTCATTAAGTGAATCAGTTTGTATAATAAGGAACTTCGTTATACAGAAGGCCTGGCACTCTGCCTAGTGCACAGTCAGTGCTCAGTAAACATTTGTTAAATGAATATAAGCATTAGAGTATTGGACCCCTGTTCTCCCGTTGCTCAAGTGCAATGTTGTTCCGAGCTAGTTTATCTTTATTTCTGCTTTCTCTGGTGATCAGGTCGTGCTGTTTTTCGGTGGATTGCTATTAAATTTTGCAAATGTTTGTACCCGCTGTTTCATAGTTAAGAATAACTAACTTCTTAGCTCCAGGGAACTATCCCCATATCCTTCATCACACGTTTAAAGAGACTGAAGGATTTCTACAGCCGTTGTTAAGCATATTCTGAGTGAGGCAGATTGGAGGGCTGGGCACGCTAAGCTTAAATGACCTTGGCTACATCTGGTCCGTATTTCACAAGAGAACTCTACAGTTCAGAGAGGGTGATCAACTTGTCCAAGGTTGTACGAGAAGCTGTGACAGAACTGGGATGAAAACCCAGGTGTGTCGACCTCAATAGGATCTGATGACAGTAGGGTCAGAGAGTATTACGTTACTCAAGTTATTTCGCATACCTGTTCTGAAATCCTAGAGCTTACATCTCAGTCTGTAAAATATGACGTGTTGTCACTACTTCTACTGCCAGTAATCTTAAGCCACGGTAGTACTTCATTTGAAGAAATGGTATCACTGGTTTTTAAAGCTGAAAAATCAAAATGATGGGGAAAAAAGCATATTTTGGTGGATCTGAAAATAGACATTCACTTTCCAGAGAACAACTTTCTCCTTTGCCTAACAACGCGTACCTCTGCTAGGGAGATAATGCTTACTCCGGAACACCACAGAAAATAGATACTTTTGCAGAAGCCAAGCAAAAACGTATTGGCTATTTGATAAAGCTATATGCTATTGAATAGTACTGGCCACGTTTGGGGAGCTAGAAATGAAGATGGAACCAAACTGATATGAAAAGTGGGCAGGAGCCCAGTAACCACAAGACAACCATCTCTTACTTCTTTAAACAGAACATACTAATTTTCAATGGAGACCATTCTAGTTTTTCTATAATTTGCATCATTTTGAAATTATTTCCCAGAAGGACTATTTACCAGATGATCAAGGACAACAAAACCTAAATGAGCATGTAATGTGTTGTAATTACAGAGCTCAAAGAATTGAGTGCTTTTATTCTTGACGGGTCAGATTCCCTCACATACCAGGATCTGGTTCACAAAGGCGATGCAGCACACTGCACGACTGCACATATGCTAAATATTGACAACCAAGATCTAGATATCTTCCACATACTTTTAAAGGAATTTAAGACATTCTTACATAGAATGTGCTTCAGCTAGATAGCACAATCAATTATAAACATGTTCTAGATTTTATAATGTAATTCTCAAAAACAACTTTTTAAATAAATACATTTATTTTTAAAAAAATATTTGCATGCATGTCAACTCCTCTACCACTGTGCCCCCTCCCCCAGGGCAGGAGGCTTCTCTATATCCACTGTGCCTGGCCCAGGTGGAAAGTAGGATGTCAGTAAATGTTTTTTAAATGAACAAATCCAGATAGGGCATCCACCAGCATTGGAAATACCAAAATACAAAATTGAAGGCACCACAGACAAACGGACAGATGTGAACAATGTGAACACCTTATGTCTACCATTGGCTCCCCGGTCCTCTGCTCCAGACACTTCGTTATCTAAAGGCTAGATGTTCAATGATCTAGGCCATGGCTGTCAGCTTGGTTCTGCGTGTGGAATGAAATAGGAGGGGAGAGAGAATACGGAGGCCCAGATAGGAGGGCCGTGGAAGGTTTGGGGACTGAAATGGAAGTCCCAGCCATCCAGGTTACAGGTTTACACAAGAGAGAGCCTGGCTGCCTAGACACCTGAGAAACAGCAACTATTTAAATGGCAGAGGTGCTCAGTGCTTCTTCAGCCGCGTTAGGAGACATCCTCTTCTTTGAGAGCATCCCTGATCATGGGTAACAGAGGGCTTGGGGTGTAACCTGTGCTCTGCTCAACTCTGAGGACATGGGGCTTGTCATTCCGCTGCAGCAGCAAAGGGAAATTAGTGGTGCATTTCAGTAATAGGCAGATTATTATGTCACAGGGGATGTGCAGTGTCTTTGCGTCTTAGAAACAGTATCTTCAGACTCACATTGCAGCCTCTGCTGATGTGCTCACAGCTGTGTAGGGACCTCAGTGGCAGAATACCTGCTGGATATTCAAATTAAGAAGAAAAAGTGTTTAAAAATTTATTTTGAACTTGAGATTCAGGTAGTGCCAGCTGAAATCTTAGTGGTTAGCCATAGTAGCTACATTTGGAAAAAAACTAGGTTTAATATATTTAACCTGGTTGGATATTACTAGTAAATTGATACATATTTCAGCAAAAGAAATATTGCAAAGTACATTTGTATAAATGTTTCTAAAAATGCTTTTTGCAACTCTGACAATCCGTGTGTGTTCAGTTGCACACCCCACCTCTACCACAGTGCAAAACAGGCACAGTTACACTTTCAGTTATAAAAGAATAAGTTTTGGGGATCTGATGTACAGCACGGTGATTATAGCTAACAATACTGTATTATGTACTTGAAAGTTGCTGAGAGAGTAGATCTTAAATGCTCTTACCGCAAAAAAGAAAGGGTATTTCCATACGAATTGTAAAATTTTTTGTTCTAATTCTGTGAAGAATGCCATTGGTAGTTTGATGGGGAATGCACTGAATCTGTAGATTGCTTTGGGTAGTATAGTCATTTTCACAATACTGATTCTTCCAATCCAAGAACATGGTATATCTCTCCATCTGTTTATGTCATCTTTGATATCTTTCATCAGTGTTTTATAGTTTTCTGCATACAGATCTTTTGTCTCCTTAAATAAAAGGTATGTTTATTCCTAGGTATTTTATTCTTTCTGTTGCAATGGTAAATGGAATTGTTTCCTTAATTTCTCTTTCTGATTTTTCATTGTTAGTGTATAGGAATGCCAGACATTTCTGTGCATTAATTTTGTATCCTGCAACCTTAACAAATTCATTGATTAGTTCTACTAGTTTTCTGGTGGCATCTTTAGGATTCTCTATGTATAGTATCATGTCATCTGCAAAGAGTGACAGTTTTAATTCTTCTTTTCCAATTTGTATTCCTTTTATTTCTTTTTCTTCTGGTTGCCACGGTTAGGACTTCTAAAACTATGTTGAATAAGTGGCGAGGGTGGACATCCTTGTCTTGTTCCTGATGTTAGTGGAAATGCTTTCAGTTTTTCACCATTGAGTATGATGTTTGCTGTGGTTTTGTCATATATGGCCTTTATTATGTTGAGGTAGGTTCCCTCTACGCCCACTTTCTGGGGAGTTTTTATCGTAAATGGATGTTGAATTTTTTCAAAAGCTTTTTCTGCATCTATTGAGATGACTGTACGGTTTTTCTTCTTCAATTTGTTAATATGGTATATCACATTGATTTATTTGTGTATGGAAACACAAAAGACCCCAAATAGCCAAAGCAATCTTGAGAAAGAAAAATGGAGCTGGAGGAATCAGGCTCCCTGATTTCAGACTATACTACAAAGCTACAGTAATCAAGACAGTATGGTACTGGCACAAAAACAGAAATATAGATCAGTGGTACAGGATAGAAAGCCCAGAGATAAACCCACACACATATGGTCACCTATTTTACAACAAAGGAGTCAAGAACATACAATGGAGAAGAGACAGCCTCTTCAATAAGTAGTGCTGGGAAAACTGGACAGCTACATGTAAAAGAATGAAATTAGAACACACCCTAACACCATACACAAAAATAAACTCCAAATGGATTAAAGACCTAAATGTAAGACCATACACTATAAAACTCTTAGAGGAAAACATAGGCAGAACACTCTATGACATAAATCACACAAGATCCTTTTTGACCCCCTCCTAGAGAAATGGAAATAAAAACAAAAATAAACAAATGGGACCTAATGAAACTTAAAAGTTTTTGTCCAGCAAACTATAAACAAGATGGAAAAGACAACCCTCAGAATGGGAGAAAATATTTTCAAATGAAACAGTAGACAAAGGATTAATCTCCAAAATATAAAAACAGCTCATAGAGCTCAATATCAAAAAAACAGTTCAATTAAAAAATGGGCAGAAGTCTTAAATAGACATTTCACTAAAGAAGAAGACATACAGATGGCCAAGAAGCACATGAAAAGCTGCTCAATGTCACTAATTATTAGAGAAATGCAAATCAAAACTACAATGAGGTTTCACCTCACACTGGTCAGAATGGCCAGGGTGTGGTGAAAAAGGAACCCTCCTGCACTGTTGGTGGGAATGTAAATTGGTAAAACCACCATAGAGAACAGTACGGAGGTTCCTTAAAAAATTAAAAATAGAACTGCCATATGACCCAGCCATCCCACTACTGGGCATATACCCTGAGAAAACCATAAATCAACAAGAGACATGTGCCACAATGTTCACTGCAGCACTATTTACCATAGCCAGGATGTGGAAGCAACCTATATGTCTATCGACAGATGAATGGATAAAGAAGATGTGGCACGTATATACAATGGAATATTACTCAGCCATAAAAAGAAACGAAATTGAGTTATTTGTAGTCTATGGACGTAGAGTCTGTCATACTGAGCGAAGTCAGAGAGAGAAAAACAAACACCATATGCTAACACATATATATGGAATCTAAAAGGAAACAAATGATACTGATGAACCTAGTGACAGGGCAGGAATAAAGACATAGATATAGAGAATGGACTTGAGGACACGGGATGGGGGAGGGGGAAGCTGGGGCGAAGTGAGAATAGCATTGACATATATACACTACTGAATGTAAAATAGTTAGCTAGTGGGAAGCAGCAGCATAGCACAGGGAGATCAGCTCAGTGCTTTGTGATGAGCTAGAGACGTGGGATAGGGAGGGTGAGAGGGGAGGCTCAAGAGGGAGGGGATATGGGGACATATGTATGCCTATGGCTGATTCACTTTGTTGTACAACAGAAACTAACACAGTATTGTGAAGCAAGTATATTCCAATAAAGATCTTTTTTTTTAAAAAAAGGGTAATTATGTAAGGAGATGAGGGTGTTAGCCAATGCTATGGTGATAATCATTTCTCAATATAATGTGTATCAAATCAATACACACACCTTAAACTTTTACAATGTTATATCTTCATTATGTATCTCATATAAAAAATTTAAAACTAAAATAAATAAAATGAAAACAGGTGTACAGTTAAAATTGATGGTTTCTTATCTTCAGTCATTACAAGACAAGAGATAATAATTTAGTTTCTTAAAACTTTTAGTTACATCACACACACGCACACACATACACACCTGACCAAATATAATGGTCACACATCCACTGTTTAGCGTGTGTTTTGTGAAAACTTAGGGAGCTATACCAATGTAATGTAAGCATTTTTAGAATGGAAAAATTAAAATGGAACAAAAGAAAACTAAAAGATAGGTCCTATAAGATTACATGGTTTACTTATAAAACCAGATTATATATATATAATAAGTATAAATATATTATAATGTATTATTTAAAAAACATTTAATAATTTACATAAATCCTATTGATAAATACTATATAATTAGTTGAGTGAATGAAGGGATTCAGAATCAGGAGGGTGAAAGCTGTACTGCCTTAATTTTTCACAACTGTCACATTCACTTGGACTTTTATGATCGTGTTTGTAAACAAAATATATGGGCTTGGGTTTTATTTGGCAGATTTTTTTAAAATAGCAAAACATTATTTACCTTTAAGAACTACATCAAATGTTGCTACTTCCTGTTTTAAGGAGATGTTTAGCGGGCATGCCAACCTGGTTAAAGTGAGGTGAAGTGAGGGACTCTTTCGTATTATAATGAGTCACATTATTTCTAGACTTCAGTTATCCGTAGGAAAACATTTCCATTATTTCATGAGATAGCCTTAGCCTTGCCAGAAGTGAAAACACAGGGAAGCAGAAGCAATTTTTTACACTCCTAATTTACAAATCGGGACATACTACCGGAGTAAATGAGATTGCGATTTCCGATCAAGTAGTCCACCTTCATCACCGGGCAGCGGCTCCGTTACCGACATGGGTACACTGAGGAGGCAGCATGATCACAATTTATACATTCTGACTGCACATGGCGTGGAATTTTATGCCAACCCCTTTTGCCAGTGTTCCAAATGATCAGTTAGGACCCCCCCGGACAGCTTTATTCACTGTTTCAGTGCCAAGTTTAAATGGATCATATGCTCAACATTACTTTAATGTTGGAATTTCTACCTGCTCCTTAATTTGTTATTTGCAGAACATTGGAAATTTCCATTCTACTCCTCTGTTCCTCTACACTATGTAAATGGAACTGAGGCCTCTAATTTCTCATTACAAGGAGCCCATTTGTGCTTGTAAGTTGTGTCCACCCTCCACAGGAAATCAGTCATTACTCTGTGTTTCTGAACTATGCGGTTGTTTGGGTGAGTGAGAGAAGGGCCTGGGAGATGTCTAGATTCCTGCTGATACCAGCACATACACTGGTCGTGCGTGGTTCTGCTCCCTTGGTGGTGGTTTGTTTAAATTGCTTTGGGAAGAGAATTCCACGGCACTGGTTTCAATTCAGGAGAGACCCAGATTACCTTCAGTTACTCCAAAACTCGTTAGCACTTTGGAGTGGAGAAAATAGAAGTACAAGACAAAGTACTGATGTTTTGCGATTTGAGGGGTCCAGACAAGGGTCCTCTCCCATTTAACCCATGTCCCTTTAGTGGGTCCAGGAGGGCTGTCCACTGGAGGATTTCAAAATATCCTAGAGGTGCCTGGTGACTCGGCAGCTTCTTCAGAAACACTCCTTTGGATGCTAAGCATCTGTTAATGCAATAAGTAAACGAGAACCAGGGTATGGACACCCTCAGGAGCAAGTTTAGCTCTGAGGCTGAACGTATTTAAGCTAAAATGCACATGGATTGAAAAGGGAGAATAGAGATGATAATGTTAAAAGGTAAGACTTTAGAGATATTTTGCTCTTTTACTGGGCTGATTTGGGTTTTCCCCCAGAGCCTGTAGGCACCCAGATTCCCTCACCTCTGCTCATGTGGCCGCCTTCTGCAGAAGAGTTTGAGAACAGGTCCTGAATGATATTGGAACCACTTTTCAGCTGGAGGTCAGTGAGTAGCATAGCCCAGGTTCCCACTACCGGCAATGATGGAGGAATGGGCGAAATTTACGTCTTGATTATAAACAACTATAAAAAGTAGACACACTATATAAAACAATTGATTTCGGACAATAGGCAGCACAAGACTGTGACCCCAGGCAGAAGTAAAACCTGCGAGGCCCCCTGTGCATCTTCGTCTCTGCACATCGATTCCACGGTCTCTCTCTCCTCCAGAGGTGGACCAGGGCAAGAACATGAATGGAGGCCCACGGCCCACCTCTCCAAATATTTAAAGGTTATGAATAAAGCTAATACGTTGTCAAAGGAAAGATGCTGTACCTCCCCTATTTTAATATACATCATTACGACAAAAGAAAAGTATATTGATCTTGCTGCTGGTTACAAAGGTATTTTCAGTTTGAGAAAATCAACAAGTCATATGTTATGATCTATGTAGTTTTCTAATTAGGTTGATTCCTATGAAATTGCTTTTGGGCTACAAAAATGGTGATCACGCAAATAAAAGTTTAAAGTATTTAAAAAATGGTGATCACATGGTTCAACTTTGTATATATATGGTTTTTATATGAATAAATGTCTGCAAAGTATCAAAGTTTACTGATTTTAATGATTGAAATCATCCCAAGTATCTTTTAACACAATGTAATGAAATTAGGTATCAATAAGGTAATGAAAATGGGAAAATTTACAAACATGAAGACGCTAATGTACTCTTAAGGAGAGTGGGAATGAATAACAAGCTTGTTTTTTTAAATTGTTTATGACCTATTGTGATGTGTTCTTTAAAACAGAAATGGTTAAATGAAACACAACTTGATCTTTCATCCTGGTACAGCTAGCTTCTAAGATACTTTCTTCAGGGAGATGGATGAAGCTTTAGAAAATCTTAGAACACATGAAATTTCCAGATAGCTCTAGATTTAAAAAAATTCTCTAGCCATTGACAGGAAAAGAGGAGCTCACTTGTTCAAAATGTCTATTCTTTCTGTAGTCTCTATGTGCATTTATTCTCTCTGTAATACCTCCTGTTTCCCATAGTAATTAAGATGCTTTATTAACTCTGGACCATAATAAAACTGCTATATTATTCTTTCTGATCTCTTATTCATCCTAAGCGACTTCCATATCACAAATGTGAATAACGGACTGCCCAATTCTGGAAAGAACTCTTTTTCTCTAATGAAACCTCTCTCTCCGGTTAGAAAATATGTAATTTTAATTATTTATAACAAAGTTTTCTTTCAAAGGTAAATACCACGTCAAGGCAGTCATTTAGATGAAAAAAGGTCATTTTTACTTTGATAAGTTTGCTTTTGACAGAGGCAATGTCACCATCCTAGAAATTTATGTTCCAAACTATTTTATTTGTATAAATTGACAGGATGATTTCAATCACATTTATCTGTAAAGTTCAATTGAAGTGACCATTACTATTAATATATAATCCCATGTATTACCACGTTAAGTGCACTTTTTTTCTTTTTTTTGTTTTGAATGTTTTAGTCAAACAAGGACCATTATTACAATAGTAAATTTAAGAACTATATAGGAAACTATCCTAGTGCACTTTTTAGCCTAGCTTCTCCATCTGTAATGGAGTCATTTATTTGTAGAATACAAAAATATCTATTCAGTTACAGTGGTAATGGAGTATTTTTCATAAATTTTACCTATATTGTAGTTTTACTTTCGCTGAATAATCATATGTTTAGGTGATAAGTAAGTAATAACATCAATAACATTTCTTTCTTATCACACAAAACGTATCTCTGATTAACAGTGATGATAACACTAGAGCTAGTTTAGTTCAAGCCAGGGATAATTTTCCCAGTAAAAGTATCACCTGTGAACAGAGGGTGAGTGATGGCTTACATAACCAAGGGTATATTTTCTTCAAGAAATCTAGGCAATGTCACAGGAGAAAATGTCAACAGTCAAGCTTACCCACTAAGACTATACTCCTCCTTTGGAAAACACATCTTATTTTCATAGCACTAAAGAAAACATTCTCCCATTTCATAGTGCACATTATTTAAGTTAAGGAAAATCTTCTGACATCCTGCTCTGAACATTCTGAAGAGGACAAGCAAATGATCAGTTGGAATTCGGAAACTATTCTCAAAGTATTTTCTCCCGTTAGCTGAAAGTGTTTGCAGGTACAGCAAAGACACAGTGCACACCATAATATTTCCAACAGACGGCCATCTGTCACATGAACAGAGAAATCCATGGAAACCTCACTTGGCTAAATTAATTCAAAAAGAGTCATGTACCACAATGTTCACTGCAGCACTATTTACAATAGCCAGGACATGGAAGCCACCTAAGTGTCCATCGACAGATGAATGGATAAAGAAGATGTGGCACATACATACAATGGAATATTACTCAGCCATTAAAAGAAACAAAATTGAGTTATTTGTAGTGAGGTGGATGGACCTAGAGTCTGTCAGACAGAGTGAAGTAAGTCAGAAAGAGAAAACGGGGAGGGGGAAGGGGAAACTGGGATGAAGTGAGAGTGGCATAGACATATATACACTACCAAACGTAACGTAGATAGCTAGTGGGAAGCAGCCACATAGCACAGGGAGATCAGCTCGGTGCTTTGTGACCACCTGGAGGGGTGGGGTAGGGAGGGTGGGAGGGAGACACAATAGGTAGGGAGTATGGGGATACATATATTCGTATAGCTGATTGTGTTATACAGCAGAAACTAACACAACAATGTAAAGCAATTATACTCCAATAAAAATGTTAAAAAAACAAATCCCATAGTTACCACATGGGGCTCTACAGTAGACAGACCAATAAACAGCCACATCTTTGTGGCGCCTGAAAAACAAACTGACCCGAAACACAGATCTTTTCTCATCCTTTTGTGCTTTCAGAAACACAAAACACAACTGCTTGGTTTTCAGTGGCAATCTTGGCTCTATTTTATAATTTTCCCTGACCATGGATTCAGTCTTATAATAAACTCTGATACATAACAGGAGATATGGTTTAATGTTCTGTGCTGTATGTAAACAGATTGTGTCTGCCAAAATTTTTTATTCTATATTACTGACACATAACCTTCATTCCTAATTATAATTTTAGAAATATGTTATATATTTAAATACAATTATAATACATATCAATATTAATAAAATATATATATTTCAGAAATTATGTGATATGTATTTTTTATTTTAAATGTAAAGGTGGGTCCACATTTTCATGTCCTATTATTTATACAATTATACAATCATTTGTGCAATTCAGATTAAAATAAGCTATTTTTTTCCCCAGTAAACAGGATGCTGCCACCGAATTCAGATTATTTTTTACAAAAATGTGAAAATATGAAAAATATGTCAAATGTAGATTCCCAAGACAGAAAAGGTGAAGTTCAGGTTTAAAGGACACTGCAGGAGTTACCAGCCCACTAGCATCGTTTACCGAGAAGAAAACCAAGGAAGGGCCTCCTAAATATGAAGTCAGGTGAACTGTGGTACAAGGGCAGGTTACACACACACACACACACACACACACACACACAGGGAGAGAGGGAGCGATGGGGAGAGGGAAGGAGTAGGACAGTGAGAGGGGGGAGTGAAACCGAGCAGGACTCTGTGGGGCTCCTGGGCACAGAAGCCTTTCCGTGTCCCCCATTTCTTGTTTGTAGGGAACAGCCTCCAGCCTCTATGACCTTCCCTGAGTTCCAAAGGGCATATGTGAACAGTTGCTAATCAGGGAAGGGAGGGGATGCAGAGACAAGGGAGGAACAGTCAAGAAACAATAGTTCAGGGGCAGGTCCTGGTTCCCCCTCAAGGGATACACAGAACAATATCTTCAAGCCCTGTACGGACCTAAAACCCCCAACAGATGGATGATGTCAGCATTCTCCATTCCAGATTAAAGGAAGCAGAGAAGCCCTTCGATAACACCACCTGAGGCCAGATTAAAGGAACCACAGAAACTCATCAGATTACCTGGGACCAGATTAAAGGACTGCAGGCCCTGCACACACCCTAATCTAATCAGCAACCCCCCCCTTGAAGGGATTGCTGTCAAACTCCTCACCAAATCCCCCTGGTTGGGACACACAGATTTTTAGGGGCACAAGCCCGCTGTGTCCCCCTTTGCCTGGCAAAGCAATAAAACTATTCTTTTCTACTTCACCCAAAACTCTGTCTCTGAGATTCGATTTGGCATCTGTGCACAGAGGCTGAGTTTTTAGCATCAAGAGGGAGGGAGAGGGATGGGGGGGAGGGATAGAGGGAGGAGGAGAGGGCAAGGAGGGAAACAGGGAAAGGGATGGGGAGGGAGAAGTTGGGGAAGAGGGGGGAGGGGGACAGGAGAGGGAGAGGGGGGCCACTGCCAAATCACCTTTCACTTCTAAGAGCTGAGAATACAGCTGACCCTTGAACTACACAATGTTGAACAAGTGTGTGTGTCCACTTAGGAGTTTTCAATAGAATTACCAGGGTTAGTTGAATCCTTGGGTGCAGAACCGCAGATACAGAAGACTGACTATAAGTTATACGTGGATTTTCAACTGCGTAGAGGGGTGGTGCCCCAACCCCTGTGTTGTTCAAGGGTCAACTGTATTTTTAATTTTTATCTTACAAATTAGAGCCAAAATAACTTGGGCTGCATCTTCTCTCCATGGCAAAACTTCTGTCATCATAAGGCAACACAATTACAAGAATTTAATGAATAGCAGCACGACAACATGGGAATTTCTTGCCAGAAACATACTGCTTTTCGTATAGATAAGATCAGCCCGAAAGCCTTTTGTAAGGCACTCTGCTGGGTAGGTACAAGGGAAAGCGAAGGTATTTTCTACTTTGACAACCTAGTGAGCAGGTAGGGGTCTATTTGGAGAAAGATACGATTAATTCACTTTTATCTGGACCTCAAAGTACACATAACAAAGTCACTAGTACAGACAGACGTGGAAAGGACGCTGGATGGAAGTTAGTACCGGGTTGGCCACAGCGTTTGCTCAGGTTTCTCCGTAGGAGATGGCAATACCCGAATGAACTTTTTGGCCAACCCAATATTAAAAAAGAGAGTAAAAATGGGAACGTGCATTCCCACTTGGGACAGTTACATCCCTGGCATGAGATTTATGGAGGGAGAAAATGCTGTAAGGATAGGAAAGGGCAGAATATGAAACACCATTACTATTGTTAAAGGAAAGTCTAAGATCACAGTGCCGCACAGGTGGGGTGCCACTCCAGGACCCTTTGTGCGAGGCCTCCTGTCCAGCAAACAACTGATGTCTCTGTCACTGTCTCCAGGCTCTGTCTTTGGTCTCAAGTCTGGGCAACTATAAGGCTTGCAGATCTTCAGCCCAACACAAGCACGAGGTATTTCTAAGCCAACGTCTTTTTTGAGCACATACAGAATTCTAAAATAAATACTCCAGGGCCATAGACAATGACTATTCCTCAAATATACAACAGAGAGGCAACTTCCCAAATTCATTTGGAAGAATGGGATTTTCTGACAGATGGAAGGATAAGAAGTGTAATTTCTCTCACAGAGTTGTGATGTCAGTGAGAACATTCTGTTCTAAAGTCACATACCTTTTATCTTTGCATATATACGTAAAAGACATATTATGTCATTTAAAGTTTGGCATTGAATTTCTTTTTTGCATTATGAATATTTAGACATATTAATAAAATGGAGGTTCTAAATTCCCTACCAAACCAATGCAACATAGCAATGCCAATCAAAAATTTCTAGGAACATGCCCAAACTATACTGTTCTTCCTGTGTTAAAATACAGACGTTAAAACATAAGTACATGTTTTAAATTCTTAACATAAATTTCTCTCATGTAACCATGCTCCTAAGTTTTAAAATACTGGCTGTTTGAAGTCTGAAGTAGCAAACACTGAGTTAGCATCTGTTATTCACAGGGCAGTGGGGTAAGTGCCAGAACTTCACTGAAGGCCACATCTGGCTTAAATCTACATGAACTCTGCAGTATAACTTTAATGATGCTAATTTCTGATGTTTCTCATCTTTTCTTATTCTCCAATCATTATCAAGTCTCCAGATGTGATGCTCTCTGGCAGACAAAAAAAAAATAAAGGGGAAGATGTATGAAATACAATTTTTAAACCTAGAACTAGGGATTGGGTACATTTAGTTGAAGAGCCAGAGGTAGAGATGAGGTTAAAAAAACAGAAGTCAGGAAGAAAAATATGAGTGAATTTTCTCCTCTCAACGTTCTTCTATGTAGTTTATCATTTGTGAAGTGTAGCTTAATAGGCTCATTTCAAGGGAAGTGACATATGGTGAGACACCAGTGAGCCAAATGATCCTGTGTGTGTGTGTACATGTGTGTACATATGTATGTGTGTGTACGTGTGTGTGCACATGCACATAAATACATGATGACAGCTGACCTTCTGTCATGGTTGTATTAACCTTTCCCTGAGCTAATGTTATGTACCATATTTATTCCCTACTGAATCAAAAGGAATATATTTTTTCCGTAAAAGTTTGATCCATATAGAACTACATGTTACCTATTATATTTAGAAAATTGCATGGGGAAGCTTGATGGAGAAAAATCAAGTACAGAGACCAAGTTTCAGGTTTAATTAATTGTGTTAAGCTACACTTCACAAACTATAAACTACATAGAAGAACCTTGAGAGGGAAAAAAGTTCACTTGTATTAATATTTTTCTTCCTGGCTTCAGTTTTCTGAAATTGAAATTTCAATTTCAGGTTTGAATTAAAGAGAGTGAAGTGATTTGTTTGAATAAGGTCATTGTTAGATTATACTAATCCAATATAATATATGGAAACTCTGGGCCTTTTAGTAACTACTTTTATGCGTCTAATAGACAATGATTAAATGGCTGACTGTTGACATTTCACACTGAGTTACCTTCAGATTTTTCATTGTGCTATGTCAGGAGAACTTAATTAACAGTCTGCATCTTGGCTTTCATCTCTGGTCCAGCCATGATAAAATCAGCTTAGTAGTAATGGCCTCAAGCAAACCTGGTCTACCTGAGGAGAGAGGTTGGGGCCTGGTAGAGGAAGTTCTCAGGTTACTCAGGAGTCAGGGTGATGAATCAGCAAGAATTGACCTTCGGTGGGAGGGTGGGCTGTGGACACCTCTTCTACACTGAGCTGAATAAAGTCATTCAGGAATTTTGCAACTCCAGGGACTGAAAAACAGTGTCCCGTTTCCCTTGGGCTACATGGACTGAGTGATGTAAGGCTTGGGAGAAGGGGTTCATCTCTTTAGGGGGCAATGTCTTGTTTATACTCACAGATGAAAGAAAAAAACAACTGAAGACTTAACCCTGACATTTTGCCTGACATTTTTTTTTCTTGCATTAAAAACGTAGGGTTTGGGGCTTCCTGGTGGTGCGGCGGGGTTAAGAATCCACCTGCCAACGAAGGGGACACGGGTTCGAGCCCTGGTCCGGGAGGACCCCACATGCCGCGGAGCAACTAAGCCCATGAGCCACAACTACTGAGCCCTCGCGCCACAACTATCAAGGCCCGTGCGCCTGGGGCCCGTGCTCCGCCACAAGAGAAGCCACCGCAATAAGCCCGCACACAGCAACAAAGAGTAGCCCCCGCTTGCTGCAAATAGAGAAAGCCCCAAGGGCAGCAACAAGGATCCACTGCAGCCAAAAATAAAATACAATAAATAAATTTTAAAAAATTCTAAAAAGAATGAAACAATAGTATGACTCAATTAAAAAAAAAACCAACTTAGGGTTAGGTTTAGATTTAGTTTTTCTCGAACTTTAGAAGCTAGAAAACCATTTCTATATATATATTTTTTAACATCTTTATTGGAGTATAATTGATTTACAATGGAGTGTTAGTTTCTGCTTTATAACAAAGTGAATCAGCTATACGTATACATATATCCCCATATTTCCTCCCTTTTGTGTCTTCCTCCCACCCTCCCTATCCAACCCCTCTAGGTGGTCACAAACTACCAATCTGATCTCCCTGTGCTGTGAGGTTGCTTCCCACTAGCTATCTATTTTACATTTGGTAGTATATATGTCCAAGCCACTCTCTCACTTTGTCCCAGCTTCCCCTTACCCCTCCCTGGGTTCTCAAGTCTATTCTCTAAGTCTGAGTCTTTATTACTGTCCTGCTCTTAGGTTCTTCATATCCTTTTTTTTTTTTTTTTAAGATTCCATATATATGTTAGCATACGGTATATATTTTTCTCTTACTGACTTACTTTACTCTGTATGACAGATTCTAGGTCCATCCACCTCACTACAGATAACTCAATTTCATTTCTTTTTATGGCTGAGTAATATTCCATTGTATATATGTGCCACATCTTCTTTATCCATTCATCTGTCGATGGACAATTGGGTTGCTTCCATGTCCTGGCTGTTGTAAATAGAGCTGCAATGCACACTGTGGTACATGACTCTTTATGAATTGTGGTTTTCTCAGGGTATATGCCCAGTAGTGGGATTGCTGGCTCATATGGTAGTTCTATTTTTAGCTTTTTAAGGAACCTCCATACTGTTTTCCATAGTGGCTGTATCAATGTACACAATGAACCCACAGTGCAAGAGGGTACCCATTTCTCCACACCCTCTCCAGCATTTGTTGTTTGTAGATTTTTTGATGATGGCCATTCTGACTGGTGTGAGGTGATACCTCACTGCAGTTTTGATTTGCATTTCCCTAATGATTAGAGATGTTGAGCATCCTTTCATATTTGTTGGCAATCTGTACATCTTCTTTGGAGAAATGTCTGTTTAAGTCTTCTGCCCATTTTGGATTGGGTTATTTTTTTGATATTGAGCTGCATGAGCTGCTTATAAATTTTGGAGATTAATCCTTTGTCATTTGCAAATATTTTCTCCCATTCTGAGGGTTGTCTTTTCATCTTGTTTATGGTTTCCTTTGCTGTGCAAAAGCTTTTAACTTTCATTAGGCCCCATTCGTTTATTTTTGTTTTTATTTCCATTTCTCTAGGAGGTGGGTCAAAAAGGATCTTGTGTGATTTATGTAATAGAGTGTTCTGCCTATGTTTTCCTCTAAGAGTTTTCTAGTGTCTGGCCTTACATTTAGGTCTTTAATCCATTTTGAGTTTATTTTTGTGTATGGTATTAAGGAGTGTTCTAATTTCATTCTTTTACATGTAACTGTCCAGTTTTCCCAGCACCACTTATTGAAGAGGCTGTCTTTTCTCCACTGTATATTCTTGCCTCCTTTATCAAAAATAAGGTGACCATATGTATGTGGGTTTATCTCTGGGCTTTCTATCCTGTTCCATTGAGCTATATTTCTGTTTTTGTGCAAGTACCATACTGTCTTGATTACTGTAGCTTTGTAGTTTATTCTGAAGTCAGCAAGCCTGATTCCTCCAGCTCCATAGAAAACCATTTCTTAAAGCGAGATTTTTATAAAGTGCTTAGAACAAAATTCTTCATGCAGAGTGGAAACTCTATAATAATATTTTAAAGTTAACAACTACAAAAAATTGTAGTAGGATATACAAGGGAATCCCCATAAAGGTAACAGCTGATCTTTCAGCAGAAACTCTGCAAGCCAGAAGGGAGTGGCAGAACATATTTAAAGTGGTGAAAGGGAAAAACCTACAACCAAGATTACTCTACCCAGCAAGGATCTCATTCAGATTTGACAGAGAAATTAAAACCTTTACAGACAAGCAAAAGCTAAGAGATTCAGCAACACCAAACTAGCTTTACAACAAACGCTAAAGGAACTTCCCTAGACAGGAAACACAAGAGAAGGAAAAGACCTACAATAACAAGCCCAAAACAATTAAGGAAATGGTAATAGGAACATACATATTGATAACTACCTTAAATGTAAATGGATTAAATGCTCCAAACAAAAGACATAGACTGACTGAATGGATACAAAAACAAGACCCGTATATATGCTGTCTACAAGAGACCCATTTCAGACCTAGGGACACATACACACTGAAAGTCAGGGGATGGAAAAAGATATTCCATGCAAATGGAAATCAAAAGAAAGCTGGAGTAGCAATTTTCATATCAGACAAAATAGACTTTAAAACAAAGACTATTACAAGAGACAAGAAGGACACTACATAATGATCAGGGAATCAATCCAAGAAGATATAGCAATTATAAATATTTCTGCAACCAACATAGGAGCACACCAATACATAAGGCAAATACTAACAGCCATAAAAGGGGAAATCGACAGTAACACAATCATACTAGGGGACTTTAACACCCCACTTTCACCACCAGACAGATCATCCAAAATGAAAATAAGGAAACACAAGCTTTAAATGATACATTAAACAAGATGGACTTAATTGATATTTACAGGACATTCCATCCAAAAACAACAGAATACACTTTCTTCCCAAGTTCTCATGGAACATTCTGCAGGATAGGTCACATCTTGGGTCACAAATCAAGCCTTGGTGAATTTAAGAAAACTGAAATCGTATCAAGTATCTTTTTTGAACATAATGCTATGAGACTAGATATCAATTAAAGGAAAAAAATCTGTAAAAAATATAAACACATGGAGGCTAAACAATACACTACTTAATAACCAAGACATCACTGAGGAAATGAAAAAATACCTAGAAACAAATGACAATGAAAACACGACGACCCAAAACCTATGGGATGCAGCAAAAGCAGTTCGAAGAGGGAAGTTATAGCAATACAATCCTACCTTAAGAAACAAGAAACATCTCAAATAAACAACCTAACCTTACACCTAAAGCAATCAGAGAAAGAAGAACAAAAAAATCCCAAAGTTAGTAGAAGGAAAGATATCATAAAGATCAGATCAGAAATAAAAAGAAATGAAGGAAACAATAGCAAAGATCAATAAAACTAAAAGCTGGTTCTTTGAGAACATAAACAAAATTGATAAACCATTAGCCAGACTCATCAAGGAAAAAAGCGAGAAGACTCAAGTCAATACAATTAGAAATGAAAAAGGAGAAGTAACAACTGACCCTGCAGAAATACAAAGGATCATGAGAGATAACTACAAGCAATTCTATGCCAATAAAATGGACAACTTGGAAGAAATGGACAAATTCATAGAAAAGCACAAACTTCCGAGACTGAACCAGGAAGAAATCGAAAATATGAACAGACCAATCACAAGCACTGAAATTGAGACTGTGATTAAAACTCTTCCAATAAACAAAAGCCCAGGACCAGATGGCTTCACAGGAGAATTCTATCAAACATTTAGAGAAGAGCTAACACCTATCCTTCTCAAACTCTTCCAAATTGTAGCAGAGGGAAGAACACGCCCACACTCATTCTACGAGGCTATCATCACCCTGATACCAAAACCAGACAACGAAGTCCCAAAAAAGAAAACTACTGCCCAGTATCACTGATGAAAAAACCCTCAACAAAATACTAGCAAACAGAATCCAACAGCACATTAAAAGGATCATACACCATGATTAAGTAGGGTTTATCCCAGGAAAGCAAGGATTCTTCAATATACGCAAATCAATTAATGTGATACACCATATTAACAAATTGAAGAATAAAAACCATATGATCATCTCAATAAATGCAGAATAAGTTTTTGACAAAATTCAACACCCATTTATGATAAAAACCCTCCAGAAAGTAGGCATAGAGGGAACTTACGTCAACATAATATAGGCCATATATGACAAACCAACAGCCAACATCATCCTCATTTGTGAAAACCTGAAACCATTTCCACTAAGATCAGAAACAAAACAAGTTTGCCCACTCTCACCACTGTTATTCAACATAGTTTTGGAAGTTTTAACCACAGCAGTCAGAGAATAAAAAGAAATAAAAGGAATACAAATGGGAAAAAAGTAAAGCTGTCACTGTTTGCAGATGACATGATACTATACATAGAGAATCCTAAAGATGCTACCAGAAAACTTCTAGAGCTAATCAACGAATTTGGTAAAGTTGCAGGATACAAAATTAATGCACAGAAATCTCTGGCATTCCTATATACTAATGATGAAAAATCTGAAAGTGAAATTAAAGAAACACATTTACCACTGCAACAAAAAGAATAAAATACCTAGGAATAAACCTACCTGATGAGACAAAAGACACGTATGCAGAAAACTATGACACTGATGAAAGAAATTAAAGATGATACAAATAGATGGAGAGATATACCATGTTCTTGGATTGGAAGAATCAACATTGTGAAAATGACTATACTACCCAAAGCAATCTACAGATTCAATGCAATCCCTATCAAACTACCACTGGCATTTTACACAGAAATAGAACAAAAAATTTCACAATTTGTATGGAAACACAAAAGTCCCTGAATAGCCAAAGCAATCTTGAGAAAGAAAAATGGAGCTGGAGGAATCAGGCTCCCTGACTTCAGACGATACTACAAAGCTACAGTAATCAAGACAGTATGGTACTGGCACAAAACAGAAGTATAGATCGATGGAACAGGATAGAAAGCCCAGAGGTAAACCCACGCACATATGGTCACCTTATCTTTGATAAAGGAGGCAAGAATGTACAATGAAGGAAGAAAAGACAGCCTCTTCAATAAGTGGTGCTGGGAAAACTGGACAGCAACATGTAAAAGAATGAAATTAGAACACTCCCTGCCACCATACACAAAAATAAACCCAAAGTGGATTAAAGACCTAAATGTAAGGCCAGACACTAGAAAACTCTTAGAGGAAAACATAGGCAGAACACTGTATGACATAAATCACAGCAAGATTCTTTTTGACCCATCTCCTAGAGAAATGGAAATAAAAACAAAAATAAACAAATGGGACCTAATGAAACTTAAAAGCTTTTGCACATCATAGGAAACCATAAACAAGACGAAAAGACAACCCTCAGAATGGGAGAAAATATTTGCAAATGAAGCAACTGACAGAGGATTAATCTCCAAAATTTAAAAGCAGCTCATGCAGCTCATTATCAAAAAAAACAAAATACTCAATCCAAAAATGGGCAGAAGACCTAAACAGACATTTCTGCAAAGAAGATATACAGATTGCCAACAAACACATGAAAGGATGCTCAACATCACTAATCATTAGAGAAATGCAAATGAAAACTACAGTGAGGTATGACCTCACACCAGTCAGAATGTCCGTCATCAAAAAATGTACAAACAATAAATGCTGGAGACAGTGTGGAGAAAAGGGAACCCTCTTGCCCTGTTGGTGGGAATGTAAATTGATACAGCCACCATGCAGAACAGTATGGAGGTTCCTTAAAAAACTAAAAATAGAACTACCATACGACCCAGCAATACCACTACTGCGCATATAGCTGGAGGCAACCATAATTCAAAAAGAGTCATGTACCACAATATTCATTGCAGCTGTATTTACAGTAGCCAGGATATGGAAGCAACCTAGGTGTCCATCGACAGATCAATGGATAAAGAAGATGTGGCACATATATACAATGGAATATTACTGAGCCATAAAAAGAAACGAAACTGAGTTATTTGTAGTGACGTGGATGGAACTACAGTCTGCCATACAGAGTGAAGTAAGTCAGATTGAGAAAAACAAATACTGTATGCTAACACATATATATGGAATCTAAAAAAATAAAAAAACCAATGGTCGTGAAGACCCTAGGGGCAGGATGGGAATAAAGACACAGACCTACTAGAGAATGGACTTGAGGATGGCGAGGGGGAAGGGTTAGCTGGGGCAAAGTGAGAGATTGGCATGGACATATATACACTACCAAATGTAAACTAGATCGCTAGTGGGAAGCAGCTGCACAGCACAGGGAGATCAGGTCGGTGCTTTGTCACCACTTAGAGGGCTGGGATAGGGAGGGTGGGTGGGAGGGAGATGCAAGAGGGATGAGATGTGGGGATATATGTATATGTATAGCTGATTCACTGTGTTATAAAGCAGAAACTAACACACCATTGTAAAGCAATTATATTCAAATAAAGATGTTAAAAAATGTAGTACGATAGCATGCTTCCCTTTTCTGGGAAAGAAACTTCTTACTGCAAATTTAATATTGACAATGGTTAGTAATTATGGAATCTTTATACCTTATGTGGACGATCTTTAAGCGCTGTGATAGGTACCATTATCCTCGTTTTAGAGATCAAGAATATAAGGCTTAGAAAGATTAAGTAAGTAGCCCAAAGTCACACACCTTAGCAATGGTAAAGTTAATATTCAAACTCAGGTTTACTTAACTCTGAAACTCCCGATTTTAACCTCTGCAGACAGAGCCTCTTCACAATGACTGAGCCACCAAAATTTAGCAGAGCCACGGGGATAAAAACATCATTCAAAGTTGCTACCTCAGATCATCCAAACAGAAAATTAATAAGGAAACACAAGCTTTAAATGACACAATAGACCAGAGAGATTTAATTGATATTTATGAGACACTCCATCCAAAAACAGAAGATTACACTTTCTTCTCAAATGCGCATGGAACAATCTCCAGGATGGATCACATCTTGGGTCACAAATCAAGCCTCAGTGAATTTAAGAAAATTGAAATCATATCAAGCATCTTTTCTGAGGACAACGCTATGAGATTGGAAATCGGTCACAGGGAAAAAAACGTAAAAAACACAGACAGGGGGGACCTTGAAGATGGCGGAAGAGTAAGACGCGGAGATCACCTTCCTCCCCACAGATACACCAGAAATACATCTACACGTGGAACAACTCCTACAGAACACCTACTGAAGGCTGGCAGAAGACCTCAGACCTCCCAAAAGGCAAGAACCCCCCACGTACCTGGGTAGGGCAAAAGAAAAAAAAAAAGAAAAAACAGAGACAAAAGAATAGGGACGGGACCTGCACCAGTGGGAGGGAGCTGTGAAGGAGGAAAGGTCTCCACACACTAGAAGCCCCTTCGCGGGCGGAGACTGCGGGAGGCGGAGGGGGGAGCTTCGAAGCCGCGGAGGAGAGCACAGCAACCAACGGGTGCGGAGGGCAAAGCGGAGAGATTCCCGCACAGAGGATCAGGGCCGACCGGCACTCACCAGCCCGAGAGGCTTGTCTGCTCCCCCGCCGGGGCGGGCGGGGCTGCGAGCTGAGGCTCGGGCTTCGGTCGGAGCGCAGGGAGAGGACTGGGGTTGGCGGCGTGAACACAGCCTGCAGGGGGTTAGTGCGCCACGGCTGGCCGCGAGGGAGTCCGGGGAAAAGTCTGGACCTGCCGAAGAGGCAGGAGACTTTTCCTTCCCTCTTTGTTTCCTGGTGCGCGAGGAGAGGGATTTAAGAACGCTGCTTAAAGGAGCTCCAGAGACGGGCGCGAGCGTGGACCCCAGAGACGGGCGGGAGACGCTAAGGCTGCTGCTGCCGCCACCGAGGGGCCTGTGTGCGAGCACAAGTCACTCTCCACACCCCCTTCCGGGGAGCCTGTGCAGCCCGCCACTGCCAGGGTCCCGTGACCCTGGAACAACTTCCCCGGGAGGACGCACGGCGCGCCTCAGGCTGGTGCAACGTCACGCACGGCGCGCCTGGTGCAACGTCATGCTGGCCTCCGCCGCCGCAGGCCCGCCCCGCATCGTGCCCCTGCCTCCCCCCGGCCTGAGTGAGCCAGAGCCCCCGAATCAGCGGCTCCTTTAACCCCGTCCTGTCTGAGCGAAGAACAGACGCCCTCCGGCGACCTACACGCAGTGGCGGGGCCAAATCCAAAGCTGAACCCTGCGAGCTGTGAGAACACAGAAGAGAAAGGGAAATCTCTCCCAGCAGCCTCAGGAGCAGCGGATTAAAGCTCCACAATCAACTTGATGTACCTGCATCTGTGGAATACCTGAATACACAAGGAATCAGCCCAAATTAAGGAGGTGGACTTTAGGAGCAAGATCTATGATTTTTTCCCCTTTCCTCTTTTTGTGAATGTGTATGTGTGTGCTTCTGTGTGAGATCTTGTCTGTATAGTCTTGCTTCCATCATTTGTCCTAGGGTTCTATCCGTCCGTGTTTTTTTTTAAAAATTTTTTCTTAATAATCAATTTTAATTTTAATAATGTTATTATACTTTACGTTCTTTCTTTCTTTCTTTCCTTCCTTCCTTCCTTCCTTCCCTCCTTTAGACAACGAATCATCCCAAATTGAGGAGGTGGTCTCTGACAGCAAGATTTAGGATTTTTCCCCATTTACCTCTTTTTGTGAGGGTGTATGTGTATGCTTCTGTGTAAGATTTTGTCTGTACAGCTTTGCTTCCAACATTTGTCCTAAGGTTCTTTCCGTTCCTTTTTTTTTCTAAATAAGAATTTTTTAATTCAATAACTTTATTATACTTTATTTTATTTTTACTGTATCTTCTTTCTTTCTGTCTTTTTTCCTTCTTCCCCTCCTTCCTTCCTCCCTCCCTCCCTCCTTTCTTTCCTTCTTGCCTTCTTTCATTCTTTGCTTCTTACTTTTCTTCCTTCCTTCCCTCCTTTCCTTCTTTCTTTCCTCATACTTCTACTAATTCCCTCTACTTTTTCTCCCTTTTATTATGAGCCGTGTGGATGAAAGGCTCTTGGTGCTCCAGCCAGGAGTCAGCGCTCTGCCTCTGAGGTAGGAGAGCCAACTTCAGGACACTGGTCCACAAGAGACCTCCCAGCTCCACATAATATCAAATGGCAAAAATCTCCCAGAGACCTCCATCTTAACACCAGCACCCAGCTTCACTCAATGACCAGCAAGCCACAGTGCTGGACAACCTATGCCAAACAAGTAGCAAAACAGGAACACAACCACACCCATTAGCAGAGAGGCTGCCTAAAATCATAATAAGGCCACAGACACCCCAAAACACACCACCAGACGTGAACCTGCCCACTAGAGAGACAAGATCCAGCCTCATCCACCACAACACAGGCACTAGTCCCCTCCACCAGGAAGCCTACACAACCCACTGAACCAACCTTAGCCACTGAGACAGACATCAAAAACATCAGGAACTACGAACCTGCAGTCTGCAAAAAGGAGACCCCAAACACAGTAAGATAAGCAAAATGAGAAGACAGAAAAACACACAGCAGATAAAGGAGCAAGATAAAAATGCACCAGACCTAACAAATGAAGAGGAAATAGCCAGTCTACCTGAAAAAGAATTCAGAATAATGATAGTAAGGATGATCCAAAATCTTGGAAATAGAATGGACAAAATGCAAGAAACAGTTAACAAGGACCTAGAAGAAATAAAGATGAAACAAGCAACAATGAACAACACAATAAATGAAATTAAAAGTACTCTAGATGGGATCAATAGCAGAATAACTGAGGCAGAAGAACGGATAAGTGACCTGGAAGATAAAATAGTGGAAATAACTACTGCAGAGCAGAATAAAGAAAAAAGAATGAAAAGAACTGAGGACAGTCTCAGAGACCTCTGGGACAACATTAAACGCACCAACATTCGAATTATAGGGGTTCCAGAAGAAGAAGAGAAAAAGAAAGGGACTGAGAAAATATTTGAAGAGATTATAGTTGAAAACTTCCCTAATATGGGAAAGGAAATAGTTAATCAAGTCCAGGAAGCACAGAGAGTCCCATACAGGATAAATACAAGAAGAAATACGCCAAGACACATATTAATCAAACTGTCAAAAATTAAATACAAAGAAAGCATATTAAAAGCAGCAAGGGAAAAAAAAAAAAAGCAGCAAGGGAAAAACAACAAATAACACATAAGGGAATCCCCATAAGGTTAACAGCTGATCTCTCAGCAGAAACCCTATAGCCAGAAGGGAGTGGCAGGACATACTGAAAGTGATGAAGGAGAAAAACCTGCAGCCAAGACTACTCTACCCAGCAAGGATCTCATTCAGATTTGATGGAGAAATTAAAACCTTTACAGACAAGCAAAAGCTGAGAGAGTTCAGCACCACCAAGCCAGCTTTACAACAAATGCTAAAGGATCTTCTCTAGGCAAGAAACACAAGAGAAGGAAAAGACCTATAATAATGAACCCAAAACAATTTAGAAAATGGGAATAGGAACATACATATCGATAATTACCTTAAATGTAAATGGAATAAATGCTCCCACCAAAAGACACAGATTGGCTGAATGGATACAAAAACAAGACCCTTATATATGCTGTCTACAAGAGACCCACTTCAGACCTAGAGACACATACAGACTGAAAGTAAGGGGATGGAAAAAGATATTCCATGCAAATGGAAACCAAAAGAAAGCTGGAGTAGCAAATCTCATATCAGACAAAATAGACTTTAAAATAAGGACTATTAAAAGAGAGAAAGAAGGACACTACATAATGATCAAGGGATCGATCCAAGAAGAAGATATAACAATTGTAAATATTTATGCACCCAATATAGGAGCACCTCAATACATAAGGCAAATACTAACAGCCATAAAAGGGGAAATCGACAGTAACACATTCATAGTAGGGGACTTAAACACCCCACTTTCACCCATGGACAGATCATCCAAAATGAAAATAAATAAGGAAACACAAGCTTTAAATGATACATTAAACAAGATGGACTTAATTGATATTTATAGGACACTCCACCCAAAAACAACAGAATACACATTTTTCTCAAGTGCTCATGGAACATTCTCCAGGATAGATCATATCTTGGGGCACAAATGAAGCCTTGGTAAATTTAAGAAAATTGAAATTGTATCAAGTATCTTTTCTGACCACAACGCCATGAGACTAGATATCAATTACAGGAAAAGATCTGTAAAAAATACAAACACATGGAGGCTAAACAATACACTACTTAATAATGAAGTGATCACTGAAGAAATCAAAGAGGAAATCAAAAAATACCTAGAAACAAATGACAATGGAGACACAACAACCCAAAACCTATGGGATGCAGCAAAAGCAGTTCTAAGGGGGAAATTTATAGCAATACAAGCCCACCTTAAGAAGCAGGAAACATCTCGAATAAACAACCTAACCTTGCACCTCAAGCAATTAGAGAAAGAAAAACAAAAAAACCCCAAAGCTAGCAGAAGGAAAGAAATCATAAAAATCAGATCAGAAATAAATGAAAAAGAAATGAAGGAAACAATAGCAAAGATCAATAAAACTAAAAGCTGGTTCTTTGAGAAGATAAACAAAATAGATAAACCACTAGCCAGACTCATCAAGAAAGAAAGGGAGAAGACTCAAATCAATAGAATTAGAAATGAAAAAGGAGAGGTAACAACTGACACTGCAGAAATAAAAAAGATCATGAGGGATTACTACAAGCAACTCTATGCCAATAAAATGGACAATCTGGATGAAATGGACAAATTCTTAGAAATGCACATCCTGCCAAGACTGAATCAGGAATAAATAGAAAATATGAACAGACCAATCACAAGCACTGAAATTGAAACTGTGATTAAAAATCTTCCAACAAACAAAAGTCCAGGACCAGATGGCTTCACAGGTGAATTCTATCAAACATTTAGAGAAGAGCTAACACCTATCCTTCTCAAACTCTTCCAAAATATAGCAGAGGGAGGAACACTCCCAAACTCCTTCTGCGAGGCCATCATCACCTTGATACCAAAACCAGACAAGGATGTCACAAAGAAAGAAAACTACAGGCCAATATCACTGATGAACATAGATGCAAAAATCCTCAACAAAATACTAGCAAACAGAATCCAACAGCACATTAAAAGGATCATACACCTTGATCAAGTGGGGTTTATTCCCGGAATGCAAGGATTCTTCAATATACGCAAATCTATCAATGTGATACACCATATTAACAAATTGAAGGAGAAAAACCATATGATCATCTCAATAGATGCAGAGAAAGCTTTTGACAAAATTCAACACCCATTTATGATAAAAACCCTGCAGAAAGTAGGCATAGAGGGAACTTTCCTCAACATAATAAAGGCCATATATGACAAGCCCACAGCAAACATCATCCTCAATGGTGAAAAACTGAAAGCATTTCCACTAAGATCAGGAACAAGACAAGGTTGCCCACTCTCACCACTCTTATTTAACATAGTTTTAGAAGTTTTAGCCACAGCAATCAGAGAAGAAAAGGAAATAAAAGGAATCCAAATCAGAAAAGAAGAAGTAAAGCTGTCACTGTTTGCAGATGACATGATCTTATACATAGAGAATCCTAAAGATTCTACCAGAAAACTACTAGAGCTAATCAATGAATTTGGTAAAGTGGCAGGATACAAAATTAATGCACAGAAATCTCTGGCATTCCTATATACTAATGATGAAAAATCTGAAAGTGAAATCAAGAAAACACTCCCATTTACCATTGCAACAAAAAGAATAAAATATCTAGGAATAAACCTACCTAAAGAGACAAAAGACCTGTATGCAGAAAATTATAAGACACTGATGAAAGAAATTAAAGATGATACAAATAGATGGAGAGATATACCATGTTCTTGGATTGGAAGAATCAACATTGTGAAAATGACTCTACTACCCAAAGCAATCTATAGATTCAATGCAATCCCTATCAAACTACCACTGGCATTTTTCACAGAACTAGAACAAAAAATTTTGCAATTTGTATGGAAACACAAAAGACCCCGAATAGCCAAAGCAATCTTGAGAACGAAAAAAGGAACTGGAGGAATCAGGCTCCCTGACTTCAGACGATACTACAAAGCTACAGTTATCAAGACAGTATAGTACTGGCACAAAAACAGAAAGATAGATCAATGGAACAGGATAGAAAGCCCAGAGATAAACCCACGCACATATGGACACCTTATCTTTGATAAAGGTGGCAGTAATGTACAATGGAGAAAGGACAGCCTCTTCAATAAGTGGTGCTGGGTAAACTGGACAGGTACATGTAAAAGTATGAGATTAGATCACTCCCTAACACCATACACAAAAATAAGCTCAAAATGGATTAAAGACCTAAATGTAAGGCCAGAAACTATCAAACTCTTAGAGGAAAACATAGGCAGAACACTCTGTTGACATAAATCACAGCAAGATCCTTTCTGACCCACCTCCTAGAGTAATGGAAATAAAAACAAAAATAAACAAATGGGACCTAATGAAACTTCAAAGCTTTTGCACAGCAAAGGAAACCATAAACAAGACCAAAAGACAACCCTCAGAATGGGAGAAAATATTTGCAAATGAAGCAACTGACAAAGGATTAATGTCCAAAATTTACAAGCAGCTCATGCAGCTCAAAAACACAAACAACCCAATCCAAAAATGGGCAGAAGACCTAAATAGACATTTCTCCAAAGAAGATATACAGACTGCCAACAAACACATGAAAGAATGCTCAACATCATTAATCATTAGAGAAATGCAAATCAAAACTATAATGAGATATCATCTCACACCAGTCAGAATGGCCATCATCAAAAAATCTAGAAACAATAAATGCTGGAGAGGGTGTGGAGAAAAGGGAACACTCTTGCACTGCTGGTGGGAATGTGAATTGGTTCAGCCACTATGGAGAACAGTATGGAGGTTCCTTAAAAAACTACAAATAGAACTACCATATGACCCAGCAATCCCACTACTGGGCATATACCCTGAGAAAACCAAAATTCAAAAAGAGTCATGTACCAAAATGTTCATTGCAGCTCTATTTACAATAGCCCAGAGATGGAAACAACCTAAGTGCCCATCATTGGATGAATGGATAAAGAAGATGTGGCACATATATACAATGGAATATTACTCAGCCATAAAAAGAAACGAAATTGAGCTATTTGTAATGAGGTGGATAGACCTAGAGTCTGTCATACAGAGTGAAGTAAGTCAGAAAGAAAAAGACAAATACCGTATGCTAACACATATATATGGAATTTAAGAAAAAAAATGTCATGAAGAACCTAGGGGTAAGGCAGGAATAAAGACGCAGACCTCCTAGAGAACGGACTTGAGGTTATGGGGAGGGGGAAGGGTGAGCTGTGACAGGGCGAGAGAGAGTCATGGACATATACACACTAACAAATGTAGTAAGGTAGATAGCTAGTGGGAAGCAGCCGCATGGCACAGGGATATTGGCTTGGTGCTTTGTGACAGCCTGGAGGGGTGGGATAGGGAGGGTGGGAGGGAGGGAGACGCAAGAGGGAAGACATATGGGAACATATGTTTATGTATGACTGATTCACTTTGTTATAAAGCAGAAACTAACACACAATTGTAAAGCAATTATACCCCAATAAAGATGTTAAAAAAAAATTAAAAAAATAAAAGGCAAGTTAGAAAAAAAAAACAAAAACACAGACAGATGGAGGCTAAACAATACGTTACTAAATAACCAAGAGATCACTGAAGAAATCAAAGAGGAAATCAAAAAATACCTAGAGACAAATGACAATGAAAACACGACAATCCAAAACCTATTGGATGCAGCAAAAGCAGTTCTAAGAGGGCAGTTTATAACAATACAATCCTACCTCAAGAAACAACAAACATCTCAAATAATCTAACCTTACACCTAAAAGGAGTGGAGAAAGAAGAACAAACAAAACCCAACGTTAGCAGAAGGAAAGAAATCATAAAAATCAGAGAATAAGTGAAATAGAAACAAAGAAAACAAGAGCAAAGATCAATAGAGTTAAAAGCTGGTTCTTTGAGAAGATAAAATTGATAAACCATTAGCCAGACTCATCAAGAAAAAGAGGGAGTGGACTCAAATCAATAAAATTGGAAATGAAAAAGAAGTTACAACAGACACTGCAGAAATAAAAGGCATCCTAAGAGACTACTACAAGCAACCCTATGCCAATAAAATGGACAACCTGGAAGAAATGGACAAATTCTTAGAAAGGTATAACTTTCCAAGACTGCACCAGGAAGGAATAGAAAATATGAACAGAACAATCACAAGTAACGAAATTGAAACTGTGATTAAAAATCTTCCAACAAACAAAAGTCCAGGACCAGATGGTTTCACAGGTGAATTCTATCAAACATTTAGAGAAGAGCTAACACTCATCCTTCTCAAACTCTTCCATAAATTGCAGAGGAAGGAACACTCCCAAACTCATTCCATGAGGCCACCATCACCCTGATACCAAAACCAGACGAAGATACTACAAAAAAATAAAACGACACACCAATATCACTGATGAATATAGTTGCAAAAATCCTCAACAAAATACTAGCAAACAGAATCCAACAGCACATTAAAAGGATCATACACCATGATCAAGTGGGATTTATCCCAGGGATGCAAGGATTCTTCAATATATGCAAATCAATCAATGTAATACACCATATTAACAAATTGAAGAAGAAAAACCATATGATCATCTCAATAGATGCAGAAAAAGCTAGTGACAAAATCCAACACCCATTTATGATAAAACCTCTCCAGAAAGTGGGCATAGAGGGACACCTACCTCAACATAATAAAGGTTACATACAAGAAACCCACAGCAAACATCATTCTCAATGGTGAAAAACTGAAAGCATTTCCTCTAAGATCAGGAACAAGACAAGGATGTCCACTCTCACCACTATTATTCAACATAGTTTTGGAAGTCCTAGCCATGGCAATCATAGAAGAGAAAGAAATAAAACGAATACAAATTGGAAAAGAAGAAATAAACTGTCACTGTTTGCAGATGACATGATACTATATGTAGAGAATCCTAAAGGTGCCACCAGAAAACCACTATAGCTAATCAATGAATTTGGTAAAGTTGCAGGATACAAAATTAATGCACAGAAATCTCTTGCATTCCTATATACTAATGATGAAAAATCTGAAAGAGAAATTAAGAAAACACTCCCATTTACCATTGCAACAAAGAGAATAAAATACCCAGGAATAAACCTACCTGAGGAGACAAAAGACCTGTATGCAGAAAAGTATAAGACACTGAAGAAAGAAATTAAAGATGATACCAACTGATGGAGAGATATACCATGTTCTTGGATTGGAAGAATCAACATTGTGAAAATGACTATACTACCCAAGGCAATCTACAGATTCAGTGCATTCCCCATCAAACTACCAATGGCATTCTTCACAGAATTAGAACAAAAAATTTCACAATTTGTATGGAAACATAAAAGACCCCGAGTAGCCAAAGCAATCTTGAGAAAGAAAAATGGAGCTGGAGGAATCAGGCTCCCTGACTTCAGACGATACTACAAAGCTACAGTAATCAAGACAGTATGGTACTGGCACAAAACAGAAGTATAGATCAATGGAACAGGATAGAAAGCCCAGAGGTAAACCCACGCACATATGGTCACCTTATCTTTGATAAAGGAGGCAAGAATGTACAATGAAGGAAGAAAAGACAGCCTCTTCAATAAGTGGTGCTGGGAAAACTGGACAGCAACATGTAAAAGAATGAAATTAGAACACTCCCTAACACCATACACAAAACTAAACTCAAAAGGGATTAGAGACCTAAATGTAAGACCAGACACTATAAAACTCTTAGAGAAAAACATAGGCAGAACACTCTATGACATAAATCACAGCAAGACCTTTTTTGATCCACCTCCTAGAGTAATGGAAATAAAAACAGAAATAAACAAATGGGACCTAATGAAACTTAAAAGCTTTTGCAAAGCAAAGGAAACTACTAAGAAGATGAGAAGACAACCCTCACAATGGGAGAAAATATTTGCAAATGAATCAACAAAGGATTAATCTCCAAAATATAGAATCAGCTCATGCAGCTCAGTATTAAAATATCAAGCAACCCAATCCAAAACTGGGCAGAAGATCTAAATAGACATTTCTCCACAGAAGACATACACGTGGCCAAGAAGCACATGAAAAGCTGCTCAACATCACTAATTATTAAAGAAATGCAAATCAAAACTACAATGAGGTATTTGACCTCACACCAGTTAGAATGGGCTTCATCAGAAAATCTACAAATAACAAATGCTGGAGAGGGTGTGGAGAAAAGGGAACCCTCTTGCACTGTTGCTGGGAATGTAAATTGATATAGCCACTGTGGAGAACAGTATGGAGGTTCCTTAAAAAACTAAAAATAGAATGACCATATGACCCAGAAATCCTACTACTGCACATATACTCAGAGAAAACCATAATTCAAAAAGACACATGCACCCCAATGTTCATTGCAGCACTATTTACAACAGCCAGGTCATGAAGGCAACCTAAATGCCCATCAACAGACGAATGGATAAAGAAGTTGTGGTACATATATACAATGGAATATTACTCAGCCATAAAAAGGAATGAAATTGAGTCATTTGCAGAGATGTTGATGAATCTAGAGACTGTCATAGAGAGTGAAGTAAGTCAGAAAAACAAATATCGTATATTAACCCATATATGTGGAACCTAGAAAAATGGTACAGATGAACTGGTTTGCAGGGCAGAAGTTGAGACACAGATGTAGAGAACAAACGTATGGACACCAAGGGGGGAAAGAGGCAGGAGGTGGTGGTGGTGGTGTGATGAATTGGGAGATTGGGATTGACATGTATACACTGATGTGAATAAAATGGATGACTAATAAGAACCTGCTGTGTAAAAAAGTAAAATTCAAACATTAAAAAAAAAATGGAAAAAGAAAATGTAGATTCACCATAAAAGTTGCTACCTCAGAAGCTAGTAGAAGAAACAGGTTTATAAACAAATAGATTGATATAGTAAAGCTCTACCTAAATGTCTGGGAGGGAGTGATGGATGATAACTGTGGGGTATGAGGGACATTTCACACTGAGAATATTTGGAGCGTCTTTTTGGTGTCTATCTTGGGGAAGCAACTGTTTCATTCCTCTCTGAAAACTGATATCCATGGAGGCACTTTCTGCCTTTGACTTCCCCTTCGTAAGGTAAGGATATGCAGTACATGTTCATAGAGAAGGTTTGATAGACACAAAGTGTTGAGTCTAAAAACCGGCTCATGTTTTCAGGTTTGTTGCCGAATCGCCAGAAGCAGGGTCGGGCCTTATGGACAACGTGGGATGTACTGGCTGCTGTGGACCCACAGTGACTGATTCACCTGACAACATGTAGATCAAATCCTGGGAAGATGGGAGCGTGAACACGTGCAAGCTCCTTTTTACCACTGGTGCAGATTTCTCTGTGTGTGTGTGTTACTTGCTACAGGAGGCTTTTATTAACTTTGCAATTTGGAAAACATCATATCATGAAAATTTAAACAGAAGATCTCAATGGAAGCAATTTGAAAACCATGCGAACTTGAAATTAAACAGGCAGTAAAGAAGGACAGAGGGTCAGAGCTGAGCAAAGAGTGAGTAAATCCTTTGATTTACCTCCTTCATCTCCGCCAGAACTCTATTTACCGTTTTCCAAAGGTTATCTCTAATTCTAATTGCCTGTTTGCATCCTGTCCTTCTGAGAAATTGGAGCAGCAGATGCCCTTTCGGTGAACATAACATGCCTTCTGTGTAATCAGGTTGGCTGCTGTGCTGACACCGGGGGTCTGGAGCTAATTACAGATGTACCACGGGCGGAGGGAGCAGACAGTTCAGAGCTGGCATCTGAATATTAATCAGTTTAATGAAAGCAGAACTCCAAAAGTTGTCACCTTTACAAACGGCACCCCCAATCGTCCTTAATTCCGAGAGCGAAGTTGTTCAGGCTGTTCAAAAACGAGTCCCAGCCTATCCCATGTAGATTTGTGTAAAAAATAGTAATTAAATGTATCAGGGAAAGTTTAAAGATAACACACAGTCTCATAAGGCGGCACGTGGGGATTATTTCCAGCTCACATTCTCGATGCCCCCTTCTCATCACTGTAGCTTGTGCAAGAGCTCATCCCGGATGGAAGCATCAGGTGGAGAGGCAGAAACCCAGCATCTCACAGTATCTCCTGTGCTACCAAAGGAAAGACCGGCAACAGCAAGTGTCTGTGTTCACTAACAACAATCCTAAAGCAAGGAACAGACACGCCAACAAAGGCCTGAGCCTGTGCACAGAGAAGGGCTGCTGGGACAGTGGAGTGGACGTGGTTCCTTTCGCGACACTGGTTGAGAACTGTCCTCAGAGAGAAGAGTGGTCTCGACGCCATCCCCTCCTTGTATCCTTTATAATGCATTTTCTAATACATTTTTGAGTTCACTGAAGACTCACAAGTGCCTCCCGTGAGCGAGCTTTGGTACCACCCATGGTCTTTACTAGTTTGATTTGTCATCTTTAATAAATGCTCTTGTCATCTTCACAAATCCCACTTTAAAGACCCTGCTCTATAGTCCATCATCTAAATAAGTAGAATGGCAATTAAAAGTCAAGGTGAGAGCCTTAAGTAAGAAAAACTCTGACCTCCTTACTGTAAGCAGCTCCTTTGCCCCTTTTCTGTTTCTTCTTCCCTGTTTTCCTTAGACCCTAGTCATAAAGATGAGATCAGGCAACATGTAACATAGCTCCTGGTTTCTGCTTTTCTAAATATACACAACACCTTACCTAACCTGTTGGTCCCTTTCCTGGATGAGAACGAGTAAGAATGAAGAATTAAGTAGTTAAAGAATGACTGACTCTCTACCCCTAGCTTCTTCCCTTAGCAAATTTGCGGGTGGACCCTGCAGGGGCAGGTAGACCCCGTGGGCAAGACGCATCCCAAGGAAGATGGGAAGGATCAGCAGGCCTGCACACAGCAGAAAAATGATGAAGAATCTGACCTCCTGCCTTAATGATTAACTGAGATGGTTTCCCCTTTTTCCCTTTAAAAGCTGTCATGGCTGAGCAGAACCTTGGGAACTGGTCTCTGGACATGAGTCCACCATCTCCCCAGATTGCCGGCTCTTCTGAATAAAGTCCATCCTTCTCTACTGAAATTGCCTCTCGATTTATTGGCTGTTGAGTGGTCTTTTTCTTTCTTTTCTTTTCTTTCTTTCTCCTTCCTCCCTCCCTCCCCCCCCTTCTTTCTTTCTGTCTCCCGCTTTTTTTGACTGTTCCTCATCCTCCCAACACTTCTGCTGAAGGCCTTGGAACTAAAATCACAGTTATATCACTAGTAAAACGAATGCTGTGTTTTGAGCATTCACTTTTGAGTCAAGAGTTCAAGATCATGTTTCCTTCCCTTTAACAGTTTATGTTTCCCTGAGTCTAGAGATAACATCTCTAGAATGTGTTTGTTTGTTTGTTTTGCGGTACGCGGGCCTGCCTCTCACTGTTGTGGCCTCTCCCTTTGCAGAGCACAGGCTCCGGACGCGCAGGCTCAGCGGCATGTGGGACCGGGGCATGAACCCGTGTCCCCTGCATCGGCAGGAGGATTCTCAACCACTGCGCCACCAGGGAAGCCCTAGAATGTGTTTTGACACAAATGTTTTTCATAAATGCAGAAGTTAGAGAGACATAAATAAAAAATTACCTTCTAATACAAATCAATCATCCCGATTACCTGGTAAAAATCAAGAAAAGGAAAAGTCTTTATTAACGACTCCTCCAGGAAGAGGTGACATAACCCATCGCAGCCATTTAGGGATAGAGATTTTAACAGCAGCGGCCTCGTACTTAGCTAGTGTGTACTTGTTAAAGAGGAATCATTCTGTTTCCCAATCTTTTTGACTCCAGAGAGCTAGAGCACACTGGGGAAACCATAACAGCTCATACTCTCAGAGCGCTGTTCTGGGAGTACCATGGAGAGGTCTGCTATTGCACCTTTCCTCCAAACATTAGAGCAAACAAAACGCAGGATGTCAGTATTGATACGTCAGTCTTTTACAGTGTATATTGCCTCTATGGTTATAGACTGGATGACAGAAGTGAATACAGTAAAGCCAAGTAAAGTGCAGTTTTGAGGGTGACCGGCAATTGAAGTTATGGGTAAGTCTTTATATGTAATGGGTTTGTTTGCACACCAGGAATTTTTTTTCCGTTCCACTACGTGTGCTGCTTATTAATGAATTCCAATCTATTGAACTCTAAGCATATAAAACTTTCCCCCCTTTACCTTCTGAATGAAAGCCTGTTGAATTTAATTCATATTGATCTCAGCTTCACAGTTAGAATGTTAACAGTATGGTGAAAAAATTCTAACGACGGATTTTTATTCCTCAATGCTACCTGCAGTTTACGTGATGATATATCACCCACCAACGCCAGAGTTTTCCTTTGACTCTGGAAGATCAAGGATGATAGTTGCTTGACTATGTTCTCCTCTTTGTAAAGAGGTGATGCCACTTCAAGGAGCACAACTGAGGGAGTGAGATGCAAACTAACCACTTTTAAATGTAGTTTAGTGAAAAAAATGCACCTGTGCGTGAAGGGGTGATGAGGTGGTTTCTATTTTGATTTTTCTTGATTCAGTAGTTTTATTCTGCCCTAATTCCATGAGGGCAGAGCCTGAGGAGATTACACCCCAGTAAAAACCATGGTCAAAGGCTCTGCCCCTCCACCTCTCTCAGCAGAACAAAAGGAGAACAAATCATTGTCAAAGTATCACTAACAAATTTACATCTATATTGACCTATATATCGTCTACCTACCTACAATCTATTTATCTATCTGTATCTCTATCTATATGATATAACCATAATATGAGGGGTATATAAAATGGCAAAATGTATTGCTCTAAGAAGTATGCAACACAAAAATAAATGCACAGTAGAGTGAAATGTACTCTACATTGAGTATATTCTATATTTATCTGACTTACAGTAATGACCCTAATCAATGCATATTTTTTGTTACATAAAAACAACAACTAACGACCAAAGAAGAATGTGACATTGACATTGAAGGGGTTCGGAATGAGCCTCCCCAAAATGTGCCACTTTGGCGTGTGGATTATTTTGAGCTGAAGACAGTCAAGGTCCAAAAGACTCAGGAAGAGCTTTAACCTCGCACTTAATCAAAAGAATTCCGACAGGGGGCCTGGCTCAGACACAGAGATAACTTTATCTGAATGACCGATCAGCGTGGCAGGGCAAACAGTTAATTACCAAACATCTGCTCTTCTTATCTCCTG